>NC_138510.1:85978984-86578984 GCF_964252035.2 Podarcis erhardii
GTATACGATATGGAAGTACTTTGAAATGTACATGTGGTTTTGACTTTAGCACAGTGCCTGTGTCTGTTGGCTGGCTGGGCCGTCTGTTGGTAGATTTGTGCTCTAGGCAGTTGGACAATGAGCTCCCTTCTGGGCAAAGGTTGTTTGTGAGCAGAGAAGCTCTGCTGGGAAGCTCTCTGGAGAACAGATGAGCTTGAAGTGTTGCAAGGCTTTGTAGCAGAAACAAGGACTAAGGGCTTTCTTTAGCAAGAATGCGCCTTGCTTTTCATTCCTCACTATCCCTCAAACAGCAGGATTCACCCTACTCTGTGTTATTGACTTCAAGTGGAGTCTGAAGAGGTTTACTTTGAAAGTCTCTGGTTCACTGTGGAAATGAAATCCTTCCTTTAAAATATTTGGAAATGTTGCATGAAGTTTTGCCCATACAAAACTTTCCTTTTGGCTCTCTTTCAAACACAAGCTCTCTTGAAATGCATTGTCCAAAATAAAATACAAGTCATCTCTAGAAAAAGGAAAGAAAAGAGGAATGGTTGTTTAAAATATACATCCTTTTTATGATGTCTCAGCATTTAATCTTTTCGCCTTTCACAACGCAATGTTTCAAAGTATTTTAAAGTCAGCTTGGGTTAATCATCATTATCAACAGAATGTTAATGCGCCTAGAATTAACTCACTGATGAGCAACTGCTGCTGCTGCTGTTTTAAAGCAAACGTTTACTTGCGGTTTTATTTAAGCTTGACTTCTGCAACGATGGGGAAATTATGATCCTCCATTGGGCTTGAACTCCTGTAAGCTTGTCAAACAATCTGAAGAGGAGGAGACATAGCCAGCTGTGGGAAGGCAGGGATCTGCTTCATGGAGGCAATACCTGAATTGCTGTGCTCATCAGGCCTGACACTCCTGTGCAGATCCTGTTAACTCCAGCTTGATTGGTGTGATTTACTGCTGGCTCCCTCCTGACACCAGGGATTATGGCAGGCATCCCCAAACTCGGCCCTCCAGATGTTTTGGGACTATAACCCCCATCATCCCTAGCTAACAGGACCAGTGGTCAGGGATGGTGGGAATTGTAGTCCCAAAACATCTGGAGGGCTGAGTTTGGGGATGCCTGGATTATGGGAACTGTAGTCAAAGAGCAGCTGGTTTGCTCAGGCCCTGACCCTTTTGCCTTTCATTGCAGCTAGATTTGTAGCCCCAGAAAGCTTCACTTGATCTACAGCCTCTGTAGATCCCCTTTCAGTTTTTGGGACACATTTCCATTTGGGCAACCTTCCAGGGATCAGATGCCATTGATGAGTGGGGCCAGAGACAACAATGCATGGAGCAACACATTTAATCTTTTGTACAGGAGGATTGCTACATTCAGGCAAGTGAAATGGTTATCAAAGGTCAAGGGCACATTCCAGCCAAGCAAAGACATTGGAGGATGGTGGAATGCAGGGCTGACAAGGTGTTTAGTTCAGAAGAATGTGTTTGGTTCAGAGGAATGTCCCAAAGCCCAGATAAAGGGTTTAGGAGGGCTAAATTTGACTACCTAGACTGAGGTCTTTTATCCCTCTTTTATCCAGTTTTTGACCACAACAATTGATCTTGAAATGAACATTCATTAGCTGAGCTCAAGCCCCTGGAATCCAGTAGGCTCTGAAGACTACAATAAGGAAATTCATAAATTCATAGCTATGTTAAATGAATTTAGGCAAAACTTGCTTGGACTTTCAGCATTCAGTGATTTTGCAAAAGATTCATTGCAAACCGTATCACCAGGGATTTGAATATTCTCTTTACATAGGTAACATATGTCATATCTTGGAGTTTGCATAAACATGACACAGCCATAAACAATAGCCTGAATCTCATCAGCTGGTGGAAACTTATCTGCTAATTATATACAAGGCTTTCTAGTGCAATGACAGATGTGAGACAACTGTTCTAGATTTCCTGCTTCACAACAAGGTAATAGATTGCCATATATCACACCTGCAAAAAACAACAACCCAGAACATTGTGTAAATGATGAACCGCTTACTATGAATTACACAGATCCAATCTGAAGAGTGATAAAAGAGATTAGTACTCTGTGTAAAGTAAACTCAGGTGTGCTGCTGTTCCCCCAAAAACAGAAATGGCAATTTATTAGCCCTTGTTTGCAATACAGTCTCTGGTATATTGACTTAGTGAGACTACATAGAAAGGGCTTGTGCCAAAGAGATTGCCTCACAAAATAGCATTACTTGTGTTAACAACGCACATGCAATAATTGAATAGGGATGTGTGCCCATTTCTGCACTGGGAAGCACACACACACACACACACACACACACACACACCTTTGTACACCTTGTATGCCTGTTCAATAAATGATATGGCACAGGGATCTTAGAACTGTTAGCCTTTCAACATGCAGAATGATATTTTTATTTATTTTATTACCCCTCCCTTCCTCCTAAAGTAGCACAGGGCAGTGAACACATACATGATTTAAAAAGAACTTCAAAATAATATAAAATATATTTTGAACAATTCAAATTATATAAAAAAGTATCACGTACTCTCCTACCTTGCCAGGAACAGTTTGTATCAGCTGTCCAATGCCTGGGTAAACAGGAATACTGTTAAACTCATCATGAAAATGAATAATGAAGGAGACCGGTACATCTCCTTAGGGAAGGCATTCCACCCATTACCAAGAAGGCCCTGGGTGGGTGAGATGGGTGGGGTATAAATAAAATTATTACTATTAGTAGTAAAGCTAAAGGTAAAGGATCTTGCTTTCAGGCTGAGGGAGCCGGTGTTTGTCCACAGACAGCTTTCTGGGTCATGTGGCCAGAATGACTAAACCACTTTTGGTGCAATGGGACACTGTGATGGAAGCCAGAGTGCACGGAAACACCGTTTACCTTCCCGCCACAGCGGTACCTATTTATCTCCTTGCACTGGTGTGCTTGAGAACTGCTAGGTTGGCAGGAGCTGGGACAGAGCAACAGGAGCTCACCCCATTTGGGGAATTCAAACCGCCAACCTTCTGATCGGCAAGCCCAAGAGGCTCAGTGATTTAGACCACAGTATTAGTATTATTAGTATTAGTATTATTATACCATGAGCACTCAGAAAATGATGCTGTGATTCTTAAGACCCAGCAAAGTCCCCATGATATTCTTGCAGAAAAGCTGGCGACTGTTAGGTGGATTTGTAGCTAGTTGGCTGACTGAACCCAAGTTCTGTCTAAAGGTTCCACATCATCCTGGAAACAAGTGGTAAGTGGGATGCTGCAGGGTTCTGTCCTGGGGGGGGGATGATCACCAAATTTACAGGTGTCAAAGCAGCTAATACCACAGAAGACAGAATCAGGATTGCAGATGATGTCAACAGCTTGGAGAATTGGGCTCAAACTAACACAATCATTTTCAGTTTCAGAGACTGGGTGTCCATCTGTCATGGGTGCTTTCTCCCGATTGAAATGCAGAGTGTTTGAGGACCGAGACATTCGCAGGGAAACCAAAATGCTTGTTTACAAAGCTATTGTACTACCAATCTTACTGTATGCTTGTGAAACATGGACCACTTATAAACACCATCTCCAACTCCTCGAAAGATTCCATCAACGGTGTCTCTGAAAAAAATTACACATCACTTGGGAAGACAGGTGAACTAATACCAGTGTACTGGAAGAAGCAAAGGTCACCAGTGTTGAAGCAATGATTCTTCAATATCAACTTTGTTGGACTGGTCATGTTGTGTGGATGCCTGATGATCGTCTTCCAAAGCAACTACTCTATTCTGAACTTAAAAATGGAAAGCGTAATGCTGGTGGTCAAGAAAAGAGGTTCAAAGACCATCTCAAGGCAAATCTAAAAAAAATGTAGTATAAACACTGACAACTGGGAAAGCGTGTTCTCCCTAACAGAGAGCACGTGTTGCGGTTGGGACAACAGGCCACCCTGCGGTGAATGGGTTTTTTAGAACAAAAGCCTGTAAGGAGTTAAAATTGAGTTGCTGGGGATTTTTGATTGTTGCCAGTTTGGAGGAGGGGTCATAGTCTTTAAATACAGGGGACGGACGTTTGGACGTCCTCTTGGCTGATTTTCACCGGATCACCCGCCCTCCCTCCCTTTAATTAGGGTGGTTTTCTGCTGGATTGACCTTGCTATGCCTGTCATGGGGTCGTTCGCCTTTGAGCGGGGGCCTGGTAGGAATTTTGCCATCTGGCTGATTGGCTGGTGCCATTTGGTTTTTGCCTACTGCGTAGCAAATCGTCACAACTTGTAAGGTTGGCGGTTAGGCATTGGTTAAATTGGTGCTTGGAGGGGTAAGTGCCTATCCCTCCAAATGATGCGGATGGGAATTCCGTTAAAGGAATCCAGGGGCTTGCCATTCTTTTCGTCCTTGTCCTCGGAGTCGGACCTGGGCCGTGCAAGCCCCACCGGAACATGAGGGTGAGAGGTGAGGGACTGGGTCCCAGCTCCATTTTTCTCACCCAATACTTGTTTCCCACGCTGGCTTCTGTTGATGGCCGGAAGACCAGCTCTGTCCCTGAGGGCATGGACAGTAGTCATAACCAATGCCTACGCAACCACTCACGTATTTTGTATTTGAATAAAGTTGTGGCCAAAATTATGCCAAAAATCTTAAACAAAAATTGATGTGTGTAGTGTGAATTTTTTGGGGGGTGGCTTGTGGGACTCAACACGCAATCACTGGCCTGCGAGTGCTCCAGTTGGAGAACAGCCTTTACCAAAGTATCATGGGCTTTGAAGACACTCAAACTCAGGATGAAAGGGAGAAACATGCTAAGAGGAAGGCACGCTTGGCAAAACCACACCGTGATCAACTCCCACCCAGAAACCTATGTGGAAGGACGTGTGGATCCAGAATTGTTAAAACTGTGTTTATGGAAGACAATCTTACTTGGCTACGAGTGATCACCAAAGAAGAAGAAGAGTTCAGAGTCCTGCACTGCAGGGAATTGCACTAGATAACATCCAGGGTCCCTTCCAACTTTTCAAAATAACCATAGAATCCTAGAATTGTAATGTTTTTAGCATTTGTTATTGCAATCATATCTAAATATTATATTAAAAGGTATGTTGTGTAGTCATGTTTATTTTGAAAGAAAATCTACCCCACCGGCACCACACTCACATACACATTTTTGTTTGACTTCTAAAAAATAGTGTGCCACCTAGACAATTCTCATCTTTGTGAACTATACATTTTCTCATTTAAATTGTTATTCTCATTGTCAGACAGACAGGGATATTAATATAGATGGAGAGTAATACCCTGAAAACAAATATTTCTAATTAAGATGTGAAATATAGACTTGCCTTTTAAAACATAGGGATGACTTCTTGGTTGTAATAAGCTTTCTTTCTCTCTTTTTTACCAGCAAAAACTTAAGTCATTAAAGAGTTTCAAAACTACTTCCTTCTCTGTAAAGTCTTCAAAGAGTAAAATGCCTTTGTCAGTTGAAAGGCCCAAGTCTAATGACAGTGGAGCTTCTGCACTTAGATAAAACAGAATAAAAATCACTGTAAGACATCTTCACTTTCCTAGAATGTAGATCTCTAATAGAGTTCTGAGAAGTCGTGAAAGGCTAAAAAAAATATGAATTCATGCAGCTTAGTGGGAAGATCAAAAGTGACCCCTTAGCCCCCTAACTGAAAATTCAGTATTGCCCTTGATTTGTGTTTGCCAGAGGCAGTGCAATTCTGTCAAAGGCTAATGGCTCAGCAACTGAGCTTAGACCTACTTGACACTTATGCCCAGTGGGGTGGGAAATGCTTCCTTGAGAATTGATCAGAGACCTCTTGAGCATAAATATGGGCATCCCCACTCAATGAGCAACCTTTTCCCTACCCATATGCCACTCAGATACGTTGCTTCACTCATACATACTCCCCAACAGGGCTTTTTTAAAAACGAGAACTCGATGGAACTCACCGGAGCTCAGTTCCAGCACTTCTCAGGTGAAGAAGAGAAGAAGAGTTTGGATTTGATATCCCACTTTATCACTAGTCTCAAAGCGGCTAACAATCTCCTTTCCCTTCCTCCCCCACCACAAACACTCTGTGAGGTGAGTGGGGCTGAGAGACTTCAAAGAAGCGTGAGTAGCCCAAGGTCACCCAGCAGCTGCATGTGGAGGAGCAGGGAAGCGAACCCGGTTCACCAGATTACGAGTCCACTGCTCTTAACCACTATTGCCATTCTAAGAGAACAAGGGAGGCATTCACGGTGAGTTCCGGCACCTCTTTTTCTAGAAAAATAGCACTGCTCCCCAGGAATGTGGAATCGTGTACTCAGGTGAAGTGGTTTATTTCTTTAAGATATTTTGATATTGGCCTTTGACTCAGAATTTCTGGGAATAGTTATAGTATCTAATAAAAGAAAGAATAGATTGATATAAGGCAGTCCTACAAATGATTGGTGGAGTGCGGAGGTATGGAGGTTTTTCAAAAGTGATGGTTTCTGCCTGGCCCCTAAAATGCATTAACATAGGCCATGGGTAGGCAAACTAAGGCCTGGGGGCCAGATCCGGCCCAATCGCTTTCTAAATCCAGCCCATGGACAGTCCGGGAATCAGTGTGTTTTTACATGAGCTGAATGTGTGCTTTTATTTAAAATGCATCTCTGGATTATTTGTGGGGCATAGGATTTCGTTCTTTTTTAAATTATTTTTTCAAAATATAGTCCGGGCCCCCACAAGGTCTGAGGGACAGTGGACCAGCCCCCTGCTGAAAAGTTTGCTGACCCCTGACATAGGCACTAAGAGAGCCTCTGTAGGGATAGGGTTTCAGAAGTTAGGCTCCACCGCTGAAAAGATCCTCACTCCAGTGGCCACTCACCTTAGTGTAGTAGGTGACAGGGAAACCTAGAGAAGGACATATCTGAGTATATGGGCAGATTGATTTCCCTTAACCATCCAGGTCCCAAGCTGTGTACAGCTTTAAAGATATGCACCAGCACTTTGAAATGTGCTCAGAAAGAAACTGGAAGCCCTGGAAGTAACGGCAAGTTAAGTAACGGCAAGTTAACTGGTTCTAGTTAGCAGCCTAGCAGCTGACCTGGAGTAGCTTGTGTTTACAACAACCACCAGGTTTATGCAACTACAGTGGTGGGAGAGAGGAAAGATTTATTTGCCACTATAACTGACGCAAAGTAGGTATTCAAATCAGCTTTTTTGATTAGATTGATCACAAGTCTTTCTCAACTGTGTTTAGTAGGGATGTACATTTGAAAACATTCTCCTTGTATTATCAAGACCTTCAAGATTTTGAGGTTAAGGCAACATCCATCAATGATCATTTCATGCCTAGACATCCTGTGGGCCTTTAAATGGTTAATTCCCCCCCATTAAAATTTCATTTACCACAGCTAGTTATATGTTGATGTGGCATCAGGTAGGAATCTTAATCTCCTGCTGATCCCATGTTGGCAGCTGGAATAGGAAATATTGACTAGTCTTGTAAGTTATCTCTGTATGATGTAGTCCAGGGATTGGCAAAGTTTTTGTGGCTTGGGCTGGTTCGTGGTCCTGCAGACACTGTGGTAGGCCAGTGTGTGTGAGAGAGAGTGCACATATGCGCACGCATGCGCAAACGCTATTTCTGGTCTCCTTCCGTCACGGAGGAGGCGTGCGCAACTTCCCATTGGCTGCAGGAGCTTCCTGCAGCCAATGGGAAGTTGGCCAACGTCGCGCGCACGGGAGCCGACCGAGCAGGTGGCAGCGGTCCATCGGCCAGTTAAACAACCCCTGATGTAGTCTTACACTTTGGTGGGAATGGATGTGTAACTGCAACAAAAGGTGTGGCTTATGCAACTCCAGCAGCGTATAAGCTTCAAGACCATCTAATAGATGGAATCGCAGCAGATACTGCAAATAATAATAATAATAATAATAATAATAATAATAATATTTTTTATTTATACTCCGCCCTCCCTGGCCAGAGCGAGGCTCAGGGTGGCTAACACCAGCAAAATTAAAAATAAAAATAAAAAACCAATTTAAAATACAGGTTAAAATATAATTTAAAATGCAGCCTCATTTTAATAGTAGCCCATGGATCAAAACCATAAGGGGATGGAAACATAAGGGTCAGACTGAGTCCAAACCAAAGGCCAGGCGGAACAGCTCTGTCTTGCAGGCCCTGCAGAAAGATATCAAGTCCTGCAGGGCTCTAGTCTCTTGTGACAGAGCGTTCCATCAAGTTGGGGCCAGTACTGAAAAAGCCCTGGCCCTCGTTGAGACCAATCTAACCACCTTGCGACTTGGGACCTCCAAAGTGTTGTCATTTGTGGACCTTAAGGTCCTCCGCTGGGCATACCAGGAGAGGCAGTCCCATAGTTATGTGGGTCCTAGGCCGCATAGGGCTTTAAATGTCAAAACCAGCACCTTAAACCTGACCCTGTACTCCACCAGGAGCCAGTGGAGTTGGTAAAGCACTGGATGAATGTGATATGTACTAACGAAGTATGTACTAACCAAGCTCCAGCTTCACGAGTCATGTTCATTGCTGAAGGAGTTCCCGGCAACCACAGGAACTTAAGCACAATTGAAATGCTCTGTAGTTTCTTGTGGCTATTTAATAAAATCTTTAGCCTCCACCCCATTTGTTTGCTCATTGTGTCCAAATCCAGACAGAAATTCTGCCCCTGGGCAGTACAATAATTTCATTTCATGCTTTCATTTTGCTTCTGGCAGTCTCATTCATTTCACTTGTCCATTCCATTCGTTATTCTGTAATTCATTTCATTTCTCTTCATTACTGTTTTGTTCATTTATCATTTGTTTCATTTCTATGTTGATTATAAAGGAGACACAAAAGTGGGTCCACAAACAAGGAGAAGGCCTGTGCTGCCAGCCTCAGCCCCGATACCCAAGTGTTGACCACAGACATCTGAAGAGGAACCCCTCTCCCATCTGGCCAGGCCTCACTTATACCCCAAAGCCATAATTAAATCATGAATGACCTGTGTTTTCTCAAGAAATTGCCTTGCATTTAAAAGGAACACACAAAGCATCAGTGACTAGCAAGCCCAGGTCCCCACAGTCAAAGAGCTGGGAGGAAGAAGAGACGAAGAACCATTACCAGTCTAGTCTCCCTTTCCTGAATTTGGAAAGTCACCCACTATATTTCCCTGAATTCCAAAGCCAAACAGCACAAAGGCAAAATCCTTGAACAGACCCAGACTTAGCTGTGATTCCTGCATTTCAGACCTTCTACCTCCCAGTTCTATAATTCTATGACCCTGTTACAATCCTCTCATAAAAGAATCAAACTCCTCTTCTTAGAACAGAAGGCTAGCTAGTCAAAACACACTTCTTTATTCCTGCTGGTAATTTTTAATGCCTATCACCAGACAAACCACAGTTTAAGAAACTGGGAACAAGTGTCAGAACTGAATACACCCCACACCACCCTGCTTCTCCTTCATTTCTGGATTGTATTAAGCCAGAGATCTTTCTTGCATCTAAACTATGAAACTCTCACATTACATCACTTTACAAGCCAACACAATAAACCAGGATTAAGCCAGAGATTCCTGACTTGGACATAATGGCAAAGCGTAGGTTACTACAAACCAGGAACTAAGCACCAAAGCGACATGGAACTGGAAGGGGAGGGGGAGGAAAACATCATTCTGATGCTTATTCCTGGCTTCATAAAACATGTTTTATGAACATGCTGGTACTGGGCACACAACCTTACACAACGATAGGGTAAACAGCAGTTGGTTTGATTTGCAAAGGCAAAGTAATCACAAAAACATCAAGGTCTTCATTGAATCAAATTCACTTCTTAGAAGATGCTTATGAATTTATGAAAGGATATTGCATCAATTCACAGCCCCTCACTCCTCTCATTTTAAGGAGTTTGTGCTAAGAGAAATACACAGCAAGGAACCCTTGTTGGGTTCTGTCTCAATTAGGGGGAGATGACTTGTTTGAAACAGTTTTATTTAGAGAAGCTATTACATTACTGTAGCCTGTATATTTTCTCCCGTGAAATATAGCAATATAGCAGTCCTAGTAATGGGGACTGTATGTATCCACATCTGCCTGATGATGTTGTGAGTGGCTGTGTACCAAGAACACAGTCACAATTGTTGTTCTTCATTCACCTGAAGCATGTGCAGGTAGGTACATGCATGGACAACCAGATTTAGGGGGAAAGTTTTCAAGCATGTATCAAGTAACTACACCCACTCTTGTGGACAACAGGGTATAGATCACAACATGGAGCACCCCCCCCCCACAGTGGGGCAATTTGGAAGCTTGTTTAGACCAAGTTAATGGCCTTTTAGGCTTCCTCCATGTGAATAGGAGTTCACTTTTTGAATAATAAGAATTATGCATCACAGGGGGCCAGGCACCAGGGTTTTAGAGATGCTTAGGTGGGGCATGGCCAAAAAATGGTCGGGAACCACTGGTCTAGATTCAATCTTAATTTAAAGCAGCATGTTAAGGTAATTTTTTAAAATCCCGATTGAGAAAAGCTACTTTTTTGGCTACAAATGGGTTAGCGTGATAGGAATTCACCCCCCTCACAGACACAGACACAGGTTTGTTTGAGTAAAGTCAAGGCAGCGTTCGTACGACTAGTGCAATTTCTGTTGAGCTTTCCACACATCTCAACTCTGTCCCCAGATTTCACTTACAGTGAGATGTGAAGTGAGGGCAGAGGAGCCTCTGTGGGAGGAATTTCAAAGGAAGCCAAAAGTGGTTTCAACAAAATGACAAATTTCTCAGAGGGGTTTTGCACCAATCGTATATTCGCAAGGTTAATTGAAGAGCCAGCAGTAAGATGGCTGCCTGAACCAATTGTCATGGGAATGTTGCAGCAAGAAGTGCAGGAACAATGCAATGTGAATGCAGTTTAGTTCTATATTCAATCTTTGGAGTTTTGCATTCCAGTTTACCCGCCTCCTCTGATGGTGTGTGTGTGCATCAGTCCGGTTCGCTTGGTCTTTGAAGAGAGATCAAAATATGGCTCTAAGGAATTTTACTCATTGCAAAGCCACCTACATGGTTTGATATTGATTTATTCCAAACTTTGACTTTTCGCCCACTGCAAGCATCCTTATAAATGAAGCTCAGTGGCGCACAGTCAATTTGTTTACATTTTGACAGCTTTTGAAAGAGCCTAGTATTTTTTGCAGCAAAAATGGCTGGTTCAAAAGGGGAAAGAAAAGTTAGACAAGACCAGCAGCAGAAATTCTTTCCCTTCCCAACCGCTTTATCAGTTGCCTGGAGAGCAGAAAAATGTTTTTAAATGTATACAAAAAAATGGATCATTATCTTGAAATGTGGGGTGAAATGCCCTCAGGGTTGTTGTTTGTTTTGTTTTGTTTTTTAAAAAACCAACCAACCAAACAAAAAGTATAGAAACTGAACCCCCACCTCCACCTTTTCTAGGCAGTGAAGCTTCAGTGTGCAGGGCACAAATGTTAGTCAGTGAGCTATCAAAAGATATTAGGAACCAATCCCAAATAAAAGGTGCTTTGAGTTCTTTCAGCCCTTTCATTTGGACGAAAACAGAGAATAAATCTGTGCATGCTCAGAGGCAATTTTTAATGTGCCATTTTGTCTTGCGAGTGTCAATAAATAATTAGATAATAAACAATAAATTATTAGATAAGAATGCTACCACAAATACAAATGTTAGCTCTACATTTCAAAAAACAATTATACAGTGTTTTTTTGAATGATTTAATAGGGCTTATATCCCACCCAACAGCTTATTACTGCTGAACTTCTGTTGACTGGAGTACATCTTCCTGTAGACAGACCTTTGGCCTGCTGAGGTTATTTGTTTTTGTTGGTTTTGCAGCATTTTTATGGACTGCTTTTTAAATTTGAAAACACACACACATTCCTGTCTTTCTTTTGGGGAAAAATGAGTTGCTGGTACCCATAATAAAACTACTGTGTGTACCAGCACAAAATAGCTGTCAAGGGCATCGAAGGGGGGGGAAAGGTGAATACTGTCCCAAAAACACTTGGTGTGTTTGTGTGATGAGAAACTGGGAGCGGTATGTTCTACAGCTTATAGTTACTGTATAGATTTGAAAGTTGGCAGTGTAGAAGAGGTGCATTTGAGGAAGGTCCGTGCCAACTTTGGAACAGTAAGGGCAAGAAATAGCTTTTTTTGGAATAAATTAGACATGGGATGAATGGCTTTTGGAAGTTGTCAGGTGGCATGCTGGAGTAAGGATTTTTTTTTTAGGGGGAGACATCTTTGTTTGTTTGTTTGTTTTGTGTCTTTTAGGAAACATCTGGTATGTGTCACACCCATTAGTTGTGTGACATGTTTGTAGCTTTTATTGAAAAGGCATTTTTGTATGTGGCCAATAGTATTTGGTGAGAGTTCATAAGTGTGTCCCCTGCATATGTTCAGTATGAACCTGTTGCATGTCGAGGTCCCCAGGTCCACCCCAATAGCTCACACATCACACAGAAATTTTTGTTTAAGATTTTTGGCATAATTTTGGCCACAACTTTATTAAAATACAAATTTGTGAGTGGTTGCGTAGGCATTGGTTGCGACTAGCTGCCCCCACCATGAGGGACAGTCTGACATTCCGCACAATGCGAAAGTCAGAATGGGGGAATACACTTGGGGGTTACGCGGAGCAGGGAACCTGCCCTCACCCCAAATGCAACCAGGAGCTCATTGCTATGGCCCGAGCCCCCTTGACAGAGTGGACAAGCAATAGTTAGCTCCCAATTCCTTTAACGGAATCCCTTGCAGCAGCAGCATTAGAGGGGCAGGCACAGCCAATCCATGCCCCTCAACCAACCAAACCATAAACCAATGCCTAACCGCGAACCTTACAAGTTGTGATGATTTGCTACACAGTAGGCAAAAACCAAATGGCCCCAGCCAATCAGCCAGATGGACAAAATTCCTACCAGGCCCCCGCTCCAAAGCAGACGACCCCATGACAGGCATAGCAAGGTCAAAGCAAACAACCCTATTCTAGGGAGGGAGGGACGGGCAATCCAATGCACTGGCGAAAAGAGAAAGCCCTAGCCTCGTGCAAGGAGTTTTACTATTTCTGGCTGTCAATCAATAAATGGCAACATTAATTTCTTCCCAACAACAAGGGAAGCCCCAATCGCATCAGTGGCCAACGATCAATTAGCCTGCCCCCCAACTTTGGAGTGTCCTGGCAGCCCCCACCGCAACACGTGCTCTCCATGAAGGAGAACACGCTTTGTGAGAGAAGGTTAAGTATAAGAACAGACCTTCCAAGTGTCCCTATTTTCCAGGGACAGTCCCGGATTTACAGAAGCCACCCCAGTTTCTGATTTGATTCCAGAATGTCCTGCTTTTCCTTAGTACGTCTCTATTTGCATCAGAGAAATGTTGGAGGGTATGGAGTTAACCAGCACCCAAGCCATCTGGAGACAGCTCTGTATAGGCAAGTTTTTAATGTTTTATTATGTTTTTATATATGTTGGAAGCCACCTAGAGTGGCTGGGGCAAGCCAGTCAGGTGGGCAGGGTATAAATAGTAAAATTGTTGTTGTTGTTGTTGTTGTTGTTGTTGTTGTTGTTGTGGAATAGGACAGCCCTATTTTCATTGAAGAAATGTTGGAGGGCATGTAAGAAGCAGGGGTTGAATGGGACATGGAATGGGACAACTAGAGAAGGTCAGTTGGAACAAGACAGAATGTGGCTGTGTGGGGGACAGGGAAGACTGGGGAGGTTGAGATTAAATAGCTATAAAAATACCCACATACCAGGCTTCGGCCTTGAAGTTCAGCTAATATGCACAAACTAATATCAGTCTTCTTGAATGTATTGCTTGAGTGTAGAGTACTGCAAGTAGCCTTCCTCTCCAACAGAGCATGTCAAATGCCTGGTTTAACTCCAAATGGTTTCTAAAGTCAGGCCCTTTGAAATTCTGGCCTAGTCTTTCAACTAATGTCAAAATGCTGCCCTTAGAAGTGTCTCAGGGGGGAGATTCAGCATGTTCCACAAACCAGCAGGCTGCCCCAGAGGGTGCAAGGTAAATTAAGAAAAGAGAGGCATCTTTTTGGACTTGCGTGATCCTTTTATCAAGTAAGCCACTTTGCAGGTTTGTTAAATGAAAAAGCCAGCCTGCATATGATGATGACAACAGTGATAATGAAACAAAATTTTGACAGTGCAGAAGTAGAAGTAGCTTGTGGGATGTAAGGATGATACAAAATATATGTTTTCCTCTCTCTTCCTTTGTTCATTTCTTTTGCAAATGCTGGCAAATGGTAGGAGGAAATACAGCAGTGAAGTCGCTAAAGAATAAAAGTTATCTTGCATGCAGTTTCAAGCCAACTCAAACCTAAGGGTCCCTTTACTGCCAAGTGACACAAGTCTATTTCTGCCACCAAAGTGTACTTTAAGTAATACTGGTAAGATTAGTAAACATGAATGTGCTACAGTATGTTTGTACATGAAATAAGAAAACACTTCTGTTATTGATCTTGCCCCAGGAATGCAGCTTCCAATTTGTTTGTTTGCACAGTGTCTTTTGTTAACAGTATGAATTGAGGCACCAGGGAATTCATCTGAGAACGGGCTTTCTGATCTTCCTGGAGAGGTTATTGGTACAATAGTAGAGGTCAAAAAGCAACAGGCATTGGCAGAAGTCTATAACAAGTTGAGAAAGTTGCTTCCCCCCTCCCATTTCCCCCCCCCAGCATAAAGTGATGTTAGAATTTTAAAAAATGTAGTAAGCTATGAGTCTGATCCCATGAATTCCTTTCCCAAATAATGGATCATAAGTTGATCCCAGGATAACCCCAGAGGACTGTCAGGAGATCATCCTGCACTCGAGTAGGACTCTGGCAGAGACACATACCCGACTGGCATGTTCTCTCCCTCCTGGTTGATCCTTCGGGAGCTTCAAAAGCTTTCTTCAGCCCGAACATCACAGCGACCGATGCCAACAGACATCTGCACACTTAGGGATCCGCAGAGTCTTTGCAGCTTGCATAACAGACCTCAGCAACTCAGCATTTTGGCTAATCTACTTTATTTACATATAAACACACACAGAGCACTGCAACATGGCTCCCTCTCTCTCTAGCATCAGACAGCAAAGAGAATGAACAAAGGACAATGGTCTCACTTCACAGAACACAGTAACACAAACATCCCGTCTCCATCACTTCCCACTTTGTGGAGTCAAAACATACACCGTCATGTGAATGACAACAATCCCATGACTGCAATCATAGAGCAGGAATTCTAACAAGGAGATGAACACATGAAGTTACCTTATACAGTACTATCTCATCACTGGCTCATCTAGCCCAGAGCTGGAAGTGGATTTCCAAGACCCCCAGAAGAGGAATTTCCCAACCCTGTAATCAATACAAATGAAGCTACTGGATTGAACCTTCAGCACTCCACTACCACACTGCTGGCACCAATGAGAGCTAGCCTTCCAGCAACAGATCTGCTAGCACATTTGCAAAATTATACACCAAAGATAACCCCCTGTGTTGCAAAAAAAAGAACACTCTGAACAACAACAAGCAACGTGTTGGCTAATAATATACTGACAATATTTTTATAACACTATACTGCTTCAGAATTCATAAGCCGAAGACATATAATATGTGCATGGAGTCACAAACTAATAAGAATCAAATAAATGTTCCAAGAGCAGGAATGGTAGGAGTGGCAAGTCACTGTCAAAGATCACTGAAATGGAGGCAGAATGCCTTTCCACAGTCAATATCCCACAACACTTTTTAGTGATCCATGGCCATCTGGTGTACCTTTGGGGACTATCAATTTACTGGTGAAGATTTATCATTGAAACAGTTCATTGTCCTGGAAGAACTGTACTGTCTGCTGCTGTGCTGGAATCACCCTATTGCGACATTTGGAGCACCCATCACCTCACATTTGTAGGATAGTGTTATAAAAATATTGTCAGTATATTATTAGCCAACGCATTGCTTATTGTGAGTCGAGGACCTGCAACCCGCGTAGGTGCAAGTAAGACACAAGGACACATGTATTTTAGGTTAATGGGATAAAGAAGGCCACAACTTTATTGGTTATGGCATGTAGATAGATAGATTCTTTATTGTCATTACACAAGTGCAACATTGCACAAGTGCAACGAAATTGGATGCCATCCCTTAAAAACAACAAAAGCAAAACAACAACAACAACCAAACAAACCACATTCCAGCCACACCCACACCCACACCCATCAAACTCCCAGGTCACACTATCGAGTTACTGCATTTAAGAAGGCCACAGCTCTTGGATAGAAACTATTTTTCAGTCTATTTGTCCTTGACTTGATGTTTCTGTATCTCCTGCCAGAAGGCAGTAGTACAAACAGACTGTGTCCCGGGTGAGATGCATCCTGCAGGATATTGTTTGCTTTCCTAAGACAACGGGAACCGTACAGTTCTTCCAAAGATGGGAGGGGATGACCAATAATCCTTTGGGCTGTGGTTATGACCTTCTGGAGCACCTTCCTCTTCCTAGCTGTACAGCTGGAGAACCAGGCACAAATACAGTATGTGAGAATGCTCTCTATGGAGCCTCGGTAGAAGGACACCAGCAGTCTCTCACTCAGATTGTTCTTCTTTAAAAGAAGAAGAGTGGTATTGGCTTAGGCATTGGATCAAACAACTTATATATGACCCCACCCCATGCAGCGGGGGGTCATTTGAAGGTTAACAATCAGTGGGAGGAGCTTGTTGATGCAAATACAACTGGAAGCTTCCCCTGATGTCACCGGGGGTCGTGCAATGGCCCTAGCCACCAGCAGGGCATTGGACAGATATGACGACTCCAGGAAACAGAATGAGGTGTGAGGTTGTTGCGGCCACTTGAATGCGGCTAGACCCCACCCCCAAGCCAACCCTATTGGCTGGCCTGACAGGCGCGGCGCGGCAGCCGGGAAAATGATGCAGGGGACCAAATATGCCCCCCAGCTGACGCGGGAACGGCTCCCACTCACAACCCCTCCCCTCTGGGAGGAGGAGAGGCTTTGTTGTGCAGAGCACATTTGCAAAGCCAAGTAGGGTCCAGTGTGGTTTCAAATTGTATGGGGGACTGTGTGTTGAGAGTGCTGCATTGCAGGGGGTTGGACTAGATGACCCTTGGGGTACTTTCAAATCTAGACAAACCTTGGGGTACCTTCCAACTCTACAATTCTATTATCTCCTCGCCCATCGCAAAAAAGCAGCACCACGGGGGGGGGAAGCATGTACTGTATTTATTTATTTATTTAGATAATTTTTATTGGAATTTTATTTACAACATAACATAACCCCCCACCCCCAATACACAATCCACCCTCATTAAAGGTGGACATAACATACAGTGAGCATAACATACAACAATACAAACAATGAAATAAAAGACTTCCTTTATCCTGTATCTGGCCTCCTTATTTACTTCTTATAAACTGTTTCTTTTATGAATAATTATTAAGATTTTTCTAATTATAACTTAAAAATGCAGAGAATGCTTCACAAAACAATGCCCTAAAATACAAAACTGGACTTATTTCGATTAATGTCTGCAGGAGACTTTGTGGATATAGAAAGCATGTACTTTAATTGCATTTACACAATTTGCATCTTCTTCTTCTTCTTTATCCCACCAGCCAATACACCAATCATGTTATAACAATTAGCCATCAATAATACTAAATATACTTACATTCTTGCCAAAAAAAAGTGTATTGTGGGATACAATACCCCTTTCTAAAACCAAAGCCTAATTGTCTTGTATAATGTGCATGTCTTGTTCCAAACTGCACCTGTAAAGTGCACCACTTCCAAACTATTTTAACCATCTACAGATTTCCATCTAGGAAATAGGTACGTTACAGTTTTGTTTTGTTTGTTAAGCTGCATCTCCCTTCTAAGGTTAGAAGAGGCATCTTCTGTCTTTACACTGAATAAGAAGTGAAGCAGCTCTAAAAGAGGCACTCCATAACCTGAACAAAACAGAAGCCAAAATAATTGCTTAACAGGAACTATGTGGAGACAGCGGAGGATTTCAGAAAGACCATATTAATTCAAGTGGAATAGATTCTCCATCATATCCACAATAGACTCCTGGAAGCAGACTGTGTACAAAAAAAAAAAAAAGAGGGTTCAGGAGTCCTCGGCTGCCACAGCTAATCTCCTTTTATGTTCGCTTAATCCCAGGCAGAATCCAACACTATTTTTCTAAAATATATAAAAAAATCCTTATAGATAACAGAGACTAAAGCTCCCATTTATACCAGGCAGAAGCGAGTGCTTAAAATGTTGCTGTTTTAGAAGGTCAGTGAAAGGAAACACTTTCTCGCCTCAGACACTAAGGACTCGGTTTTTTAAGATTACTGAAACTAAGTCACTATAAAATATAATCTCGCTCCAAAGGCAAACACTTCCTTAAGCCTATAGAGAGTCTTAGCAGCCCCTGTTAACTGCTTGAAAGTTAAAAGACTTTGTAATTTCTTTTCCTTTGATAGTATGACACAACACTTCTATACAAATCTGAGGAGCCTGGAGATTTCAGAGTAATTTGGGTGCCAAAGATATACAGCTCACTTCAAATGCATATCCGACTTCACAGACTCCAAATCAATGGGAGTTTTGCTTTTATTTGCTGCAGCGAATGTGTCTCCACTTTTGTCCCTTTCCCCCGAAAGTATTGATGCCACCTCTGACTTTTCATTTAGTTCTTTTGTAATCCTGCTATGAACAAACATAGCTAATCATATTATATTGCACGTGGCACAGTAGCTATCGCATCATATTCACTTTCAGGATTTAACCGACTGTTACCTGGGACTAGATTCAGAGATCGTATTTCCTTTCCACTACCTAGAAGATTTCACGTTGGTTTCCAGTCCATTTCCCAGCTCATTTCAAGATGCTAATGCTGATTACAGATGGGTGACTATTCTGCAGCCCCCCCCCCCCTAGATTAACTCAGAAATTGCATATGTTCTTTGGGGGGGGGGGATTTTGGTAGGGTCAGAAAATCAATGGCTTGGAACGGCTACATTTGTTTGTGTGTGTGTTGGCAAAATATGTTATAGCGGCAAAATGTGAGAATGGCTGAAAAGGCTGCCCCATGGAGAGCTGACAGGGCAATACCTTCCTTTCCCCTCAGCTTTTGACCCTGCAGTGCTCTTTCTCAGGGGTTGCCAGCCTTTTTGCACTAGTAGGCACATTTTGAATTTTGAGAGTGTGATGGGCGCACAAGTCGAAAAATTTTAACTGCTGAACACTCTATTGCAAAAATTGCCAACATTACAGTGGTACCTTGGGTTACATACGCTTCAGGTAACATACGCTTCAGGTTACAGAGTCCGCTAACCCAGAAATATTACCTCAGGTTAAGAACTTTGCTTCAGGATGAGAACAGAAATTGTGCAGCGGCGGCAGAGGGAGGCCCCCTTTACTAAACTGGTGCTTCAGGTTAAGAACAGTTTCAGGTTAAAAACGGACCTCTGGAACGAATTAAGTACTTAACCTGAGGTACCACTGTATTGCTATTGTATGTTGATACCAGCGAGGGATAGCCCAGCTTGCTCTCCTCACTAAGCCCCCCTACCCTCCAGCCCCTTTGTCAAGCCCACTTACACCATTCCTGACCAATCTCCCCCCTTTAGACATCACCTACCTCCTCACCTATCCCATCACAGCTTGCCCTATTGTCTCTTCCTTCTTTCCTCACAGCTCACCCCAATCCTCTCCCCCTTCCTTCCCAGATCACCAGAAGCCCCACATCGTTTAAAAGGAGGGGGTGATACTTCACAGAGTTTAATGGTAAACCATTCACAAAAGTGCCTTCCCACTCCATTAAACCTTGCTGCAGCCGCATTTTGCAGAGGAAGGAAGCACTTCAGATAGTGGTTTGGCAAGCTCCTCTGTTACCGAAGCCCTAAAGGCATTTCAGAGAGTGGTTTGGCAGCTCACCTGAGCTTGCTCATTCTCTGCCTGCCATTCTGTTGTCATGCTGACATTGGTGGGGCCACCTATTGGTGGCCATGAAACTGCAGCATGACAACAGCCTTAGATTTTTATGTATATATAAAGAAATGTTCCTTTGAAGAAAGCTCATCTCAGTGATAAGGTACAAAGTCAAACAGAGGAGACAGAGGTGGGTGAGAAACTATTGAAACATATTTGAGATGATTTCTCTAGTTCACCTTCAGCTTGCTTTAGGAACAAATTGGGAAGTTCATACCGTTCCTCTTTTATTTTTCACTGTTAAAGAAAGAGCAGGGGAAGAAAAGGTTTATTGTTTGGCTGGATATAAATTTTCAGCTATGTTGTTGCTATTGTTATTGGCCTTTATTTCCATAAGATAAATTTTCATATATGTGTTTTGTATTGGTAGGAATTATTCAGACGTTCTGTAGGGTGATAGATTTATGAGAGGAAAGGCAGTCTAATAACAAGAAGAAGAAGCCAAAAAGAGCAGCCAGATGTGTTTGCATATTATCTCAGCCACATAACTGACTCTCTCTTTAGCCTTGAAGACCTTTCGTTCCTCTTGGAAGGAATATGCAAATCTGTTCCAGCTCTGAAGGGAATTCTGCTTGACGATTAGGGTTGTACTCTCAACCTAAAGAGATAAAACACTGAAGCTGAAGCCCCACATGATATATTATTCACTGGGCAGTACCATTTCAGAATGAAGGTGGGGAAAGGAATGCTTGAATGTAAAGTATTTTCACACAAAATGCTTCCTAAACAACCTATGAAACAAATGTGTCAGGCAGGCAGTTCCAGGCTAGCTTTTTCCCCTGCCAGGAAAGATTTCTAGGCTAACAAATATTTTATGTGGGCCAACATTCAGACATTTGATTCCCACACCTGCAGCAGTACAGGCCAGCAATGGATTATTATATGTGAGGCTTCTGCTCATCCATTGTAGGTCATAGAATGCTAGGCAAATACAGCTGGATTGGACTAGTTAAAATCTTGGAACAGAAATCTAAAAAATTTTCATAAAACAAATGTCCCATTTGCCCATCTCCTGACAAGTTCTTGCTCACTTCACAAATTCCACCCACTTATCTGGAGGCTTCTTGCAGAATACATTTCAGATGGTTTAGAGATTGCTGACTCCCATTGTAGTGGTGGTGGTGGGGACATCTGGAGCACTGGCAGGCTACTTGGTTGCATATCTTGAGGATAATGTCACTCAACTTCAGAGTGACATTGACTCTGCAGTTATTGCAGTTCTGATAGAAGTGTTCCTATGAATGTATAATTGATTGATTCGAAAGCACATGGGCTGGAGGGAGGGCAAAATTAGACTCCAAGCTTGAAGTGGCCTTTGGCAAAGTTGCCTCCCCTCCTCCTTGTCCTTCTACCAATTCCTTGACCCTCCTTCTCTCTCTCAATCTCTTTCTTAATTTCTGGGTCTTCCTTCTTTATGGCTTCCTCTCCCTCCTGTCACTGGACTGCCCTCCTCTCCCCCCCCCTCCTCAACCCTTGCCATCACTAGTCTTCTCTCTCTCTCTCTCTCTCTCTCTCTCTCTCTCTCTCCTCCCCCCCTCATTGCTTACAAGGCAGCAGATGACCAAGGAAAGTATAATAATAGTGAAGGCACACCCAGCAAAAGTAGATCTCCAGGGTGATGCTTTGTTGGGAGCAGAGGCAGTAGGTATCATGGGGAAATTCTAATGTTGGTTTACTACAGCTTTCAGGAGGCAGAAGAACAGAAAGGATGCATCATGAGCAATTCACAACAACAATTTTGAATGACATTTTCAAAATCTCCTCCTAAGCAATACAGGGGCAGAGATTTACCAGGCATTCTAATTCTTTATTATTATTTATTAAATTTCTATCCCATCTTCATCCAAGGATCACAAGGAAGTTTGCAATATAAAAGTACAAACAAACATAACAGTGAAACAAAAAACAACAACCTTCCCTACCCCCGTTTAAACAGCCATTGTTGTTGTTGCTGTTGTTGTTGTTTAGTCATTTAGTTGTGTCTGACTCTTTGGGACCCCATGGACCAGAGCACACCAGGCACTCCTGTCTTCCACTGCCTCCCGCAGTTTGGTCAAACTCATGTTGGTAGCTTCGAGAATACTGTCCAACCATCTTGTCCTCTGTCGTCCCCTTCTCCTTGTGCCCTCCATCTTTCCCAACATCAGGGTCTTTTCCAGGGAGACTTCTCTTCTTATGAGGTGGCCAAAGTATTGGAGCCTCAGCTTCACGATCTGTCCTTCCAGTGAGCACTCAGGGCTGATTTCCTTCAGAATGGATAGGTTTGATCTTCTTGCAGTCCATGGGACTCTCAAGAGTCTTCTCCAGCACCGTAATTCAAAAGCATCAATTCTTCGGCGATCAGCCTTCTTTATGGTCCAGCTCTCACTTCCATACATCTCTACTGGGAAAACCATAGCTTTAACTATACGTACCCTTGTCAGCAAGGTGATGTCTCTGCTTTTTAAGATGCTATGGCTTTTTAGCAGCCATAGATTGTTTAATTAGTCAAAGGCCTGGGGAAAGAGGATTTTTTTGGCCTGGTACCTAAAGATATGTATCAAAGGTGCCAGGAGAGCCTCCCTGGGGAGAGCATTCCACAAATGGGGAGCCACCACAGAAAAGGTCTGTTCTCATGTTGCCATCCTCTGGGCCTCTTGTGGAAGAGGGACAGAAAAAAGGCCTCAGAGGATTATCACAGGGTTGGGAAGAGATGATCCAGAAAAGCAGAACTGCTCCTCCTAAATAAGGACAGCTGGGACAATTGAAATCAATAATTAGAGAAGTTGTATACATCCAACAAAGTGTTCCAGTTTTGTGTGTGTGTTTTCTGCCGCAAACAAGGGGTTATATGGAAAGCAAGATTTATTATCACTGCTCCAGCAAGCTCAAAAATGTTTTAAACGCTTTTCACCTAGTTTAACCCCAGATATCTGGAACCTGCTGGAACCTTTCAGCCAGCTGTAGTAGGTTAGAAAATATATCAGAAGCCATCCAAATTACTTTGTTGTCAGTTCATACCATTTGCAGCCTGTCTCTGAATGGCTGTCAAGTTATCAGCCAGTTTCAACAGGTCTGATACAAATGAAAAGAGGCTTATGTAAGAAAGAAACAAAAGGCTCATTTAAAACTCTGCTCTCTGCCAAAGTTCAGAAGCTGTTGCCCAAACATTTTAAACTAAGAATTCAGTTATCCCCTGCAGAGTTATTAAATTTGAAGGAGGGTGTTTAAATTTTGCCATTCAAGTGTAAAAGCAGAGGGATTTTAATCCAGCTTTACTGCAAAAGTTGGTGCATTCTTATCTACAAAAGAGACAATGCCATCTCCATAATTAGAAGCAGTATTTCTGTAGAATGTGTAAAAGATTTAGACAGTCCACCAATAAAAGGAATGACATGGAATCATAGCAGAGGTGTTTCATAATAGTCCAGCCTGCTGGACATGATAGTTTAGTGTACTGCATCAAACATCAGGCTCCAAGCCTCTTAATTACTGTACCGTAGCTCAAAGTCATACTATCCCTATTCCATGTACTCTTAACTTTAGGGAGAAGGATACTATTGTTATTATCACTGTGCAATTTAAAATTCCATGCTGCAAATAGATAAAACAGGTTACAGTAACAGGAATAGAGTGGATCATGAAAGTTCACGTTTCAGGTGTCAAAATCCAGGTAAAGACAAGTATTTTGTATAGTGAAGGTGACAGATGAACCTTTGTAGGGAGGGAGTTTCTTAACTAATGGCTACCACAGAGAATGCCCCTCATCCAGGCCAATACCTGCTTCAAATTTATTGGGGTGGCATATACAAATATGGCAAATGATGTGAGGCAGTTGTGTCTTCTTCAAGCACCAACCAAAGTGCATGTTGCATTTTGATTCCCCCCTCCCAAAGGACAAAATACTCCAGACACCCTAACTAAAAGTGAGTAGGGATGCTAATGAGAATTATTTCCTAAGACTTCTGGGGAAGATATATAATGAATTGAAAAAAAATGTTGAAATAAACATTTATTAAGAAACCAGAAGCCTTTCTACTTGTAATAATAGGAATGGAATTGCCTAAAAAAGATGTTAGATTGTTTTTGTATGCCACAGGATTAAATTGTGTTGAACTGTATAATAATATGGATTGAGAATATTATGAAAAGAAAAACGTTAGTAATTTGAACAAGTAATTTTATTAGAAAGTGGATAATGGAAAATTGCTAAAATGAGATTTAATGAAAATCAGTTAGGAAGGATTTGAGGAAGTTATTTAATAATGGAATTTAATTTGGATTTTTACCCGTAAGAAGTTTTGAATGTATGTTTGTTTTTCTTTTTTATATGTTTTGTTATTTGTTTGTCATTTTGTGTTATATCTGTTATAAATTTGAGAGAGAATTATTTCCTGTTGGGATTCATTCAGTGTTCTATGCAATTTTATTCAATGAGTTGAGTTAATGCACTCAGTCATATCCAGTCCTTTAGGATTAAGCCTATAAAAACCTTTATTTTTCTAGCAGGCTCTTCCTACCATTTCTTCCTCCTTACCACAAGAGTGGGTTTGTCTGGAAAGTGGGGGAGACCAGTTTGAACACTAAAACCCCTTTTTCCTGAGTTCCTCCCACCTAAATAAGGCTCAGGAAACCACTGTGAGGCAAAGTACATGAAACACACCCATCCACTTTTAGAAATACTAGTGGGCACTGCTAAAATCTGCTGGGAGAGAAATAGCTCCTGTTTTTCTCAGTTGCTGATTGGTCACCAATTAAAAAAGGTAAAAGTAAAGGACCCCTGGATGCTTAAGTCCAGTCAAAGGCGACTATGGGGTTGTGGCGCTCATCTCGCTTTCAGGCTGAGGGAGCCGGCGTTTGTCCACAGACAGCTTTCCAGGTCATGTGGCCAGCAGGACTAAACCGCTTCTGGTGCAACAGAACACTGTGACGGAAACCAGAGCGCAGGGAAACACTGTTTACCTTCCCTCCACAGTGGTACATTTTATCTACTTGCACTGGCATGCTTTCAAACTGCTAGGTTGGCAGGAGCTGGGACAGAGCAACAGGAGCTCACCCCTTTGCGGGGATTTGAACCGCCAACCTTCTGATCGGCAAGCCCATCTGCATCCATATTTCTCCCTTTAAGAGAAGGATTCTCAGCAATCTGTGCATCCACTGTACAGATTAGCTGTGAATCTGTGCAAATGTTTTCTGTGAGTCACAGCCTTAGGATCTATACCCCCCCCCGCAAAAACACCAAACCCACAATGAATTCTGCCATCAAAACTCTCCCGAACACACAAAGTTCATCAGATGCTTCTCCTGTGCAGCAACCCCAAAGTCAACTTAGCATTTCATATTAGGAAAATTTAAGTGACAATCAAGCATAAAAACGTCTAAAACAGTGATGGGGAACTTGTTGTGCTTCAGATACTAGAGCTGCTGCTGCAGCCAACATGGCCAGAAGTCAAGGATGAGAGGAGTTGTAGTACAACATTATATGGAGAGCCACAACCTCTCTCACTGCCAGGATATGTCAATGATAGGGTTGCCATAAATCCAGCTGATTTCTGCCTGAACACTGATGCCAAATGCACTATTCTGTATATTTCCAGCAAATTTCTGACATATGACAACCCTACCAATGAATATCATCTAACATGGACAGAGATTTAAAACAAAAACAAAATCACCTCCATGATTATTCTGGAACTTGGTGATGAAATTGAATTGGCAGTTGTTTCTGACTCAGATTGCAAGGGGACAGAGCACCAAAGATATAGGAGCAGGAAAAGAAAATGCACTCATTGTAATTTAACTAGTCATCTCTATTCTAGCAACTAAAATGTTTCAAGTGACACATGATCATTTGGGGAAGATTTTATCTTTATTTTAGACCCTGCTCATCTCAGTAAAGTCTCTTAATTAGCACAATCCTTGTGGGAGCAAATTAATGAGCCAGTCTACATGTGTTAGCAAGGATTTCATCATCCTAATGTCATATATTTAAAAGAATCTAAAATGGTTTATTAACAATACCATTGAGTTTCATTTTCCTTTCAGTTATTGCTTTTATCTTGATTTTTCTTTCTTTCTTGAGGGAATCTTAAGAGGTAAACAACAAAGAGGGAAATTGCGCAATTAATACAAAATGCCGGAATGATAGTCAACAGAAGAAAACGTAATTTATCAAAATATAACACAAAAATGAATTTCAAATTTTAAAAGTATCAACAATAAATAAATATGCTAAATCTATAAAAATTGATAATAATTTCCATTGATGGTAAAATGCAGCATGATGGTTTCTAAGAATTAGATCAAATCTTTAAAAAAACTTTTATCATGAGCAGTTAGTGACAAATGTTCCTAGTGGGTGGAAATTCCTGATCTGGATTTGTTTTTTGTTTTTCTTGTTTCTTGTTGTGATACTGTTCTATTGGTATGTAAAGTTCATTGGCTTTCATTGGTAGAGTTTCACTCTCAGACAACTTTCTAAGACACTTTGAAGTGGCCTGCATTTCCAGGTTCTAATCAAACTGTGGATCCCATAGATCACTTGAAGGTGACTCATCTGCAACCAGTAAGCATCTCTCCAGTAATGATATTTTCTGGTCGCTAGCTTTTTGTTTTTGTACGATGTTACAAACGATATTGGATTAGTGCATACGTTTGAGTAATGAGCACTCATTCTCATCAGAAGGCAATTTATGGCAGTGATACAAATTTCAAACTGATTTGCGGAGTTAAATTAACGAATCCTACTTTAGGATGATTGGTAGGTGATTTTTCATCCAGTTTTATGTAAATTCAATTGTGAGGTAGCTGGTGTTTGTATAGTACAATAAAAGTGTGTGTGTGTATGCCATGAATGAAATTGAATCCATTGGTATAAGACCATACGAGCAAGGTTTGCATTCATACAGGGTTGCTGAGAATACTGCTGTGCTTTCTTTAACACACACACACACACACACACACACAGAGAGAGAGAGAGAGAGAGAGAGAGAGATTGAGACTGCAGTTCTTTATTACAGCTCAGAATTCATTTACTTATCAATGACAGAATACTTATTTCTTCTCCAATTACTGATTAAAGTCATACTTCTTCTTATGTTTGCTTCAGGTTGTGCATTCTCAGGTTGCTTCCCGCGGAAACCCGGAAGTACCGGAAAGGGTTACTTCCAGGTTTTGCCATCCGCACATGCGCAGATGTGCAAGATGATGTCACGCGCATGCGCAGAAGCGGCGAATCGCGACCCGTGCAGATGCTGGTTGCATTCTGCTCGTGTTGTGAATGGGGCTCCGGAACAGATCCCATTCGCAACCAGAGGTACCACTGTACTGAAATCACTAGGACCCTTTAAAATCCATCCCCCTCTAGACACAGAGGTTCATATGGGGAGGGTGTTGCCAGATATGCTTGTGGGGAAAGTCTATAGCTCAGTGGTAAAGGTAAAGGACACCTGGATGGTTAAGTCCAGTCAAAGGTGACTATGGGGTTGCAGCGCTCATCTCACTTTCAGGCCAAGGGAGCTGGCATTTGTCTACAGACAGCTTTCTGGGTCATGTGGCCAACATAATTAATCCACTTCTGGTGCAATGGAAGACCATGATGAAACTTCTGGTGCAATGGAACACCATGATGAAAACCAGAGCGCATGGAAATGCCGTTTCCCACCACAGAGGTACCTATTTATCTACTTGCACTGGCATGCTTTTGAACTGCTAAGTTGGCAGGAGCTAGGACAGAGCAACAGGAGCTTACTCCATCGCAGGGATTTGAACTGCCGACCTTCTGATCGGCAAGCCCAAGAGGCCCAGTGGTTTAGACCACAATGCCACCAACGTCCCTCCAAAGCTCAGTGGTAGAGTATCTGTGCTGCATGTTGAATGTCCCAAGTTCAATTCCTGAAATCTCCAAAGAGGGCTGGGAGAGAACCACTGCTTGAAGTCCAGGAGTGCAGCTGCCATGTAATGTAGACAATACTGCATTGGATAGATTGGTGGTCTCACTTGGTATAATGCAACATCCTATGTGAACCCTTTCATTACATGTGTGTCCATGGAACTATTACTTTGCAGCTTTGTACTGGGAAAAATTGCACTTTGTTCCTTAGTTCTAAGTTGTATGTATCTGCCTCATCCAGTATATCGCAAAATGCTCTGGTTGATCGACTCTGGAGTCTACTAAACTACAACAACCGACTTATGTCTACTAGTATTTCTTTTTTTGTTGGCATCCATCTGCCTCAAAAGACAGTAGAGTGAGCCTCCAGGGGTGAAGTCAAACTGCTGTGTTAGCAGCACCGAAGTGACCACCCCAGGGCACAAGCCTGGGCAGTGTATATGGAAGTCCTGGGCTGCTTAGATGACAATACCCCCCTCTCAACCTCACTCACGTGGTCCAAAGGAAAGCAGAGCAATATTTTTAGCACCAACTTGATAGCAGGAGTTGCCGGAAGTAGGCAGACAAGGGGCCATCCAAACATTTTAGGACTCCACTCCAGATTTGGGTTGTGTATACTCTTGGGGCAACCCAGTCAGATGGGTGGGGTACAAGATAGATAGATATATTCCTGAAGATGTCCCCCAAGGCAGTGAAGGTTTAGGATCTGAGTCATTCTTCTCCTAGATGGGCTAACTTCCCAGATTGACAAGCCCCATATGCCCTTCACAATATCAGGCCTAAATTAATTACATGTTTATCTTACATCAGGGGTTGTCAACCTGGTCTTTACCACCCACTAGTGGGTGTTTCAGGATTCTAGGTGGGTGGTACAGGGCTCTAGGGCACAAGCTAGAGCACTGCTGGCTGTAAGGAAATTTTACTATCAAGAAAGATGCATTAGTGGGCGGTAGATATAAAAAGGTTGACTACCCCGTCTTACATAATTACTCACTATATGAACGATTTAGTCCTTGCAAAGTAAAAATGCAATTCCTTTAATTTTAATTCAAAGCGGAGATTATCCCTGTTCCCTGAAATTATCCCAGCAAAACTGCTTTTTTGAGGGTGTGGGGTGTGATCGCGGCACTTTTCAGAAGTAAAATCCACCAACATATGTCAATGATGGAAATCATACTGAAATATACTGATGCTTAGTGGCAGATTACACAATAAAATATGGGTTAAAATCAACTGTATAAAATTGTAGCATTCAACCAAGAGAAATCCCCATCAAATTTTAATGCTCTCAGGGTCAGTTGCATTTTTAAGGATGCTTCTTTTATACCACATTTTGTTTACTTGCAATGAATGCTGGAGCCCATGGCTTATGGCTTTTCCTCCCTTTAATGAAGAAGAGAACCTGTGACCCATCAGATGTTGTTGGACTCTAACTCCCATCAGCCTCTGATTGTGTGACCAATGTTCAGGGATGATGGGAGAAGTAGTCGAAGAACAGATGGAGGGCTACAGATTCCTGAGTTAAAGGAATATAAAGATGTAGGTAGACATGTGAAAAAGAGCCTGAATAGAGTGTCCAGAATTATTTTTAAATAAAATGCACACAGCAGAAGAATGAATGATCTGCATAATGGACCACATTTAATTCATGGTGGAGATCTTTGTATTAAATAGATCTTTTCATGGGAATAATAGGTCTCACAATGCTAGCTAATTGAAGCAGAGAAAACTACAGTTTACTTAATTTTCTAGTCCACTAACTTTTAGGAGAGTCAGGATTTCACATTTCACTTCAGTGCTATATAAGATGCCGTTTAAACTTCTAATAAAGTTTAATATTATTCTTGGAAGAGGCTCATTTCAAGGTTTCATTTTAGTGAGAGAATCCAAAAGAACAAACCAGGATAAAGAGATCTTTTTGGAAAGAAATCAAGAGGATCTTCAGAAAGGAACTGTCAGCGAGGAGGAAGTACCGGACATCTCAAATCTATCATTTGGACTGAACCGAGCACCGACCGAGGAGGAACAACAACTTGGTGCAGTCGGTGGAAGGTCTACCCAGTAACCAAAATGTCTCTGCAACTCTTCAGCTGGAACTGCAATGGTTTGAACCACCCTCGAAAAAGGGGCCAAGTATTTCATTTATTAAAGAAGGAACAACTAGATGTAATCTGTTTACAAGAAACTCACATTGCCAGGATACATAGAAAACTTTTAACAAACAAGAGATTAGGACAAGAATTTATATCATCAGATAGAGTCAAGAAAAGAGGAGTTGTGATTTATGTCAAGGAAAAATTTGAACCAAAATTGATCTTTAAGGATGACCAAGGAAGATACCTGGCAGTGGAAATCCAAATTTATGGAGAAAAAATATTGATTGTCGGAGTTTATGCACCAAATGAGGGGAAGGCTGAATTCTTTAAGAAGTTGCATGAGACTTTAATGGACTTTTTGGATTTTAAAATTATAATGATGGGTGACATGAATGGAGTCGTCTCTACAAACATGGATAAGGCCCAAAGACAAACAATATCTAATGACGGAAGACTACCAAAGACTTTTTTTGACCTGACTGACACTATGGATCTGATCGATATTTGGAGAACTAGGAACCCTCTGGAAAGGGAGGGGACTTTCTTCTCTGAAGCAAAAATGACATGGACTAGAATTGATCAAATATGGATTTCTAGTAATCTGGCATCAAAGGTTAAAAAAACAGAAATCTGCCCAAAGACCTGCTCTGACCATAATGCTGTCAAGATGGAAATGAAGCTGACAACAGCTGGAACCTTCAGATGGAGAATGAATGACACTCTCTTTGGAGATGGGGAAATTTGTAAAAAGGCCCAAGAAACACTTAAAGACTACTTCGAGATCAATTTGAGATCAGATACAGAAAAAAGAATCATTTGGGACGCAAGTAAAGCCGTGATGCGTGGCTTCCTAATACAACAGAATTCAATAAAGAGGAAAAAGCAGAATGAGAAGAAAGAGAAAATTTGGAATCTAATAAAAGAAGGGGAGAAGAAATTGAGATCTAAGCCTAAATCCCAGGAGATATTAAGAGAAATAAAATTTTATCAAACACAATATATGGAATTGACGAACCAGGAAATAGAATGGAAAATTAAACAAATGAGACAAAAGACTTTTGAATCTGCAGATAAATGTGGGAAGCTACTGTCTTGGCAACTGAAAAAGAGACAAAAATTGAACACAGTGACATCACTCGAAGTAGATGGGAAGTCTATTAATAAACCAAATGAGATAAGTAATTGTTTTCAAAGTTTCTTTAAGAAATTATACAAACAAGGGCCAAAAAATGAACAGGAGATAGAAGAATTTATTGGAAAATACGGACTATCAAAAATCTCTGAAAACAATAGAAGGAGTTTAAACGAGAAAATTACAGACCAAGAAATAGAGAGTGCCATCCAGGATATGAAGCTGGGAAAATCACCAGGGCCAGATGGATTAACTGCGAGATATTATAAAGTATTGAAGGATTGGTTAATACAACCATTGAAAGAAGTCTGCAACCAAATTTTGGAGGGGAAAAAGGCTCCCGAATCGTGGAAGGAAGCATTCATCTCACTTATACCAAAGACAGAAACTGAGAAACATCAAGTCAAGAATTACCGCCCTATATCACTTTTGAACGTGGATTATAAAATTTTTGCAGACATTCTAGCAAAAAGATTCAAAAAAGTGCTGTTAGAGGAGATTCACAGGGACCAAACAGGCTTTCTACCAGGCAGGCATTTGTCAGACAATGTGAGGAATATTATAGATATTCTAGAACTTTTGGAAACTGACATAAATAGAAAAGCTGTTTTGATTTTTGTGGATGCAGAGAAAGCCTTTGACAATATTTGTTGGAGTTTTATGAAGAGGAATCTCCAAGGAATGGGGGTAGGCAAGAACTTTGAAAATGGTATAAGTGCAATTTATTCTGAGCAAAAGGCCAAACTTATTGTAAATGGTATGGTTATGGATGAAATTCCAATAGAGAAAGGGACACGACAGGGATGCCCAATTTCCCCTCTATTGTTTATATCGGTACTGGAGGTTTTCCTTAACATGATTAGAAGAGACCAGCTGGTTAAAGGTATACAGGTCGGAACTAAACATTATAAGTTAAGAGCATTTGCAGATGATCTAGTTTTGACACTACAACAGCCAGAAACTAGCACAAAAAGAGTTTTGGAACTTATTGAAATATTTGGTCAGGTAGCAGGTTTTAAATTGAATAAACACAAGACAAAGGTGTTGGAAAAAAATCTCACGGTGGGGGAAAAAGATAGTTTTCAAAGAGAAACGGGTTTGGAAATTACTAAAAAGGTAAAATATCTGGGGGTGAACTTAACATCTAAGAATGTGAATCTATTTAAAGATAATTATGAGAAATGCTGGGCTGAAGTGAAGAAAGATTTCGATATATGGTCAAGATTGAGACTTTCCTTGTTAGGCCGAATTGCTGTAATTAAGATGAATGTATTGCCGAGATTGTTGTTTTTGTTCCAGACATTGCAAATTTTAGATAAGATGGACTGTTTCAAGAAGTGGCAGAAAGATATATCTAAATTTGTCTGGCAGGGCAAAAAACCCAGAATTAAATTCAAGATTTTGACTGATGCAAAGGATAGAGGGGGCTTTGCCCTGCCGGACTTAAAACTTTACTATGAAGCAGCAGCTTTTTGCTGGCTGAAACCATGGCTACTTCTTGAGAATACAGATATTCTGGACTTGGAAGGTTATGATAATAGTTTTGGTTGGCATGCATATTTATGGTATGACAAGGTAAAGGTACACAGAAATTTTAAAAATCATATTATTAGGAAAGCATTGTATAATGTATGGAATCGATATAAAGATTTGTTTGAAAGTAAAACCCCCAGGTGGCTGTCACCAATGGAAGCTAAGGCGGTAAAAAGATTGAACATGGATACAGACTGGCCAAAATACTGTGAAATTATAGAATATGATGGTGAAAAGTTGAAACTACAGAGTTTTGAGAAATTGAAACCTAAAGTCCGAGATTGGTTACATTATTACCAGATTAATGAAACTTTTAAGCAGGACAGAAAACTAGGATTTCAGAAGGAGAGGTCAAAGTTAGAAACAGAATTGCTAGAACCCAATACTAAGAATTTGTCTAGAATGTATAATCTGCTGCTAAAATGGAACACACAAGATGAAACGGTTAAATCAGCCATGATTAAGTGGGCACAAGATATTGGTCATGATATTATGTTTGCTGACTGGGAGCAGTTATGGACCACAGGTATTAAATTTACGGCATGTAGTGCCCTGAAAGAGAACATAATGAAAATGATCTATAGGTGGTACATGACCCCAGTCAAGCTTGCAAAGATATATCATTTGCCCAATAACAATTGCTGGAAGTGTAATGAATGTGAAGGAACTTTTTATCACCTTTGGTGGACCTGCCCAAAGATTAAGGCCTACTGGGAAATGATCTATAATGAAATTAAGAAAATCCTTAAGTGGACATTTGTAAAGAAACCGGAGGCTTTTCTCTTGGGCATGGTCGGCCAATTGGTACCAAAGAAAGATAGGACCTTTTTTATGTACGCAACAACAGCAGCAAGAATCCTTTTGGCGAAGTATTGGAAGACTAAAGAATTACCTACTCTGGAAGAATGGCAGACCAAGGTGACTGAATTTATGGGACTGGCAGAGATGACCGGCAGAATCCGTGACCAGAAGAAAGAGACAGTGGAGGAGGACTGGGAAAAATTTAAAATCTATCTTAAAAATTGTTGTAAAATTTCGGAATGTTAAGATGTCAGGGGATTGGACACTAAGAATTACAGCTGTAAATCGAAATTTATAAAGCAGAAACTCTTTTTAAAGAGAATTAAATATAAAAATGGGATGAAGAATTGCTAAAAAAATTTTGAAATTTGGATGCAGTGAAGGGGAGGTTTGGGGAAGTCGCATTATGTTTGTTTTGTTTTTTCTTTATGTTGTAAAATCAATAAAAATTATTATAAAAAAAAAAAAAAGAGAATCCAAAAGAAGATTGCTGTAACAAATCATGTACCATATTAGAGAGAGAGAGAGAAACTGGCTTTAATTTGTAGGTATTTCTGCTGAAGCGGATGGTTTAAAGGCACACGCGTGTGAAAAAAGCAGAAACATCCAACACTGAAACACTTCACAGAAATGAAAATGGCCACCTTTCTAAATATTATCCAGGGTGCTTCAGCTGATAACAAATAATAATAAAACCCATTCCTGCTTGAGATATCTGCTTACCTAATTACAAGGTTTGGTGGCCTTCAGGAAAGTTCCACCTCACCTGGCATCTCATGACAAGGACGGCCTTTCCCTCCACTGGCTGGGAAATTTAATTTCAGCCTCCCTGCTGAATTGGCCAATGGCAGGCAGGCTTAGCGGGCAGGTGACTGGAGGAGGGGCAGACCTGACTGAGCCTCCAGGCTTCACTCAGGTCCACTCCCCCTGTATTTAAGCAGGCCTGTGTCTTCCATGGCACACAGTTCTTCATTGGCTCTCCAGCCCACCCTCCCTATGTTCCCAAACTTATTTGGCCTACTGCCCTCTTTTCAGAAAAAAACAAAAAACAAACTCAGCACCTCCCTGGAAATCCACCTTCTTTAAGCAAACAAACAGAAAGATGCAATGACAAATTCGTGTTCTTTTATGTATTTATATTTCTACCTACATCCTACAACAGAGAAAAGAAAGATGTCGCTGTAATTAAGACGCATTGAGGCTTGAAATTATAAAATTATTTATTAAATCAACCATGGTAACATCCACACTACACACAGAAAAACAAGGATAATAAAAAGAAGGATAATACTAAAATAAAAATTACGAATGACATTGAAAACAATCCCAATGGAAAGGATGAAAGTGAGAATTTCAAAATTTCCTTCTCTTCTTTATGCTTCCACTGCCCCCTTACTTTTATTCAATGTCCCCCAATTGCACCTGAGGATATTACACCCCCCCCCCAGGTCATTCCAGCTCCCTCCAGGGGGTGGTACCACTCACTTTGGGAAACTCTGCTCTACACCCATCAGTTGTTGTGTTATGCTTTTCACCTTGCTATGGACAAAGTTGGTCGCTGTATTCAGGACTGGGGAGCAACTTGCCCCTGCTGGCTATTTGCAGTTTAGTTGCGCTGCAGAAAGCTTGCTGGGGAGACCACGCATTACAAGGGACTCAAAAATAACTTTAGCAAGGTTTTAATAACAAAAACAAAAACTCCTTTTACACTAAATACATCAACAAGCATGACCCAACCACCAACCCATCCCCCCAGGGTACTGAGAGAGCTAGCTGCTGCTCTTTATATACTATACCCACAGTTTAATTAACACAACTTAGCAGCACCTGCTATACTGTTTCACAGCTGTAAAACTGGGTCTCGTTATTTGCTCTGGCCCTTAAAGACATACACATCTTGTGGCACAATAATGAACCTTCACATTTAAAGAGACCATTCAACATTCCCTTCAGACCAATTGGCCCCGTCTAAGAGTTTTGCTTACCTGATAGCAATAATCACAACCTTTGGCAGTTTAGGCATTGGGCAAGCCTTAGGCATGATTGGAGGAGAGGTTTCCCCCAAAGGATAGGGATAAACCTATTAAAGGGATCCTGAAGGATATGCTTCTGTCCAGACACCTCAACGGGGTCTAGGGTCACAACACTCCTTAAGGCAGTGATCCTATCAGGGTATACCTATTTGAAGTAAGTCACAGTCTATGTGAGACAGTGTGGGATGGCCACAGCCACCTTCCAAAGGCCATATGCAAGCTGTGGGTGTGGCCATCCCACACTGTCTCACATAGACTGTCACACTCTCACACAAAGTGCACACAGCCCTTCCAAGCAAAGGCACATTTAGGGCAGTGCAAGAGGTGTGGTTGAACTGGTTGTGCAGCCAAGCACTTGCCTGGGTCTTTAAAGTAATTAGAAGATAGGTTTTGGCACAGAGTTGGATTGCACAGAACAAGTGTGCTCCCTTGAGACCAAGATAGTTGATCCAGAGAACTTCTGAAAGAGAGAGAGCATGAGAGGAGACCTGCATGGACATATTAGAGGTGTCCCACTGCCAGGCTAACAGCCTTTCTGCTGATTTAGAGAATGTTTTCAAAACGGGGGTGGGGTGGGGAATTATTGGTTTGTTGTTTTATTTTGATTAAATATTTTGTGGTTTTATATTTCGATTTTGTTCTGTGAACCAACCTGGGACCCCTGGGTCTAGGGCAGTAGATCCTATTCCAGGGCTGTTCAAAAAGGTCAGTCATGATTTACTGGCCAATTGCAGGATGCCCCTGGTCGATCCTGGCCAATCGCAGGATCCTCCTCCCCGCCCCCCGCAAACAAAGCTCAGCAACTTTGATGAAGCTTGCCCCAAAAAAGCTCATTAACTCTGGTCAATCCAATGGGTAGATCACTGCCAGTTTTTTAATAGTGGTTGTAGATTGCAGTCTCTTGGAAGTTGGACAGCCCTGACCTATTCAATTAACAACAACAACAACAACAACAACAACAACAACAACAACTGTAGTATAGGAATGGATGGATTGGACTATTTCTAGTCCATGTTGATTTTCCATAGCTTCACTCACATGTCTGTTCTGGCCTGTTTCTGCATTAATATCACAGCCCCCCCCAAAAAAAAGTTTGCGAAAAAAATGTATCTCAATGAAACATTAAATTCAAAGTTGCTTCCCCCCCGAATGTCTCTAAAATAGGTGATTTATCTCAATATGCACATTTGCAAATGGATTTTAACATACAGTGGTGCCCCGCAAGACGAACGCCTCGCAAGACGGAAAACCTGCTAGACGAAAGGGTTTTCCGTTTTGGAGGCGCTTCGCAAAACGAATTTCCCTATGGGCTTGCTTCGCAAGACGAAAATGTCTTGCGAGTTCCTGCGGGGTTTTTTCCCTCCCCCCCCCTTTTCTAAGCCGCTAAGCCGCTTATCAGCTGATCCGCTAAGCCGATAAGCCGCTAAAAGCCACTAAAAGCCACTAAGCCGCTAAAACCGCTAAAAGCCGCTAAGCCGCTAATAGCGCTAATCCGCTAAGCCGTCAATGGGCTTGCTTCGCAAGACGAAAGAACCGCTAGATGAAGAGACTCGCAGAACGGATTAATTTCGTCTTGCGAGGCACCACTGTACCAAATGTATTTTAACATACATTTTTATGGATTTCTGTATATTTTCTGCAGTCAAAGGTGGCATTGCAAAATTCAGAGAAGTGCAAAATCGGAAGGCTAATGACATTCCATTCCATGCATTAGTTCAGGACGTGTGAATGACATTATTTCACTTCAAAATGTGGACCAAACTAAATCACCTTCTGTCCCTTTGGTAACGTTGCCTGTTCATGAGACCAGTGCTTCTCCCAGAATGTCATTCCTTTTCATCTTAACACCCTGCTCTTCCAGAGGGCAGTGGTCCAAAATTATATTTCTTTCTATTAGTATATGTATCCATCTAGCCAATGGTTATTTTGAAGTACTTGATCTCTCTGCCTCAACCTTTCTCTGCATACATTTCATTCTTGGATGTTGCACCACAGTCCTTGAACACTGTACAGTCATTAATCTGACACCTAGGCTGTGGCAGACAGACATTTTCCACATTGACATTTTCTTCCCCATGAAGTGGCTGAATTTCAGACTTTGATCTCGTTTTCATTAGTGCCACTGCATATTGTGCAGCCCAGAAGCCTGGCTTGATCTCTCTTCTTCTGCCATGAACAGCACCCCTTTCTTCTGGCAATCACATTCCATCCCTGTCTAATCACGCTTCCCCTTGGGTGACAGCTTTTCAAACATGTTGGCATATCAGTTGACAAAATGGCTGAGAGATAATAACACAGGATGGGGAGTGGGAGGAAAGGCCCAACAGTTCTTTTTTAAAAAAGAAAAGAAATCACACTGCCTTGCTGGTAATTAAATTTGGGACATTGCTTCTGCCTTTTCTTCTTCTTTGTGGAGCTTTCATAAGCCAAAGGGAAAGAGTTACAGGTTGCCTTTAGATGTCTCTATTTCAACTATCTTGGAAGAAAACCTGTTCTCCAGTCAAATGACTCCCAGCCCAATTAGCATGAGTGGGGCAAAGAATACAAAATACGACAATTTCCCTGAGGAAATATGCACAACTTAGTTTGTGTTTAAAGGAAAAGAAAGAAACAGTAGACCACATTCTTACATATTTTCTGCCCTAATACATATTAGCAATGCAGGCTCAAACACTGTGAGCTAAGTGGGGAGCCAGCTTCCATGGGTATTTCCCTACCTGGAGGGGGAAATCACACAAACCTGCAGATGCTGTGTGTGGCATCTTCCTGCCCAACTCAGCAGTCTGTGTGTCGCACTACATTTTAAAACAAAACAAAACAAAAACTGAAATCTAATGTATCAGACAAGGGTGAGGAGGATAGAAGGGTCTGCAAGCTACTTCTGACAGCCACAGATTACTTTGGGAGTTCCAACCTGGGAGACTCCAGGGCTATCTCCACCCACCTTGGAAGAAGCTCAGATCACGCTCCCCTCTCAAATTGGACATATTGGGTTCAGGATGCAGCTGGATTCAAAGGACAGCCTCACTAGGTTCACTTCCTCTATACCAAAGATGGGCAAACTGCAACCTTCCAGATGTTGTTTGTCTCCAACCTACCTGGAGTCATTTGATTTGTACTCATTTCTCAGACATCAGAATTGGTGTTTCTCCAGCTACCTAATTTTGAAAGCACAGGATCATGGTGATGCTAAATAACCTGCAGTACTTTTGAATATGTGGACGTGGGTGGCGCTGTGGTCTAAACCAGTGTTTCCCAACCTTGGGCCTCCAGATGTTTTTGGCCTACAACTCCCATCATCCCTAGCTAGCAAGACCAGTGGTCAGGGATGATGGGAATTGTAGTTCAAAAACAGCTGGAGGCCCAAGGTTGGGAAACACTGGTCTAAACCACTAAGCCTCTGGGCTTGCTGACTGGAAGGTTGGCGGTTCGAATCCCCGCGACGGGGTGAGCTCCCGTTGCTTGGTCCCAGCTCCTGCAGTTCAAAAGCATGCCAAAGTGTAAGTAGATAAATAGGTACCACTCCAGCGGGAAGGTAAATGGCATTTCTGTGCGCTGCTCTGGTTTCACCAGAAGTGGCTTAGTCATGCTGGCCACATGACCTGGAAAAACTGTCTGCGGACAAACGTCAGCTCCCTTGGCCAGTAAAGCGAGATGAGCACCACAACCCCAGAGTCATTTGTGACTGGACTTAAGTGTCAGGGGTCCTTTACCTTTAACTTTTGAATAGGCTTGAACCCAATTCTGCTTTTGCACCTCATTTTGGTTTGTTTGTTTAATTGTTTGGTGAAATAGGGAAATGATGCTTCGAGAAGATAGGGGCAGTAATGGGATGGGAGCTCCTTTCAACCTGATTGTTGCATTCCCTTCTGGGCAATGGCCCAAGGGCTGCATGCTGGTGGCAGGGAGGGCCAGAATCAAAAGTGGAATGACAAATCTAAATCTTTCCTTCTGTCTGGACAAGCAAGACGCAGTTTCATATTTCAAGGGCACATTCACTCTAGGCAAAAGCAGCACCAGTGGGGTGTGTGGCCTGGCGACAATTTGGGGGCTGGATCGACTTCCTAGGAGGGTGACACATTTGGCCCTCAGCTCTGAGGTTTCCCAACCCCTGGGTTACAGCATTTAAATGGATACGAGCCACAATCCAGTGCAGTGCATTTAGACTGATTGATATCAGTGAGCTTAAGACACTTAATTCTTCGTCGGACTCTGTGTTAATAGTAAATGGCTTCTTAATCACCTCAGTTCCAGGATACAGCCCCCCCCCATTAAATTCATTCAGTTACTGCAAAAGAAATAGGAGGGGGGATTGTTATCTGAGCACATCCCCTGTATAGTATTTCACTGAAACCTCAGTGCTCCTGATTAAGTGGAGAACAATGGATGCCTTTTGAACAGCACTTTGACCTGAATTAAATACATGATTTTAAACAAATTTCTTAGGCTTTCATTTCCAATTGCCTGGTGAAACAGGGCATACAGGCAAGGGAGTGAAAATTCCCTCATATTGACCACTTTATTGGGAACCAAATACTTGAAACTGAAGTTTAAAATGTGAAGTAGCAGCACATAAAGCTTGTGAGAGCTGCATTAGCAACATTGATCAGTGTGGCACGGTACCGGTTTGAATGGGGTCTCATATTTGGCTTCTGTATTGGATTAGAATTGATTGTATGTATGTGCTGATGCTGTTTTCAACTATGTACAGTGGTACCTCAGGTTAAGTACTTAATTTGTTCCGGAGGTCCGTACTTAACCTGAAACTGTTCTTAACCTGAAGCACCACTTTAGCTAATGGGGCTTCCTGCTGCTGCCACGCCGCCAGAGCATGATTTCTGTTCTTATCCTGAAGCAAAGTTCTTAACCTGAAGCACTATTTCTGGGTTAGTGGAGTCTGTAACCTGAAGCGTATGTAACCCGAGGTACCACTGTATGTGTATATAAAAACATTTTCTATATGCTATTGTTTTAGCTGGTTTTTTATGTATGTAACTGTTGTACATATCTTTTTATCATATTGCAAATCTCTTTGGGAGGCCTCATGGGAAGCAATTCATAGAAGATTATAATGGTGGTGGTGACAGTGATCATTTATACTTTTTACTTGTAGAAGTTACACACTCAACCTACAGGCATACAGAAGAAGCAACAGCAGGTGAGGGAGAAAGTGAATGGAGATATTTCTCTCCCTCCCCCCTTCCAGGCTGTTTAATTAAGCTGAATGGCAGGAGGTTCAAAACACACCAAACAAAGTCCTTCTCTTGGAAGATGTTAACACGTAGTATTCACTGCCATAAGATGTGCTAGAGGGGTTTAAAGGGGGATTAGACAAATTAAGAGTAAGGCTGTCATTGGTTAGTTATTTACCTCCAACATCAGACACTATAACAACAACAACAACAACAACAACAACAACAACAACAACAACAATATTTAAACCCCCCCTCTCTGGGTAGCTTCCAACAAAATATTAAAAACACAATACAGCATCAGACATTTAAAAACTTCCCTAAGCAGGGCCACCTTCAGATTGTCTTTTAAAAGTTATTGCCTTGACATCTGAAGGGAGAGTGTTCCACAGGGCGGGTGCCACTACCGAGAAGGCCCTCTGCCTGGTTCCCTGTAACCTCACTTCTCGCAGCGAGGGAACCGCCAGAAGGCCCTCAGCGCTGGACCTCAGTGTCCGGGATGAACGATGGGGGTGGAGACGCTCCTTCACGTATACAGGATCGAGGCCGTTTAGGGCTTTAAAGGTCAGCACCAACACTTTGAATTGTGCTCAGAAACATACTAGGAGCAAATGCAGATGGATGCCTTAAAGCATGGGTAGGCAAACTAAGGCCCGGGGGCCAGATTCGGCCCAATCGCATTCTAAATCCAGCCCGCGGACGGTCCAGGAATCAGCGTGTTTGAGTAGAATGTGTCCTTTTATTTAAAATGCATCTCTGGGTTATTTGTGGGGCCTGCCCAGTGTTTTTACATGAGTAGCATGTGTGCTTTTATTTAAAATGCATCTCTGGGCTATTTGTGGAGCATAGGAATTCATTCATATATTTTTTAAAAAAATAATCCCCCCCCCATGGTCTGAGGGACAGTGGACCGGCCCCCTGCTGAAAAGGTTTGCTGACCGCTGCGCTTAAAGCATATGAATGCCCATTGCTGTGAAACAGTAGCATGAATAAGCTGTAGCTATTTCTCTCAAGTCCAGTTTGTGAGCTTCCCAGAGGTATCTCGTTGAAGACTATGTGAAAGAGGACCTAGATCAAAGCTGTGCTTTTCTTCTGTAACTTATAAGAAGCATAAAAATAATGAGCAGATTCATTTAAGGATAGACTCACCTGAACAATGTATGAAAGTCTATCTCTTGCCAGCCAGTTTACTTATTTTATTTGGGATGTAGAAAGTTAGCATAATGAAAAGAGAAGCCCGAAATTACAATGTGATATGTCCACTATGACCAGTTGACATATATATCAACTGTTTGTTGCATTCAGGATGGAAATACTAATACTCTATATATATCTTGCTATTTGTCTCAGTGTACCTTTTGGGGAGAAAATAGTCTCTGGCCAACCATTTCCCAATGACATTTTAGTAGCAGCTGGAAAATAGCTTGTAGTTAGTCAGGTAATGAGAACTGAAATAGGATTGCGGAAGGCATGTAAGAACGGGGGAAAGAACACACACACACCGAATGAGTGTTGAAACCAGAAACCAGAAATGGTAAATATAAAATCCAAGAGGCAAAAGTGAAAATGGTGTATATGGCTGTGTTGTGTGAAAATATGAGGTGGGTGGGAGAACCATAATTCAAGTTATGGGGAAATGATGGAATTGCCACAAAACCCATTTTCTTTTACAAAATTCAACAGCAATTTAGGGCTATTTTGCACAACATGTGGTAGACGGGTTCGAATAAATTCAGCATATTTCTTACATTGGACACTGTGGTGCTTAAAAGGCAGGTGCCAACAAACACTTGCTGTTGTTGTTTAGTCGTTTAGTCCATCGCTTCGTGACCCCCTGGACCAGAGCATGCCAGGCACTCCTGTCTTCCACTGCCTCCCACAGTTTGGTCAAACTCATGCTGGTAGCTTCGAGAACACTGTCCAACCATCTCATCCTCTGTTGTCCCCTTCTCCTTGTGCCCTCCATCTTTCCCAACATCAGGGTCTTTTCCAGGGAGTCTTCTCTTCTCATGAGGTGGCCAAAGTATTAGAGCCTCAGCTTCACAATCTGTCCTTCCAGTGAGCACTCAGGGCTGATTTCCTTAAGAATGGATAGGTTTGATCTTCTTGCAGTCCATGGGACTCTCAAGAGACAAATACACCTGTGTTTATTGTGGCTGACATGTGCTTGGAAGGCATGACCGCAGGTCCCTGGCACATCTTTGCTTCAGGTGTAAAGTTACTCTTTAAGGCATTGGCATGCTGAAACCCAATCTGTAGCAAGTGCTAAGTACACCTCCGTCATGCTAACTGAACTCAAGACCGGGCAAGGCTAATAGATTTTTGTTCAGTTTTCTAAGATGGGCTGTTGTTGGTTTTTGCTTCCTTTTATGTTTTGCCCAAGTAGGAACCCTCAAAAATTGCCTCTGAATTTCATCTTCAGAGTGAATTTGACGGTAACTCTAGTCCCAGGACTGATCCGTTTTGCTCACATTGTGAAACGTTTCTTCAAACACCAAAAGAATTACAATGTGATATGTCCACTATGACCAGTGACAAACCCTCTTTCAAAACACTTCTGTAACTTATTCTTTGAAAACACACCTCCACCTATAATCTCCCTTTCCAGCTGCTGCCACCGCCTCCTCCTCCATTCACCCTTTAGCATATACTACCCTTTAGCAGAAATTCCCATTACATTACATTACATTACATTACATTACAGAACATCAATGATAAAAACATAATACAAAACATAATGACAGACAGCCTAATAGTAAAATAATCATCATAATAACAGTCCACTCTCCCACACTTTCATAGGTGGACGTTCTCCAGAAAGTCCTTTTCTAATGGGACTTCTATACTATTGATGATAGAATAGTGTGAAATAATTAACTAAGAGTTTGTTGAGATGGTAAATCTGTATCTGGACTATGCCATTTCAAAATCAAAGTTCCACCATATCCTCTCCCCCCAAACAAATTTTCTGGACGTAGAGAGTGAGTATGGAAGAGTGAAGACTTGACTCAAAACTTTCTCCCTGACCTGTGGTTAGTCAAAGGGTCTTTCGGTCATCTGAAGAAGCGTTCCATCCATTAAGCCCTAACCTGCAATGTGAAATAGTAAAATACAGACAGAAACATGTTTTTTTGTGTATTTTTTTCCCTCAAATCAGGGTGTGAGAATGCTAGACTGCTGCCGTGGTTATAACTATGAAAACTAAACCGAAAAATGATTTTGCAAGTGGAATGTGGAGGTTGGGTTGGGTTAATCAGTACAGCATTGCCCTGACAGATTCTGGCTCTCCTACAGTTGGAGATAAAGAATGATTACATTTTGCCTCAGTGTGAGCAAAGATTAAAGAGATGGATCATAATTAATGGGATGTGCATTATAACATTATGTTCTTTACTCAAGAGGAGGGGCAAAATTATGAATAATTTTATCAAAGCAGATAAGCAAGGAAGAAAGGTTGGGAATACCAATTAACTTCTGACCAGCATGTCATAACTAACTGTATTAGGAGTTTCATATTACAAACAGCCGCAATGCCTGAGGTGGGATCAAAGGCTTTCCCAGAACACTGCAGTCAACACTACGGAATGGCGTGTTTAATGGTACCATAATTAATTTCACTACGCAGTATGAATTGAAAGGGTAGCACAGCACAGGATCTAGAATTTTTTTTGATATGGCAATGCCGGATTAACTAATAGGCAGAGAAGATTTATGCAAACATGGACTTTAAGCTAATCATATCTAAGGCCAGGATTTGTTACTACCCACAGGTGTGAAATCTTGTACAAAACCCTACCAAAACCAAAGCAAACTGTAAAATAGTGTCTATTCTCCTTTATGAAAGGATCCTGTTCATCTCATCAGCAGTCATGTATATATTAGGGCTGAATGTTTAATTGTCTCAATTGGCAGATTAGTCAACAAAAGCTTTCGCTGATTAATCACTGCGGACTAAATTTAATGGTGGATCTGAGAGTTTGTTTATTTTCCAGTTTATTTTTGTCCTGCTGTGTTACTGTAATACAGAATGGGGGAAAATATTACAGATGACCTTTTCTTCTACAAAGAGCCTAGATTTCATTACAGTGGTGCCCCGCAAGACGAACGCCTCGCAAGATGGAAAACCCGCTAAACGAAAGGGTTTTCCGTTTTGGAGGCGCTTCGCAAAACGAATTTCCCTATGGGCTTGCTTCGCAAGACGAAAATGTCTTGCGAGTTCCTGCGGTTTTTTTTCCTCCCCCCCCTTTTTCTAAGACGCTAAGCTGCTTATCAGCTGATCCGCTAAGCCGCTAAGCCACTAAAAGCCACTAAAAGCCGCTAAGACGCTAACAGCGCTAAGCCGCTAAGCCGTCAATGGGCTTGCTTCGCAAGACGAAAAACCGCTAGACGAAGAGACTCGCGGAATGGATTAATTTCGTCTTGCGAGGCACCACTGTAATTGGATTGTAAGATATTTTATACTACCTTCAAGATCACAATATATTCCCTAGTTAGAGGCTGCAGTAATATGCAAATATGTTAACGTTGAAGTCCTATAAACAAATAGAATCAAACTGTAGAGTTGGAAGGGACTTTGGGGTCATCTAGTCCAAGCCATAGCTGTCAGTGTTTCCCTTTTTTTAAGGGAAATTCCCTTATTCTGAATAGGATTCCTTTCAAGAAAAGCGAAAAGTTGACAGCTATGGTCCAATACAGGAATCTCAGCTAAAGCATCAATGGGTGTAAGTCCCATTGAACTCAGTAGGGCTTACTGCCAGATAGACATGTATATGACAACACTGTGAGGCTGAAATGTTTACCTGGGAGTAAGCCTTGTTGAACTAAATCAATTTATTTATTGTACCACCATCCATCAGAATTCAGACGTTCATTGCCACACTGTCATAGGTCCCTAGCCCCCACAGTTGAACCACACATGATCTTCTTAAGGACATACATTATCTTCTTAAGGACAAACATGAGTGATCGAGGTGGTGGAGCTGTGTCAAATATTTGTCATGTTTGGATTTTGTGTTGGAAAACAATTTTGAGGATGGAAGGGAACTGTTCTTAGCTCAGTTGGTTAGAGCATAGTACTGATAACGCCAAGGTTGCAGGTTTGATCCCCTTAAGTGACAATGGCATATTCCTGCATTGCAGGGGGTTGGACTAGATGATCCTCAGGGTCCCTTCCAACTCAATAATAATGATAATAATAATATTTTTTTATTTATACCCTGCCCTTCCCGGTTCAGAAAACCAGGCTCAGGGCAGCTGACAACAATGTTAAAACACTTAATTGTCATACAACATAGAACTAGCATAAAATACAGTATAAAAGCATGAATAACAATAAAATTCAAAGTTCAAAAATCAATTTGGGGGAATCTATGATTCTATAATTCTTCAGAAATGAATGCCACCGTATAATATCAATCTTCCAGATGTTTTTGCCACTTCTCATAGTGCACCACATTTGTCACTTTCCACTGATCTTCCATGCCCTGTAGAGAATTAATGAAATATTTCTGCCCGTACTTACCCTCCGATACAAGGTGCTTCTGTAAATGGGATCACTTGCGATTTTACACAGCCAATAGGTTAAAACATAGAGAGCATGGCATTCTGTTTTGCTTTGTATCATTATGTCAGTAAATGTACGGTAATCATATGAGTCTGTACAGCCAGCTAGGAGATCAGGGCTTACAAACCCAGGGACTCTGTAGTGCACAATGGCAGGATCCAATGAAGATTTGGGCTACTTCCTTGTGGGAGAATTGCCAGTGCCTTATCTGAGGTCCTCCTGGCTAGACTTACAGCCCTGCCACCTTGAACTGACTTGGAAGATAAGACTCCTTAAGTACTGCTATCTCTCCACCCAATCAGAAACACACACACCCCCCCCCGCAAAACAAGGTGAAGATTCTTTAACCTACCAGCCACTTCTGCTCTTGGAAGAGACAGCATCTTCCTGTTATCAGGGACTTTTGGAACTGTCCATGGTACTGGCCGCAAGAACTAGAAATTCACTTTTCCTGCTAAATACAAGTGGAGGTGTCAAATCACACCTCATCCACAATACTCGAAAATTGGGGCATTGAGTCTCTAAACAACCTCTGAACTAGGAAAAAAAAATGTGGTATGAACAAGCAGATAAAGAGAATGTTAACCTTGTTTACTAAATATATACGTCAAGGCATTTTCAGCATCTTCAGTGCATAGTTCAAAACAGTCCCAGTTGGACAAGGCAGGCAATTAGCAGAACTAGTGTCTGACATTTAACAAGCTTCTTTCTTTCTTTTTTACAGCACAGCCTGTGTGACCTCCAAGTATGGAGAAGAACAACAGCTCACTCCATCAGCCTGTTCAACTTTTTTTTTTTAAAAAACTTCCATTCCAAGTAGATGCTATTAATTAACCAGCAATATGGTAGCCAGGGGCTCTGTTCAGCTAACCTGTACTCCGAGTAGACCTATTGACATTAATGATCACAACTAACTTAGCTCCATTAATTTCAGTGACTTTATTCTGAGTAAAAGTTAGCTGAATGTAACTCTAGGTGACTCCTACGCAGCCAAGTTTCTTGTGCTTACTGATTAGCAAAGGACTTGCAACAGAATTTACTTGTCTGGGAAGCAAAAACAAAGAAAGGCAAACTCTTTGTCCATTGAAGCTGAGATAATTCAGTAGGCAACCAGGCGCAGGATGACACTACTGTAACCTTTACTAAATTATAGGATTAAACAAGGATCTGACAAACTACCCAGAGAAATTCCACTAGCTATTGAAACTCATTTGATTTCCCTCAGGATTCAGATTGGACTCTTGGGTTATGAACCTGCCAGCAAGTCTAGGGGGCTGAATGAATCTCTCTCTCTCTCTCTCTCTCTCTCTCTCTCTCTCTCTGGCCCTTGGATATCTGCCCAGCCCATACCAACCCCCCTCTCAAGGTCACACCCTTTGGTGGTCTTGTTTTGCAGCCTGAGAAATGGGATGCAGGTAGTATTGTGATCTAAACCACTGAGCCTCTCGGGCTTGCCGATTGGAAGGTCGGTGGTTTGAATCCCCGCGATGGGGTGAGCTCCCATTGCTCTGTCCCAGCTCCTGCCAACCTAGCAGTTCAAAAGCATGCCAGTACAAGTAGATAAATAGATACCACTGCGGCGCTCTGGTTTCTAACATGGTGTTCCGTTGCACCAGAAGCAGTTTAGTCATGCTGTCCACATGACCCTGAACGCTGTCTGTGGACAAACACCGGCTCCCTCAGCCTGAAAGCGAGATGAGCGCCACAACCCCATAGTCACCTTTGACTGGACTTAACTGTCCAGGGGTCCTTTACCTTGTTACCTTAACCCTTTGCAGCCTGAGAATTTATCCCTGACTGGAATATGGGCTTCTTGCTTGCTGGTTGGAGGATAGAGAGGGGAACATGAGTATGCAGAAACTAGCCTGCTGTATGCAAACTTACATTTGTCGCTCCACTCACTTTGGCCTCTGGCGCTGCCCACCATGAACATGTCACCCTCAGGAGGTTGCACAGAAGGGAATGTGACTCCTGGGCTGGATAATTTTCCTCACTACGGTGCTACAGGCTTTCTGAGGTAAGTGTGCAGCAAAAACGTCTGCCCTGGGCCTTCAGTAAGTGCATGAAAGTTGGTGAGCCAGCATCAAACCCTAAAATAGTTTGGCACCAACTTCTGACACCCCAAAGGCTACTCCATCCTCACTTACTTTGCTTCTAAGTTGAAAAATATTAGAGGCCAGCAGCAATCCTCACAGTGCTAGATTTGGCTCAGGAAACTCAATTTGCTGACATCCACTTTCCCAATATGTTGCTCCACTTAGGGAATGCAGGGGAGGGGAAAATACTTAGGTATAAAACCGAAATACATATTAAACAGTATCACATTATTCAAAGTGTTATTATTTTTGACCTTTTCATTTCATGATTTCTTAGGGAAGCACCAAACAAGAAATACTGTCAGATGTCAAATACAATTACATTGACATTGGAATTGGAACACTGGAATATTTTTGTTCCACAGTTTCTTTATTTAAATGTTTCTTATTTAAATGTTCTCTCTTTTTTCAGAAAAAAGTCTTCCAGCGCATACTAAATAGTTTTACGTGCCAGTAATTAAAAACTGAAATACTTTAGCATAACGCCTAACAAATAGTGTCATAAACTAAATGACATTACATGTTAACTATCAAATATTGTCTAACAAGTAAGCAAATATTAAAGTCATATATTGCAGGATAACAAATATAGATATCATATATTCAGGATAGTTGGCAAATATTCCTTGGAGAATTGAAGGAACTTTTTGCTGTCCACATTGTTTCAGCTGTAATTTGTGTGTGTGTTTTAATAAATGGTAGGTATTTAGTATGATTTTTTTAAAAAATGATTTTGCGTATTTATGTTTATGACTTTAAATATTTTGTAAGTCATTTGGAGACTTTTGGATAACAAAAGGCTAAAATTCTAATATTTAGGATCTTTTCTCTGAAACAGCATTCCCAAACATAGTAAATTTGGACTCAAATACCAGGAAAGTCATTCTCCAAATCATTTGAATGGCAGAAGCTTTCAGGGCCACAGCACACCCATGGTACTGAGCAGCATTCCTGTTGAAGTATTATGGGTATTTGCTATCTGAATATTGTCTTGGGTGCTGCTTCTCAATTGTATGATCCATGCAGGGCTGGATTTAGGTTTGATGAGGCCCTAAGCTACTAAAGGTGATGGGGCCCTTTATATGTCCAGCTGTCCTTTGTCAACAACAAATTGTTGCTGTTTTTTGTGCTAAATATATGCTATATGGTAATTTATGGACGTAATAGGTATTTAAAGCCATTTGCACATAACAAAACATGTATTTTATTAAAGTAATTGATACAGAAATGAGCAAACCAGTGATATTTTAGGGAGCAGGCTAGCAGGCAGGGCCCAGTACTTACATCATAGGAGCCTACAAAACACAAAACACTGTTGATCTATGTAGGTTTTATTTTATTTGTTTTTTATCTTATATTTTGGAAATGAATATTCAGTTTGTTTTTTCTTTATTTTTTTTGGCGGCCCTTAAGAGTGTGGGGCCCTAAGCTATAGCTTGTTTAGCTTATACGTAAATCTGGCACTGGATCCATGTGAATGGCCTCAATTGTGTGGGTTTTTCTCATGGGTAAGAAACAGCATCCCTATTAAGATACCACAAAAACCCACAATCTGTACTTTCCAGAAACAACAGAAGACATTTTTGTTTCAGAAAGCTTTTCCAGCTTAAGTATCCATTATTTTAAATCTACCTTCATTTGTCTTTTTCTGATGCCTTTAAAAAACTATTTTAGCTTTGTTGTGGTAAGTCTGTGAATTGCCTTGAGAAAGATGCAAAAGTCGGTCCATTTCACACAATACAAAAATTGGGCATTGAGTGGTCTGGCATCTACCCTCCGGGCTTCTCTCACCTTAGATATGAGGCAGTCACTGCCTCTGTTGTGTTTCCAGTTCCTACTGAAGACATTCCTCTTCTAGCAAGTCTTTTAAATGGAGATCTTTCCCAGTCTTCATCCATATTGGAATTGTTTTTAGGTGTGTTTAGATGTTTTAATTGCTTTATGGCTTGTGTGTTTGATGTCCTGGGCTCCTTTGCAGGGACAAGAAGGATAATATTATTACTATCACCGTTATTAATTATTATTACCATTAATAAAATCATGAACATGGAAACGATCCATAGACAAGAACTTATAGCATGGTTTCTTTAAATGGGCTTTCCCTGGAAGTGGTCAGGTATCAAAGTGTGACTAATTATAAAGAATTTTTTTTGTCTGATTTTGTCCAGTTTAACTGGATCTGCCGAAATTCCCTCTTTCATTCAACTATTCAATGTGCAAGAGCCCTGCCCACGTTTGCATTGGGTCACCCTAAGTCATGTCACATAGCATACTTGCGTTGCTAAGCATTGCAGTTGCTAAGGTTGAAGTCGCAAGAGGTTAACCTCAAAATCTGTCCTAAACATCACCATAAAGTCAAGAAAAGGGGAGAAAATCAAGTTCTTCCTTGACCAGAAATGACCTCTGTACTGATACGGCTTGAGATCTAATAAAGGGAGAAAACTAACATCAGAGTTTCCATTATTTTATGGAAAAGTGTTAAATTCAGAACAATCTCAGCCTTCTTCATCCAAGCATGATTGAAGACACAATTGACTTTAGGAAAGTTAGTGCTTTGATTGAAACAAGCAGTTTGAAGTAGAATGTTATTGCAACTCCCAGCTGCCAGAAGTGTTGTTTGCTTCCCGAGCAGATTTTTATATGTTAGGAATGAAGAATGAGCTTTTTGCGGGCAGGTTGCCAAGGAGTATAAAGGAAGTGTTGGAGGGTTCAGCTTGGTGGAGAAAATCAACAATATTTGTTTTCTCTCTTTACTCTCACATGAAAAGGTAAAGTTTGCAAACTTTTGAAATGCCTCTTAGTCACTCAAACCCTTCCCCCTAATTCTGACCACTTTGAAAAGTGCTTTGTTCTCAAAGGACTACTAAGCAGCATGATGAGCATTGCTTTAGGGAACACCATAAAAAAGCAACAAAATAGTTCAATGTTTGAATGGTTCATCTACTATATGCAACTCAACACCACATATTTCCTTTCCCTTAAAGATCTCAGGATCCATAGGATCCTAAAAATGGATGGGTCTTTAAAATTGAAAGTGTGTTGAAACACCTTTCTGTTAATAAAAACTGACAAACCTTGGGCAGGTTTAAGACATTTTAGTGTCTGAGGCAAAGGACAACACAGTGCCTTCCTCTATTCCATTTCTTGCAACTGGGAAATGAACTTTGGGTTGGATTCAACTAATCTTGTGCAATAAGATACCCATGTAAGAATTCCCCTGTCTCCTGCCTACCTCTCCTCCTTCCAAGTACCCCCTGCACATCCCACAAATCAAATGAGGGGGGGGTTCAGGAGAACTCCCAGAAAACCTGTGTCAGGAGGAAAGGGGAGATTATGTTTATCTAGGAAGCAGAAATTATTGAGCTGATGGAACAGCTGTATTAGCACGCCATTGAATACCACCCAATATGTATACCGCTTATTTCACATGTTACCAAAGTATCATAAAACTGGATTCAACCCAACTCTGGTGTCAGCATACATACACCAATGGATTCAGTACAACTCTGGTACCCCAACATGCATCATCTAGGGAGTTCCCATACATATCAACACTTCCAGATTCCAGGAATCTTCCCAGATGATCTACACGCAATTAAAAATGATTAAAATGCAGCAACTGATTGAGCTGTGAGAGAGTCTCAGCTATATCAGGCCAATAGCAAATGACTCAGGCCTATGTGCGGTCTTATTCCTCAAACTGTGCAGGAAATGGATGTAACCTGTGAAAGAAAGCAGATTTTGTGTTCCCTGACACAATAACAACTCTAAAGTTAGCTAGTGTCTTGAGAGAGAAAAGTCAGAGTATATTCTTGCTGAATGGCTGATGCAATTTCTCTCTAGAATTCAACAAGCAGTGCTTTTGCAGTTCAGCACCTTTCTGTGTGGGTTGCAGCAAAAGGTTATGGAGGCATACATACTCAGTCTGCATCCCGTCTCTTGTTAAATCTGTCTTAAGGGAAACACAGAATAAGAGACTGTAGGGGGAAGAGGTCTTGTCTGCCATGTATAGGGAATGCAAAACCTCCTGCACTTGGACAGATAACTGTGGAATTCTTGTTAGGCTAAATGTGTACATATACATCACTCATCTGTACCCGGTCTAGAGAAATAAAATCACAGTTCAGAAATATATATATATGAATCTTGAAGATGGCGTTTCAGATGAAGGACTAGCACAAATTTGACACAAGGTAGAATTAAATTGTGGCTTATGGGGTGTGGGTGGGTGTAAAATGAAGACCCACATTCTCCAAAGAAGATCACAAATGTTACTAGCCTGTCAAAAAGCAAATAAATAAAATACTAGCTTGCTGTGGGCTCATGGAGAAGAGATGGGAGTTCTGTCTCTTTCATAATATCTGCTACATTTCTAGCATCAACTATCCCAGGCCCTATGACCAGAAGAGGCCCAGTTGGTGTTGCCCTCACTAGGGGGTTCCCCAGCTTGCAGTGACCAGCTTGCATAAGAGGGTCTTCTTTGTGGTTGCCCTCTATTTCTGGAAGGCCCTTGGTAGTGTGGTGTGTTAGTTTCCCTGATTATTAACTTTTATGAGAAATGCCATTTCGGGTGGTTCATTTATGAAGGATTGCTTCTCAAATTCCAATCATCACTGTTGCATCTTCTGCCCTATGTTATCTATACAGTGGTACCTTGGGTTACATACGCTTCAGGTTACATATGCTTCAGGTTACAGACTCTGCTGTAACCTGAAGAAATAGTGCTTCAGGTTAAGAACTTTGCTTCAGGATAAGTAAGAACAGAAATCGTGCTCCGGCAGTGCGGCGGCAGCAGGAGGCATCATTAGCTAAAGTGGTGCTTCAGGTTAAGAACAGTTTCAGGTTAAGAACAGACCTCCGGAACGAATTAAGTACTTAACCCGAGGTACCACTGTAATTATTTCTTTGGCATTTTCTTGGCCAATATTCAAATTATTTGATCAACATGGTCAACATTTCACAGTATATTGCCTCAAATAATTACCCAAGAAGATTCCGGCAACTTGGATCCCATCATCATTTAACATGTTTTTAAATGAATGAGAAGATACCTATGATTCCATTTTTGTTGTTATTTCAAGAGACAGTTGCACCTCATCTTCCTCTGGTCTAACATGTAGAATTTCTAAAATTAATTATGGAGCTTAGCATACGTACAGTTTGCTTCAGTTTTCAGCCCATGTCCTTTTTTCATGCAAGTTAAAACATCCAGTGGAGCCCCTCTTAGTAGCTTGAGCACCTGGTACAGGAAAGGAGGAAGATGGCTTGTTTGCTTGAAGGACAACCTGGTTCCTCCAGATGTTGTTCAACTCTCATCATCTCTGACTGTTGACCATACTTGCTGGGGATGATGGGAGCTAGAATTTAACAACAAATTGAGGGATATAATTTTCCTTAGCTCTATGAAAGCTGCAGTTAGGCTGCCCTTGTAAGCAGTGGCCTAGTACATTACATTGTACTCAACACTATGGATGACAAGTGTGGTGTAGAGTCAGTGTGGTGTAGTGGTTAAGAGTGGTGGACTCGTAATCTGGTGAACCAGGTTCACATCCCTGCTCCTCCACATGCAGCTGCTGGGTGACCTTGGGCTAGTCACACTTCTTAGAAGTCTCTCAGCCCCACTCACCTCACAGGGTGTTTGTTGTGGGGGAGGAAGGGAAAGGAGAATGTTAGCCACTTTGAGACTCCTTTGGGTAGTGATAAAGTGGGATATCAAATCCAAACTCTTCTTCTTCTTCTCTTCAAGCCAAGGACTGGTGAGAAAGGGGGGGGGGGGAGGTAACGAACTCCATTGAATGATATGGAGAGATTGCCTCCATGCAGGTATGGAGAGGATATATCACACCCATGAGTTTTAAGACTTGCCAGATCTTGTTGATTATTGACTTGGTACCCTTTTAGAGACATCTCTCCAATTTTTTTCCCTCTCAAAAGGTGTGCAGGATTCTTAGTATGAAGTTTATCCAATTTAAAATGCTTTACTGCAAAAGTACTGAAAGATCAATAGCCTAATGCCATACACATCTATAGGTAAGTCAACATGAGAAACAAACGGACCATTCCAAGAGGAGTGGCAGAATCAATACATCTAATAAATTGTTGCTTCTCCCATCTTGAAAAAGTACACATATTGTTGCAGCTAAGATGTATGTGATGGAAAAGCATAGAGAATGGAGAGACAGCTGGGCTGAAATTGCATCTGAATTTATCTCAGCTCTTCAATAAAGATACCATAAAGCACGTTCAGGAATTCAGTGAGTGGTTGTTGTCCCCCCCCCCCGGCCCCCCCATCCAGCTAAAATCTAAAGCCAACTCCATTCGCACCCTACCACCCTTGCACTGTTCTTGAAAGGATTTTTTTTTTCTTCTGGGTTGTTATCTCAAGGAGAAGCCAGTTATACATGAAAATGCATATATGTATTTGCTGCATTTTAAGGTGTTTATTTTCAAGGCAAAGGAAATGAGCACTCACACTTTACATTGCGGGTGCCCTTTGTGGGATCGTGCTACAGTTCCCAGGGAGCTTAATGGCAAATCAGGGGCTGGCCTGCCTCTCAGTGTTAATTTTTGGAGGTTCACGCCCAGCTTCAGTAGTCAAGTTTCATTGTTGGGTGGTGGGGCCAGTCCCATTATATATAGGGGGTGGAGCTGACAGTAGCCAGGCAGTCGGCTCTGGAGATTTACCCTCCCTCCCCTCCCTTAGTTTAACTTTTTTTGTTTGCAGGTTAACTTTTTCTTCCCGTTAACGGGCGCTGCTACGGTCTTTGGCTGGTTGCTGTTGAAGGACCAATTTGCCTGCATTGGCAGGTTTTGTCTTCCCCGTAGCAATTCATCACAACTTTGGCGGTTTATGGCCTTGGGTGGAATCCTTTAGTCTTTTCTTCCCTATAATGGGGATGTGTGTGAAGTGGTGACTCACCCCCCTGCGGCGGCGATTCCAGGGTCCCCGCTTAAAGGGGTGATATATAATGGGTGTCACTGGCTATACACTGAAAGGTCATCAGTGAACTACCCTGCGTGCGGGGATATGGGCTTGGCTGCCTGCTACACTTACATCTCGCAGAGCACCCCCTGATGCACCCCAGTTCCCCTGGCTGGGGGGGCTGGGAGGGATACAAGCCCAAGGCCTATACCAAGGTCTTCCTACATTTGGAAGTTTAATAAAGTTGTGGCCTAATTTTAATTCCATATAAAATTGTCAGAGTCTTTATTCCTTTCTTGTGATCCCTGGGGACTGGGGCTGTCGCGGCCTGGTCACATAATGTATCCACCCATCTGAAGTGTAGTGAAAGTGGCTTAAAATTCAGATGAATAACTTACCGAGTGGTGAATTTAGGAAGTTAATTGTGTACTCAAGTGCAGCAGCTGCCGGATTTAGCATGAACAGCTAGATGTTGGGGGGCCCTGAGCAAGTTACCAGTGGTGGGCGCCCACCTCCATGGCTTATATATTACTTGGCATGAAGGAATGCATGCAGACAAGTACACAGAAGAACACTGATGAGGGAAGCAACCCGAAGTGTGTGGAGCCACCAGCAGCTCCATCAGTTCTGCAGTAGTTATTGCTCCTTTCTAGTTTGTGTGTGTGTGTGTGTGTGTGTGTGTTGGGGCGTGTGCCGAGTGTCCATTCAACGTGCCAGCAGAGTGTGCCAATGGAACAGGAAAACCACTGGACAGTACTAGGTAGGGTCAGTCATTTTAATGACAGTATAAAGAAGTTCCACATCTTGTAGGTTACACAGTTGTAATATACAGTGGTACCTTGGGTTAATAACTTAATTCATTCTGGAGGTCTGTTCTTAACCTGAAACTGATCTTAACCTGAAGTACCACTTTAGCTAATGGGGCCTCCCTCTGCTGCCATGCCGCCGCCGCCGTGCAATTTCTGTTCTCATCCTGAAGCAAAGTTCTTAACCCGAGGTACTATTTCTGGGTCAGTGGAGTCTGTAACCTGAAGCGTCTGTAACCTGAGGTACCCCTGCACGGTCCTTCCAGAGAGACACAGTCTCCTTGCAGTGTCCCAACACATGCTAGGCTCCAGGGAAGGGCAAGGGTCAAGAGCAAACTTGCTTCAAACTTCAGATCGTGCTGAGCCACTCTCACATACATGCTTGCTGACTTGCTCTCACATGATTAGCTAATAGCAGGTGCAGGACAAACGCACCCAATCAACCAGCACACCTTACTTAACCCTCCCTTGTGCTTATTCTCTGCATGAATAAACCCTTATACATTATGTACAGCAGAACATCTACTTACAACTGTCTCCACTCACGGACGTTCCAAGTTGCGACCACAGCAAACCCAGAAGTAACCGGCGGGTTTGCCACCATTTGCACATGTGCAGGAGCGGTGATCACCATTTGCACCTGTGCAGAAGTGGCAATCGCCATTTGTGCATGCGCGGAAGCAGGCAATCGCTGCCCGCGCATGCGCACAATGGCGCCTCTCCCAGCGACCCGTTTTGCCATAAGGACAGGCCTCTGGAACGGATTGTCGTAAGTAGAGGTTCCACTGTACATATGATACGCACGCACATACATTTGCTACATGGAAAGATCTGCCTATCTCTCCACACACTGCTGTTACGTTTGTTTGTTTGTTTGTTATTCCACCTCTCCTCTTAGGAGCGCAAGGCAATGTACATAGTTCTCCCTCTCCCCATCCCTGCCCCCCTTAAAACAACCCTGGGAGGTAAGTTAGGATGAGAGACAGATATTGAAGGTCACCAGTTGAAGGTCACCAGCTATTGAAGGTCACCAGTCAGTTTCATGGCTGAGTGGGGATTAGAACCCCAGCTTCTCAGGTCTTAGTCCAATGCTCTAACCACTACACCACACATGCTTTCCTTTTTATAGGGAAGTAGTGGTCAGGTCAGTGGTCAGTAGTGGTGACAGCAGTCAGGAAATTAAAAGACGCCTGCTTCTTGGGAGAAAAGCAATGACAAACCTAGGCAGCATCTTAAAAAGTAGAGACATCACCTTGCCAACAAAGGTCCGCATAGTAAAAGCTATGGTTTTCCCAGTAGTGATGTATGGAAGTGAGAGCTGGGCCATAAAGAAGGCTGATTGCCGAAGAATTGATGCTTTTGAATTATGGTGCTGGAGGAGACTCCTGAGAGTCCCATGGGCTGCAAGAAGAACAAACCTATCCATTCTTAAGGAAATAAGCCCTAAGTGCTCACTGGAAGGAGAAGCTAAGGCTCCAATACTTTGGCTACCTCATGAGAAGAGAAGACTCCCTGGAAAAGACCCTGATGTTGGGAAAGATGGAGGGCACAAGGAGAAGCGGACGACAGAGGACAAGATGGTTGGATAGTGTTCTCGAAGCTACCAGCATGAGTTTGACCAAACTGCGGGAGGCAGTGGAAGACAGGAGTGCCTGGCGTGCTCTGGTCCATGGGGTCACGAAGAGTCGGACACGACTAAATGACTAAACAACAAGTGGTCAGGGACGATGGTTGTTGCAATCCAACAACATCCAGAGGGTTTAGCTGATGGGCAGCAGTCCCAAAAAATGCATGATAATTTTTCAGCACAGTACTACTGAGGATTGTGGCCGCTTAACATTCCCCATGTTCAAGCAAGTATTATGCAATTAACTTCAATCACAACTAATTAGAATTTGCTTTCTAGCAATGGCTCTCTAAGATTGCACTGACCCGCATTTATATCCACCTTTCTTTACGTTAATTATATTTTTGTGACCTTTCGTTTCGAAGAGCTAGGCTATAGCACTGTTCTGTGTGATGTGATGTGAATATATGGCAATCCAAATATGAAAAAATGTAATTGTTCGAGCTCCATATGAAGGGGGAAAATAATCATGCATTTGCTATGGCAGCTGTTAGAGGAAATTATCCAAGATGTCATATAATAGCAGAAATTTCAATAATTAATCCATCAGGAAACTTACAGTAAAATTTTTACATCAACTGAATTTAATGGGAAATAATTATATTTAAGTGTGTGTTTTTAATGTTTCCAGGAATGTCTTTCTACCAGCACTTTATCGTCGGTTTACTATCAGAATTATCGTAGGAAGTATTCTTACACATTCCCAGTGCTAGTTCAATATCTTATATTACCACCAGATGAAGCAGTAGCTTGCAGAATTCTAAAGCATTGTGGCTAACGTTATAGATTGCAGCAAATTATTTTATGCTTTCCCACTACAGTGGTACCTCAGGTTAAGTACTTAATTCATTCCGGAGGTCTGTATTTAACCTGAAATTGTTCTTAACCTGAAGCACCACTTTAGCTAATGGGGCCTCCTGCTGCCACTGCACCGCTGGAGCCTGATTTCTGTTCTCATCCTGAAGCAAAGTTCTTAACCTGAAGCACTATTTCTGGGTTAGCGGAGTCTGTAACCTGAAGCGTATGTAACCTGAAGCGTATGTAACCTGAAATGTATGTAACCTGAGGTACCACTGTACGACTGAAAGCCGAATAATAACAATAATCATAGCTTCTGAACGTGAAGGCTATAACCCATACACTCCAACATTTCTCTGATGAAAATAGAGGTGTCCTTAATAATAATAATAATAATAATAATAATAATAATAATAATAATAGTGATAATAATTTTATCATTTATTTATTTATTTAAATTTATATGTGTGGGTTTTTTAAAAAAAATTACAGTTTTACAATCACAAATCCAACATAAAAAGAAGATTCCAAAGAATCTCCTGGATTTCCCTCCTCCCCTTTGTGGGTCCTATTGTTAGTCATTTCCTCCTGCATCTTTTATAATAATCCAAATCTTTTACATTTCCATTATATCCAAAATTCACCATTAAACTACAATCCTACTAACAATTTCAAATGTTTACAATGGTTTTTAAGATAAATTGTAAATTTCCCCTATTATTTATTAAAAATTTTGTCTTCCCAATTTCTGATTCTTCCAGTCATTTTTGCCATTTTGGCATAATCCATCAACTTAATCTGCCATTCCTCTCTGGTCGGGACTTTATCTTCTTTCCTTATTTTTTATTATTTATTGCCCCAGCTAGTATGGGTTGCCCCAGCCTCTGTGAGTGGCTTCCAACACACCTAAAAACATAACATAACATCAGACATTAAAAACTTTCCGATACAGAGCTGCCTTCAGATGTCTTCTAAAAGGTGTATAGTTCTTTACCTACCTATTCATTCTTCGCTTCCTGCTCTCTTGATCCCCTCCCCCCCACATGCCACAAGCCTCAACAGGGGCTTTGTGCAGCCTCTTTATTTATTTATTTTATGTTATGGTTTGCTTTGTTGTTGTTATTTATAGCTCTCCTCCTCCCAAAGCACACGGTAGCTTGCAAAATACAAAATAAAACACATCCATAAAAGACAGCAAGCGTAAAATCCCAAAATGTCAACGAATAATAAAACAGCCAATACATCAACATCAACAGTGACCACATTTTCCTCATGAAAGACCTTGAAACACCTGCTCATACAGATTGTCGGTAAAGGCATCAGGGACTTGTACCAGTGAACAATATTGGGAAGTGAATTCTGAAGGACTCAAGAAGGCATGTAGAGAAGGTCCTCCTCATCAGAGCCCTGTTAAAACTGGTGATCTGATTAGTGCTGAGGAGCTGCCATTTAGATTTCCAACAGTGCCTTGCTATGCCAGGAACTTTGTGGGCAACAAAGATGACACACACTACCCACCACCAGGAAAGTCTTCTGTAAACCCACCAGCATAGGAGGGGACCCACCAGAATGCAGCACCAGTACTCCCTTGAGTAGGAAGGAATGAGTGCCTTGCATGCAAAAGATCCCAAATTCGGTCCTCAGGATCCACAGGTATGGGTGGGGAAGTCCTCTGTCCAAAACCTTGGAGGACTGCTGCCAAGTATCCCCCCCCATCTCCTTTATTGCTGCCAAGTATTGACTTGGATAGGAATGCAGGTGGCGCTGTGATCTAAACCACAGAGCCTAGGGCTTGCTGATCAGAAGGTTGATGGTTAGAATCCCCGCGATGGGGTGAGCTACTGTTTTATTATGTTCTATATTATGTTCTATAATGTTTTATTATGTTTTATATACGTTGGAGGGATGCAGGTGGTGCTGTGGGTTAAACCACTGAGCCTAGGACTTTCTGATCAGAAGGTCGGCAGTTCAAATCCCCGCCAGGTGGGGCTCTCGTTGCTCGGTCCCAGCTCCTGCCAACCTAGCAGTTCGAAAGTACATCAAAGTGCAAGTAGATAAATAGGTACCGCTCCGGTGGGAAGGTAAACGGTGTTTCCATGCGCTGCTCTGGTTCGCCAGAAGTGGCTTAGTCATGCTGGCACATGACCCGGAAGCTGTCTGCAGACAAATGCCAGCTCCCTTGGCCTATAGAGCGAGATGAGTACACAATCCCAGAGTCATCCACGACTGGACATAACGGTCAGGGGTACCTTTGCCTTTACCTATTGATTTGGGTAGACCAATTGTTCTGACTTGGTGCAAGGCTGCTTCATGTGTTCCTAGTATTGTTAAGCAGGGGGAGTAAGGAGTAGCAATGTTGGATTCATACTGCAGAGACTCAGGTTCAAATCCCCTCATGACCATAAAGCTGAAGTCACCAGCTCTCACAACCAGCAGGGTTATTTTGAGGATAAAATGATGGGTGGGGGAAGCAACCCTGTACATTGCCTTAAGCACACTGGAGAACAGGAGTGCATGAACTGACAAATTATCTGATAATTTGAGAGGATTTCAAAATTAGAAAATGGGAACAACAGACTAGAAGTTTCCAACAGCCCAAAAAAGGTGGATAAGTTCCACCATTATTATTTTTTATAAACATAAACTCACTCTACATACTGAATATGGATGAGAGAATATCTTTCCTGAGGGGAATGGAGTATAGTTCAATGGTTGAGTTGATACTTTGCATGGAGAAAGTCCCCGTTTTGATGTTTGGGACCATTAGCTGGAGCTAATCAGGTAAAATTACCCCCCCCCCCGGAAATTCTGGAGAGGTCCTGTAAGATGATGCAAGGGTGCCAGTTTGGGTCAACCAAAACAGTTCATATGAAGGAGGTTGAGCAGATACACTAAACTATTAAAATTAAAAGGGAGGAAAAAATAACTGTGAGGACTCGGGGGGAAGTAAAGCAGAGTTAGTGGCCACTTCCATTAAAAATATATTATGGTGAGTCTTCCGTGTGCATTATGTTATGGATATTACACAGGCATTCTATTTTCTATGGTGGGGTTAAGTGCTCAACTATAAAACCTATAATTAAAAGCAATAGGAGAGCAATAAAATGCTCGGTACTATTACTTTACAGTAAACATGTGGTAAAATGAGTAGCTGGCTTGTATTTGTAAGTAGCTAGTGTAACTTGACTATTTAACAATATTTCATTTCAGGAATGGGGAGATTTTTGAAGAATATAATTGCAAAAGGGTATCCAAAAGCTCATACCAATAACAAACTTAGCTGGTCTCTAAGGTGCTACTGGAAGGAATTTTTTTATAATTGCAAAATGTTTGCAATGGTGCTCAAAAAACATTTCCTTTTAAATGTTTCATTTGCCTTTTTTCTTTTTTTTTAAGAAAAGAGAAGAAACCTACATGAATTAGATATGTGGGAGGAACAGGTCCCCTACAGGGTTCTTGATGCTGAGACAGTCTGTGGTTTCTCTTCATTTAAGATGTTCTGCATAGTGAGTGTTTACTCCAAAATCACAAGAAAAACTATATTGTTTTACAACAGAGTTTGCATTGTCTGTTTCAGGAAGTCCCAATCAGTTCCATACCTTGATGATAAAGGAAGTACTGCCTCATAATTTTGTACTGTTCAGCCCAGACACTGAGGTCCAGCGCCGAGGGCCTTCTGGTGGTTCCCTCACTGCGAAAATTGAAGTTACAAGGAACCAGGCAGAGGGCCTTCTCAGTAGTGGCACCCGCCCTGTGGAACGCCCTCCCATCAGATGTCAAGAAAATAGACAGCTACCTGACTTTTCAAAGACACCTGAAGGCAGCCCTGTTTATGGAAGTTTTTAATGTTTAATGTTGTATTGTGTTTTTAATAATTGTTTGGGAGTTGCCCAGAGTGGCTGGGGAAACCCAGCCAGATAGGCGGGGTATTATAAACAAATAAACAATATTATTATTATTATTATTATTATTATTATTATTATTATTATTATACTCTTGGGTCACAGCCACACCATACTAAAGCACATTTACAGCTCATGATTCCCCGCTCCCCAAGAATCATGGGAACTGTTGTTTGTTGAGGGTGCTGGGAATTGTAGCTCTGTGAGGGGAAACAGCAGGCTCCAGGATTCTTTGTGGGAATAAATGTGCTGTAAATGTGCTATAAACGTATGCTGTGGATGTGACCTTGGTTTTGCATATTTATAACAGTATTTCTCATCATCAGCATGGTGTGCAACATTAAAACATAAAACACCATTAGAAACAATGTGGATAATCATTAAAGTTAATAAAATAAGAAATAAACAGCTGTAAATTCCTGATGGCTTATTTATAGCCCTGTTCTTTGTTCACACAATCTGAGAGCAAACAGCATTAAAGTACAATAAAACAATGACCTCAGTTCTAGGCAGGTATATAAAAGGAGCAGGCAGTGTGTGCCCCAAGCTAAGAATTCAGGCTTCTTTCTATTCATATCTTATAATGAGTTCACACCTTTTAAATGATTCTTCAGTCTCCTGCACCAAAGACATTCAGTGGTCTTCTCGAAATTATTTTAGTATCCTTCAAAACCCCTCAGGTATTTCTCCTGACGAGCATCCTCCGAATATATTTTGAATTTCTCCGTGCCAAATCTGACCACTGTCACAAGATATGCAGAACCCTCCTGCAACATCTCTTTTGTCTCTCTCCCTCCCACCCATCTGTGAAAGAAGCCTACATTTTTTGCCTCACTGATAAGAACGTAAGAATTTTGTTACCATTTTTTGTCTGGTGAAGGCCTTAAAGCTAACCTTATTCTTGTGAAGTGGCCAAGAGCGATGCATGTGTTTTTATTTCTAGTAAACATTTATCCAACCTCATTTTGACACTTCATGATCTGAAAAAGCCTCATGGGACATGTTAAATCTCAAGGGCTTGACATTGACCTTAATTGAAGTATGGTCACCCAGGGAGGCTGCAGAGTGCAGACTACTGTTGAGACAATCTGTATAATCAAAGGAAGGACACTTGCAAACCCCCCTCCCACCTCAGAAGAAAAGTAAGCATATCAAAAGCTCTGCAGCCTATCCATGAAAATTTAACCATTTTCTTTTTCCTTTGAAGATTTTTACTATTACCTTTCTCAATAATTGATAGGGAATGGTCAGGAGGAAAAAGGAGAATAAAATTTCAACATAGCACTACATATGCACTGCTGCCCCTGAGACATTTAGCCAGCATTCTTGCGCTAAATGAGACCTTTAACTAGTTCTGCACCCTGGCATGTGCTGCACTGTACTGATTTCTGGTACCCCCTTTCAATGTTGAGAAGCACATAGTATCATAAGTGAACGGGAGATGTTGTAAAAGGGTATACTCAGCCGGAAGACTCCTCTGTGTGTTTTGAAGCCGCTATTCCTGCTCGCGTCCTTTGTGTGTGGGGAAATTTGTCAGAAAATGGCCTCAGGTTCATGTCTTTGAACTACAAAAGTGGACAAATAAAGGTTAAAAAACAAAGGTAAAGGACCCCAGGTCCAGTCAAAAGTGACTATGGGGTTGTGGCGCTCATCTCGCTTTCAAGCTGAGGGAGTCGGCGTTCATCCACAGACAGTTTCCCTAGAAATCTGCTCACCACCCACACACTTACAGTAAAGGTAAAGGGACCCCTGACCATTAGGTCCAGTCATGGCTGACTCTGGGGTTGCGGCACTCATCTCGCTTTATTGACCAAGGGAGCCAGCGTACAGCTTCCGGGTCATGTGGCCAGCATGACTAAGCCGCTTCTGGTGAACCAGAGCAGCGCACGGAAACGCCGTTTACCTTCCCGTCAGAGCGGTACCTATTTATCTACTTGCACTTTGACGTGCTTTCGAACTGCTAGGTTGTCAGGAGCAGGGACCGAGCAATGGGAGCTCACCCCATCGCGGGGATTCAAACCACCGACCTTCTGATCGGCAAGACCTAGGCTCTGTGGTTTAACCCGGAGCGCCACCCGTGTCCCTTACACTTGCAGTACATATCTACAAAACCCACCTAACTGTTCACACATTATTGATGGACTGGTATGCAAAGGCATCTTCTCTCCACAGTCATGAGGTACTAAGATTGGAGAAGCAACAGGACAGGCGATCCCATACTTGGCTACTTTATCTCTAGCAGCTGTGATGGCCCTTTGGCCTAGTAGGAACAATCGTAACAGCAACTGGCAAGGTTAGCTCAGTGGTATGGCAACTGGCTTGGCAGGATGTCCCAACTTCAAGCCCTGGTGTTTCCAGGTAGGTCTGGGAAACGCTCCTGCCTAAACCCCAAAGAGCTGCTTTGTATCCTGAGGAGTTAGGAGTAATGCTCTGCATTTACCCTCCAAGGTGCTCAGGCACAGGTTTGCTTGAAGTCTGAAGTTCTCCAAGAATCACAGTATACTAGAATCAGTCCTTATAGAAAGGCATCCTAGAGACAGGGGGCCATGTGCCCTCTAAAGTTAGGGACACCTGGGCTCAGGGTCATAAAGTGTGAGGTGCCAGTGAGGCCATGGCCCCAGACACACCATTTTTGAGGGCGTCCCCATGCAGGCAAGGCTTACCTGATGCTCATTTCCACCCTCCATGGTTCTCATTGGCCAGCTGGGCTCCCCTCTGCGTGGGTGGGCAGGCAGCTCAAAGGTGCCCCACTTTGCTCCAGTGAGGGTGGGGTTGCTCTGGTGGTGTTGGTGGCTTAGGGCCCCCGTATTTACAGGACTGCCTCTCCTGGTATGCCCCACAGGGGACCTTAAGGTCCCTGAATAATCACAGTTTAGAGGTCCCAGGTCCTAAGGAAGTCAGATTATTCTCCACCAGGGCCAGGGTCTTCTCAGTGATGGCTCTGACCTGGTGGAATGCTCTGTCCCATGAGACCAGAGCCCTGCAGGATTTAACTTCCTTCCGCAGGGCCTTTTAAGACAGAGCTATTCCACCTGGCTTTCAATTTGAACTTAGCCTGATCTTTTATTCCCCTTCCTTCCCTCCCCCTCCCCTTTTTATTACCCGCTCTAGGATACCACAGCTAATTCTCCCCTGGTCTCCTCGCTGGCCCAAATAGGACTAATTTAGCCAGCTAGCCCTGGCGATCATATAATGTTTACTGGATGGATTTTCCCCCTAAATTGATTTTTGAATTCTGGATTTATTGTTGCTCACGTTTTATACTGTTTTTATGCTGTTTTTGGTCGCATCAATTAAGTGTTTTAAATTTGTTGTTAGCCACCCTGAGCCTGGTTTTCGAACCGGGAAGGGCGGGATATAAATAAAAAAATATTATTTATTATTATGCTCCCCCCCCCCCCAGCTGGCATGTTCATGTGCCTGTCCCCAGCACCAGCAACTGATGCTACACTGCTGCCTGCGCTCCCACATTAAGCACAAGCACCGTAAGTGATGTGTACAGTACCATAGGGATGTCCTGACTATCACGCCTCATTCTAGTCCACCTCTTGTTATGACTGCTCCCCTGAACTTACCAAGTATAAGCATTAACAGGGTCATGGGAATAGGACCACAAACATAGGTAATCAGATATTGTCAGCACTAACAGATAGTCTATAAGACTTAAGCCCACCTTGAGGCAAGGAGAACCTCCATGCAGACCATATTGTTCAGATGCTGAGCCCATTGCCTGTGAGGAGTTTGGACTTACTGCCCACCACAAAAAGGAGGAGATAATCTGGCAATAGAAAAGGCTATAAAATGATATCTGCTTCTTCTTGCTTCTTTATTTCCTTCATACTTTAAATAAAACCAATTGAAGGGCAAATTCAGTGGTCTTTATTGCCTATTTGAATCCAAAAGTACCATGACCTTAGGCAGCCTGAACCGTTGGCAAAACCATTGGCCAATGGTCTGACTCTGAATAAGGCATATTCCTATGCTTGTGTGTGGTTAGTTACCCATCACAAAAGAAATGGAGATTGGGGCAGATACCCTTCTTGTTCACAAGACTTGATACTGTAGTGATAAAGAGATTTTGCCATCCAATTTATTTCTCTTTTTTTTAAAAAAAATAAAAGGTTGAAAATTACTCTGATTTTTTTTTTTTTTAATTTGGATAATGAAGTTACACAGCAAAGACAGTATCATCAAGGAGGCAGGTGATAACTTTGTTTATTGCTAGAAGAATGGAGCCACCTTTTTAAAGGTGAGATTGTCTTATTGAGTTTATAATTTGATGCAAACTATTAGCTGCAACCCCAATTTTGAGCTGAGCTATATTAAGCCATACCCTTTCTCTGAAATACCTAATCAGAAGTAGATTAGAGAGCTCTTGAAATCAGTTCAAGTGGGAAAGGGAGATGGTTTAAAGAAAGAAAGAAAAAAATAGCTTTAATATATTTGGGTTCTTCTGCATGTTCCCTTACAAACTAAAACAATAAAGGCTCGAGAGATTGCTCTGCACCTCAGGGAGTTTAGACTTTCATGGGTTTGTTATAGTTGGTTTTATTTTATTGAGGGGAGAGAGATACTCATACAAATGGTTAGAAATCTGAAGTTTCTTGAGGCTACACATAATCTTCACCGCAGTGAAAATGAAGATGCTTTGCAAATACGTACTAGGGTGCTGTTTGTTAACTCGTTATATTGTTACGCTGCTCTGTGGTTATTTGTGCAAAGGAGAGGACTACGTTGTACATAAACGTGACACATTGTTAGACATTTCATAGCCTTTTACATTCTTCCCTCTTCAATGCAGTCTGCACCTCTGTGGCAGCAAATTGTGGCAGCAAAAATAAGAGATTAAAAAGATGGAAATTGTGTTGAAGAGTGTAAGGGCAGAAAACAGTTTGAGCCTGCACCAAAAATATTTGGCAGTAAAGTGATCCCTCAAATGCTTTATTATGCAGTTGAAATCTGGGGCGAAGGATGAGAGTGCTATTAAAGGTTAGAAGTAGTGCAAAACCAATTTCCCAAGAGACTGTTTTCCCTACCCAAGGGAACAGCGGCCACACTCTTAGGCATGAAAGTTGGATGGCCAACGTTAACTGCAAGAGCTGATTACACTAGATTTAATTACCTGGAAAGACTGCCCTTCATGTCTTGCGAGCGCTTGCCAGGTTTGTGCTATGCAGAATTGGAGAACAGTCAATGGTGAAAATCTAACACCTAACATTATTGGAACTCTTATTATGTCCATAAGTTTGAGATTATATCCACATACAAACACCAATTAAGGGATTTGTGCCACTGGACAAAAATCACTACATGATCTGCAAGTGAGCAAATCCTCTAAATGTTCTCTTTGGTTTCCCCTTCTTTAAAAGGTCAATTTTTGAGCCAGTTACCTGTCAAATCTCCAACCAACCTCACTAAGAGTCACTTTTACTGAGAGGTGTTTTCAGGCTATGTCTTCTGCCACCCTAGATGGATGATAGAACGGTGCCATACAAAGACAGACTCTGTATATGTGGGCAACTGCTGGTGGAAGATATCTTGCACTATTTACTATATTGCCCAGTATACCTTGGACTCAGGAAGTTATTTCTCATTTTATTATCTGTGTCTCCCTGGCAGAGAAGGTCCTATGGCTTCTAAGCGAGTCATAAAGTCACCCTTTTTGCTTTGGCAGCCGAAAGTTCAGAAAGAAGACCCTGGACAATATAGCAGTAAACTGCAAGAGAGACACAGAGAATTAAATAGAGACGATTATTTGTGGCACGGCACTCCTTTTGCCTGTGTTTATTTTTGATTTAGATTTGTCATGGGCAATGACTAGTACAATAAAGTTATTTGGATTGGATTGTCAAAGAGTGGAGATTCTTTTCAGACTATTTAAGAAAAAAATACAGTCAAATGAATTTGCGAGCAGGGTTTGAATTATAGGCAAGGGAAGGGGAGTAAATAAATGAATGTAATATAAATTACAATGTAATAGGGGAAAATGGTAGTTATGGCAGCAGATTAAAGATTATAACAGGAGCATCACAGATGTACGGATGGGAAGTCAAAATTATTTTTTTGAAAGTTAACTGAACAATGTCAAAGTCTGTGTAAAAAGACTAATAAAATTTTATTATTAAAAAAACAAACTATGGAGGGATAACAGACAGAAAGGAACAGAAGGGTTTAATGTGAACTTGCCCATAGCTTTGTGTGAAGCAAAACTAGTGCTCATTTTTAATTGTCTTTCACGAGCCGCATCTCAAGTTGCTTCCTAAAAGAGTTTATATTAAAAATAGCCTGAAGTGCTCACTTACACTAATTAAAAGCGTTGAGTTAACAAATTACTGCAGCCCTTTTTTTGACTGGGACAGACTGAGCTGATCTTTTTAATGTCAAAAGGCAAAGATCTCAGAAAACCTTAGAGAACAATTAACAGTGACTCTGACACCTGCCAGATCTAGCCTATATTTGGAACTAATTGGTAAAAGCTAAGTAAGACTGTAAAAGAGGAGAGGCTATATATGTTAGACAGATAATGCCACTGGTTGTTTTTTAGGGGGGGGGGGGGGTTAAAAAAGAAGAATGAAAAATGTCTTCTAGGTTAAATGAAGAACTTTTTTTTTTTTTTTGGTTTTTTGTTTAAAAAGGAGACAGTGTGTTTGCAAAGGAATGGAAAGAATGAACATGGCGTTCTTAGGTGGAATTTATCCTGTCTGTGAATAGGACACTTCTCATCACAGTAATCAATTCTTCTAAATATAAGAGCTCTTCACTTGAAACAGAACAAATGTCTTGCAGGTTTACACTGTGTGAATCTGCAAATCTAACGCCAAACACACATCCAAGGAATTAAATGAGACCCTTGGAAGAGATTTTATTAGTGAGTTATAAAATTGTAATTCTTTTCTGCTCAAGTTGATAAGAACATTAGAACACAGAGTTGCAATGATTAGATATTTAAATCCAGGGTTTGTTTGCAGCGTGTGGTGTGGATATTGTATATAAAGTGTTTCAGTGCTTATTGTGTTTGCATTTGTTTTTATTGATTTTAATTTACATTGCAAAAACCCTCGGGATATATATTGGGAAGGGCATTCTAGGAATGCTCAAATTCATTAATTAAATGTCCAATAATTCCTAATGCAGTTCTGCATGTGCAGGAAAATTATCTGAACATATCTTGGATGCAGGTGTTCCTATAAGCAGATTGAAATATGGAGCAATGTGATAGGCTAAGTTAATTTTCCTTCTTATGCTTGGTAGTAGTTTCATGTGTTGTGTTCTTTACGTCCGGGGGGGGGGGGGGCAAACATTTGCAAATAATATGGAAATGAGGGCTAAACTTGTGCTATATTCCAGTTGTTCCAGAAATGTGGAAGCTCAAATATACTGTGGAAATCAGCAGTTGTGAAAATGGAATAAACTGCCATGTCTGATGTATAACTAGCACCTGACATATGTTGTCACTGAATACATTGATGCCTACTCACACAGAAAGATTTTTTTAAAGGATTAGACAATTTCATGGAGAACTTAATTAAAAGCCAGTTATCCGTGATAGCTTAAAAAGAAAAAAGAAAGAAAGAAAAGAAAGCCCCTTTTGAGAGGTTAGGGACAAACAAGAGCTGTTGGCCATATCTATCGTGCTCCAGTAGCAAACTCCCTAGGGGTATCTGACTGGCTGGCTACCATTAGAGACAGAGGTTTGGATCCAGACCAGTTCATGCTTTACTGCCATTTAAATCAGTGGGACTCAAGTTAATCATGACTGTCTTGTCCCATACAACATTGGGTCCTGAATTATGTAGACTCTGATCCAGGAAGGCAAATCTTAGTGTAGTGAAGACTGGGCAAAGCAAGATTTTAAAAAAAAAAAAATATTGTCAGGGTCAGGAGTGTTTATTTCTCCTACCAATATATAGCAGTCTGTTCATTTTTATATACCAAGGCTTACGATGCGTGGGCTTTAAAAAATAATAATTGTTATTGTTGCAGCTCCCTTAAAATGGAGCTATTTAATATACTCCACTGATGTCCTCCTCCCACTCAAACAAATTGTCCAACTCTTCAATTACAAGCCCTTTGGAAACATTTTTCTTTTTCAAGTATCTACTAATGCATGAGACAATGTAGGGTTGAGTTTGTAGGTTTTTTTAATCAGCAGCATTCAAATACCCAATCACAGAAAGAAAGAAAGAAACTGGGAAGTCAGAAGGTCAGATCAAGCATTTTCTCTCTTTAGAATTCACTTGATTGTGGTTTTTAAGTGCTCTGTATTGCGGGATTCAAAAAAAACACGGGTAAGTATTAAAGTGAAAATCACTTAAGATAACACAATAGTAGTGAGTGGATGTGTGTAGTGGGGGAGAGGGGCTACATATTCACTTGAATTTCTAATTTCTCCAACAAAGTCATCCTGGTCACACAAGGACTTCTCCTTCAGCAGTGGGGCTTCTCCATCTTTTGCCCTCATGCAGGTGGGGCACCTCCAAAACCCACAAAACTATGGAGTTCAGTCTCTTCCCTGTTCTTTTCACTCCTAGTTAATACATTACCTCACATTTAGAGACACTCTGGGCTTCTTTGTGTGCATCTCCTGTACTGGACAACCATCTCTGGACAGCATAACCATCTCTATGTCCTGATCTTGTCCTCAAGGATTTTAAAAAGCTTCTAAATAATACATCCCAGCAGGAGTGTCTTAGGGAGGGCAGGGGACACTACAAAATCTTCTAATTTATTTTACTTCCCTTGGAATAAACTCTAGCCCATCAGAAGTTCCTCAAAAATGCGTTGAAAGTTCCATAGCATGTGGGGTGAAAGAAGGCAATTTCTTTCACATGTGGTGGTCATGTGATAAGGTAAAAACATACTGGGAAAATATATACAATGAGCTAAAGAAGATCTTTAGATACATGTTTTTGAAAAAGCCAGATGCATTCTTGTTAGGAATGGTAGGAGAAGATATAGTTAAGAATGACCAGAAACTGTTTTTCTATGCAACAGTGGCGAGGTGAGTGCTAGCCCAGGTTTGGAAACAGCAGCAATTACCAACAGTAGAAGAATGGCGACAAACGTAATGGAATATGCAAAAATAGCCAAACTAACAGGGAAAATTTGACAACAGGGCAAGGAAGCATTTCCAAAAAAAAATATGGGAAAAATTTATATTGTATATAGGAAAGATAAGATGAAATAGTAAAACCAGTAGAATTGGCAACAAACCTCATAACGGGAAGGATTAAGAAAAGTGATGGATAATGAAAATAAGAAGCAAAATGTATAAGGAAACTAAACTAATATAACTAACAGTAGTGGTAAATGAATACAGACAGACAACAAGAATTGTATAAACATGGGGACTTATTTGTTTATGGATACACTATGGACAAATATGGAAAATGAATAACAATATATAAAACGGAAGAATATAATGCGATAAAATTATATGTGATACAGTGGTGCCTCGCAAGACGAAATTAATTCGTTCCGCAAGTTTTTTCTTCTTGCGAGTTTTTCGTCTTGCGAAGCACGGTTTCCCATAGGAATGCATTGAAAATCAATTAATGCGTTCCTAGGGAGACCGCCTTCAGACTAGGTCCGGGGACAGTCTTTCCCCAGACCTCTTCTGAAGGCTGGGGGGGGGAGGACTTTTCTCCCCACCGCCAGGCTTCAGAACAGCCTTCTGAAGGCTGGCGGTGGGAAGAAAAGCCCTTCTCCCGCCGCCAGCCTTCAGAAGAGTTCCTGCAGGGCTGCCTAGGCTGCGGATAGCAGCCTGCTGCCCCGCACGAGGGGCGCTCTTAAGCAGAGCGCCCCTCGCCCGGGGCAGACATCTGCAGCTTGGGGAGCCCTGCCGGACTTCCCCACAGGGCTCTCCAAGCTGCGGATAGCAGCCTGCTGCCCCGCTCGAGGGGCGCTCTTAAGCAGAGCGCCCCTCGGGTGGGGCAGACATCTGCAGCTTGGGGAGCCCTGCCGGACTTCCCCACAGGGCTCTCCAAGCTGCGGATAGCAGCTTGCTGCCCCGCACGAGGGGCGCTCTTAAGCAGAGCGCCCCTCGCCCGGGGCAGACATCTGCAGCTTGGGGAGCCCTGCCGGACTTCCCCACAGGGCTCTCCAAGCTGCGGATAGCAGCCTGCTGCCCCGCACGAGGGGCGCTCTTAAGCAGAGCGCCCCTCGCGCGCGGCAGGCATTCACAGCTTGGGGAGCCCTGCGGGGAACTCTTCTGAAGGCTGGAGGCGGGAGAAGGGCTTTTCTTCCCACCGCCAGCCTTCAGAACAGCCTTCTGAATGTTGGCGGTGGGGAGGAAAAACCCTCCTCCCACCGCAAGCCCCGGGAAGAGAGGAGAAGCTGCGCGCCTTCTCCTCTGTTCCCGGACCTCCCACCGCAAGCCTTCAGGACAGGTCCGGGAACAGAGGGGAAGGCGCGCAGCTTCTCCTCTCTTGCCGGGGCTTGCGGTGGGAGGAGGGTTCCCCGCTGTCCCCGGAGATTTCCCTATGGGCTTTCGTTTTGCGAAGCAAGCCCATAGGGAAATTCGTCTTGCGAAGCCGCTAAAAATCGGAAAACCCTTTCGTCTTGCGGGTTTTTCGTTTAGCGAGGCATTCGTCTTGCGGGGCACCACTGTATATAAAACCAGAAGAAGGAAGGAGGGAAGTCAGCTCTGAAGAGCAAGTATGAATGTAAAATCTAATACAATATGTGTATGTGGAGTATCTAATTGAAAAACTAATAAAGATTATTCGGGAGGGGGGGGAAGAGAAAGTTCCATAGCATTAGGGCAGGATCCTGAGAAGCCTCTCCGATCAGATGCATGCATTTCAGTCTGATCCACTCAGATGTAACCTGCTTTGCAATCTGCTTGTTGCTCTTTTCTGAGGGTGAGATCATTTCCTTTCCTTTTGCAAGCACCAGATTAAAGCAGCTAGTCAGTCTCCCAGTTTTTTTTGCAATCTGCCATATATAGACCCTCCAAGTGTCCCTATTTTCCAGGGACATCCCTGATTTAGAGGAGCCATCCGGGTTTCTGGTCTGATCCCTGAATGTCCCATTTTTCCTCAGGACGTCCCTATTTGTATTAGAGGAATATTGAAGGGTATGGAGTTATTTGACTCCTGAGCCATCTGAAAGCAATACTGTACAGTGGTACCTCGGGTTAAGTACTTAATTCGTTCCGGAGGTCTGTTCTTAACCTGAAACTGTTCTTAACCTAAAGCACCACTTTAGCTAATGGGGCCTCCTGCTGCCACCGCGCCGCCGGAGCACGATTTCTGTTTTCATCCTGAAGCAAAGTTCTTAACCCAAGGTACTATTTCTGGGTCAGTAGAGTCTGTAACCTGAAGCGTATGTAACCTGAAGCGTATGTAACCTGAGATACCACTGTATAAGGAAGGTTTTTTTAATGTTTAATGTTTTGTTATGTTTTTATATATGTTGGGAGCTGCCCAGAGTGCTGGGGCAACCCAAGAAGATGTGTGGGGTATAAATAGCAAAAATATCATAATGGAGTGGGAAAAACCTATTTTCACCAGAGAAATGTTGGAGGGTATGAGTTCATTGTTCAACTTCTGGATTCATCGCTGCCAGAGAGAGGGCGGGGAGGGGAGATTTCATGGAATCTGATTTCTTCATGGACTATGTGACTACATTGACTACATAATCACATGAGCACTGTTCCAGAGTATTTTTCATTATATCTATTTGAAAAAAAGATTGGTTAATGAAGAAATTACATATCTTTCCACTTATGAGTGTTGAACTAATTGGCTATTGAAGAATTCAATGAAACAGTAGTTGTTATCTGGAAACACCGTTCAGCAGAGTGCAGAGTTGGACATCAGAATAGGACATTTGCTGATTATACAAAGCTTCACAGCTTGCTCTCCGCCGGGTAAAGTCTGGCACAGTGATTCATTTAAGGGCTTTCAGAGACTTCAGTTTGTTAGTTTTGATGTTTTGAATTATTCTATAAAGTTTTTCACATTGTTAGTGTTTCTGGCCATTATGTTGCTTTTGATATTGCTGACCTTCTTCATGGACCAGACTGGGGCTTTTTTATTCTTGGGGTTTGGGGACAGGAAAGGAGGAGAGGAGTTTTTTTGTGGCAAACTGCACCCAAAAATGTTTGGCATCATGGGAGAAGGGAATCTGGTTTCGTTAGGCACCAGGCAAAAATTTCTCTATAACCAGGCCTTTGGCCTTATAACCATCTGTGGCCTTTTAGAAGTGTGTGGGATATTTTTAATGATTTTTTTTTTCTTTCACCACCTTGGCTTGAATGTATCTATGTGGGGTTATTGTTGTTTGTTGTTTGGTTGTATGTTGCTTTCTGTTACCTTGGGCAAAATAAAGTGATGAACAAATTTAATAACTAATAATATAATATATGATAATAACAATGGATAAAGGAGATATCTCAGTCAGTAGAAAATGAGATTCTTAATGTCAGGGTCATGGGTCATAAGCCCCATGTTGGGCGAAAGATTTCTGCATTGCAGGGGGTTGAATGAGATGATCCTCAGGGTCCCTTCCAACTCTATAATTCTATGATTATTAGATCCACCACTTTTATTTCTGAGGATACACAAGGGTACGCAGTGCCAGCACCTTTTTTCAAATGTTAAAAGTGTTATGTATTCAGTGGTCTGTGTTTGCCTGAGCTTGAGTCTGGATGAAGGATTCTGAGCCTCTGTGTTCTGATTCGATACATAATATCCAATCACAGAACATTTCAGGATTTGGTCCTCTGCCATTGGCCCTAAACTCTGGGACATGATTTGCAGCTTGGAAGTGTTGGAATCCTGCCTCGGTCAGAGGAATGTGCCACTCTTCAGGCACCGGCTGAATTCCTTGTTGACCTCCCCCTGCGACTCCCGGCAGGAAAACATGGCGAGGTCTGTGATCGGCGATCCTTCCCAGATGTGAGAAGAACACACCACTCCTTCTCTCTCCCCTTTGCTATCCCCAGGGAGGGGAAAGAAGCAGACAGAAATGTATCTACATGCTTTTATTTCTGTCTTTTGCAGCCATACAGATAAACATGTCTGCACTCTCTTTTACAACAACAGAGAGAATAAAACTCCACCCATGTATTTCCAGTACAGGTCATATAACACACAGTGAGCTAACATCCGGTGCTCAGTACGGTGAATGGACTGCCCCTTTCTTCCCATGGCAACAGTCACAAACATCAACATCCTGTCTGGCTTTCCAGCCACCTGCAGCTGACGAAGCTGCTGCTCGCTGCTGCATTGCTCCTTTTTGGTAACAGGAAGTTTAGACAGCCAATCACGTAGGGAGTGGGAGTGGCCCGGGCCTTCAGAAATGTATATAAGCAGTTGCTTTGGCCCTGTTGTTCAGTTCTGTTAGTTCAATAAAGGTTCTTGCTGTTATCACTGTGTCTTGCCTCATGGGAACCCATCTACACTTCAAAAAGTGTGGCACTTACTGTAACAACTTCATGGTAAATACCGACACCTCCCCCCCCCTTAAAACCCCCCAACACTGATTAGGTCTAATAAAGTAATTTTCATTGGCCCAGTCTGGCCCTGTTTTATTTATAAATATTTATGTTTCACCTCCATTATCAGAGACAGTATAACTCCAAATACAGTTTTTGCAGAACAGAAATGGGAAGCATGCTTGCAGGGCAGGCTATGGTTATCTGGTTGGCTCCCATGATATGAGGATATGGGACTAGATGGGCCTTCTTACATTCAAAATGTTGTTTATATTTTCAATAAGCCACCAATACAGGATTATGTAAATATCCCTACTGTGCATAATTTATAACCGTTATCAAATTTGGGTCTTATGGCTATAGGACTGAGAATTTTTGGGAAAGAATTCAAGGCTTGCTTGTTAATGAAAACAAAACTCTGCCATGCACCATGCAATATTCCCTTGCAAGAGCTTTTGCCTCCCGCAGGAGCAAAGCTTCTGGATGCTTAATATAATTATTTTTCCCATGCCAGTTTTCTTTTAATACGGTATAAATATTTATACACATTTCAGGGCACTGCAGCAGGAAGAGATTTACCATGTCCGATTCTAGCATGGGAAAGAACGAGGACGGATGAATGATGTGACCTTTTCTATATACAGTTTGTAAATGGCTTCTTCTGTGGTTTAGAAATTATGGAAGCTGCATACTGAGTCAGACCATTGGTCTATCTAACTCAGCATCATGTACACTGAGTGACAGTGTTCCTCCAGGGTTCCAGGCAGGGTTCCCCCTGAGCCAGGAGAGGCCAGAAATTGAAAAAAGGAGACCTTCTGCATGCAAAATAAATGCTTTACTATGGGGCTACAGCCTCTTCCCGATATAGAATCTAATCATCTAAGTAGAAACTAGCAGTTTGGGTGAAGCCTAATACACTGATGCTATCTATGCTATGGAAAAGCGTGTTTTCCCTGAAATGAGAGCACGTGTTGCGGTGGGGTCTGCCAAGCCAACTCTCTGTTGCCAGGTAGGTAAAGTGAGCTGGCCTGGGGCAACAATTGGATGGCTGGGTTACTGGGGCAAATTTCATGTTGCAATGTAGTGGGTGGGACCAAAAGCTTTAAATATTGGGTCACTCAGCTTTTGCTTTCTCTTTCGCTGAGTGCATCGGATCACCCGCCCGCCCGCCCTGAGTTCTGGTTGACCTTGCTATGCCTGTCATGGGGTCGTCTGCCGTTGGGGCAGGGGCCTAGTAGGAATTTTATCCATTTGGCTGATTGGCTGGTGCCACTTGGTTTTTGCCTACTACTTAGCAATTTGTCACAACTTGTAAGGTTGCAGTTAGGCATTGGTTATAAAAAGCTGGTGGTGGAGGGGTCAGGATAGGCTGTGCCTGCCCCTCCAATGGTGCTGGAAGTGAATTCCGTTAAAGGAATCCTGGGGCTTGCCATGATTTTGTCCAATCCCTGAAATGGGACCAGGGCCGGCAAGCCCTGGGGAGCAGGTTGGGTGAGCAGTGAGGGACTGTCACTCAGCTCAACTGATCCCCAATATTGTTTTCCCTTCAATGGCTTCTGAGGGAGTTCGGAAAGTCAGTTCTGTCCCAGGCAGGGGGAAAGATAGTCTTAACCAATGCCTAAGCAACCACTCACATATTATGTATTTAATAAAGTTGTGGCCAAAATTATGCCAAAAACCTTAAACAAAAATTATGTGTGCACTGTGAATTATTTTGAGGGGTGGCTTGGGGACCTCGACACGCAAGAAGAGTACAGTGGTACCTTGGTTCTCGATCCATTCTGGAAGTCCATTCGACTTCCAAAACATTTGAAAACCAAGGCGCGGCTTCTGGTTGTCTGATTGGCCCCGGAAACAATGCCGACAGCCAAAACGGATGTTCGGCTTCCGAAAAACATTCGCAAACCAAAACACTTACTTCCAGGTTTGCGGCGTTTGGGAGCCAATTTGTTCATTAACTAAGCCGTTTGGGAACCAAGGTACCACTGCAGTTAAAGCTTTAAACTGGGCTTCAACTGAAAGAGCTATTCTTCACCTCCCTGTTTCTTCAAGCTCAAAATGTATCACTTTCATAAGTGATTGGTTGGCATCCCTCTGTCTTGGGAGACAGTGGAGGAGTGTGTCTTTGGAGGTCAAACTATTGGAAGTTTACATTGCCTGCTGTGGCTGTAGAGATCAATACAGGAGAGATATGTTTTGTTGCAGCTGGAGCAGATGAAATCATCCACTTGTGCTGCAGATACACCATGGTGTTTTCTTTCTTTTTAAAAAATAATATTTATTAGCAGTTTAAAGATTACAAAAGAAAAGAAAAAGAATTATACAAGACAAGACAATACAATACAAAACCAAAACCAAAAACACCACACAACCCAAACCACAGTGTTTTCTTCTCGGTTTTTCTCTTTGATTTTTGAATCAGTGATGCCTGTCTCAAGCTGTTTATGGAAAACCATGAAAGCATATTTGTAAGCTGTACATTGGGGTCTCTTTTCTGCAGCGCAAGGTGGATGAGACAGCAATCTTGTCCAATATTATTTTATTTTATTTTATTTTTTTGCATTGCTGTCCATTGCCTGGTTATTGGTCTCCACTGGACAATTTGAACCTCAAAGTGGCAAAGTTCCACACTTCTGCTAAAGCAAACTTTCGAATCAAATGCTGAGATTCTCTTCCAATGGAATTTCAAAAGAACCCAAAAAGCTCACTTGCTTATTTATTTCAGCTGTTTATGTGCTGCTTCACGTACCTAAATTTGATGAGAGAATTGTCTTGCAGGCAGGGCTACCTCAGATCTTGAAAAGAAAAGAAAAATCTCATGCTGCTCTTTCCTGTAGTACTGGAATATCTTGAGATGCCACAGACTATTTGGGAAATGCTGGTGTCAGAGGTCAGCAAACTTTTTCAGCAGGGGCCGGTCCACTGTTCCTCAGACCTTGTGGGCGGACTATGTTTTGGGGGGGAAATGAATGAATTCCTATGCCCCACAAATAACCCAGAGATGCATTTGAAAGAAAAGTACACATTCTACTCATGTAAAAACACGCTGATTCCCAGACTGTCTGCAGGCCGGACTTAGAAGGCGATTGGGCTGGATTTGGCCCCTGGGCCTTAGTTTGCATACCCATGCAGCTCATTTACCATACCAACTGCTTCTCTTGCAATTGGATCCCTGTGTGACCCAGGGCTTTTCGTATTACTCCAGTGGCGGAGAAAGGAGCCATATTGTAGCACCACCTAAGCACAGACCTAAGCTGCCTCAAGCCAAATGTAAAGCCAAGAATCTCAAGTGGAACCTAAAGAGATTTAATGACAAGTGAAATTCCTTAAAGAGGTTCAGCACCACCGTATTCCATGTGGATTTTCTTTCTTTCTTTCTTTCTTTCTTTCTTTCTTTCTTTCTTTCTTTTAAAAAAAGAATTAAATGTTTTTAATATGGGGCATGGTTGCTTTACAACCCATCATCTACAATATAAAACTAAATTGCCTGTCTTTCCATTTTATTTGTACACAATTTTCCAGAACTCTGAACAGAATACATGTGTCTAGATGTGTGTGTTCTTATCAATTTTCTGCCACATCTTTTAACATATTCCCCTTAATGGTTTGCCTCAAGGTACGTAGTCAAACATAGTTAAGACCCTTTATTCGCTCCCCAATTTCTAAACACAAAAATCAAAGGTCTCTGAGGAATGTGACACAAATTAGACCTTAAAGCATAATCTTTTTTTTTTTCCTCCGCTGATTTCACAGTCTGAAGAAGTGAGAGATGTTCTTAAGCAGGAACAAGTCAGTTTAATTTGCTTAGGGCCACATTGTACATACTAAAGATTGTTTTCTTGTTTATTTTTCTTTAAAGGTCAGATTTCACTTTTTTATGTAGGTGAAAAAACTACTTATATGGGAGGCACTTACTGACACTGAAGAAGGATTTGAAAACAAACAAGCAAGCAACAATACTGATTTTTATTAGGAAATTAATAAATAAATGGGCAAACTCCTCTTGGCATTTACAAGTTTTCTGGGCCAGTTTAGTGGAAACTAGGCAATTTAGGGCAACCCAATCATTTCTGTAGGGACACGGGTGGTGCTGTGGGTTAAACCACAGAGCCTAGGACTTGCCGATCAGACGGTCGGCGGTTCGAATCCCCATGACGGGGTGAGCTCCCGTTGCTCGGTCCCTGCTCCTGCCAACCTAGCAGTTCGAAAGCACATCAAAGTGCAAGTAGATAAATAGGTACCGCTCTGGCGGGAAGGTAAACGGCGTTTCCATGCGCTGCTCTGGTTCGCCAGAAGCGGCTTAGTCATGCTGGCCACATGACCTGGAAGCTGTAAGCTGGCTCCCTCGGTCAATAAAGCGAGATGAGTGCCACAACCCCACAGTCAGCCATGACTGGACCTAATGGTCAGGGGTCCCTTTACCTAATCATTTCTGTTGCACTGGGTGCTGAACATAGAGGGTGCCATAGGGTTTCAAAACTGTGATCTAGTGCATTGAGCAGAATGGAATGTGAGAGGTGGGGGCTGCTGAATTTTGGCCTTACACAGGGCACTGTTGAAATTTGAAAGTCCAAAGTCCACTCTTGGGGAAACTCATGTTTCCTGAGACCTCTCTATTGGCTTGCGATGCTACTCTCATCTGCCTTACCATATCACCCTCCATGGGTGTCAACTCCCTATGGCTCTGGGTGCCCAAGCACCCACAAAATTACCCCTGAAGGGGCTGGTCACCCACAAAATTCGGCACCAGGGCCATGCACACTGCATGGCACCCATGGCCATCCAGGCACCCACGGTTGTGGGGCCAAGCTGGTACTCCTGTCACCCTCTAGGAATTGTAGTTTCCAGCTTCAGTCACAACAGCATAGAAGACTGATGCATACAGACTAAGACCATTGATGCATTTAGCTACGATGCCTGATTGCAGTTCCCCTGGGATCTTTCCCAGCCCAACCTACAAATGGTTGGGACCTTTCTGCATGCAGAAACATAACAGAGAGCCACTTGGAAATCCCTTCCCTTCCCAACAAATAAATAAATAAATAAATAAATAGGAGTTCAGGATATGGGTGTGGAACAATGGTCACAGAAAATGTTCACAAGAAATACCCAAGAGAATAGATTCAACAGGGAAATTACCAAATGTAAGGCCAAATGTTGGGTGACTTGATCACCCAGGATTGTATTAACTAAATAATTGCACAAGTGGAATTAGGATTCCCCTGCCCAATAAGACCACTAAATCTGTTTTGGGTTTTTTCACCCAAACCTCCAGAAATGGTGGGGTGGGGGACGAGAGAGGGGAAAGTCTCATTGTGCAAGCAGAGGTTGATCCACTCATGCAATTATTTAATTTAATACTGCCAGTAGTTTGCAATTCACATCAACATGCATTGATTTTTTTTAAAAAATCCTTCTAATAAAGATATACTATTTAATCAGAATCCTTTACATGCTATGTGAGAGTAAGTCCCACTGATGTCAATAGGGATTATTTCTGAGGAGGCATGTTTAGGACGGCACTGTTAATGCTATAAATTATGGTATTATAACAATAATCATATGAGTATGATAACTGCTGCCGTATATCATCATTTATAAGAATACGCCATGCAAAGCATTGGGAAATAGCATCAATTCCTAAAATAGCTGGATGGAAAATTAAATTGCATGGATACGTCAGCCTGCTGAAACTAACTAATTATATCTGAACAAAAGAAGGAATACAACAAATTAATAGATTTGTTCAGGACTAGATTATTTTTATTAACTGCTGGAAATATTAGGCTCACACATCTATAAATACATCATGTATGCTCAATTTCTTGTAGCAATTTCCATCTTCTTTGATGAAAATCATGTGTGTTTTAAATGTTATACTTGATGAAATTTTATTAGGATGGTAGTCATCCTACAATTGCAGAGTTGGAAAGTACTCTAAGGGGCATCTAGTCGTCTAGTGTCCCAACCCTTGATCATCTTGGTTGCCCTCCTCTGCACATGTTCCAGCTTGTCGGTATCCTTAAATTGTGATGTCTAGAACAGCCTGATCACCAAAGAATTGATGCTATTGAATTATGGTGCTGGAGGAGTCCCATGGACTGCAAGAAGAACAAACCTATCAGTTCTGAAGGAAATCAGCCCTGAGTGCTCACTGGAAGGACAGATCCTAAAGCTGAGGCTCCAATACTTTGGCCACCTCATGAGAAGAGAAGACTCCCTGGAAAAGACCCTGATCTGATGTTGGAAAAGATGGAGGGCACAAGGAGAAGGCGACGACAGAGGACGAGGTGCTGGGACAGTGTTCTCAAAGATAGATACCAGCATGAGTTTGACCAAACTGCGGGAGGCAGTGGAAGACAGAAGTGCCTGGCGTGCTCTGGTCCATGGGGTCACGAAGAGTCGGACACAACTAAACGACTAAACAACAACAAGAACAGGACATAGGAATCCTGGTGTGCTCTGATCAAGACAGAACAGAGTAGTACTATGACTTCCCTTGATCTGGACACTGTACTTCTGTTGATGTAGCCTAGAATAGCACCAGCCTTTTTTGCGGCTGCATCACCCTGCTAAGCTTGTGGTCCACCAAGACCCCTAGATCCTTTTCACATGAACGGCTAGTAAGCCAGGCATCTCCCATCTTATTTCTGTGCAGCTGGGTCTTCCTGCTTAAGTGCAGAACCTGATTTTTGTCCCTGTTGAAATTTGTTTCAAAAGGACTGGAGCAAATTTATATGATATATGAAAGAACATTGTAAACATCTGAAAACCTTTGAGTTGAAATGTTTTATAATGTGACCATAAGGAACCGATTTACACTGAATGAGGGGAAATACAAAAAGGAGAAGAGAAGGTAAAAAAAGTGGTCATAGAAATGCTAAGAATTAATTAATTATGTCAGAAAGAGGGGCAGGGGGAAGTCGATGCTCAGTTTGAGCAATGTTTGTGGTTATGGAATTATGTAATGGAACTGTGATTATGATAAAATTGAAAATTTAATAAAAATATTATTAAAAAAAAGAAATTCGTTTTGTTAGTTTGACTCCAGTTCCCCACTAGAAATAATAAACCACTCACTTTTTTTGTGTAATCTTATGTAATCTTTGGGTCCTGCTGCACATCATACTACCAATGGAAGTGCAGTTGTTGGAATTCTGGGACAGGAGCTTTTGGGTTGCCATGTCAAGACTATGGAATGGTTTGCCCTGAGTTATTGCATATCTGATGGTGGGTTGGCCTTTGGTGAAAACTAATTTATTTTGCCATATGTCTGGGCTTGAATGACTCATCCCCTGTGTTAATCTTGCTACTCTGCTATTTGCTATTGCATTTTTCATTTATTCACTCCTTTATTGGCTGGTTTAGGACTGCCCTTTTAGGATCAAAGGCTATTCCCAACCTAGTCAATAAAAAAGAAGTATTTTAACAGATGCATGCACTCTTATTCCTTGCTGCAAGTGAAAAAGCTTCTGTTGCAAAAATCAAGAATCTGTCCATGAGAGGCAAGGAAGAGAGCATCTTAGTTATACAGTGTTAAGTATTCCATCTTTAAACTGCCACAAGTGTCCTACACAGATAAAAACTATTCCAATGAGAACTATACAGAAAACACTTCTTTCCCACTCTTTTTTTTTTTAATGCCATGCAAGAATTAAACGTTACCTTGCAAATACCAAAAATAAAAACCAGCATATTGTGGCCTCCTTAACTCCATTAACATAATCAGTCAATATAAAAAGAGAATCAATTTGCTACCGTGGAGCTGTGGAAAAGCAATTTGCATTAGAAAATGTTCTTTATGAGGAGGTTGCACTTACAGGCTTCCATTCAGTCTCTCTTCTGCCATAATAAGGGCACCTGCTATTTCATGGAAATATGTTTCGGAGTAGAGTGAAAAAGAACGAAAGAAAGTGAAGCAAAATGATAGGCTGATTGGACTGGAGGAGCCAAGAATCAGCACAGACCATAATTAAGAAACAAGACAGAAACCAACAGCAAACTAATACAAACACAGTATTTAAATGGGTAATTGACACTGAGCAATATGGAGCCGCCAATTTTTTTTATTTTTTTGAAAAATTCACAGTGAACCTGGAGATTCTCCTTCAGTCTAAAACATCCAAGGTTATTTACTCATACTGAGGAGATTTTTTGATAAAACTTGAGATGCTTCTCAGAAGAGTATTGTGTATAGCAGAAATGCAGTTGCAAGAAAAAGAATGTCATTTGACAAGTATTAAACAATTTTGTAATTCTTATTTTTATGCAGAAATTTGACATTAAAATGTTTCCATCTATATTTTTAAATTTGTGTTTTGAGGGACAAACACATGAGATCATGGCCAGACACATGCTAATTGGAAGCCATTCTCTAGAGCAGGCATAGGCAAACTCGGCCCTCCAGATGTTTTGGGACTACAATTCCCACCATCCCTGACCACTGGTCCTGTTAGTTAGGGATCATGGGAGTGGTAGGCCAAAAACATCTGGAGGGCCTATGCCTGCTCCAGAGTTTCTAACTGCCCCCAAATCTAAAGAGTGAGTGCAGCAAATTTACACAGATCCATGCTGAAGAAAAATATAACAACAACAACAACAGTTTATAACTGTTGTTTATTTCTTTGATATCTGATGGGAGGGCGTTCCACTGAGTGGGCGTCACTACCGAGAAGGTCCTCTGCCTGGTTCCCTGTAACTTCGCCTCTCGTGGTGAGGGAACCATCAGAAGGCCCTCGGCACTGGACCTCAGTGTCTGGACAGAATGATGGGGGTGGAGACGCTCCTTCAAGTATAAAAGGAAGGAGCACAAAATCAGACATTATAAATTGATGCTTTTGTGAGAGTTAAGCTCTCCCCTTTAAAATCCCGTATCAGCAAGGCAACAGAAATATTTCACCTGTTACTTTGGTCTGTGGTCCAGTGAAGTGTAGGAGCGATCTATGGAATCAATGTGCAACAGAAAGGGAGTTCCATTGTAGCATTGAGCCACCTAACTATGGCTAGACACACCTTGAATCTAACTTCTATGTAAAAAAAGGAAGGAGGTGTTATTCAAGCAAAAGTCATCTGAACTATGTTTGCTCCTTCTAGTTTACTATTTTGTTCCTGTGAAAGATGCTTTATGTGAAGAGGACACAACCTTAGTTTTGTAGAGACGACATCTTGCACTTATACTTCCTGAGTCATAAATTTATCTTAAAAGCAAACTTCATTGTCTGTTTGAAACCAGGTTCTCACTTACAGGGGCTGATAATCATAGCTCCCTGGCAAATACAAGGATTATTGCTCTGATTTTTTTTTTTAAATTATTATTTAATTATGGTAGCTCTTTTTTCAGGACAAGTGAAGGATGGGAGATGTACCAGGGTCATATAAAAGTTGTACCTTTTATATTAAATTTATTCCAGCAGTACTAATGCTATGATTCATAAAAATAAACCCTGTAAAAAGTCCAGACTAGCACTCTTTGCTAGTCAGCTGTGTGGCAGGGCTTCTCAAACTGTGGTCCACAAACTTCATTCAGGTGATCTGAGGCATGGATTTGTGGTGGAAGTTGGAAGACAGCGCATCTATCGCATTAAATATCTGCATTGACTGTAATTGTATTTTATTGCTTCTTTTATTTCTTCTTTTATTTCATTACAATTTGAATTTTATGGAATTCAAATAGCGGTACAGTAAAACACAATATATAAGAAATAAAAGAAGCAATAAAAAATATACTTAAAAATCATCCAGCAGCTAGCACAACACATTGCAAGTGCTGCGAAAGGAAGAAAAATCATATGTGGTTTATGAAGTGTTCTGCATTGGTTGGAAAGGGAGGAGTTTGGGAATCACTGCTATATAGTATTGAGACATTACCAATGCGCCCTGGTAGAAGATTCAAGTGAAGGAATAATGGTGAAAAGATCCTAAGTGGTATAATCTTGTTTACTGTGTGCTCTCTAATTGTGTGTGACTCCCCATATGACCGGAAGGAGGAAAAAGCAGCTTTAAAACACACACACATGCACACCTATAAACGGCACCAAACTAGTAATAGTCATGGGAACACTGACACCAGATAACATTGTTCCTGGGAAATTCTTTCTGTCCTAACAAAGTTACTGTATTGTCAGGAAAGAGCCAGCTCCGAGTGGAACTTTACAGCCAGCTGCAGAATACAGGCAGGAACAGAGAGGTTTAGATTTGACGCAGGCTGAGCTGAGGCCAGAGCTGCCAGCATCGAATCCCTCTGACCTTGGACGGTCGGTTGCCAAGGGAACAACTAAGAGTGGGCTGGAACACAGCCAAAGCTCTCAGGAAGCTCAAACAGGCGCAAACAAACACAGAGATAGTCTTTCAGAACAGGAAGAGGTTGGAGCTCATCCAATGTCTGAAAAGTCAGCGAATGGGAGGGCTGCTGGACAGGAAGCAAAACAAGAGATGTAAGGGGTGAAGGTTCAATATCTTCTGTAGGCACCAGAAGGAGTCTTCAGAAGAGTCAACTTGAGTGATAATGTTGGCGGCTTTGTTAGAGACATCCAGAGCAGTCTGTTTGTTTTTGCAATAAATCCTCCTTTTTAATTACCCACACTTACTGTGTTATCAAGCTGGAACCTGGACTCCTGGCATGTATACCTGAAGGAGCATCTCTAACCCCATCGTTCAGCCCAGACCCTGAAGTCCAAGGGCCTTCTGGCAGTTTGCTCACTGTGAGAACTGAGGTTACAGAAAACCAGGCAAAGGGCCTTCTTGGTAGTGGTGCCCAGCTTATGGACTGTCCTCCCATCAGATGTCAATGAGATAAGCAACTATATAACCTTTAGAAGACATCTGAATGCAGCCCTGTATATGGAAGTTTCTAATGTTAAATGTTTTATTATATTTTTGTAAATGTTGGAAGCCACCCAGGGTGGCTGGGGCCATCCAATCAGATGGGCCAGGTACAAATAATAAAATTATTATTATTATTATTATTATTATTATTGTTGCTACCTTCTACAGTGGTACCTTGGTTGTCAAACCCAATCCATTCCGGGAGTCTGTTCGACTCCTGAAACGGTTCAAAAACCAAGGCACAGCTTCTGATTGGCTGCAGGAGCTTCCTGCACACTATCGGAAGCTGCAGAAGCCATGTTGGAAGGTCGGCTTCCAAAAAACGTTCGCAAACCAGAACAGTTACTTCCAAGTTTGCTGCATTCCGTAGCCTATTTGTTCGGGAGCCAAGCCATTTGACAACCAAGGTACTACTGTACTTGAAAATGAATGGGGAATGTTTTGCACAGCTCTAATTCAGACACTGATGTTTTTAAAGACAGAATTAACAAAGACATATAAAAGTCACAGGTAACCTTGAACTTTCAATGAACAGTAGCTAGGGCCAACACCTATGATTTATACCAGGTGAGAATGTTCTTCAGTAGGTGATGGGAGCCAACTAGTCTGACCTCTGTCTTGCGGCAAAGCACTCTTTCCAGATGAATAGATGCTGCGCTGTTTTACATCTGCCTTTGCTAATACCTGGAAGGGGCTGTTGCTGGATGCATTACCAAAGGCCACCTTGACCTTTCTATCCTCTTATACTAAGGTGGGGGCAGGAGAGTGCTTTGCTGTTGTGAAAACAAATGCAAATGTCAACTAATGTGAGAGTCTTTAGTATGAACCACTGAACCAGGTACAAGCCATTTTATTGTGAAAAATAATAATAATAAATGTCCCCCGGTGCTAAAAATCGGTCGTGTTTGTTCTCTTGGGGGGAAATGGTGACATTTCATACTTTCTGATGGCTCTATGCCAGGTGTCAAACCTTCAAATAGCTATTGCTGGAATTTTTTTGTTTTTCTAGAATATCTGCTAGGTCAAGCCATGAGCAAATTAAGTTCATGAGCAAATAAGTATGGGAGATGCTGCAGGACTGCTCTTTCCCAGGCTCCCTGGGTAATGTGAGAATCCTCAGAACATGTAGGATGACCACATGTTGCGATGTTTTCCCATATCAGTCTCAAACAGGCCTGGCAATAGCACCTGGCTAACTTGGCTAACACTGGCTTACACTAAGAAATGGGAGTGCCTGATCACCTCATCTGTCTCCTGAGAAATCTCTACGTGGGACAAGAAGCTACAATTAGAACTGGATATGGAACAACTGATTGGTTCAAAATTGGGAAAGGAGTATGACAAGGCTGTATATTGTCTCCCTGCTTAATTAACTTATATGCAGAATTCATCATGTGAAAAGGCTGGGCTGGATGAATCCCTAGCCGGAATTAAGATCGCCGGAAGAAATATCAACAACCTCAGATATGCAGATCACACAACCTTGATGGCAGAAAGTGAGGAGGAATTAAAGAACCTTTTTTGAGGGTGAAAGAGGAGAGCGCAAAATATGGCCTGAAGCTCATCATCAAAAAAAGTAAGATCATGGCCACTGGTCCCATCACCTCCTGGCAAATAGAAGGGGAAGAAATGGAGGCAGTGAGAGATTTTACTTTCTTGGGCTCCATGATCACTGCAGATGGTGACAGCAGCCACGAAATTAAAAGACGCCTGCTTCTTGGGAGAAAAGCAATGACAAAGCTAGACAGCATCTTAAAAAGTAGAGACATCACCTTGCCAACAAAGGTCCGTATAGTAAAAGCTATGGTTTTCCCAGTAGTGATGTATGGAAGCGAGAGCTGGACCATAAAGAAGGCTGATCGCCGAAGAATTGATGCTTTTGAATTATGGTGCTGGAGGAGACTCTTGAGAGTCCCATGGACTGCAAGAAGAACAAACCTATCCATTCTTAAGGAAACCAGCCCTGAGTGCTCACTGGAAGGACAGATCATGAAGTGGAGGCTCCAATACTTTGGCCACCTCATGAGAAGAGAAGACTCCCTGGAAAAGACCCTGATGTTGGGAAAGATGGAGGGCACAGGGAGAAGGGGATGACAGAGGACGAGATGGCTGGACAGTGTTCTCGAAGCTACCAGCATGAGTTTGGCCAAACTGCGGGAGGCAGTGGAAGAAAGAAGTGCCTGGCGTGCTCTGGTCCATGGGGTCATGAAGAGTCGGACACGACTAAACGACTAAACAACAACAAAACACTGGGTCAAAATATTTCAAATCAGGGAGAGGGCTAGACCAGGGTGGCTAACCTGTGCATTTCCATACGTTATTGGATTACAAATCCTATCAGCCCCAAATGGTATGGTCAGTGGTCAGGGATCATGTGAGGTGTGTCGCCGGAAATCACCCCCCCCCTTCATTTACACGTGTACCGCACAAGCACCACACACATACACGCATCTCCCCTCCCCGACCCTAGAGATGTCCCTTTAGAGGGTCATCTCTTAAAAGCCTTCCGTAGATAAGGAAGCGCTAGACTGACAGCCTTTCGCCATAGCGCTCCGCTTCGCCCTGTTTTTACTGTGAGTAGACCAGGCGCCTGAACTCTAGGTCAAACAGCGGCCGCCTCAGCCAATCACCATTATCGAACAGCGCCCCCGGCGGCGGCCACGCTGGTACTGCAAGCCGCAGGCGGCTGTTCCCTCACCTTTTGACAGCTCTCAATACAATGTTTCCGAGTTCAATTGACCGTGACTGATTTAATCAAAATGTAGCAAGTTGCTTCCGAAAAGTGAAAGTACTTTGAACTTCAAGGACCATATTCTTTATAAATTCACCAAAAATCAGTCGTACATCGGATTCTCATCGGACCACTTTTATTTGACTACATATTACAAGGACTATCAAAGGGGGGTGACCTGATACATGGCAACCATAATCCTTTGACCGAGCGGTCACGTACTCTGCAGCGGACGTGACAACCTTGACGACCATCGTGATGGGCTCAGACAGAAGGCTATCAGGGACACAATAACTTGCATATTTTAGTGTATTCCGCATGGACTCTCACAAAGGGCTCTGACCGGATTCCCCTCAGGGGGCAGGAAACTTCACCCTTCTCTTTTGTCTTTAAAATGACTCATATGGGGAGGGGAGAGGAGGCTCTGGCCAGGTGTCAGGGCACTCAGATTACCTGTGTAGCCCCTCCTCGACTCCTCCTAATTTTAATGTAATCATGATGTACATATGATGTAATTCTGGGGGTGTAGCTTCGGGGATTAGCAACTAATAAAAGTTGGGGTCTTCCTTTGTTCGGGGCTTCCATCTTGCTTCACCTCGTGGGCGGTGGGAGTCCTGTCGCGACAGTCTTTCTCTCAATAAAGACCGGGCCTACTGGCTGCTGTTTTGCTCTGATTTGCTCTGGTTGGTGTCTTCATTTGTCCAAGAGAGCCCTCGGACTTTCCGGTAACAGGTGTAGGTCCAGCAACTTCCAGAGGGTCAACGGTTAGCCACACCTGGGCTGGATGAAATAGGCATACCATGCTGTGGCATTATTCTGGGATGTATGGCAAAAATTCTAGGCATGGGGGTCCAACCATTTTGGGAAGAAGAAGCAGAGAGTTCTGTTTCCTTCTCTTTTTTTATGGACCTTTGCTGCTGTTCCAAGTTGTGATGGAGCTGCAAAATGGCCCATTGGGAATGGTGCTACATACTGATGCCCCCTGAGACACTTTTGGGTGGTTCGTGGGATTGTGGGAAACTGTAGCAACCTTAGTGTTTAGGCTGAAGAAAAAGTCACACAGCTATTTGAGGAAAACAATAGGTGTTTTATTGCAAGCAATAAAAGACTCAGTGGGATTTCTTTTCCAAAAGCTGAGCCCCGCCTTGAGCGAGAGGGGCTTCTAATATACAATTCTAAGGCAATGCATATGAAAAAGCTGAGATAAAATCCCGCCAATAAAAGGTTGCTAGATAAAAGTACCCCTGAGCATTAGGTCCAGTCGTGGATGACTCTGGGGTTGTGGCGCTCATCTTGCTCTATAGGCTGAGGGAGCCAGCATTTGTTCGCAGACAGCTTCCGGGTCATGTGGCCAGCATGACTAAGCCCCTTACTGCTAGGTGGGCAGGAGCTGGGACTGAACAACGGGAGCTCACCCCGTCACGGATACAGTAATGCATCAAACATTAAAAGCTTCCCTAAACAGGGTTGCCTTCAGATGTCTTCTAAAAGTCTGGTAGTTGTTGTTCTCTTTGACATCTGATGGGAGGACGTTCCACCAGGTGGGTGCCACTACTGAGAAGGCCCTGTGCCTAGTTCCCTGTAAGTTGGCTTCTCACAGTGAGGGAACTGCCAGAAGGCCCACGACGCTGGACCTCAGTGTCCGGGTAGAATGATGGGGGTGGAGACGCTCCTTCAGATATACTCGACCGAGGCCGTTTAGGGCTTTAAACCAACACTTTGAATTGTGCTCAGAAACGTACTGGGAGCCAATGTAGGTCTTTCAAGACTGGTATTATGTGGTCTCAGTGGCCACTCCCAGTCACCAGTCTAGCTGCCGCATTCTGGATTAGTTGTAGTTTCCGGGTCACCTTCAAAGGTAGCCCCATATAGAGTGCATTCATTAGGTTTAAGAACAAAGGGCTCTCTCTCTCAAGGCAGTAAAAGGCATGTGGCCCCTTTGAATTCCTTTCCTTTGGGGTTTACCTGTCTCAGAACATAGAGCCAGACACTTCCCTCTTTATGCAGGCACATCTATCTTCCAAGACAGAGCAAGGTCAAGGAACAAAGACTACTCTTAGAGTGCATGCAGACCTTCTGGAATCTGTTTAATTCGAGATAAGGTGCTCCTGCTGGTGTCAGGATGATCTGACTCTAAGGATTCTGTGCATCAAAACTACAGTGATGGCCCATGGTCACTTTCTTAGTGCTACTGTCACTACCTAGTAAGCCTGAAGGAAGTCACAAATGTAGCAGATAGCCCAGCAGGAGACAATTTCCCCAATGCACCCTCAAACCTGGAGCAAGTTGGGTAAAGTCTGGGGTGAAGAAGACCTGCTGTGTCGGCCTCATGTGGGCCCAGGTCCTGCTTCTTGCCTAACATCTATTCAAATCCCAAGCTAAGCACAGATCTGAGAGCTCTGAAACCTGTGCATTCTGTGACATATTGCAGAGAAGGCAAAATAGTAGTGGCCTGGCTGTCAACACAATTGCTGTCGCTGCCACTTGCAGCCAGAGCACACAAACAGGGCAGAGAATCTCAAGAAGCCCCTTCCACACAGCTCTAGCTCTCACACAGAGAGCGGAATGGTGTGCACATGTGACCCAGTTTATTAGTCATGCTTAATCAGACAACAGGACTTGGGGGGGGGGTGCTATCCTGATCTACATGGAAAGTGGGCAGATATATGTTAAATTCAAAGCAAGATTTTAAATGTTTTATTCTGTCTCCGTATACACACACATTCATGCCACTGTGCAAATGTACCATCATTATTTGAGCTACAATTTCATGTGCCTCTTTTCCCTGGCTATAGAAATGTCTGCCCTTTCATTGCCTGGACATACAAACAAAAATCTTAACTATTTGTGACTTTTTCAGGTGCAATATTCCTTTACTCTAATTACAATAATTTTAACACAAATCACTTTCCTGCTGCGCTGAATAATAATTCCTCCTATATAACGTATATTTTAAGCGCCTCGCATTTTGATGCCACTCTGAAAGCTACATTCATCAAGCGAGTGTTATGCAGATTGCTAAATTGAGCTTAACCTCCTTCCAGCTGAATGAGTTGACATTCTGAGCCACCGCTTTTATACATTACTCACTTTGCTGCCTTTTCATCACCCCCTCAGCACAAAGAAAAAGTAATGGGTAGCACTTTTGTATATTCCACCCAATCGTTCAAAGTGTGCCATTCATATAATAAGACTGGGCTCAATCTGCAAGCGCATGTCATGGAATATTCTGAAATTAGCAATTAAAATGTAGAAAATTAAAACACATTTGTAAATTTGACATTTTGCTACAACTGAAGCCCAAAGTACCTTCCTTCCTGAGGGGGCAACATTACTCGCCTACTTTTGTTTCACCCTATCTAATGAGTAAAGGTAAAGGTATAGGTATAGGTATAGGACCCCTGGACGGTTAAGTCCAGTCGAACTCAACTATGGTGTTGCGGTGCTCATCTCCACTTTTAGGCCGAGGGAGCCAGCGTTTGTCCGCAGACAGCTTTTCCGGGTCATGTGGCCAGGATAACTAAACCGCTTCTGGCACACAGGACACCGTGATGAGTGCCAGAGTGCACAGAAACACTGTTTACCTCCCCACCGCATCCTTTTAGCTGTTGTTTAGTCGTTTAGTCGTGTCCGACTCTTTGTGACCCCATGGACCAGAGCACGCCAGGCACTCCTGTCTTCTACTGCCTCCCACAGTTTGGTCAAACTCATGTTCATAGCTTTGAGAACACTGTCCAACCATCTCGTCCTCTGTCGTCCCCTTCTCCTTGTGCCATCAGTCTTTCCCAACATCAGGGTCTTTTCCAGGGAGTCTTCTCTTCTAATGAGGTGGCCAAAGTATTGGAGCCTCAGCTTCATGATCTGTCCTTCCAGTGAGCACTCAGGGCTGATTTCCTTCAGAATGGAGAGGTTTGATCTTCTTGCAGTCCATGGGACTCTCAAGAGTCTCCTCCAGCACCGTAATTCAAAAACATCAATTCTTCGGTGATCAGCCTTCTTTATGGTCCAGTTCTCACTTCCATACATCACTACTGGGAAAACCATAGCTTTAACTATACGGACCTTTGTCGGCAAGGTGATGTGTCTGCTTTTTAAGATGCTGTCTAGGTTTGTCATCGCTTTTCTCCCAAGAAGCAGGTGTCTTTTAATTTCATGACTGCTATCACCATCTGCAGTGATCATGGAACCCAAGAAAGTAAAATCTCTCACTGCCTCCATTTCTTCCCCTTCCCCCACCGCATTAGGACCTATTTATCTACTCACGCTGGTATGATTTCAGACTACTAGCTTGGCAGGAGCTGGGACAGAACAATGGGAGCTCACCCCATTGTGTGGACTAGAACTGCCAACCTTACGATCAGCAAGCCCAAGAGGCTCGGTGTTTTAGACCACAGTCTGCACCGAAGGATGTGCTTGCTATTACATTAATTTCACAAGAAAGTTCCTATCAGCAGAGAACCTGGTCTCCAGCTATCCATTCTCAATGTTACAGTTTTTAGGGAGCATAGCTACCAAGCTCCAACAAGAGTCCATACTGTTTCTCTGCCAGGAAGTTAAGAGGCATTTTTTATTATTTGATAAAACTGTTGCTTCCTAAAATAGACAATATGCAACGAAGTACTTGCCTATAATACCAAAAATAGCAGTTTCGCTCTCTGCAAACTAGGAGGAGGAGGTGCAAATGTTGAAAAGGATAAAGGTCCAGATTCCTATATGTCAAACTTATGCACATGGAAAGTTCATCACAACCCACATTATAATAATAGAATTTAATATGCCTACCATTGACTTAATAGAAAGATGGAGATCCATCGATACCGATTAGAAAGAGTGTTTTATTTACTTGTTTAATTAACTGTGAAGTTATGTCCTAGTTAATGTGTTTCCTTTTTAAAATTAATGTTTCTCCTTTTTAAAATTAATCTAATGCTGTCTGATCTGGATAGATTCTGGATCATTATATGTTACCCTGTTTCATTTCCTTGTGCTTCCTAAGATTTTAACAAGTATGAGATTAATTCTTTGGGGAGTTGACAAAGTGGTGGCTCGAAATCCCATTCAAATATCTCCCCCATATACACACAAACTTTTGAGTCTGCCGCTCTGTTAATTCAGGAGATGGTGGTAGTGGCAGCTAATTTATTTGGATATTTTAGGGTATTTGGATATTCCCAGTGGTAAAATGGGAGTCGTCCCAAGCCCCATTAAATTGGCTTACCTACCCTGGGGGCTTAGCTAAAAGGAGAGAGTTAAGGACTCTGTGAAGAAGCCCAGGATATGTCATAGGTTCCACACATTCACACACATGATTCAGACAGTGTGCAATTATTATTCAAGAGCTCATATATTTCATGGAAACTCACTGGTTCTAGAGATGGACAGTTTCTCTCAGTTTCTCTTCAGTTTCTCTCAGTTTCCTCTTTTCCCAGTCTTTTAGTTCAACACATTTCCACATTGGTTTTCAATTTTTAAAACAACTCATTTTAAAGATTTGTCAGCATTTTAGTGTGCATTTCTCCTAATAAACACATTTTGGTCTGCAATTTCGCCTTACATACACATATTGCATTTCTCTAAATATTTTCCCTTAACATGCACACTTTGAACACATGTTCTCATTGAAGAACTGCATTGTCTAGCTCCCAAAAGTAAAGATTTCAAAGGACAGCTGCATGTTGGTTTGCATAATTAGAATCACAGTACTGCAGAGTTGGAAGGGACCAAGAGGATCATATAGCAATGAATTAATCTTTTGCCCAACTTGGGACTCAAACCCCAAACCCTGAGATTAAGAGTCTCATGTTCTACCAACTGACCTATCCCAAAGTTGTTTTGTTTTTGGAAATGGAGATTAGGTAGTTTACTAAGCTCTTGTTAAAATGAAAACCGAACCAATTTTTGCCCCTATTCCTAATCAGTACAACACACAAGTAAATGGGCCCATGTTGTAGATATATATGCTTTGACAGAACATGACCGTTTGACCTGCATTGGTGATTTTGCTATAGGTAAAAGTAAAGGATCCCTGGATTGTTAAGTCCAGTCAAAGACGACTATGGGATTGCGGTGCTCATCTCGCTTTCAGGCTGGGGGAGCTGGTGTTTGTCCACAGACAGCTTTCCGGGTCATGTGGCCAGCAGGATTAAACCGCTTCTGGTGTAAGGGAACACCATGGCGGAAACCAGAGTGCACGGAAACACCATTTACCTTCCCATCAGTGTGGTACCTATTTATCTACTTGCATTGGTGTTCTTTTGAACTGCTAGGTTGGCAGGAGCTGGGACAGAGCAACGGGAGCTCACTCCGTCACAGGGATTCAAACCGCTGACCTTCCGATCAGCAAACCCAAGAAGCTCAGTGGTTTAGACCACAGTGCCACCTGCGTCCCTTCATACATGCCAAAAGGAACTAATTTATTTGCTTCGACAGAACATGACCATTTGACCTGCATTGGTGATTTTGCTACAGTCAAGAGTGAAAAAAGAACTTTGCAGTAGGTTCACAAGATCCAGCCTGATAATCTCCAAAACCTTCAAACAGAGAATGTGAGTCAGTATTCTATCATCTCCCTATTGCAGGTGAAAATGCCTATGTGAACCTGAGAGACCCTGGCTACCTAGTGAGTGGATAATAGTGATAAGATTTTATCTGGAGGCCATTCCCAGTTCACAGCTCAGTCACTTGAAAGCAATTTCATCCCTGCCTAAATGTTAACATATTCAAAGCTTATAAAGGTACTAATTTGCAACTCTGTAAAGCCGCCATTGCATTCGCCTCACCTTTTGACCATACCTCAGAATGTTCTGCTGATCTGCAGGTTAAACAGCAGAGAAGTCTAAAACTCAGAAGCATTTAGACTCTACAGGAAAGAGAAGATTCACTTGGTATCATTTAGAGCACTGATCTTCAACTGGGTAAGTTGGGACCCACTGGTCAGCCTGATCCAATGGTGTGCCTCAATTTAAGGCCAAGCAAGAAAGAACAGCATGCATAATGTACACTGAGCTCTGCAAGCAGGATTGTAATTGATGCAGCAAATTATCTTAGGGCCCAACAGCTACATCATAGAGATGTACATCACCTCAGTAATACAAGTGGAAGAGCAGTCGACATTGTTATCAACACATTATCAACACCTTACACAAGTAGGACTGAGGCTGAGATGGAATGGCTTGCTTGAAAGATGCATTATCAAAATGTTGGAATCAGGTCTAAATTAGAAATGTGAGGAAAGAAACCAGTGTCAGGATTTACAATCTCCCCCTGTCACACCAAGAGACGGCAGGCTGGCAGTTTTAGAATGTTCAGATTTATTGATATTTACACAGTAGCTCAATGCTAGCACACAGTTCAGCCTTCCGCGCTCGATGGGTCAGTTGAGCCCTCTGGAGGGTGGGCTCTTTTCCAACAGGAAATATGCCATTGGCTCCTCCTCCTTTTGTGGTCTTGATGCCAAGCCTGAACTCTGCCCAACCTCCTAGAATGGGGGGATTCCGGAGCAGATAGTCTAGTTTGCCCCTCCTTCCCTGAAAGCAAGTCTGAAAACTGAGTCCCCTCTGCCTGCCTCACGATGTCGTGTGAATTTACAACTTGCATTCCAGGACTGGAGAGGCTTGCTTCACTCTCTGCATGTGAAGAAAGCAAACCTCCATCTCTTTCTGCCTGCCCCTCCCCTTGGTCCTTGGAGCCCCCGCTGTCACTCTGGGAAGGAACGTTCCTGACAATCAGTAACTGTGACCACTTGCAGTGCCCTGGTGAATTCTAATTATTTGTCAAGTCCCAATCAATGTACAGAAGATTGTACAACGGCACAGACTGTTAAGTTGTGGGCGAACATATCAGACGACACAGCGATTCTTCAAACAGCTCTTGTTTATTCACAGGCCAGAACAGAACTGAACTGAAGGGTTCAGTCAGCCTGCTTATATAGAGCTCCAGTACAATGTTACTGTAACAACTTTCTAAAACTATCCAATCACTGAACGTCACTTTCTATCCCTTATTTGCATAACTATCTACAGTATTCCCCTGCTGGCCCAGGGTGAGAACTTCAGTACATAACACAGACTACTTTGTATTACACAAATGCATGTGTAGTCTGAGAGAAAGCTCATTATTTCATCCATGGGTTCCTTGTTGTAATGGTGGCCAACCAGATGGCAAATGGACTATAAGCAAATAACGTAACAAACATTCATGTCAATTTTTGTTTTCTCTCTCTCTCTCTCTCTCAGCAATGCCTAAGCACCCTGCCCATTTTTTTAGTCTGAGTACTATTTCAGAGGAATGGACATGGCAATCTCAAATTATGCTTCTAAATCCTGGAGCCCCCAACAGCCTGTGAATATCTGCGAAATGGAAGAGGGCCATGGAAAAATACTGAGAAAGAAAGAGATTTGCAGGTTGTCATGAGCACATTCATCAGGGTGCAGATAAGTAAGGATGACAAGAAGGATGGTGAGACAGATTGCTAGTGGTGAGAAATATTAATCAAACAGGACAGCATGGATTCTGTAAGTAATAGTTCTCTTAGAGAATGCTGTGCCTGTCCTCTTTCTCTGTTGGACTTTGCTAAGATGAACCATAGTGCATCAAACCAGTGGCTCTTTGCTGTAGAATCTTCTCTCTGACAAAGTCCTCAAGGGTTATTGGGAGAGCTGAGCAGACCATAGGGCCTTAGACCCATTGAGAGATTTCTTCCTGCCTTCCCTTTGGTATAAAATTCATATTTAAGCTGATTGTACCCCCAAACTCTCTATCATTCTCTGAAAAATTTGAGTGGGTCATTTTTTTTTCCTTCAGCAGAAAGTCCAGGTCTCTTTCCACCACAGGGCATCCAGACTTATCAATTATTATGTTTTTCTGTCCCTTCCTAGTTACAGAACCTTGAACAATTCTGTCCTCTGTTTATGGAATTCTCTTCACTCCTGTTAGCTGTAAATTCTCCGCTTATCTTGTAATCAATTTGTGAGTCTGTCCTGTTTCACCCTCTTACCTTTTCCTTTTGAAGTCAGTTGTTCTCAGTTGTACACTGTCTTGTGCTCCCTTGCCCAGCTGTACCCTTCCCTTATATATAGCCTCTAACATTTATCAGATGAAAATAGGGACGTCCTAGTCAATAGAACACTAAGTGATGCATTAGACCAGAAGTATGGCTATGTTCCAACCTGCATATCAGTCTGGGAAATGTGCATCTGATCAGTTCATAACATATTATTTTTGCTTCTTGCTTTGGAGGGAACTGACTCTTCTTAAATAGTCTGAAACCGTGGTTAGGTGTCTGCCTTCCCCACTCTATTCAGCTTTTATATTTAATAATAATAATAATAATAATAATAATAATAATAATAATAATAATAATAATACACTCATACAATATTCCTTCCTCTCTAACAATTCAGCCATGTAAAAAGACTGTATCCCAATATTCAGAGAAGTGAGGGGCACGAAACAATATTAACAATGTATTCGTCAGCAGGTAATAGGCTTTTCATTTCTCATTAGTTTAAAGCTTTATTTACATCCCATTAACAGTGAGCTTTATTTACTTCATTTGTTTTAATTGCCTATTTTATCATTCTTTAGGACAAAAATCCCTTCCGAGAACAGCCCAAAATGAGGATATGCAAATAGTGGTGTGCCGTGTGTACTTATTTCACACAGATTCATATATAAATAAATGGTGCACTAGAGCAGTTCTGCATGGCACAGTGACAGTAATGCCTTCATTATGAAAGTCTAGAATCCTAAAAGCCACACTTACACAAACGCAATTGCTTTTCAAATTCAGCCAGGGCCTTGGATAAATAAAGGGCCACTAGACATAATCTAGCCTGGGTTTAGATTGGATTTGTTTATCTTTATAGCTTGGCAGATGGTAATTCTCTTGGAAACATCATTAATAATTGCCAGAAGTTCTATTTGGAAAGAGACATTTGTGCACAAGGGTTTGCCTTAATGAGGTTCCACTTGAAAATGAGCTAACATCTATTGAGTTGATGCAAAGGACTTTTTAATTAGTCCTCTTGGAGTGTGTTAGGGTGGTGGCATTTTTTTAAAAAATGTGCTGTTCTTGACCTCACATATAAATGATCAAATGATGTACAAATTCAAGGAAAAGGTTATTTCTTCCCCATCAAAACGACTTAGTTGTAGTGCAGACCTGCCCACCTGCCATAAATAGAGCAAATACCCTATGCTGCAGAATCCTAGGATAGTCATCGTTGATACTCTGTTCACCGGACAGTTGTCTGGGCTCCCAACAAGCACATTTTGCCTCTTTTTGCATGGCCAAATTCTGTAATAGGAACAAAGAAATATTGTCTCATACCAAGTCCCATCTAGCTCAGAATTGTCAACATGGCGGTATCTCTACAGGGTTCTGTGGGAATGTTTAGGATAGTAGGAGAGGATATATTGATTAAATATTATCCTTCCTCACTCACGCTAGTGAGTTAGTAGCACAGCACATTCCCTTGTACAGTGGTACCTTAGGTTAAGTACTTAATTCGTTCCGGAGGTCCGTTCTTAACCCAAAACTGTTCTTAACCTGAAACACCACCTTAGCTAATGGGGCCTCCTGCTGCCGCTGTGCCACCGGAGCACAATTTCTGTTCTCAACCTGAAGCAAAGTTCTTAACCCGAGGTACTATTTCTGGGTTAGCAGAGTCTGTAACCTGAAGCGTCTGTAACCCGAGATACCACTGTACATAGCGGGAAGCTAGTTGATGGATTCGTGATAATCGTTTGAGTTAAGCAATCCAGTCTGGTTTGTCCAGATTGGATTGTTCCTGGTAAATCCCCTTTAAGTAAAGGGACCCCTGACCATTAGGTCCAGTCGTGGCCGACTCTAGGGTTGCGGCGCTCATCTTGCTTTATTGGCTAAAGGAGCCAGCGTTTGTCATCAGACAGCTTCCGGGTTATGTGGCCAGCATGACTAAGCCGCTTCTGGCAAACCAGAGCAGCGCACGGAAATACCGTTTACCTTCCCGCTGGAGTGGTACCTATTTATCTACTTGCACTTTGACGTGCTTTCGAACTGCTAGGTTGGCAGGAGCTGGGACCGAGCAACAGGAGCTCACCCCATCGCGGGGATTCGAACCACCAACCTTCTGATCGGCAAGTCCTAGGATCTGTGGTTTAACCCACAACACCACCCATATCCCTAAATCCCATTTAGTTCCCCTCTTAAAAACAATAATGACACAACAGTCTTCTTTTAAAAGTAATAGTAAAGTTTACTTACATTCAGTTCACAGTACGGTCCTGAAGACAGGCTATGTCTTGTAGTTAGAGTTACAGAGAAAAGTGTGGGTTCATCCTCTGTGAGGGATGAGCCCATGTGCTGCTGGCTGAAAGCCAGCAGACAGCAAAAGGCAAAATGTAACAAGGCGAAAAAGGGGAAAGGGAAGGTGGCTGCGTGACCAGCTCTTTTGCTAGGGTCACACCCATCTACCTGGTCTCACACAGGGGGAGGATGTTCCAAACCAGGTGTTACAGGAAGCCCTCCTGGCTGGAGCAACATTAGCCTGTGTGTCCACTCTGGGGAAACAGGAAATGTTGTTTTTGACTGCTTCAGTGATGTTACATCCCAAAGGTTCCAGACCTGGAGATGCTGGGGATTGAAACTGGCACCTTCTACGTTCACGGCAGATGTCCTACCACTGAGCTGCTAGATAGTGCTAACTTATGGAGAATGGGTGCTTTGGAACTAAGCTTCACTTTTGCTTGGGCATAGCTGAAGCATGACAGACCAATTCCAGAGAGGGATGCTGTATGATGTTGAGAAGGATGCCATAATAAATTAAAACAAAAATTATAGGACATTTTCATAGCCTCCATTACTTTGCTCACATGAATTATTTTACAGCCGTCCTTTTAAACTTGAAATGTGTTGAGTTACGTAACATTTTTAAAAAATCATCACCTGTTGAGATCTTCTCTTTCTTGTTTCTGCTAGCCTTCAAGAAGAGAAGTCTAACATCAGATCAAGAGTGGTGTTTGTGGAGTGATAATAGAACTCTAGGGTGGCACTATGGTCTGAACCACTGAGCCTCCTCAGTGGTTGGCGGTTCGAATGCCTGCGATGGGGTGAGCTCCCGTTGCTCGGTCCCAGTCCCTGCCCACTTAGCAGCTCAAAAGCACGTAAAGTGCAAGTAGATAAATAGGTACCACTCCAGCGGGAAGGTAAACAGCATTTCCCTGCGCTGCTCTGGTTTGCCAGAAGTAGCTTAGTCATGCTTGTCACATGACCTGGAAACTGTACGTCGGCTCCCTCGGCTAGTAAAGCGAGATGAGCGCTGCAACCCCAGAGTCATCTGTGACTGGACCTAACGGCCCTTTACCTTTTAATAGAACTCTGGGGTGACACTATGGTCTGAACCACTGAGCCTCCTGGGCTTGCTGATCAGAAGGTCGGCGGTTTGAATCCCTGAGATGGGATGAGCTCCCCTTGCTGTCCCAGCTCCTGCCAACCTAGTAGGTTGAAAGCATGCCAGTGCAAGCAGATAAATAGGTACCGCTGCCATGGGAAGGTAAACAGTGTTTCCATGTGCTCTGGTTTCCGTCACGGTGTTCCATTGCACCAGAAGCGGTTTAGTCATGCTGGCCACATGACCCGGAAAGCTGTCTGTGGACAAACACTGGCTCCCTCAGCCTGAAAGCGAGATGAGCACCGCAACCCCATAGTTGCCTTTGACTGGGCTTAACTGTCCAGGGGTCCTTTACCTTTACCTTTAATAGAACTCTAAAGTTTCACAGTTCCTAGTTTGTTGAATGACCTAACAAAAGAAGGGAGTTTCCAGGTTGTCCTCTGTTCCCTGCTTAAGATCAGGGTAGTGTGTGCCTCTTCTTTAGTCTTAACTTCCTGCTGAAATCCTGCAACTATTTATAGCAGAAGTATTCCAGGGTGTTGTTGTTGTTGTTTTCCTCCCTTGTTTTTGTGCACTATAGTGCAAGAGTGCCCCCACTGCCAAGGCAAAAAATGCAATAATCTTGGGGATATACCACATAAGAATTAATAAAGCAGAATGATGAGTGACTGAACCAGTACAAATCCACAACAAATATGCTATTGCATTTAATGGCATGTGAGAGAATACATCCCCACCCCCACCCCCCAAAAAACCCAACAACAACAACAACAACCCCACCATGAATCTGGAGAGGTATGAAGTAAAGCTGCAAAGGTATCCTTTACAACATAAATCAAGATCACCCAATATTTGTGATATACAACTCTCACCACCATCAATGACCATACTAGCTGGGAATTATGGGAGTTAAATCCACTAAGATCTGGAGGGGTATAGGTTAGCCATCCCTGGTGAGGGAGAAAGCAGAGGAAGGAAGGCCCAAAAAGGAACCATAGAGGAGTTTTGCCAAAGTTTTGGCCTTGTATAATTTTAGAGCTGCAGGGACGAAGAAGCCCCCTTGTGCCTTGAAGAATTTGAGGATACAATTTGCGGTTTTTCCCGCTGAACTCCCGATGGAGTTCATGTATAGTTTGTTGGTTCCTGAGGCCTGTACCACCATTCCTAGATACTTGTAGTTTGTAACTTGTTCTAATTTATGGCCTTGGAGTTCCCAGCTTCTAAGCTTTGGTTTTTCCCCAAAAGCAAGTATCTTGGTCTTTTGATAGTTGATTTTGAGACATTCAGATTCACAGTATGTTGCGAGCTTTCTTAGTGCTCTTTTGAGTCCAATGGGGGTTCTGGATAGAATCACCGCATCATCGGCATATAGCAGGACCGAAATATGCCGATTTGCAAGCTTCGGCGGGTGGAGTTCTGAGTCATTGAGTGCAGATACTAAGTTATTTAGATAGAAATTAAATAGTAGAGGGGCCAATAGGCACCCTTGCCTGACTCCTTTGAAGGCATCCCTGGTGTAAACACTCCAGGAGTTTTCATTTCTTGTAGTGTCACAAAATTTGGGCCTTAGATCCAATTCCCTCAAATGGTCCATACAAGGTAGGCTTGATGTTTTAGGGCTGCTAAACCCTAAACTGCTGCCGCCCACCTGCCACACCAATGCCCAGTGTGCTTCTTTTATTGCTTGCCCCCAGTCACACCTATTGTTTCTGTCATTTAAAATAATAATAATTGTGTTTTCTTCAGCTATTTCTGAACAGCTTTGATAGAGAAGCAGGTGCTTTATAGAAAGGTAACTGTCTTTCCATAAATCCCATTACAAAGCCTGCGAGTAAGAAGTTTAGTTTCTAGATAAGTCTGTTTGCCAGTTACTTGGTGGAAGCCATTTTGAATGGTAAGTATAAAGGAAGCATACCTCTGACTACCAAATGTTCTGGGACACACAACAGGGAAAGGGGTGTATCCTTTAATTCCTGCTTACGGAAGCAGATTTAGGGAAGCATGACCATTTCAGTCACACTGGACACAAAGGTGGAAATTGAGATCCCAGGGGCCACCACTGCTGCCTGTGAGAAGAAGAAGAAGAAGAATTTCGATTTGATATCCGCTTTATCACTACCCTGAGGAGTCTCAAAGTGGCTAACATTCTCCTTTTCCTTCCTCCCCCACAACAAACACTCTGTGAGTGGGGCTGAGAGACTTCAAAGAAGTATGACTAGCCCAAGGTCACCCAGCAGCTGCATATGGAGGAGCGGGGAATCGAACCCAGTTCACCAGATTACAAGTCCACCGCTCTTAACCACTACACCACACTGTGAGCTTCACAGAGGGATAGTGCTGTCTGGATACAGATATTTGGGCAAGATGGACTGAGAGTCCCAAACCAGCGAAGCAATTGTAATGATCTCCAATATCTCCTGTCTCCAATTAAGATCTGCAGGCAAGGCTGTGCTCTGCTTCTACCTTGAAGGCATGAGAGCTTTTTTGCTTCTTACAAAGCAGCAGAATGGAGCCTTAGTATTTAGGCATCCTGACAAATGGGACAGAGAGACGCTCTTTGAGGCCGAGATAGAATTCTTTTGGTCTAGACAGCTGCCAAAATTAGAGCCTGGAAATCTCTCCCGAAAGCTGTCAAATCTTTCTTGGCTTGGGTTGGCTTTCAGTGATCAGAATGAAACTGCTACATGGAGAGCTGAGCTTGATATTTTATCTTTCATTGTGCTGTTACATTGGGTGATAGCTGGTTTAATAGAAATATCTAGGTGACATGGAAATCACAGAGCATGTCTTCTTTGCCTGAAAGTTAGGGTGCTGTGCATTTGAAGCCCAATAACTACTCTGCCTATTCCACACCCTGCCTATTCATGGGCCTCGCCTGCTCATGGTGGACCACAGAGGACCATGTGCACAGATTTCAACCACATGATGCATATTCTCTAATATTGAAAAAGCAGGGATCTCACTGCGGGTGGGATAGATGCAACAGGGACAGGATTGGAAACTGTGCTCTCAGTTCCCTCAACCACACATAGATATAAACATCTGCAGAGGGCTAGATGTCTGAAGGTCATGCAGAACAAACCCTTTTAGGCATTAAAGGAATGCATCGAGGAGGAAGGGGGGAGATTGCAGCAGCAGTCACTACCCCAACTCAAATGCTTTCACTTCGAAGAAATAAATAGATCCCCCACATTTACAACTGCATACAGTGGTACCTCGGGTTAAGAACTTAATTCGTTCTAGAGGTCCATTCTTAACCTGAAACTGTTCTTAACCTGAGGTACCACTTTAGCTAATGTGGCCTCCCGCTGCCGCCACGCCACCATCATGCGATTTCTGTTCTCATCCTGAAGCAAAGTTCTTAACCCGAGGTACTATTTCTGGGTTAGCAGAGTCTGTAACCTGAAGCATATGTAACCTGAAGCATCTGTAACCCAAGGTACCTATAAGCCTAAATCTCAGTGAACAAAAACTCCCTTTTCAATGGCTCCTGAACGTGCAGAGAGAAACGTATGCACCTACAGATGTACACATGGTGGTTCTCCTATTCATACTTTCACAATGAAATGTTGTCATGATCCTACTCCTCCACTCTTACACATTTTCATGCAGAAAAAAGGCTAAAGAGGAAGATCACACGATGGTATACACACCAAGTGGAGAATTAATCTGCTTCTAGAAGGTACTCAGTATTAGAACATTCCTAAAATTATGAAGGATTCTATAAATACATTTCAGTTCAAAGACAGAATGCATATGTAAACATAGGTAAGTATTTGTTTCAAAAGCATTTAGCCCAATAGCTTTTTACTAAATTTCACAGGGTAAAATGGATGGTAAAGTAACCATCATTAAAAATTGAATGGTCATCAACTGTAAAGGGGAAAACTTAAAATAGCATTGAGCAATTATTAAGCAAAGTTTCAAAAGTGCATTAAAAATGTCAACAGCCTAGAATTTATTTTGAATCTTCAAAATACTTATCTGTTCTCCAAAAAATGAAAGCAACCGTTGAACATCCTCTCACCCAGCTTCATTTATTCCTTCATGTTGCTCAGATTTACAACCCCCCTAAAACCAATTTCCAGTGGAGTAATTTTCTTCCAAGTTTAATTGCCAGCTTCCTTAGTGTTGCCGTTTTTAGAAATGTTTTTGGAGATGGCAGAATTCAGGGAGACAATGCAACAAATGACTGAGCCCTTAAGTGATCACAGGAAGAGCAGATGAAAAGTTTCGGCTTTGCAAAGCAGCAAGCATGCTAATGACGACCCAGGTATTTCCAAGTGTGTTCAGTTCTAATTGATTTTTCACTGCATGATCTCAGAAAGTGGCATTCTAAAGTCTTTATCCAGGAATCAATTCAGGTAGTTCATTTGCAAATGTATTTCAGAACAAACACATCAAGCCCAGCTCCATTTTTAAAACGGGTTGAGAAACAACATAAATGAAGGTCGCATAGTCCCTAGGGCAGAGGTAGGGTACTGGATCTGGGAGTGAACCAGATCCTTATGTCCCCAAACCCCCACAAACCAAGCTTGAAAGGTGAAGTGGATTTTTTTAATCTTGGAAGAGCAATCCTAACTACAGGAAGCTGACAGAAGTTATACCAGTTTAAAGTGTAGCCAACATAAGTTACCCTTTCTTCATGTGCCTCCTCTACAAGAGGTCTGGTAGATGGCAACACGGAAAACGTGTTCTCCGTAGCAGAGAGCATGTGTTGCGGTGGGGGATATAAGCCACCTCATTGTTGTTGGGCGGATTTATGGAGGGACCTAGGCAGTGAATTGGTTAATTGGGTCGCTGGGGAGAACTGCTTCTTGCCAATTTTGAAGGAGGGGTCAGAGGTTTTAAATACTGGATGCCCAACTTTGAGCGTTCTCTTGGCTGCTTGCACCGGATCACCCGCCCACCCTCCCTGTATTGGGGGGGGGGGTGTTGTTCGCTTGACCTTGCTATGCCTGTCATGGGGTCGTCTGCTTTGAGGCAGGGGCCTGGTAGGAATTTGTCCATCTGGCTGATTGGCTGGTGCCATTTGGTTTTGCCTACTGCGTAGCAAATCGTCACAACTTGTAAGGTTGGCGGTTAGGCATTGGTTCAAATTGGTTGGTGGAGGGGTAAATGCCTACCCCTCCAATGGTGTGCGGAAAGGGATTTCCATTAAAGGAATCCAGGGGCTTGCCATTATTTTCATTCTTGTCCCTAGGATCGGACTTGGGCCGTGCAAGCACCAGGAGCATGAGGGGAGAAGTGAGGGACTGAGGCCCAGCTTCATTTTCTCCCCAAAATTTGTTTCCTGCACTGGCTTCCACTGGGATCCGGAAGTCAGTTCTGTCCCCTGGGCAAGGACAGATAGTCTGAACCAATACCTAAGCAACCACTCACTTGGGTGTATTTAAATAAAGTTGTGGCCAAAATCGTGCCAAAAACCCAAACCAAAATTGATGTGTGATGTGTGAGTTATTGGGGGATGGCTTGTGGACCTCGACACACAACAAGCCCTTTTTGCGATGACTCCCCGTTTGTGAAATGCACACCCCAGTGAGGCTCGCCTGGTGCCATCATTATACAGTGGTACCTTGGGTTAAGTACTTAATTCATTCCGGAGGTCCGTTCTTAACCTGAAACTTTTCTTAACCTGAAGCACCACTTTAGCTAACAGGGCCTCCCGCTGCCACCGCATCGCATCTGCGCAATTTCTGTTCTCATCCTGAAGCAAAGTTCTTAACCCGGGGTACTATTTCTGGGTTAGCGGATCTGTAGCCTGAAGCGTCTGTAACCTGAAGCATATGTAACCTGAGGTACCACTGTATATCCGGGCAAAAACTTTCCTTGGTAGGTCTTTGGCCTTTGACTAACTGCAACCTTTTAAAAGCTGGTAGCATATTTTTGATGCATTTTTCTTTCCTCTTGGTTTTAATATATCTATGTGGGATTTATTGCCTATTTATTTGGTTGCAAGTTGCTTTTGACAAATGCAATAAAACAAACAAATAAATAAATAGCCCCTAGGTTAGACTACTGCAATACATGGTAAATGGGGCTGCTTTTGATGATGGTTCGGAAACTACAGCTTTTGAGGGATAGGCCGGCTCAGCTGTTAACTGAGACACATTAACACCAGTTCTGGTGAAAATTGCACTGGCTGCATATTTGTTTCTGGGTTCAGTTCACGTTGCTGGTTATTTATTTATTTGAAGGTGGGTGGTAATTTACAGTGGGAAAGCATTAGACAGACAAAAGGTAATAGTCCCCCCACACTTCTCCATGCCACCTCCCTCTGAATGTGGCACTTCTCTTTTTCAAACAAACCAGGAATGGGGAACCTTTGGCCCACCAGATGCTGCTAAACTACAACCTACAATCCCTGGCCATTGATTATGCTGGTTGGGGCTGATGGGAGGTGTAGTTTAGCAACATCTACAGGACCAACTGTTGGCTGTTTTTCTGAGTCATACAGAGTGATGCAGCGGTTTCATTCTCGAATCCCTAGTGATGAAGACACAAGACTTTGGAGATGACTTCTTATGTGCAGGATGGCAACTATTAGCAAGCAGTATTATTTCTGCAATACAATGCACCTCTCTTCCTTGAGCCCGAGGCTTCTTGCTCCTTCTAAAACTCCTTCGAAGCAGTCCATAATTTATAGCTTTGGACACAGCAAAACAACAGCGAAAAAACCAACCAATCTCAGCAAAACAATGGTGAAAAAAACAATGGTGAAAATATCCAACTCCCAACCCTCCTATCACTACCTAAAACACAACCATTCTCACAATTCAGCATTTCTGTGACCTTAATTGGACTCACAAGATTTTGCAGCTGTTACATTACATTACAAATTTCTTTCTCTCTCCCCAATTCAATTTATTCTTTGTAAAATACATTTCCTAGCAAATACAGTGAGCACTCACACTTTAAAATGTGGGTGCCCTTTGTGGGACCGCGTACGGTGCTACAGTTCCCATGAAATTTATTAGTAAAGAGGGGGCTGGCTTGCCTCTCAGTGTTATTATTTGGAGGTTCATGCCCGGCCTCAGTAATCAAGTTTCTTGCTGGGAGGTGGGGCCAGTCCCAATTATAAATAAGGGGCGGAGCCGACAATAGCCAGGCAGCCGGCTCTGGAAATTCACCCTCCCTTTGTTTAATGTTTTCTTGTTTGCAGGTTAACTTTTTCTTCCTGTTTTGCGGGCGCTTCTGTGTTCTTTGACTGGCTGCTGTTGAAGGACCGGGATTGGCAGGTTTTGTCTTCCCTGTAGCAATCCATCACAACTTTGGCAGTTATGGCCTTGGGTGGAATCCTTTAGTCTTTTCTTCCCTATATTGGAGGGGGGGTGTGAAGTGGTGATTCACCCCCCTCCGGCGGTGATTCCAGGGTCCCCTCTCAAAGGGGTTATATAATGGGTGTCACTGGCCATACACTGAAAGGTTGTCTGTGAACTACCCTGCGTGCAGGGATATGGGATGGGCTGCCTGCTACACTTACATCTCACAGAGCACCCCCATATCCCATTTACCCTGATGTGCCCCAGTTCCCCCAGCTGGGAGGCTGGGAGGGATACACACCCAAGGCCTAAGCCAAGGTCTTCCTACATTCAGAAGTTTAATAAAGTTGTGGCCTAATTTTAATTCCATATAACGTGGTCAGAGTCTTTATTCCTTTCTTATGATCCCTGGGCTGTCGCCGCCTGCTCACACAATTCAAATACTAACACCAACAGTTTCCCACACTTGGTTAAGAAGAATCAGACTGAAATATATTCTAATGTCAAACTTCTGTGTAGGATGGCGGGATTCAAACCTGTTCAAGGTGAGACATGCTCATTTAACTATGTATATGTGGTTTGCAGTGAATAGCTCACGGGAGAGAACATGATTGAGGAGCTGATTCGGCAAGAATGGCATAAAAATGAAATGAATATTCAAAAGGTAGCAAAAGTTTCACCGGTGTGGAAGTATGTTTGTGATTTTCTGCAGCTGTTAACTATAGTTCAAGTCTATCACTCCGCTTCATTTTTGAATTAGCATCTTTTAACGCTGCTGAAAAATGTGCCTCAGTGCAGGTGTGGCAAGTTATCTCCTAATGTCTTCCAAAAGAAAAAGAAAAACCCTTTAACATATGCCAGTGTTGGTGATAATGGAAAATCCTGAGGTCAGGATCCAGCAGACGGCGTGATTAATTTTCACTCAAAGTCTTGCAAATCCTAAAAGAATCTAGTCCCAATGAAGTCAGTTGTGAGGCAGGTCAGGTTGTATTCAAATCAGTTCAACAGATGGGGAGCATGCTCAGAAGAAATGCTCACCCCCTACTGACATGTATTGCCATCAGTGTGGATGATGGTTGTGGCGATCACACAGGGTCCCCAGACGTTTGACGGTCTATTGATCCCTGTGCCACCACTGTGATTGCCTCTTCGCTGCCACCAACCCGTTTCCCTCAGGTACACACGGAGTCCAGACAGTTGTTAACATTAACAAATAATCAAGTTTATTTTATAGGCATGAACAAGTTTATGGTTTCAGTTAATTTTTCTTGGCAGTTTCTTAATCTTAGTTTCTTTACTGTCCTATATGTTCCTAACAACTTCAAACTGATTATCCCAACTATCTATCTGAGTCCACCTAACAGTTCCTCTTACTCTCTCACCACACAACTCGACCAACCCACAGACTTATCCTCCCTCTTCCTTCTCCAACTCCCAACCCTCAGCTGACTTCCACACAACTCCAACTCTAACTCTAACTCCTCCCCTTGGGTTCTCACTGGCCAATCACTTCACACTCATTTAACCCTTTCCTTATGACCCACCTAGGAGGCAAACGCCACAATGGAGCACCAGGACCAGTTTCTGCCCCAAGGAGCTTAAAAACTAACTATTATCCCAAGTGAAACAACAGAGCCTTGTTTCTAAAAGCCCTTGATCCAGCTATCATGCTTGCCCCCTGCTACAGGGCAAGGAATGGAAAGGCATTCTCCTGATATCTCACTTAATCACATCCATATTAAGAATTCATCCAGTCCATGGCAATGAAAGGACTATTGCCTCTATTCCTGTTTTATAGATTGCACCACTGGGAAATTATTCAGTCTAGTTATTTCTTTGATCTGTTCCATCTCCCTTTCCCTAACTTAAACCCCTTTATAGTGTCCCAAGCAATTTGTCTCTAACGTAGTGTTACACTTAAATCTTAGTCATCATGCAGACAAAAAGGGTTTGCTTTAGTTCTTTAAACCCATTTGTAATCCCCCCCACTCCCCACCCCAGTCTCAAATTCCCCAGATTCATTTTGCGCTACTACAATCCCATGAGTACTGTGTGTTTATGGAAGCTGTGGAACAAAGCTCAGCATGAGAATGACAAAACTAACAATTTTATTCACAAAAGGGAGCCCCAAAGGCAGAAATTATTCACTGCCACCCCTTTCTCACTCTCTCCCGTTTCCAAATTCCTTTTAAGCTGTTTTATCCTTGCTTTGAAGTGAGCATTTTATTCTCTTGGCTATGTCTTCAGATGAAGTCAGCATCATGCTAATGACGGCCCTCAAGCAGGGTCAACTTCCACCAGCTGTCCCCTAAATGTGTTAGCCAGAAATAAGAGAATTGTCATCACTTGGGGCACTGGCTTGCAGGTTGTTGTGATCAGAGGGACATTGTTTAAAATGACATTGTTTAATGGGATGGCTTAAAGATTTCTCTGAGGTCGGGGCCCTGCCCACTACTGCAATGTTCCATCTAACTGCTCTCCAACACTGGAAGGGCATGTTGAATTTTTCAACTATTGAATTAGAAAATGAAGGGTGCCAAAATGACGAAAATTCAAGATATATTTTGGATAGATTAATATAATTTAGTTTTGCTTGTTCCTTTTCCAGGGCTGTGACACCATGACAGAGAAAAAGAATGGTGAAAATGTTGCACCTAGGCAGGAGGTCATTTCCAAAGTTGTAAGCGTAATGTTATTTTTGTGAGCATGTAAAGTTTTCTTTTAGTTATTTGAGGGCACTAATCTGAGGTTTTGCCTCTCCTCTGTGTCTTTCAATTATAAAACACCGCTGGGAAGAAAAAGAAAGGGAATGGGAAGGACCAAAAGGAGAAGACCTTGAAGCAGAAGATGATCTTCATGGTCTTCAACCTCATCCATGCCATCAGAGGACAGATTGTTTGCCAGCCACTAATGATCTGCAACAAACAATGCAAGAGTTTTTTGACATAGCATGTTCATTTATTGCCCATGATGTGACAGTGTAGTCCAACAGGTAACCTGCTGTTGAGTATTCACTGTAGAACATTTCTCAGATTCCTTGGTAACATTCAGCAGTTGCTTGGCAGATACCCATGGAGTTCCACAGTTGACAAAAAGATGAAGAAAGTACTCTTCTTACCAAACTGATTTTCTTTCTGTTTTTCAATCTCTTTCCCAATTTCTAAAATATTTCACTCAAGCAGAAAGTTCCAAATTCCTTCAGATGTTGCTCTATGTGAAATTCAGCTAGAGCGCATAGAAAAAATGGGTTGGCCTGTAAATTATGCTAAAAAATTGGGTGAAAGATTATAAACTGTGCCAAATCTGGATGTTTTTCATACTCAACTCAGTGTTTCACAACTGTTAAAGCATAAAAATAGTTACTTGGAATAATTAGATTGCAGAAAATTAAGGTAATAAAAGTACCTGAGTTTTATTTTTATTTTAATCAGAAAGCAAACAGTTTCTGCCAATGCAATGGGAATTAAGTGTTAGTTAAATGCTGCTATCACTTGTTAATAGCCTGTGGTGCAATAAGACCAACTGTGAACAGGTGATGATTACTGTACTTAGCACTTCAGGAGAATGAAAAAAGAATGACGGTAATCATTATCAAAATTACTCCTTAAGTGTCGTGCTGTTAATTACTGTTCAAAGAATTAGCATCTGGTTGAAATTTTGTGTTTTGGAGCTAGGCAGATTTGATATGACAGGGAATGCATTTAAAGAAACCTTAATCATGACATAAACCATGTTGGGGCTAGATTGGCATTCCAAATTTACTACTCAGTGACTCCCACACAACCTGGTCTACAACAATATAATAGGAAAACCCAACTCACTGAGCTAAACCTGACTGGAACTGTTATAGATAAGGAGGCACAGATCCAGAAATATGGTTAAGAGAGTTTCCACACATCCCAAAGTTGTCACCAGAGTGCACTTGAAGTAGAAGTAGAAGCGAGTCTTCGAGTTCTGGAGAAATGTCAACAGAAGCTAAAATAAGGCCATTAAGCCACTGGATATATATTTTAGGAAGGCAGGAAGCATCATTACTATTTGAATGCACAGTTTAAAAAATGTTTGGAGATCATTGCCTTAAGGTTTAAACTATGTACATTTTAATTTCTATTTTACTAAATTGGAATGGTGGGGGGAGACATATGTGGACAAGCTGTTGTGCAGCATCTCTTCTTGTATTCATTGCTAAATGTACCATTAATTGAAGGACACGATGGAATGAGTTGAAATTTAGAGAGGCATTCAGCAGAGCCAGGTCGAAATACCTATTTCCCATTTCAGTGTAGCTCATGTTTAAATCAGCTCAGTGTAGGGGATATCCTTTGGGGGATGCCTCATCATATAGTTCTCATCTTTAATTTATACACAGCAAATGTTCACATGTGTGTTTGCATTTGCTGCCTTTGATTTACTGCTTCATCATTGTACAATTTAGCTCCCCCTCATTTAGCATGTTAATCTTAATGTATGCGGCTTGATTTTTTATTTTTTATTACAATTTCTCGTTGAATAACATTCACAGGCGGGGTGTTCTTAAGAGAAGCTTATCAGCCTGTGTTAAGCAATATCGTTCAAAAGAACCTAGCGGCGCAATGCAGATCAAACAAGAGTCCCATCCAGGCATTCAGACTGTGTGTTCGATCAAATTACATAAGAAGAGCATTGCTCTATCAGACCAAATGCCTATCTCATCCTCCATGCTGTTTGCACAGGGGCCGATAAGATGCCTCTGGAAAGCCCAGAGGATATGAGCACAAAAGCCTTCTCCTGGTTGTACTAGGGGGAATATCTAATCAGCATGAGACATAGAGAGCCTTATCCTCCAGGGATTTGCCTAATTTCCCTCTAAAGCTTTGATTGCATGGACAGAGCCCACCATGCATGCAACTGTATCATACCTTCCAACATTTATCCAATTAAAATAGGGACATCCTATTCAACAGCAGCAGCAGCAACAACACTCTGGGCGGCTTTCAGCACATATATAAAACATAATGAAACATTAAACATTCAAAAAAATCCTTCAGATGTCTTCTAAAGATTGTATAGTTACTTATCTCATTGGCTCAGGGGTTGCATAACTCCATACCCTCCAAAATTTCTCTGATGAAATTAGGGACATCCTGGCGCTGTGGTCTAAACCACTGAACCTAGGGCTTGCCAATCAGAAGGTCAGTGGTTCAAATCCCCGTGATGGGGTGAGCTCCCATTGCTCGGTCCCAGCTCCTGCCAACCTAGCAGTTCAAAAGCATGTCAAAGTACAAGTAGAAAAATAGGTACCGCTCTGGCGGGAAGGTAAATGGCATTTCTGTGTGCTGCTCTGGTTTCGCCAGAAGCAGCTTAGTCATACTGGCCACATGACCCGGAAAAACTGTCTGCAGACAAACGTCGGCTCCCTCGGCCAGTAAAGCGAGATGAGGGCCACAACCCCAGAGTCGTTCGTGACTGGACTTAACTGTCAGGGGCCCTTTACCTTTACATTTAAGGATAAGCAGGACATTCTGTGATTGAATCAGAAACCATGATGGCTTCTGTAAATCTGGGGCTGTCCCTCAAAAATAGGGACACTTGGAGGGTCTGCTGTATGAGTGAGGGCTTCATTCATATAATTAATAAGTGCATGGAGGCAGAATTTGGGGGCCTGCCATGTTCTCCTTTTATGTGCTGATTTCAGCAAGTGGGCTGCCCTGAGGAATACAGATAACCATTTGTTGTTGTTGTTTAGTCGTTTAGTCGTGTCCGACTCTTCGTGACCCCATGGACCAGAGCACGCCAGGCACTCCTGTCTTCCACTGCCTCCCACAGTTTGGTCAGACTCATGTTTGTAGCTTTGAGAACACTGTCCAACCATCTTGTCCTCTGTTGTCCCCTTCTCCTTGTGCCCTCCATCTTTCCCAACATCAGGGTCTTTTCCAGGGAGTCTTCCCTTCTCATTAGGTGGCCAAAGTATTGGAGCCTCAGCTTCACGATCTGTCCTTCCAGAGAGCACTCAGGGCTGATTTCCTTAAGAATGGATACATTTGATCTTCATGGGACTCTCAAGAGTCTCCTCCAGCACCGTAATTCAAAAGCATCAATTCTTCGGCGATCAGCCTTCTTTATGGTCCAGCTTTCACTTCCATACATCACTACTGGGAAAACCATGGCTTTAACTATACGGACCTTTGTTGGCAAGGTGATGTCTCTGCTCCATGGACAAACTCCATGGACAAAGGCAACAGATAACCATTTAACATGTCATAAATCCCATACCTGCCAAATTGGGTCCTGCATTTCCTGGGCCCTTCTGATAGACCTGCCAGTAGGAGTGGCCCTGTGTTCAGTAGCATGAAATGGGGAATCCCTCTCATGAATTATATTTGAGAGGTTGAGAGGAGTTCCCTACCAGGACAGACTTTGCTCGTGTGCTCAAGACATTGATTCCATAAATCATATTTTGTTGCATTGTGCGAAGTATGAGCAGGCCAGGGCTGAATTGATACTACCCTTGCTGGTACCTTTCCTGGGAAAATCAGAGGCTCACTATGCCAGGCTCCTACTGGAAGACCGGACAAAAGCTAGAACGTTGGCTGTGGCAAAATTTTTATCGGTGGTTGCAAGAACAAATGAGCCCTATATTCTAAACAAAATGCTTGATTAACCTGGAGGTAGGCTATATGAACTCTGTATTGATTTGTAATGTTTTGTTGGGTCTATGGACCGTAATAAAGATTGTTGTTGTTGTTGTATATTTGAAGGCTGCTGAAAACACATTTCTTCATGCAGCCTTTTGGTGGAAGACTGCAGGATCTTTGGGCTTATTTTAAACTGCTGCTGAATTGTTTTAATCATGGAACAGGTTTTTGTTTTGTTTTTTGTTATTGGTGTTTGATTTTATTTGTTATTTTATGGTATTGCCAGCAGTCTCATACCCGGCATTGCTCAGGAACTCTTAAGAAACACACACAAAATGTGTAGTTTTGAAAAAATCAGTCTGCCATCTTGATTTAAAATGCTGTCCAGTTGTATCAAAACATAAATGAAACCCTGCTCCATGATCTCAGAAACAATCTTGCAAAATTTCTTTATAGCCACATAAGTAGAATGTGCAGAATGTACAAAAAACTTTCCCAACATATAGTAGATGTGCACTACCCTGAGATCCTTTTGGATGAAAGGCAGTCTGTCAAGCAAGGAAGCAAGCAAGCAAGCAAGCAAACAAACAAACAAACAAATGTACAGTGGTACCTCGGGTTAAGTACTTAATTCGTTCCGCAGGTCCTTAACCTGAAACTGTTCTTAACCTGAAGCACCACTTTAGCTAATGGGGCCTCCTGCTGCTGCCGCGGCTCCAGAGCACAATTTCTGTTCTCATCCTGAAGCAAAGTTCTTAATCTGAAGCACTATTTCTGGGTTAGCGGAGTCTGTAACCTGAAGTGTATGTAACCTGAAGTATATGTAACCCGAGGTACCACTGTACTACATTCCAGAAGTTGCCCCTTGCTCAAGTAATCATCTGTTTGCAGGTGAGATAAGGCTCACTTCAAGAGGAATATCATAGAGCTGGAAAACACATCAAAAGAATAAGAAAAATGATCAAGGGCTCAGAGAAATTTCCCCACAATGATAGATGAATGTAGCTGGTGTTGTGTTTTGTGAGTTTAGGAAATAGCCTACTAAAACAAGCTAGCATGATTAGAGTTTTATGTATATACAGGGTGGTGAATAGCAGATTGTTCTCCCTTTCTCATAAGGCTAAGACACAGGGTCGACCAATGAAGCTGACTTGAAGAAGGTTCAGGACTGACCATAGGAGCTACTTTGTCACACAAGCACTGATTAACTTGCACCATTCCATATTACTCTACAACAGCGAAGGAGAATGTGTGGCTCTCTAGATTTTGCCAGACTACAACATCCCTGATGTCTAACCATGATGGCTGTAGGTGATGGACATTGGAATCCAACACCATTGTGGGTGATACACCTTCCACATCCACAACAAGATGCAAATGGTAGCCATTGGCTTATATGTCTTTAAAAGGAAATCCATCATAATCATGGAGGACCGGTCTTATCCACAATTACTAAATAAAACATAATTGAGCAGAGTCAACATACCTCAAAATACAAGGAAAGCTTCCTAGACAAACAGTCATACCTCGGGTTACAGGCGCTTCAGGTTGCGCGTTTTCGGGTTGTGCACCGTGCTGAACCCGGAAGTACCAGAACGGGTTACTTCCAGGTTTTGGCACTCGCACATGTCCAGAAACATTAATCGTGCTTTGCACATGCTCAGAAGTGCCGAATCACAATCCTCACATGCACAGACACGGCGCTGCAGGTTGCGAATGCTGCGGGTTGCGAACGTGCCTCCCGCACGGATCACATTCACAACCCAAGCGTCCACTGTATCTGGCTGGCAGCTGGTAAAAACAGAACGTTGGACAAGGCAAAGTGAAACCGTCATCACAGGCACCAGTTCCTAATCTTTTTCACCGTGCGCTCCCTAAGCTAGCCTGATACTGTCAGGTGCAATGAAGGATGTTGCCCCATCAACAGTGTTTGAAGTAAGAGAAGGGCAACCAAGATGATCAAGGGCCTGGAAACCAAACATTATGAGGAGCAGTTGAAGGAGCTGGGGCATGTTTAGTCTGGAAAAGAGGAAACTGAGAGGAGATATGATGTTGTTGTTGTTTAGTCGTGTCCGACTCTTCGTGACCCCATGGACCAGAGCACGCCAGGCACTCCTGTCTTCCACTGCCTCCTGTAGTTTGGTCAAACTCATGTTGGTAGCTTTAAGAACACTGTCCAACCATCTCGTCCTCTGTCCTCCCCTTCTCCCTGTGCCCTCCATCTTTCCCAACATCCAGGGAGTCTTCTCTTCTCATGAGGTGGCCAAAGTATTGGAGTCTCAGCTTCAGGATCTGTCCTTCCAGTGAGCCATCTTCAAATATCTCAAGGGCTGTCACATGGAAGAGGGAACAAACTTGTTTCCCCCTGCTTTGGAGATTCTGACTAAATATATGGCAAAAGTTTCTGACAGTAAGAGTTGCTGGACAGTGGAACCATCTCCCTCAGGAGGCTGTGGACTCTCCTTTCTCGGAGGTTTATAAGCAGAGGTTGGATGGTCATTTGTCATGGATGATTCAGCTCATATTCCTGCATCAAAGGGGGATTGGACTAGATGAGCTATGGGTCCCTTCCAACTCTCCAATTCTATGTCTTGTCAGTTTCTGTACATGGAATGGAGCAGGTCTACCATCTTGTCCTTTGCATCCTGCATTAAAATGTCGACCTGGCCCTCGCTTCAGTGGCTTGGCCTTTGAGCAAATCACCAAGGCAATTTCTTGTGTCCTTAAGACAGAGGTAAACACTAGAAACTGGACTAGCACAGCACTGGAGTTGACATGACTGCAGATTAACAGATACAACTTAAACAGACTCTAGCCTCTGTAGACGTTTTGCAAAGATGTTCATATTTTCCTTTGAAGTGATATTGAGCAGACCATGTATAATGTGTTTCTTCTACAAGCTGGTGCTATCTAGATCAATGAATACACCAGGGGAAGAATTGGTTAGCCTTAGCTGCTTCGCACAAAATTGCTATTTTTTCTCCTTCCCTGAACAGATCTTTTCCCCTGTAACAAGTTGAAAGCATGCTTGAGACATACGCAGCTCCAAATAGACTGACAATGTCACTTTCAGATAAATCAGAATTATGAAACCACCATTTAAAAAGAGTTTAACCTGGTATATTTCCTTGAAACGAGATTTCCTGCATAAATCATTGGCGAAGGGGCTGTGTCACAAATTTCTCTGTGCTAATGGGGCCTACGAACGATGAAATATTGCTTCATATGGTGTATCAATCAAGGCTATTTGAAAATATAAAGCATTACCACCTCCTTTCTTTGTAATTCTTCAGTAGATGTTTGAAGTCAGATCCCCTTTGGCTTCTGTCCCATATTTTCATTCAGTCCCTTGGTGTTTGTGGCTTTTTTTTTTTTTTGAAGTGTGCAATTGCTTTTGCCAGCTCTCATGCATTTATGTATATGGATCTTATCAAGGGACTGCAATCCCCTTGTCTTCATCATGATTTGCGTTAATGAAATGTTTCCTCTGAAGATGACAACTTCATAGACTGCATTTTTAAAAAGAACTGATTGGTATGGGACTGAGATGCCTCACCGGCTACTAAGTACTCGAAGAACTCTTGTACTCAAGCCTTCCAGAAGCCTGTCTATCAAGATTCAGATGTGGTGATCAGAAAGCCACAAGGGGGTTGCATGGACTCGGCGCCGATGCCCTAACAAAATCCACAGGAATGTTACAGCTACAGCTACAAACCACTTAAGAGCAAGTCGTTAGTCCATCTAAAATGTCATTGACTTTATTTTGCTGGGGAGCCACGAATGGGGAAAGAAAGAGAGGGAGAGAGAATCCAACTATTGGCTGCCCTTGCTGCTTTCTCATGAGGATCCTTGCTTGTGTTGTAAAGGATTTCTATAGTTGTCCTCTGGCTTCAGAGGGAAATACTTCACCGGAAAGGAACACGGGAACAGAGTATATTCTGTTTTTGCTGTAAGAGGATTCGTTGGCCACTGCAACAGACACCCAACACAACACAACACCAGCTACCCCATCCAAGGAAAGCAGCTGGCACGGAAATTGCCCACTCACAACAACAAAAAACACAATATACAGGATTCTTCCAAGATCCTGTAATTAGAATGAGTGCACTTCATTTCATTTAATGAAGATCCGTTGGAGGGCAAGCCTGGTGGCAGCTGCCGTGGTAATTCCAGTGTGGTGTAGTGGTTAAGAGCAGTAGTCTCGTAATCTGGGGAACTGGGTTCATGTCTCCGCTTCTCCACATGCAGCTGCTGGGTGACCTTGTGTGACACTTCTTCTTTGAAGTCTCTCAGCCTCACTCACTTCACAGAGTGTTTGTTGTGGAGGAGGAAGGGAAAGGAGAATGTTAGCCACTTTGAGACCCCTTACGGTAGTGATAAAGCGGGATATAAAATCCAAACTCCTCCTCCTCCTCCTCCTCTTCTTCTTCTTATTCTTCAGTAGTGTGCATTAAATTTGCTGCAGTCAAGAAAACCTCGTTGTTGGATCTTGGGATCAAGTTGGTGGTCCAGTCCACCAGGAGGTGATCCACCACCTATCTCAGCCCCTCAACCTGATAACCATATATTTAAGGAGGAAGACCATGTGAGAGATCTCCACTAGGGATTTTTGAAGAATTTGGCCTTTGTGAATTCCTATATGAACTTATCTAAGCTGTGGCTCCAGAATTAACAGGCATATCATAACTGGCTTTCGCACATTCTTGACTCAAAAAGAAAGACAGAAAAGAAAGCATTTTAAAATATGCATGTTGAAGGAAATGCAGTTTAAGTGCCCATTTTCATGCAAATTATGCAGATAATTCGGATTATCAGAGAGATTGGATTTGCAAATAAACACATGGGAACCTGTCAAATGATTCATCCATTTTGAAAATGGAGAGGTGCTGGTTTGGGGAAAATGGTGTTTTCTCTCTCTTATCTTGCAATGGTATATACCTTCTTTCCTGAATATAGCGATTTAAAGTTGCATCAAAAGCAGCATTATTTCATGATTCCATCAGCACTAGGATTTTTGGTTGTGCAGCACCACTTTATTCATTCCATTTATATACAGTAATAATAATAATAATAATAAATTTTATTTATATCCCGCCCTCTCCAGCTGAGGCCGGGCTCAGGGCGGCTAACAACAATAAAATAATACAACATTCTAAAATCGTTTCATTAAAAAATTACTTCAAATCAAATTGATGGCAGCCATTGGGCTAGAGTTCTGTGAAGATTGCCAAAGGAGGGAGTCAGACTGTGCTCTGGCCAAAGGCCTGGTGGAACAGCTCTGTTTTTCAGGCCCTGCAGAAAGATGTCAAGTCCTGCAGGGCCCTAGTCTCTTGTGACAGAGCGTTCCACCAGATCGGATCTGTGAGGTTATCTTGAAGTGTTCCGATGTCGCTTCCAGGTCCTCCGTCTTGTTGCGCAGGTGGTCCAGGTGCTCTCCCCTTGCCAGCATACGCTCCATGTTCTGCGTCATGATGTTCTTGACACCCTCCACCTCATTCTGGAGGTTGCCATCCCGGGGGGCACTTCCACCCTCCATTAGCCCGTTGAGTGGGTTCCCCAAGCAGGCGCTTCCCGGTCCTCGGCGAGCTCCCCAAAACTTCCCGCTTCTCTCTCACTCCCTGCCGGCGGCCGCCTTTCCCTCCAAGGAGCCCTCTGCTCTCCATTTTATCCTTACAACAGCTCTATGTGGTCGGTCAAGCATAGGCAAACTTGGCCCGCCAGATGTTTTGGGACTACAACTCCCATGATCCCTAGCTAACAGGACCAGTGGTCAGGGATGGTGGGAATTGTAGTCCCAAAACATCTGGAGGGCCGTGTTTGCCTGTGCTTGTGGTAGATTAAGCTAAGAGACAGTGATTAGCCCAAAGTCACCCACTGAGCTTCATGGGTAGGGATTTGAACTGTGGTTTCCTGGGTCATCACACAACATTGCCTCCCCTCCCTACTGCCCCATGAATTACTAAATCCTTGCACTGACAGAATGCATTAGTTGGATACTGCCCTTACTTCAGAGTAGGCATGCGGGTGAATTGTATTATTAGTAACATGATTGTCAGGTGACTAATATTACTGCTATAGCTTGGGACACTTGCCATGCTGAAGCTGGTTTTTGGCAGCAATGACAGCAGCATGATAACATCAGAATCAGGAGAGCTAAAAAGCTTTCCTGAATCTCACTTGCCTTTTCTGTGCTCCCCTATCAATGTCTCATCCAAAGCCACTCTTAGCTTGGAAGGCCCAGAGGGGCTCATATTGGATAGTTTTAATAGAAAAAAACAAGAGTAAACAGACGAAGGAATTATCTGAAGTGCAATTTAATCAAAACTTTGGTGGGAAGCTTATTATAGCTGTAAATCAGTTTGTGTAAATCAGCCCACATGATATAAAAGAAGATATTTGTCTTTCAACCGAGCAGCTGAAATGTATTGATATTATTTTACATTTTAATAAAAAAAAGTTAATATATAGCTGCTATTAATTTCAGCAGTTTGATTATGGCAATAACATACAGAGTGAAGCAAGGTGCAGTAAATTATCTGGAGAGTCAATAATCAGAGCTTATAATGGCAGTCCGAATTTGGGGAGGAGGCACATCTTATTGGCAAACCCCATCTTAGAAGTTTTTAACATTATCTAGACTTTCTCTTAAGGGACGTGGGTGGCACTGTGGGTTAAACCACAGAGCCTAGGACTTGCCGATCAAAAGGTCGGCAGTTCGAATCCCCATGACGGGGTGAGCTCCCGTTGATCGGTCCCTGCTCCTGCCAACCTAGCAGTTCGAAAGCACATCATGTGCAAGTAGATAAATAGGGACTGCTCCGGCGGGAAGGTAAACAGCGTTTCCGTGTGCTGCTCTGGTTCGCCAGAAGTGGCTTAGTCATGCTGGCCACATGACCCGGAAGCTGTCTGCGGACAAACGCCGGCTCCCTCAGTCAATAAAGCGAGATGAGCGCCGCAACCCCAGAGTCGGTCACGACTGGACCTAATGGTCAGGGTTCCCTCTACCTTTACCTTAGACTTTCTCTTGGTTAAATTCAAAGTAGAGTTTCAGTTGTTGAGTAATTGTACAATAGTTGCAGAACCAGCCTAACAACAGGAAGTCTAAGCATGTGGCAGATTGGATTGGAATGGCAGAATTCCAATTGGTCCAAGCTAATTGAGAAATCCATTAGTGTGGATTATAGCAAAGAAGATCTAGGTATACTGTACCCATCACTGGACTAGCTAGGGAAAGATGGGTGGGTGGTGGAATCTGAAGAGACAAAACAATAAAAACGAAAAACAGTTCATGGCTATAGGTAGAGTTAGAGGTAAGGAGAAGAGGAAAAAATGGAGAAGGCGAGGCAAGGAAAAGATGAGACAGAAAAACATTTGAGAATCCAGAATGTGAGAGTAATGGGAAAACAGGAAGAGATAAGAACTACCTATGGTGGACTGACAATGAGCACTCACACTTTACATTGTGGGTGCCCTTTGCGGGTTTGCGTGTGGTGCTACAGTTCCCAGGGAGCTTAATGGCAAACAGGGGCTGGCTTGCCTCTCAGCGTTAATTTTGGAGGTTTATGCCCAGCCTCAGTAATCAAGTTTCTTGCTGGGAGATGGGGCCAGCCCTATTAATGCTGCATTGTTTTTAACACTCGATTGGGAGCCTCGTACTGTGGCTGGGGAAACTCAGCCAGATGGGCGGGGTATAAATAATACATTATTATTATTATTAAATAGGGGTGGAGCCGACAATAGATAAGCAGTGGGCTCTGCAGATTCACCCTCTGTACCCTCCCTTTGTTAAATGTTTCTTGTTTGCAGGTTAACTTTTTCTTCCTGTTTAGCAGGTGCTGCTATGGTCTTTGACTGGTTGCTGTTGAAGGACAGGGAAGAAAATTTCCTGCATTGGCAGGTTTTGTCTTCCCTGTAGCAATACGTCACAACTGTGGCAGTTATGGCCTTGGGTGGAATCCTTTAGTCTTTTCTTCCCTATATTGGTATGTGTGAAGTGGTGACTCATCCCCAGCGGCAACAATTTCAGGGTCCCCCTCTTTTAGGGGTTACATAATGGGTGTCACTGGCCATACACAGAAAGGTTGTCAGTGAACTACCCTGCGTGTGGGAATATGGGCTGGGCTGCCTGCTACACTTACGTCTCACAGAGCACCCCCATATCCTATTTACCCTGATGTGCCCCAGTTCCCCCAGCTGGGGGGCTGGGAGGGATACACACCCAAGGCCTAAGCCAAGGTCTTCCTACATTCAGAAGTTTAATAAAGTTGTGGCCTAATTTTAATTCCATATAACATGGTCAGAGTCTTTATTCCTTTCTTATGATCCCTGGGGGCTGGGGCTGTCACCACCTGGTCATGCAATAAGATCTCTTTTGCACAGATGGGAGACCGTATCAGGTGTTTGGGAATGTTAAGTTGTGGGTGAACATATCAGACGACACAGCGATTCTTCAAACAGCTCTTGTTTATTCACAGGCCAGAACAGAACTGAACTGAAGGGTTCAGCCAGCCTGCTTATATAGAGCTCCACTACAACGCAACTGTAACACTTTCTGTAACTGTCCAATCACTGAACGTCACTTTCAATCCCTTATTTGCATATGTGGACCTGAGTGTAAACTACCTACAGTATCCCCCTGCTGGCCCAGGGTGAGAACTTCAGTACATAACAGGGAACCATGATTATGGAGCAGGGAGGGAAAAAATGCATCCATTCTTCCTTCCCACTCATGACCTATGTGTGTTGATTTAAGAGTAGGTGAATAGCGCTTAGGTGGGTAGGCTCTATTCAAATCTTCAGATCAACATTTGAGAGTTGGGAAGAGATACAGTGGCTGCTACCCTGCTCCATTTCCAAATATTTATCACCTATAGGTCATGCCATGCCAGCTCAGTAAGTGGTGAGGAAGGGAGAGAGGGAAGTTGGAAAAATGAATTTCTCTTTAACCAGGCCTTTAGCTGACTGAACATTCTATGGTTTTTAAATGTGTTCATGGGAAGGAAGTTATTGGTTTGTTTTTTGTTCTTTTTTATTACGTATTTTGTGTTCTCATTTTGTATTTTTATGCTTTGAATTGCCCTGTGAACTTTGGATAAAGGGTGGTATACAAGTTTTAATAAAAAAATTAAAATAGTAAATGGATGGCTAGATGAAAGTGGAGAGTTGGGAGGGGGGAAGGGGCTTAAAAAGTGGGTGATGTTTCTGATGTCAGAGTGACTCAAAATTAAGCCACATTATTTCCTGATTTGGGAAAAAACATCTGATTTGGAGAAAACAGCTTCTGAGCCAAATTGATGCATAAACATGGGGAAAGTTGCACATGTCAATGTCTGAAAAGTCCACCCAACACACACACAGTTTTTTTCAGACCCACCATGCAGGCCAATGTTGTTTTATGTAACTTCCACAATCAGTTTTGAAATAAGATGAACCTGGTGGACCAACAGTGGCAGCTAAACACATGTGTAGAAAGAATCTAAAAAAGGAAAGTTCAGTCTTCACTTAGTGGAACACAAAATTACAGTCCCATAATACTGAGTGCATCAAAGATGCAGGTGCATTATACTATAAAAGAGAGGAAGGCATTTTTTTTATTATTATTTTTTTGTAGTGCATACTTTCCTTAGTATAGTGTTCCCTGATGTTCTAGCACTTGAATTCCTGGAATGAATGGAATTGATTGTTTTTAAAAGTACATATCAGTCATACTTACAGTTAAAACAGCACTCAAAGTCATACTCAGAAATTACAAAAAAAGTTGAACAGTAAAATCCATAAAAGCATTCTACCATTATATCAAAAGAGAACCAACTTACACAACATCAAGCTGCATGTCTTTAAAGGAAAATTTCCAGAAAGTCTCGGCAGATTGGCAGAGATAGATGCTGGATTGCTGTGGGTAGGGATTGACCAGGGTGCGAGGCATCTGCCCACAGTCCAATACAGTGGTGCCTCGCAAGACGAAATTAATCCGTTCCGTGAGGCTCTTCGTATAGCGGTTTTTTCGTCTTGCGAAGCAAGCCCATTGACAGCTTAGCGGATTAGCGCTATTAGCGGTTTAGCGGCTTTTAGCGGATCAGCTGATAAGCGGCTTATCAGCGGATCAGCTGATAAGCGGTTTAGCGGCTTAGGAAAAGGGGGGGAAAGGGGAAAAAAGCTGCAGGAACTCGCAAGACATTTCGTCTTGCGAAGCAAGCCCATAGGGAAATTCGTTTTGCGAAGCGCCTCCAAAACGGAAAACCCTTTCGTCTAGCGGGTTTTCCGTCTTGCGAGGTGTTCGTCTTGCGGGGCACCACTGTAAAAGGAAAGCTTGGGGTTAACTGTTTCCAAGGGTGCTTAACTCTGAGCCTGATTGTGGCCATATCACCTTGTGGCACTAATTATCAAGCATTAATGAGAATAGGGATGCGGGTGGCACTGTGGGTTAAACCACAGACCCTAGGACTTGCCGATCAGAAGGTCAGCGGTTCGAATCCTTGTGACGGGGTGAGCTCCTGTTGCTCGGTCCCTGCTCCTGCCAACCTAGCAGTTCGAAAGCACATCAAAGTGCAAGTAGATAAATAGGTACCGCTCCATCGGGAAGGTGAATGGCGTTTCCGTGCGCTACTCTGGTTCACCAGAGGCGGCTTAGTCATGCTGGCCACATGACCCAGAAGCTGTACGCCGACTCCTTTGGCCAATAAAGTGAGATGAGCGCCGCAACCCCAGAGTCAGCCCTGACTGGACCTAATGGTCAGGGGTCCCTTTACCTTTACCTTTAATGAGAATAGGGCATTGGGTGTCCTCACCTTCCTTACTTACCTGGAGATGCAATAGGAAGGATCATGGCAGGTGCTCTGGTGGGGTGAAGCCACAGTACTGGGTTCCTGGCAACAAGGTTGCTGCCACTTACCTGGAACGTGAGGTAACAGGGATGCTGGCATGGTGTAGGTTCACTGGATTTGTTCCACATATGTCTGCACCATGCGAACCTCCCCATCACCTTGTCCCTACCTGCTCCCTCCCTTCCAGGAAGCTAGTGTTGTGGCTTGTTGAGTGAGATGCTTCTGGGCAGGGTACCCATTCATTCTTAGACATTTCAACAATGCCTAGGATAGAGTTTTCAAAGCAGCAGCTCCCTCCCCTAGTGCAGTGATGAATTAAGCTCTGGACTCAACCAGGCAACTCTCCTGTGCTTGATTTTATGAGACAGGAGGGACAGGGGTCAAGAGGGTACATGGTCAGAGGTATAGCTGCCAACACCTTTTCAACACCAGCCAACTACAGAGGCAGAAACCAATCCCACATCACATCAAAAATGTTATTATAAAACCAGCCTGGGATATTCCAGCAGAAAGCATCAGAAGTGGCAGCATCCACACAGATGGGGTGGGGGGACTAGCATCATGTGCATCTGAAGTGATATTATTATTTTTATAGAACCATAGTTGGAAAGGACCCTGAGGATAATCTAGTTCTAGTCCAGCTCCCTGCAATGTAGGAAAATGCAGCACTGTGAGACTTCCTATGTACACAGGTACATAGGAAGTACCTTTGAACCAAATCATTGACCCATCTGGGAGAGGATTGTTTACAGTGACAGTCAGTGGCTCTTTAGGATTTCAGACTGAGAGATGCAAGGAGCTTTCTACATGCCAAGTGGTTGTTGTGCTACTGAGTTAGAGGCCATCCCTCCACTAAAAGACCATATAACATCGATCTTGAAAGACCTACACTGGCTCCCAGTACGTTTCCGAGCACAATTCAAAGTGCTGGTGTTGACCTTTAAAGCCCTAAACGGCCTCGGCCCAGTATACCTGAAGGAGCGTCTCCACCGCCATCGTTCTGCCCGGACACTGAGGTCCAGTGCCGAGGGCCTTCTGGCAGTTCCCTTGCTACGAGAAGCCGTGTAACAGGGAACCAGGCAGAAGGCCTTCTCGGTAGTGGCACCCGCCCTGTGGAACGCCCTCACACCAGATGTCAAAGAGAAAAATACCTACCAAACTTTTAGAAGACATCTGAAGGCAGCCCTGTTTAGGGAAGCTTTTAATGTTTAATAGGTTATTGTATTTTAGTGTTCTGTTGGAAGCCGCCCAGAGTGGCTGGGGAAACCCAGCCAGATGGGCAGGATATAAATAATAAATTATATTATATTATTATTATTATTATTATTATTATTATTATTATTATTATTATAAAATGTACCAGGCAAGTAGAATTATAGTATCAGAGAATTGTAGCGATGGACAGAACCTGAGGCTTACCTAGTGCAACCCCCTGCAATGCAGGAATTCTGCCCACAGCCATCCCTGGGTGGGCTCGAACCACCAACCTTCTGGTTAACAGCCAGGCACACTAACCCATTGCACCACAGGAGTAAAGCTGTCTTCTTGTCACTTTTGGTTTCTTTTTTCTTGTTGCGTGTTTCTGCAAAATTGAAGTTTCGTTGGAAAGCAAAATAATAGGATTCATATTGGAGCTTCAATCAACTACACAGAGTTGTTCACAGGTTACCTCCATACTAACCAGCCTATTTTACTTTAATGGAAAATTATCCACTTAAAAGAGAAATGAAAAGCAATATTCTGCTGACAGCTTTGGAAAATGATAATAATTCATTAAGCCAGAGGATGGATTAATTTAGTTGGAAACCTTCCCCACCACCACCACTTTAACTCAGGTGTTCAAGTTTATTTTTCAAACCTAATAACAACTGTATGTGCAGCATTTGAGAGCTACAAATTGTGATGGTTGATTTTCTCCATAAGATGGTTGATTTTCTCCATAAGATTATATCCTTCTGCTCAATCATCTCCTTCCAAACTCAACAAATTTCCACAATGCAACATAGATTTCACTTATATTTGCCGCCAATTTTTTCTGAAAGTGGAACTTGAAGCCAATTGGGTGAAACAGCTCAAGCAATGTTGGGATACAACTTAAATAACTGTAGCAAAATTACTCCAGAAAATCTCTTAAACCACTATTTTTTAAAAACCACCACCCTGTGTTTATTAGGCATCAGCATCACTTCTGTGTGGTGGCAAAATAGTGGAGCAAATCGGGGTGATTCAGGAGTCATTCTTCTTCCCAAGTTGAATTGCAATGTCAATAACCTCTATCCTCCTAGAAATTCATGGGAGTTTTGAACTGTAATTTCCTCACTATTTGTTAGGATCAAGCTGGGAGTCAGGAGCAGGTCAGCAAGATGGCAATGAAGTTAACTCTTTATTCAAAGAAAAAAAAAACAGCTCAGGCCTGCTGAGCACAGCAACTCTTGCCAGTAGGTCTTGCCCCCAATGAGACAGTTGTTGTGTGGACTGAAGGTTCCTGCCTTCCCACCACTCTCTAAGTCTCCTCCTCCTCCCCTGGGTTCTTCACAAGCAACCTGAGACTTCTTCACCTTGTCTTGAGGCCAAGGGGGAAAGGAGCTGGTCACTGCAGGAGGGTAAGTCCCTCTCTGGCTTCTTAGGCACAGCCTGCTACATCGCTGCCTCTTGGCCCTCCTCCTCTCCAACTTTTGCCTCTGGACTGCTCTCGGCAACAGAAGAAGAAGAAGATGAAGAAGATGAAGATGAGTCTCAAAGATGAAGAAGATGGAGAAGAAGATGAGTCTCAAAGCGGCTAACATTCTCCTTTCCCTTCCTCCCCCACAACAAACACTCTGTGAGGTGAGTGAGGCTGAAAGACTTCAAAGAAGTGTGACTAGCCCAAGGTCACCCAGCAGCTGCATGTGGAGGAGCGGAGACGCGAACCCAGTTCCCCAGATTACGAAGCTACCTCTCTTAACCACTACACCACACTGGCTCTCTTCCACACAGCCTCTTCCTGCTCACTAAACCCATTTACCTCTTCAGCTTCTGACACTTCCTCCTCCCCAGTCTGCTCTCTCTTCTCCCTCTGACCACTCGTCAGTGTCCCACCACCAATCCCCTGGCTCTGAGCCTTCTTCTCTTGGGAGTTCTCAATGCTAGCACCATTTTCATGAGTGAAATATGGGGGAACGCTAAATCCAGCAGTAGGAATGGAATTTTGCATGACATGGTGGTACAGGTGGCAACCATTCCATGTGTGGGTTCCGTTCCTGGCCCCTTGCACATCGGCAAAACATGTATAAGCATGCATAAGGCCCGTTATGCCCTGTTATGCTCTGCCCCCATTCCTCCCCCCTTCTGCCTTCTTCTAGGTCCAATAGGACCCTGACGTTCACTACTGTTCGTCAATTGGACACACCTAAAATGGTTGTAAGGGACGCGGGTGGCGCTGTGGGTTAAACCACAGAGCCTAGGACTTGCCAATCAGAAGGTTGGTGGTTTGAATCCCCATGACGGGGTGAGCTCCCATTGCTCAGTCCCTGCTCCTGCCAACCTAGCAGTTCAAAAGCACATCAAAGTGCAAGTAGATAAATAGGTACAGCTCCAGGGGGAAGGTAAACAGCGTTTCCATGTGCTGCTCTGGTTTGCCAGAAGTGGCTTAGTCATGCTGGCCACATGACCCGGAAGCTGTACACCGGCTCCCTCGGCCAATAAAGCAAGATGAGCGCTGCAACCCCAGAGTTGGTCACGACTGAACCTAATGGTCAGGGGTCCCTTTACCTTTAAAATGGTTGTGGCCTGTATTCTGATCAAAAAGCCACCGTTCCATAATTCAACAGGTAACACAGTATACAGTGGTACCCCGGGTTAAGAACTTAATTTGTTCTGGTGGTCCGTACTTAACCTGAAATTGTTCTTAACCTGAGGTACCACTTTAGCCAATGGGGCCTCCCCCTGCCACTGTGCTGCTGCCACGCAATTTCTGTTCTCATCCTGAAGCAAAATTCTTAACCTGAGGTACTATTTCTGGGTGAGCAGAGTCTGTAACCTGAAGCGTCTGTAACCTGAGGTACCACTGTAAAAGTAATGGTTTTTTAGAAACCATGCATAAGAAAACCTTAATCTTCCTAATTAATACTTAAAACTTAAATAAACATTTTCTTTTTTCTTAATTGTTTTTTCTTTAATTTTCTTTTTGTAGTATGAGATTGTAAATTCTTTGTGTATGTGTGTAATTTAAATTAATAAAGATTATTATTATTTTTTTTAAAGTAATGTTAGAAACCTAGACAGAAGCACTAGCATTATAAATTGTGTCCAACAAGGAAAACCAATGCAATAACCCCCATGTCTGAATGCACCCCATCTGGTCATAATAAGTGTAGGCTTTACGGGTGGGAGTTATGCTGTTAGAAACTCACAATGGGCGAACAGAGCCTATGGTCTGTTAGTTGCTCATACCTGTGTCGGCAAGAATCCTGAAAGTAGGGCTGCAAACTCTCCATCTTCCTTCCTAGAAAAGGTCCTGCCGAGCCACTGAGAATTCTCCCGATTTGTCTCCCTTCTCAGCAACTTCTTCAGTCTGGCAGCTGCCACAGCTCAGAATGAGAGGCCAGGCTACTAATTTAAACACTGGGGAAAGAAACCACATTTACTTTTTGAGTGACAGATTGGATATTTATTACAAAATTGGATACCAACTGTCATGCTGAGATCCTGGATTTCTGATGTGAATCTGATATTGCTGTGAGGTGCCAAAATATCTCTGGGAGTTATATATGTCATTTCCTCCCCACCCCACCTCCAATATACTAAAGCAGCTCAAATATTGAATGTATAGCTTATGGTTTTTTAGTAGAGGGGGAGAAATTCAGAAAATTTGGAGCAATTGCTCTGCAGATGAAATTTCTAAAGGCGGATTTGTTAACTAGGTAATGGAAGATAGTTACTGTTTTGCTGTTGCGGTTTTGTTACATTGTGTAGTGTTTTATTGCAATGGCACAATAACTGTATTCATTCTTGTGGTATAATAATAATAATAATAATAATAATAATAATAATAATTTATAATTTATACCCCGCCCATCTGGCTGAGTTTCCCTAGCCACTTCCAATCCAGTGTTAAAAACAATAATAATAATAATAATAATAATAATAATAATAATAATTTATAATAATAATTTATAATAATAATTTATAATTTATACCCCGCCCATCTGGCTGAGTTTCCCTAGCCACTTCCAATCCAGTGTTAAAAACAACAACAACAATAATAATAATAATAATAATAATAATAATAATAATAATTTATAATAATAATTTATAATAATAATTTATAATAATAATTTATAATTTATACCCCGCCCATCTGGCTGAGTTTCCCTAGCCACTTCCAATCCAGTGTTAAAAACAACAACAACAACAACAACAACAATAATAATAATAATAATAATAATAATAATAATAATTTATAATAATAATTTATAATAATAATTTATAATTTATACCCCGCCCATCTGGCTGAGTTTCCCTAGCCACTTCCAATCCAGTGTTAAAAACAACAACAACAACAACAACAACAACAACAACAATAATAATAATAATAATAATAATAATTTATAATAATAATTTATAATAATAATTTATAATTTATACCCCGCCCATCTGGCTGAGTTTCCCTAACCACTTCCAATCCAGTGTTAAAAATAATACAGCATTAAATATTAAAAACTTCCCTAAACAGGGCTGCCATCAGATGTATTTTAAAGAGAAGATAGCTGCTTATTTCCTTCACATCTGAAGGGAGGGCGTTCCACAGGGCGGGCGCCACTACTGAGAAGGCTCTCTGTCTGGTTCCCTGTAATCTCACTTCTTGCAATGAGGGAACCGCCAGAAGGCCCTCGGTGCTGGATCTCAGTGTCTGGGCTGAACGATGGGGGTGGAGATATTTATGAAGATAAATATGTTATCTTCATAACAATCATAACTGTTACATCATCATCATCATTAATGATAGTGATGCTGATAATGTTGATAATGTAGAGTTGTACACGCACACACACACACAAAACATGGGAACCCAAAAAAGCTGAATCCAGCCCCAGAACAATTTGTGGTGGGGCTAATGTTTAAGGTTTATAAACCCTAATTAAACATTTGCTGGGAGGGGGGCAAGAAGGATACACTGCATCTCCTCCCTCCCTCCCTCTTGCTGCCTTCACTACAGGGAAGACCCTCTCAAAGGAGCACCTAGAAGTTTGCAAGATTCAATCCTGCTGGGTGCTGCTTCCCAAGTACCTTCCCAGCTGTTCAGGAGAGGATTCAGCCATGATGGGGTCTGCACAGAGACCCCAGCGCGGTCTCTGTGAGGAACATGCTGATGAAGTAGACCCCTGCAGCCTGCTTCATCAACTGACAACACCAGATTGCACTGGGTAACCCAATCTGGGTCGCTCCAAGGCTCTCTCAGCCCATCTCAGCCCAAGCCTGGATCCCAGAAAATTGACCTTCAGTTTGGGATTCATCAAAATGTGGTACACAGCCCTAGATATCCTCATGATCATGTTGATGATCTCCTTGACCAAGCTTCTACTTAGTGGCCCAGTTGTCCCACCAGGTTTCATTAGCCACCACCGATCATTGCTAGGCGTCAGGGATTCCTGGTCCCTCAGCCTCACTTGTCTACACCATGAGTATCTGTGTCTAAGTTTATTTAATCATTTTCTGCCCGCAATTCTCTCAGAACACTTTTAAATCAGCTAGCAATGCATTTGGTAGTTTTGGACATGAGGTGGAGTTCACCACTTGAGACAGTGGGTGGGCTGTCACATACTGGACAGGTCACAACATATAGCATTTGGCTTGATGAGTCAGAAGTTCTGGTGAGTCAGAAGGTGTGGGCTTGTACTACATCTAAAGGATTGCAGCATTTCTTGATATTCTCAACTGTGATGCTGAAGGCAACATATATAAACTTTGGACAAAGGTAGAAAATGAAAACAAGGTGCAATAAAATGGCATTGACAAAAAGTGGGTGGAATCATTGGTGGCCATACAATTGAAAATCAGGCAGCAGAACACAAAACAGTATCATATGGGGGAAAGGAAATACCTTCTTTTAATGAAATTTGGGTTGAGCTAAAGGCTATGTTGTTGCTACAGTGCTAAATTTGAACAACCCACTTTCCATTTTTAACACCTATTTACCTCAGAATGAGTGGCCTTGATAACAATCAAAAAATCAATAAGAAATCTGGTATTCAAAAAAGAAAAGAAAAGAGAAATATAGAGTTATGAAATATAGGAAACATGCATAAGAACATAACTCACTGATGACATTTAATAAGGGTTTAAACCTTCAAGCGCTAGCCATTTCCAGCCCCATCACATAGTGGTTTATAGACATGTACCGGTATACACTCTGACAGAACTCTAGAAAATTCAGAGAGGATGTCAGCTTCTCTCATTCATTGTAGGATCACTTACCAACCTTAAGGTTCCATCATATCCTGCTTTATTCAAAACCCAGTACAGTCATACCTCAGGTTACAGACGCTTCAAGTTGCATTTTTTTTGGATTACGGACCTGCCAAAACCCAGAAGTACCCGAACGGGTTACTTCCGGGTTTCGGGGGTCGCGCATGCACAGAGGTGCCGAATCGCAACCTATGCATGCGCAGCTGCGCCACTGCGGGTTGCGAACGTGCATCCTGCATGGATCACGTGTTGGTGTTTCACAACTTTGACCTGTGGCAGGACCTTGGCCAGACCTTAGCAGAGCGTACGCAGAGTTCCAGAAAGCAATCAGTTACAGGCACGATGGATGAAGCAGGAGCAAAATGCTGCTATTAGTAACTTGGTTACATAGATGTGTTTATTATTTACAGCAGACTCTACAAGTTACTATATACGAGAACAGACACGTGGATCTTTCCTAGCTCTCTCTTAACAAACTCCAAACGACTCTCAGAACTCACACTGACCAACACACACTCCAGTCAGTAAGGGTCATAAGTTATTATGCCTGTGTGAGACCTTAACCAAAAGTAAACCTGTTTCCAGGGTCCCATATCTCCAGGCAGATAACTCCTCTCTGCTCAGTCATCCTTGGCTGTCGGCCAACTCTTAATTGACGCTGTGTGAAGCTGCACAGAATGGCATGTAGTCAAAAATCCCAACATCACGTCCGCAACCTGAGCGTCCACCGTAGTGACAATCAGTGGATGTGGAGAGAGGAGGGAGAAATGTAAACTATGATGATGTCACAATATAGGTAAGGGCACAATTCTAGTTCTACATCCACTGGGATGAGCAAGTTAGGATGTGACAGATCTATAGCTTAGCCAGCAGGTTCCCAGCTCAGTTTGGCAAGAATTTGGTCAGATAACGGGCTCTAAAAAAATGGCTAACCTATAAAAATTTATTAGAAGAATGTGATAATAAATTAAGATTAAAGAATTATGACACTTTAAAACAAATTGGCATAAATTGGCTGCAATATTATCAGCAGAATCTTTGAGCAAGATAAAAGAAAAAAGGGGTTTGAGAAAATAATCTCTGATTTAGACTAAGAACTTCTCTCAAATAACAAAAAAGAATCTGTCTAAAATGTACAAATCATTATGTAATGGTAAAGATGTAATGGTAAAATGGGCACAAGACCTGGGATATAATATAGAATTAGAAAAATGGGATAACCTCTGGAAAAATGATATTAGATTCACAGCTTGTTACACGATTAAAGAAAAATTCCTTAAAACGATGTACTGGTGGTATATGACTGCAGCAAAATTGGCTAAAATGAACAAAAAGATTAGTAACAAATGCTGGAAATGTAATCAAAAAGAGGGGACTCTTTTCCACATGTGGTGGACGTGTCCCAGAATAAAAATATTCTGGGACATGATATATGAAGAAATAAAAAAAAAATGATTAGACATACATATTTTTTAAAAGCCAGAATTATTTTTATTGGGAATTTTCACAACAGACATCCCAAAGGAAAATAAAAGAGTCTTTCTATACGCAATCATAGCCACAAGGATCATGACAGTGAAACATTGGAAATGTAATACAATTCCCACAAAAGAAGAATGGCTCTTAAAATTAAGTGAATATATAGAACTTGCCAAATTAATGGATCTAATAAGAAATCACTCAAAAGAAAGAACAAGGAGAGAATGGGCTGTCGTTATTAATTACATGGAAAAAGAAGGCTTCCAGAACATCACCTGGCTTAGCATAGACTAAATCCCACTGACAGTCAGACTGTCTCTCCAATATTTATCATTTGAATACAGTTATCCAGGGGAAAAAATTATTTGCTAAGTATGTTCGTTGATAGCGGGAAGTCAAGATACGAATAAAGGAGCCAAGCTGAAGCTGTTTTAAAAAGGCTTGAACTCCCTATGTAGAAGTTGATATGAATTATTTTTTTTAGGTTTGTTATCTATTTTTCCATTTTCATTCTTTGTTTTGTTTCTTCTCTCTTTTTTATTCTTTACTTTTCTTTTCAGTTTTATTTATATATATTTTATGTATTTATGTGTTTGCAACTAATAAAAATCTAAAAATAAAATAAAATAAATATAAAATAATGCTCTGTTCTCAAGAGGGGATTCCAAGAGGGCAGGGGGGGGGGCGATTGGTGTTTCTAATTAGTTGCAGGTCCTTTCTGTATTCAGTCCAGAAGAGCCAATCCCTTAGTTGACGTCTATTCAAGCTCAAAGCAGAACTCAGTTCTGAAAGAGATATGGTTTTCAGAGTTGGTTACCATCTGATTCCATATACCACAGAGCAGGAAAATGCTCAATAGCCATACAGTGGTACCTCGGGTTACAAACACTTTGGGTTATGTGTTTTCAGGTGGCGGACCGCAGGAAACCCGGAAGTACTGGAAAGGGTTACTTCCGGGTTTCGCCACTCTCACATGTGCAGAAGCGCCAAATCGCATCATGCGCGTGCGGAGTGTCACAAATTCTCTGCGGTGCTTTAGCAGAAATGCTCAGAGTTCCAGGTTCTTCAGTGCAGTATATTTATTGTGAGCTATATATACAAATATCTACAGGCTATAATACAAGAGCAGTTCATACAGTCAAACAGAGTACCTGGCTGCACCTTAAGGCAAATAGGAAGACCTTTCTATCTATCTCTCTCTCTCACCACACTCCTCTACACCACCCCCTTACTGCTGAACAGGTTTCCCTTTTAAACCAATGACAGCCAATCAACTGACAGCACATTACTGCTGAGTCTTTCTGACCCAGCACTTCCATAGAAAGTATTGCAGGCTGATTGCATCTGCCAGTTGCATCAGCTAGCAAACTCAAGCCTGCAGACTTACTATTTTACACAGCATTCTGTGAATCCCGACATGCAGATGCGGCGCTGCAAGTTACGAACGCTGCGGGTTGCAGACGTGCCTCCATCATGGATTACGTCCGCATCTGGAAGGTTCCACTGTAGTAGCATTTTTTAAAAATATATATTTTCACTGAGCACAGTCCCCTCTCGCTGGCCACCCAGATTCTGTACGATGAAGAGCTTTGCACCATCTTAACTGAAGCTGGCATAAATTATGCTGGTTTCCCATAGCTATGATTGTTTCCTAAGTGTGCTAATAAAATATATGGATAACGGGAAGACATGATATAGGGGGTGCAGATCTCTACTACTGTCATTCTGCTGCTAGGGATAGAGGAGGAATCAGTTTAAAATGGATTTATACATGAAAATATGTGGTTCTGATGCAATCAAGTTTTGCACACATTAGTTTGTGTGCCTGTTTATGTCTGAGCTGTGTTGCCTGGGTTATTGTTGTTAGGTTAAAAAAAAAAGCCCAACTAATTATATGCAAAATTATACCCAAATAAATTACATATACGGGTAATACATATCAAGGAATCAAGTCCCACGTTGTACTATATTTCTACAGTGTTATATTATAAATATATTAATACACTTTTTTAAAGAGTTTCTATCTGTTTATGCATTGGTTGCTTTAGGAAATCTGGTGTGCATATGCATATAAACATGCATATAATCAGTGCTATAGCTATAGCTTAGGGCCCCACTCTCTTGGGGGCCCCAAATAAATTTAGGGGGGGGGACTGTATGTACATTTCCAAAATATAAGATAAAAAACAAATAAAATAAAAACTACATACAGCAACAGTGTTTGTGTTGTGTAGGCTCCTATGATTTAGGTCAGGCATAGGCAAACTCAGCCCTCCAGATGTTTTGGGACTACAACTCCCATCATCCCTGACCACTGGTCCTGCTAGCTAGGGATGATGGGCGTTGTAGTTCTAAAACATCTGGAGGGCTGAGTTTGCCTATGCCTGATTTAAGTAATGGGCCCGCCTGCTAGCCTGCTCCCAAAATATCACTTGTTTTAGATACCTATTAGCTCCATAAATTACCACATAGCATATATTCAACACAATAAACAGCCACAATTTGTTGTTGACAAAGGACAGTTGGGCATATACCTTCAGTAGTTTAGGGCCTCATCAAACCTAAATCTGGCCCTGCATATGATTGTTCATATTTTCAACAGAACTGGGAGGGTTCGTTGCTTGTCGGAATGAAGGATTGAGATGAGACTTCAGAAAAATATATATGCAGATAAACTCAAAATCCGGCAGACAGCAGCAGCACTGCCTCTGAGACAGAAGCAGTGTAGCTCCGCCCTGCACAACCAACCAGCCAGCCAGGCACCCTTTTCAGGGCTGGGGGGTGGCTTTTGCCCGTTCGTTTGAAAATGTCTGTACAAGGGGAAGAGAAAGGGTTAAAATGTAGACCAATAGCAAAGCCGGAGGCGGAGCCTACCTGTTTATAAAAGGGCTTAGCCCAACGTTTAGGTGTGGGTAGTTGGTTGGTTTTAGTGGGTTGGTTGGTTGGGGAAGGCAGTTGGAAAAGCAGTTGGCAGGCAGTTGGAAATAGAGAGACAGTTAGGGCAGTGGGTTCTTGTGTGAGGGGAGGTATACCTCATAATGTGGTATACTTCATAATGTGGTAGAGTAACCCTACTGAATTTGGGGGCCTTGGTCACCTCCCAGTACATTTCCGAGCACAATTCAAAGTGTCGGTGCAGAGGTTAATATTAACTCCAACTAATCTAGAATGCGGCAGCTAGATTGGTGACTGGGAGCGGCCACTGAGACCACATAACACAGGTCTTGAAAGAGTTACAGTGGCTACCAGTACGTTTCCGAGCACAGTTCAAAGGGTTGGTGCTGACCTTTAAAGCCCTCAATGGCCTCAGCCCAGTATACCTGAAGGAGCATCTCCACCTCCATTGTTCTGCCCAGACACTGAAGTCCAACACCGAGAGCCTTCTGGCAGTTCCCTTACTGCGATAAGCCAAGTTACAGGGAACCAGGCAGAGGGCCTTCTTGGTAGCAGCGCCCGCCCTGTGGAACGCCCTCCCACCAGATGTCAAAGATAAAAATAACTACCAAACTTTTAGAAGACATCTGAAGGCAGCCCTCTTTAGGGAAGCTTTTAATGTTTAATAGGTTATTGTATTTTAGTGTTTTGTTGGAAGCCGCCCAGAGTGTTGGAAGCTGCCAAGAGAAGGGCGGGGTATTATTATTATTATTATTATTATTATTATTATTATTATTATTATATTATAGAGACAGGAAAAAATAAGAGTAAGAAGGTAAAGAGTAACAACATTTGGAATGCAGTTAAAGTTTGTGTCTTCAATAAACTACACTCTTCTTTTTTAACTTGAGACTAAGTGATTTACCGGGGAGGACCTGGTTGGTGGCAGCAGATTAGTGGTGTACGGGTCAATAGTCTGTGAGACGATCGGGGGCTCCATATGAACGCCACAGGGGGCTCGGATGTGGAGGCAGTGCATCTCTGCAAAATAGGGGGCCTCGCTGTCTGCAGAGAGGAGGAGGCAGCTTCCACCGCCAGCCGCCGCAATGCAGATGTGCGATGTGTCATACCCATGCCTTCACGTAATGTGTGTGACGTCACACGTACTATGTGCTGGCATGTGCGTGTGAAGTTGCACATCCATGTTGTGGCAGCAGGCACCTTCAATCCTGAGGGTGAGTTGGCCCTCCTGGTTGGAAGTGAACCTAAAGAACATCTGTTCCAACCACCTGCAGTGCAGGAATAGACAGCTGTCTAACACAGGGATCAAACCGGCAACCTTGCCGTTATCAGCACCATGCTCTAACCAACTGAGCTGTAAATCCTCCTGCATCTTATACTAAATCTTTCTATCAGTCCGTGATTAGGCCTCAGCCCAGGCGCATATTGTAGAATATCTTGTATCTGGAACCCATGTGTTCTTTAAAAATGTTAAGCAAATGTGGAGTTCTTCAGATTTTATTGGTGTGGGAAAATACACTTTAATTAAAGTTTCTAAAGTTGTAGGGGGTGGAAATCCCAGCAAGTATATCAAATGTACTTTTGCAAATGTAGCCCTAAGGACAAGTCTAATTACTTTCTTTCCCACCGTTTTCATCTTTCTGTTTGTTTTGTTGATAATGTTCCACCATCTGATGACATTAACAGAGAGCAAGCCTGGTGACTCATTCCATGGCTCAGCTAGGGAGCCTGATGCTGTTCAAAATAGAGGGGGGTGCATATATATATATATATGATATATATATGATAGATTATTTGTGCTATTCTGCTGGAACTCCTACTGTGGCAATCCTTGTTGTGCTTCCACAAGAAAAATACAAATAATACACTAGACCAGAGATTCCTAACTTCTGTATTCTTGAGACACCTCTGTTGTGCCAGATTAGCAGTTGGTTGAAACTAATATTTGCAAATTCTCCACATTTTCATAGAATCATAGAGTTGGAAGAGACCACAAGGGCCATCGAGTCCAACCCCCTGCCAAGCAGGAAACACCATCAGAGCACTCCTGACATATGGTTGTCAAGCCTCTGCTTAAAGACCTCCAAAGAAGGAGACTCCACCACACTCCTTGGCAGCAAATTCCACTGTCGAACAGCTCTTACTGTCAGGAAGTTCTTCCTAATGTTTAGGTGGAATCTTTTTTCTTGTAGTTTGGAACCATTGCTCCGTGTCCGCTTCTCTGGAGCAGCAGAAAACAACCTTTCTCCCTCCTCTATGTGACATCCTTTTATATATTTGAACATGGCTATCATATCACCCCTTAACCTCCTCTTCTCCAGGCTAAACATGCCCAGCTCCCTTAGCCGTTCTTCATAAGGCATCGTTTCCAGGCCTTTGACCATTTTGGTTGCCCTCCTCTGGACACGTTCCAGTTTGTCCGTGTCCTTCTTGAACTGTGGTGCCCAGAACTGGACACAGTACTCCAGGTGAGGTCTGACCAGAGCAGAATACAGTGACACTATTACTTCCCTTGATCTAGATGCAATACTCCTATTGATGCAGCCCAGAATTGCATTGGCTTTTTTAGCTGCCGCGTCACACTGTTGGCTCATGTCAAGTTTGTGGTCAACCAAGACTCCTAGATCCTTTTCACATGTACTGCTCTCAAGCCAGGTGTCACCCATCTTGTATTTGTGCCTCTCATTTTTTTTGCCCAAGTGCAATACTTTACATTTCTCCCTATTAAAATTCATCTTGTTTGTTTTGGCCCAGTTCTCTAATCTGTCAAGGTCGTTTTGAAGTGTGATCCTGTCCTCTGGGGTGTTAGCCACCCCTCCCAGTTTGGTGTCATCTGCAAATTTGATCAGGATGCCCTTGAGTCCATCATCCAAGTCGTTGATAAAGATGTTGAATAAGACCGGGCACAAGACAGAACCCTGTGGCACCCCACTAGTCACTCTTCTCCAGGATGAAGAGGAACCATTGATGAGCACCCTTTGGGTTCGGTCAGTCAGCCAGTTACAAATCCACTGAGTGGTAGCATAGTCAAGACTGCATTTTACCAGCTTCTTTACAAGAATATCCATTTTTATCCATTTAGTTAGTCTACTAGGAGCTACTAGGAGCTACTGGGTATGATTCCATGGTCAGAAATACTCAATGAGAAAGGAGCCCAAGAAGGAGGGGAGTTTATAAAGGAGAAACATTGAAAGCCCAAATGCAAACGTTAACAACAAGAAAAGTGGGAGGCATCTAAGGAACCTGTGTGGCTGCAGAAGGAGCTTATAGATGAGCTGAGAGTTAAGAAGGGCATGTATAAGAAATGGAAGAAAGGGGAAATCACAAAGTAGCCAACAGTTGCAAGGGGAAGGTCAGGCTGGCTAAAGCTCAGAATGAGCTTAGGCTTGCAAGAGAGGTTAAAAATAATAAAAAGGTTTATTTGGCTATGTCCCAAGTAAGAGGAAGAACAAGCAAGTGGTAGTTCCTCTGCGTGGGGAACATAAATAAATGCTATTGGGTGACAGAGAAAAGGCAGAACTATTCAACACCTACTTTGCCTCTGTTTTCACCCAAAAGGAAAGTGATGCCCAACCTGGTGATAACAGTACAAATGATGTGAGGAGGGAGTTGTAGCCCGAAATAGGAAAGAGGCAGTAAGGGAACACCTAGCTACTTTAAATAATTCAAATCTCCAGGGCCTGCTGAGCTGCATCCAAGGCTACTAAAGGAGCTTGTGGAGGTAATTTCAGATACTTTGTCTATTATCTTTGAGAATTCTTGGAGAACAGGTGAGGTCCCTACAGACTGGAGGCAGGCAAACGCCTCCCTGTCTTAAAAGGGGGGGGGGGAGGAAGATGCAAGTAACTACTGACTGGTGAGCTTGACATCGATACCAGGGAAGGTCTTAGAACAGATAATTCAACAGTCGGTCTGTGAGCATTTACAAAAGGATGTTGTGATTACTAAAACCCAGCATGGGTTTCTCAAAAATAAGACATGCCAGACCAATCTGATTTCCCTTTTTTTTTTCTTTCAAAAGCTGCTTCCCACCCCAACCCCTTATTGACTACTATATATAAATTATACATTAAAGTAGACAAATAATACAGTGGTACCTCAGTTTAAGAACTTAATTCGTTCTGGAGGTCCGTTCTTAACCTGAAACTGTTCTTAACCTGAGGTACCACTTTAGCTAATGGGGCCTCCCGCTGCCACCGCTGCGCCACCGCATGATTTCTGTTCTCACCCTGAAGCAAAGTTCTTAACCCGAGGTACTATTTCTGTGCTTAACCCACTAAAAGATACATTTTAAAATGTATATCAAGGGGAGGGATGCCCATTGTTCCATTGTTAAGCAAGATAGCTAAAGTAATGGTGTCATGTCCTCTGTTGTGACATGTCCCCCTGCTGAGTGACATGGCTGAGGACTTTGGGAAGAGCAACTATTTCAGGATAGTTAGTCCAGGCAAGAGGAGCTAGTTTTTGCAACAACAGATATCCTCAGGGCCACCTTAGATGCTTTGAGGGAAGTGGCTTGCCTTCTCCCTTGTGGGCATCATCTTCCAGTTTTGGAGGCTCTTTTGACAAGATGCACTCTCCATGAGAGGTTTCTGAAAGTTTAGCTGCCTGGTGCCCCCAACGCAGTGTAGAGATAGAAAGTGTTGAGGAAATAAATATAATCCATTACCTGACCTTCTTTCTTTTCTTCCCTAGATTTCAAAGGCTGTGCAGGCTGCTGGCCTCCTTCTGTGACTCACCGAAACATGATGCCCTGGTCTATAAGGAGGAGGAGGACAAGAAGGAGGAATTAGTGGCTGTGACAAAAAAAAAAAAAGGGAACTGGTAGTCAAAATCAAAGTAATCCATGTTTGACGCAAGGCTCGGGAGATGGATGTCACTAAAGTAAGAGATCACCTGTGTTCATGAGGAACAGTGAGGCCAGAGAGAATCTGGCTCGCTGGGGAGGAAGGAGGCAGATCACTGATACAAGAAGACTTCAGGGACATCACTTTTGAAGCAGAGAGATAATCATGTTCCTTTACATTTTCCATTACGGTGTAGTGCCCACTGCAGTCTCTCAGGTTTGCAGGTGTGCCCATCGGTTCAAAGGGTTGGCAACCCAAGTTAGACTGTTGGACTAGGACTAGGGGAGCAGGGTTCAAATCCCCCCCTCACCCATAGAACTGAATTGGCGGCCTTGGGTGCTCACTGCCTCTAGGCCTACCTCACAGAGCTGTTGTAAGGATGGGATGAGGAGAGGAGACTCACGTAAGCCACCCTGAGATCCTTGCAGGGAAAAGGGGGTATCAATGGAATAATAAATGAATAGTGAATGAAAAAAATAAGAATCTTTTCTTTTTTCTTCCAGGCAGAAAACAATAGGCAGCAGCAATAGGAAGTCCAGCATCTCCAGCCCAGCTCCTCTCCAAAAAGACCCATTTCCCCCCTTCCCCACAATCCAAAATATACAAATAAATAGATAAATTGCACCTGCTTGTTACTTGGATATATTTTTCTTTGATTCTAATACAAATATATATTACAAACATGCTACTCCTGGATCATGATCTTATCCTTGGAAGTGATTTTCCCAACCATTGTGAGCATGGAAGGAAATCCTGGGTCTTGCTGCAGGAGCCAACAGTTTGGCTCCTTCCCTTGTGGTCTTGTTGCTCCTAGATGGAAGGAAGTGTGCATGGGTGAAGACAAGACAGAGTTTGGGTGGGGCAAGAAATTCCACTCAGTTCGTGCATTTGAAAGCGGGCCTATCCCACAGGCACATTCTGGAACGATATTGTGAGAGGCCATTCCAATGTCTGTTGAGGGGTGCGAGGCTCTAGGGGTCTTGGCACTTAACCAGGCTTTGTGCTTCCTTGCAATGAGGCACAACAGCCAATGATATTGTTTTCGGTTGGCACACTTATTTATGGTATGAAAAGGTGAAGGTACGTAAAGGATTTATAAATCATGTAATGAGGAAAAAATTGTATAGATTATGGAATAAATACACAAATCTATTAGAGGCAAAAACACCACTTTGGCTCTCGCCATTGTGAACTATAATGGTAAAGAAAAAGAATATGATCAAAGGTCTGGAAACCAAGCCTAATGAGGAACGGTTGAGGGAGTTGGGTATGCTTAATGTTTATGATGTTTTAATGTATTTAAAAAGTTTTGTTGGAAGCTGGGGAAACCAAGCCAGATGGGCGGGTATAAATAATAAATAAATTATTATTATTATTATTATTATTATTATTATTATTATTATTATTAACCTGGAAAAGAGGAGACTGAGGTGGAACCTCCACACACGTTAAAAACATTGTGAAAATGATTTTTTTTCTAAATTGGTTTGCAAAATGCACTGAATTTGCAATAGCTCACAGTGTCACAATTGTATATTGCACTTTACAATACATTCAGAATGTTTTATTTGCAGCTGTACAGCTGAGTCCTGAGAGGAGATATGATGGCCATCTTCCAATATCTTAAGGGTTGTCTCATGGAGGATGGAGCAAGCTTGTTTCTCCTTCTCTAGAGGATAGGATCCAAACTGATGGCTTCAGGTTAGAAGAGAGATTCCAAGTAAACACCAGGAAGAATTTTCTGACAGTAAGAACAGTTCAGCAGAGGAATGAACTCCCTCGGAAGGTGCTGGACTCTCCCGCCTTGGAGGCTTTAAAGCAGTGGTTGGGTGGCCATCTGTCATGGATGCTTTCATTGAGATTCCTGCATTGCAGGGGGTTGGACTAGAGGACTGTACTGGTCCCTTCCAACTCTACAATTCTTGAATTCACAGCATATTTCATACGCCGAATGGGAGACAGTTTTGTCTCAGCACTAATTATAGTGAGTATTCTCTGATGCTGGAGATTAAAAGAAAATAAAGCAGCTAGAAAAAGTAATTAGTCTCCATGGGTAATTCTTTACAGTGAAGGACTATCTCATCATCCTCATTTTAATCCTAGGAAAACCTCTAGAAAGCCTTTAGGGTCATTGTTTGACTCAGATGTGTAGAACTATAGCAAACAACATGAGCCCACTTGACCCCCAGGTGAACCACATCTGCACAATAGTGTTCCAGGTCTCTGAAGCCCATATCAAGGAATGACTGGGGGTTTCCAGATCCTACACTCCTCTGTTTGTTTGTTTTTTTAAAGCACCCTGCAGCAAGACCTTAAGGCTTCAGATCCTGCTATAACACAATGGGAATCATAGCTCTCCTGATGTTTTCAGACTCCAACGCCCATCAGCCCCAACCAGCATTGCCAATGAAGGGTGATGGGAAGCGTAAGCCAATGACATCTGCAGGGCCACAGGTCCCCAATCTACATGGCAAATCTCCCATTACCATGTGCCAAAGAAGAAGAAAGAAGAAGACCATGTGCCAGAGCTGAAGGACAAAATGTTTGTTTTCTGATCTTTCAACCTATGACCGGGAAGACTGGGAATTTGCAACAGACTCATGCACTCCCTCTCTCCCCACTTTCACACTCAGATTTTACTGTTGACTTTGTCTGGCAAACTATACCTTCTCATTAACATTCAAACTGGGAAGTCCCTCTTTCCCCAGTCCCACAACAAATGTTCTGTCGAAGGGCCATGTCTTTGCGCCATGGAAAATCAGGCGGCCATGCATATATTAACTTGCTGTATCTTCATGGTGAGGGAATGGGGAGAGTGCCTCTGACATTGATGTGACTGAATCTGAGCATGTGAGGCAATGGGAACCTCCCCAAACTAGATGAGAGACCGTGGGTGCAATCTTCCTTTAGCTTTTCATCAAGTAATGATATCCACTACTACTTTATTCAGAAGATAACTTCACATGGTTTATTAATTTTAAATATCCATATTCCGCTTTTCTCCCCAAAAGCAGACCTCCAAGGTAGCTGGCAATAAGAGGAAATTAATTCATCAAAAGCAAAACAAAAATGTACAACGTCAGTGGTGACTAATGAAGGCATATGAGGTGGAAAGTGTTATTAAATGTTTTTAGCCCAGACCTTAAATGGGCAAGCTGTTTCTGTTGAGGGCCCCATTCCCTCAAGAATAATTTGAGGGACTAATTTGCTGGGGGCCACATACTACTCTTTCCCCCTCTCCTTTTGCCATCTCCTTCTCTCTTTCTTTTTGACATCCCTTTCCTACATCTTTCCACCCATATGAGATCAGGTCCTGCAGAGGGATGAAGAGTTACTTTGCTGATCTTATCAAGTGCCTTTTGCCTCCAATGGATTGTTTCTCCTCAGTGGGAACTGCCACATTCATCTTGCAGTTGCATTTGGTGAAATTTGATGTTGGCAATTCTACCCAGAACAATTAGAAAAAGCAAGTCTTCAGGCAAGTTTTCAAAGCATAGCTCTTACAAATCAGGGTGAAATGAAAGGTGTGATTATCACTTACAGAAACAGTAGTTACAGGCTTTAGAATTTGATTCATATGACAAAATAAAAGTCCTATGAGTCACTATTAAATCCAACATGAAACAGGGAAGAGAAGCACAATGAAATTAAATGAATTTAGAATTGGAAGATTATTAATGGCAACTCTGTATCTCTATTGCTAATACATTCCTAGGCTGCATAATGATAATAATAAGAACACCCTCTCATTCTGAGACAATAATAATAATAATGGAGAGGTCATTTTTAGGATGTAGGATTAATTTTGAAGCTGGGGGACATGGAACATCCTGGGGCTCCTCTTGGCTCCTGCAGCTGATAGCCAAATTTCCTATGTGCTCTATCACACCACTTAAAAGTCACTTCTGGAAATGTAGCAGAAGTTTAACGTTCATTTCTGTGTTAAGTTTTCCTGGGGGGTGGGGGACTGTTTGCAATCCCATTAACTTGGAAAATCATGAAGTATACATGGAGGAGAGAACATGCTTGTTTTCTCCTGCTCTGGAGGGTAGGACTCAAACTACTACTACTACTACTACTAATTTATTATTTGTACCCTGCCCATCTGACTGGGTTTTCCCAGCCACTCTGGGCGGCTTCCAACAAAGATTAAAAATACATTAAAATGTCACACATTAAAAACTTCCCTGAACAGGGCTGCCTTCTGATGTCTTCTGAATGTTAGGTAGTTGTTTATCTCTTTGACATCTGATGGGAGGGCTTTCCATAGGGCAGGTGCCACTACCGAGAAGGGCCTCTGCTTGGTTCCCTGTAGCTTTGCTTCTCACAATGAGGGAACCGCCAGAAGGCCCTCGGTGCTGGACCTCAGTGTCTGGGCAGAACGATGGGGGTGGAGATGCTCCTTCAGGTCTTCAAGCTGCAAGAAAGGAGATTACGACTAAGCAGTCAGAAAGCTTTCTGACAGTAAGAGCTGTTCAGCAGTGAAACAGACTCCCATGAGAGGTGATGGGCTCTCCTTCCTTGGAAGTTTATAAACAGAGGTTGGATGTCTACCTGTCATGGATGCTTTAGCTGAGATGCCTGGTTTGCAGGGGGTTGGACTAGATGACCCTTGGAGCCCTTCCAACTCAAAGATTTTAGGACTCTATGTCTGAATTCCCAATTCATTCAAATTTGAATAGGAGGTTTTAAGCCTCAATATTTAAATGCTTCATCTCTTGATTGTTTGCGTTCTTGGCAGGCTTCAAGAATGAAAAAACCTGTCAACTGTCGAGCAATTCCCCAAATCCCACACACATTTAAATTATGAAAGGAAATGGCTTCCTTTCCCACTGGTTATTTACCAGTATTTAAAATAAGGGGCTGGAGGTGGCAGAGAAAGGGGGGGGGGTTGAAATCTTGTTTCCACTTAAGGGAAAGTAGAATAAAGTGCTGAATGATATTTGTTGCCCTGCACATTGGAAGGACACACTAGCAAATATTAAATATTCCAATCTAGATTAATTTATATCATGCATTCAAATAAATGGAAAAATTCCACTGATTTTTGATGGAGTTGAAAAAAGAACTTGCACTGGAAATGTCTAGTAGTTTCTGTAAGAGGCAAGAAAATCTGATATTAGCGATGTTTGGGGGGAAATTCTTCCAAAGTATTAGTACTAAGCTACATCAAAACAGATAATTATAGGAAGAATTGTGGAATTTAGATTAGCTTTGGACACTTTATAACATAAAATAATGAGTGAGAAAAATGAATTTTGTTGATTAGTTAGTATAAAATATAAACAAAAAAAATAGGTGGCCAACTGTCAAATTGCATGCTAATGTTGCATGCTATCTATCATGTGCTATAAGATTAGAAGTACCAGTGAGAAGTCAAGCTTGCCTGGTGTCTGCCCTCACCACACGATTCTACTTCAATTCCACTCAAGTTGACTTCTGATTGGAATGAATGTACTGCAGGACAGAGGTAGGTGCCAGCCCAATACTTTATCTTCTACCCTAGCAGTATAAACCAGTTTTGGGGAACTACAGGCTATGGTGTGGCTAGGTAAAAAGGTAAAGGACCCCTGGACAGTTAAGTCCAATCAAAGGCCAATTCTGGGGCAACAGGACACCGTGACGGAAACCGGAGAACATGGAAACTCTGTTTACCTTCCCGCCACAGTGGTACCTATTTATCTACTTGCACTGGTGTGCTTTTGAACTGCTAGGTTGGCAGGAGCTGGGACAGAGCAATGGGAGCTCACCCCATCATGGCGATTCGAACTGCTGACCTTCTGATCAGAAAGCCCAAGAGGCTCAGTGGTTTAGACCACAGCGCCACCCATGTCCCACAGGGTGTGGCTAGGGTGTGTTTGTTGTGGTCCTCCAGGACTCTCTATCTGGCCCATGAGATTCTCCATAGACTCTACACCTCACCAGCATTTGGTATTTCCTGGCTGGAACTTGTCCTTGAACTTTGCTAATGGCTCTTGCTTGGCTATATGGAGGATGGACAGGGGCCTGTTTGCAGATGTGTAAGGGCAGAGATTTTGTGCTGGTTTCAGGTGGTCAGCAGAAGCTGCTGAGAACCCCTCAGACATGTTCCAAGCAGAAATGTCCAAATTAGCCCTATAAATTTCACTTTGCCCAAAATATGGTGGAGAGAACCTACATGTAAATATAGAACCAGTTCCAACTGTTGCAATGAAGGAGTGACTTCTTCTGAGTAGACATAAAGAATTGTTCTATATGTATCATGTCTCCTTCATTGCAACAGTTGGACCTGGTTCTATATTTACAGTACATGTTGATAAACAGAGATCTTTTTTCTCCTCCACACACCTTCACGTTTTCAATTTTCTTCTTCATTTGTCAGTACGCTCCTGGGGGAGAGGGGCTCTGCACATTTCACAGTTTATGCATCCTACCTTTCCCCATCTGACAGAAACAATCTATGTCAAAGTCATTAGCTGCCATAACATTTTAACTGTCTCTGTGAGGTGAGGGCCTCAGATCTGGTGACAATAATTAAAAAGGCAAATACAAGGAGGAAAAACCTGAACTGTAACAGGCAAACTATTATAATGGCAGATTGCTAATTACTTACAGCTCTTTATTGATGACACTTTCAAGAACCATTAGCCACATTCCTTTGTTTCATTAGTTTCATTACAGTTTATCTCCAAGAAACATGTCTGGAGATGTTTTTTAATTGACTTTCTAAAATCAGATCCATTTCAAAGTGTTTATTGAGTCTCCACACAGGAATGCAGAGATACCCACCCATAAACTAGGTGCAGTCAATGCGTGATGTGAACTTTTTTTTTTTTGCTTCAAGAAAGAAACAGAAACCACATATGGGATTATTGTTTGGAAGAGAGAGATGGGAAGGAGATCGCTTGGAGTAAGGAATGTGAAAGTACATGGAGGTCAGAAGCAATGTGGCATAATGGATAAGAATGACGGATGGGGAGAGAGGGGGAAGTTGTTGGAGGTGAGGTTAGGTGTTAGGAGATTAATAGTTCTTTTCACATTAATCCAAGACTCCAGTTGAGTGTGATTCCCCCACCCCATAATTTATCAGATAAGCAATCTGTTGTTAAATTTGGGTAATTGTCAGTGAAACTATGCTGAAAGGGTTTGGAGGCTTACTCTTGTCACAATAAATTGTGGCACTTTTGAACTCATAATCCAAGGATAGCAAACATATGATACTCCAGCTATACTTAGTAACAATCAGGTAGTGGACCAAGGTTCCACAATAGCTGTTGTCACCATAGGAACCATTCTACTGAGCAGCTCTCTGGAAAATATATTGGAGGGATTTTTAACCACATAAATACCGTGCAGAATCTTGTGTTCTGGAACTTTTGCTATTCAGGTGTTTACATTAGTACCAGATTCCCAACTTCTAGCTAGAACAACTTATTTATGAATTTCTTTGGGGGGGAAGAGTAATCATAAGTCAACATGTGTTAAATTCAAATTCTAAGCTGTTTTATATTTGTGATAAGAAACAGTGCTGGTCACTTTAAGCACTGGCTAAGTCTCATCAGTGCTATCAGATAAAAAAAAGGTAAAAGGTAAAGGACCCCTGGATGGTTAAGTCCAGTCAAAGGTGACTATGGGGTTGCAGCGCTCATCTCGCTCTCAGGCCAAGGGAGCTGGCATTTGTCCACAGACAGCTTTCTGGGTCATGTGGCCAGCAGGACTGAACTACTTTTGGTGCAATGGGACACCGTGACAGAAACCAGAGCTCACAGAAAGGCCATTTACCTTCCTGCCACACCGGTCCTATTTATCTACTTGCACTGGCATGCTTTCAAACTGCTAGGTTGGTAGGAGCTGGGACACAGCAACGGGAGCTCACCCCATTGTGGGGATTTGAACCACCGACCTTCCGATCGGCAAGCCCAAGAGGCTCAGTGGTTTAGACCACAGCGCTACCTGCGTCGCATAAATAATATGCATATCGAATATGCAGAGGGTATTTAGGAACTCACAAGAGGGGGCTGAAGGTCTGATATTAAAAACTCAGCAGGAAATGAGGAGACGAGTTGGGGATAGACAGAGGCTGCACTCAGAGAGGTGACCCAGTGACAAGAATGGTCCTTGACTCCTTTGGAAATAAGGGATCCACCAGATGGATCCTAAAGTAAGAATATAATCTAAGGATCTGAATGATCCCTAAAGTTATTCAGGCTACCTGAACCAAAACATGACAGTTTTTTAAAAGTGTTTGTTCAAATTGTGCAATATTTTAAATCTGCATTGAGAGCGGTGCTTAATTATCAACAACCTTGTTTAGACAGGAACGACACACAGAGAAGCAGCATTCTATACAGGAACCCCAGGACTCATGTAGCTGAACCCACTGCCAAAAGATATGGAAATTTTGGAGCAGGAGGGAGACAAATTGAAATTGCAGAGTTTTGAGAAACTTAAAGATAAGGTGCGAGACTGATTACATTACTTTCAAGTAAGAGAGGCCTATAATTTGGATAGGAAAAATGGTTTCCAGGTGGAAAAATCAAAGTTGGAAACAGAACTGCTAGAACCCAATGCTAAGATATTGTCGAGAATGTATAACCTGCTGTTGAAATGGAACACTGAGGATGAAACGGTAAAATCTGCTATGATAAAATGGGCACAAGATGTTGGTCATAACATTATGTTTGCTGACTGGGAACAGTTGTGGACCACCGGTATGAAATTTACGGCATGTAATGCCTTAAGAGAGAATATTATGAAAATGACATATAGGTGGTACATGACCCCAGTTAAGCTTGCAAAAATCTATCATTTGCCCGATAATAAATGTTGGAAATGTAAAGAAACTGAAGGAACATTCTTTCACCTTTGGTGGACGTGCCGAAGGGTTAAGGCGTACTGGGAAATGATTTATAATGAACTGAAAAAGGTATTTAAGTATACCTTCTTGAAGAAACCAGAGGCCTTTCTCCTGGGTATGGTCAGCCAATTGGTGTCAAAGAAGGACAGAACTTTTTTTATGTATGCTACAGCAGCAGCCAGAATACTCATTGCAAAGCACTGGAAGACACAAGATTTACCCACCCTGGAAGATTGGCAGATGCAAGTAATAGACTATATGGAATTGGCAGAAATGACCGGCAGAATCCAAGATCAAGGAGAAGAGCAGGTGGAAGAGGACTGGAAGAAGATTAAAGCCTACCTACAAAAACATTGTAAAATATATGAATGCTGAGGACATTGAAAATGAAACGAAGGGGTTCTAGTGACTAAGATAAATAAGAGTACAAAGGGAGGTATAAAGGATGAAAATGAATAACGAATGAGCTTGCTGAACTAATTTTTAAGTGGAATACAAGAAAGGGAGGCGGGTGGAAGTAAGGGAAACAAGGTTTTGAAGGTTACAAATCTGAAAGAGAGTTTTTTTTATGCTAATTTTTCTTTTTTATGTGTTTTTTCCTTTTGTGATATTTGTTGATTTTTGTTGGTAACTTTTTTCTTTTGTAACTTTTTTCTTTTGTAAAACTCAATAAAATATTATATATATATATAAAAAAATAAAAATGGAAAACCAGGGATCCTGCAGCTCAGCCATTTTGGAAAGCAGAGTTGGAGGTGGCATTCAGTTCTCTGTACTTTCCCCTCCAAACCACTGCTCGATCTGATTCCTCTTCCTTTCGTCAGCCAAGATGGTCCATCCATGGGGCAGGCCGAGGTAGCCGCTTCAGGTGGTGGAATTGCAAGAGATACCATCCTCCCAGGCAACCCACCGACTGCCTCCACCACCACTGGAAAAGCAACCAAGCAATTAAACCTCTGTGTTGCAAGGAAATATCAGTTGCGCGTCGAGGTCCCCAAGACACCCCAAATAAAAACACAATGACACTTAATTTTTGTTTAAGGTTTTTGGCATAATTTTGGCCACAACTTTATTAAATTACAGCAATGTGAGTGGTTGCTTAGGCATTGGTAGCACTAACTGACCCCACACGGGGACAGCTCTGACATTCGCACCCCCCGCGAAGTCAGGAAGGGTAAGTCACCTGGGGAGAGAGACGGGACTGGGAACCATGCCTCACCTCTCCCCAGAATGCTCCCAGGGGTTCTTGCGTGGCCCTAGCCCCTTGCCAGGGGGTTTCGGACAAAAGCATGATGAGCCCCTGGGTTCCTTTAATGGAAAATCCTTGAAGCATCAGCAGCATTTTGGAGGGGCAGGCACAGCCAAATCCATACCCCTCCACCAACCAATGCCTAACCGCAACCTTACAAGTTGTGACGATTTGCTACGCAGTAGGCAAAAACCAAATGGCACCAGCCAATCAGCCAAATGGACAAAATCCCTACTGGGCCCCTGCCGCAAAGCAGACGACCCCATGACAGGCATAGCAAGGTCAAGCAAACAGCCTAACATTAGGGAAGGGAGGGCGGGTGATCCGAAGCACGCAGCGAAAAGAGGAAGTGCTTCACTGTGTGCAGTGTATTTAACAAATAGGGCTGTCAATCAATAAATGGCAACATATAAATTTCCCCAGTAACAGCCCGCCCCTGCTTAAAAGATGGCCCAACCTTTTGCCTAGCAACAGTGAGGTGTCTCGTCATCCCCCACAGCAACACGTGCTCTCCATGAGGGAGAACACGCTTTGCCATTGGATATTACTGATCATTGGAAAAGCGGCAGTGGCAGCTTCAAACGAGATCTTGATGAAATCTCGCGAGATCTCATGAGAGCGTTGCAAGATCTCACCAGAACCTGCCGCTGCCACTTTGTGGTCACTGCTGTAATACCTACCAAAGAGAGGCTTTGGCAGGTGTGGAGTGACACCTGCCCCTTTGCCTCAGGTGGTGATACAGGACGTGCTGCCCCTGTTTCTCAGAGTACACATGTGCCAACCTAGCTAGTGCATACTGTGTTGGGCTGCAGCCATTAAACAGAATCGATATTCACTTGCAAGTAAGTCCCATTGACCACAGGGGGACATTTCTGAGCACAATATTTCACTGTCAGTGTGATCCTAATAATCTGAGCTTTGGTGCAATAGAGCGAATTCTCCATTCCTCTCAGTTAGCAGTGATACCAACATTTTATTCATTGAGTTTCTGGTTTTTTCTGGCGATAATGGTAAGCCAACTGCAGCAATGTGGGGGAAATTGTTTTAAAATTATCAGTCACCATTTAGCTGACTTCTGTCATGTATTCCTCTCCTCCAGTCTTAACTTTCAGCTCAAGCAATAACTCCCCTGGAGAAAAGGGGCATACAAAGCTTTTGCAACTGTCATATATCCAATTTGCAGTCTTTTCTTCTCAATATCATGAAATTTTCACTACTGACATCCATTTGGAAAGGCGCCCCCCCCAAGTTTTTGTCTAAATAATTGTGATATTTTTCTCCGTACTAATGAAACATTCAATATATATTCTGCTCAACATTCATCTAAAACTAAGGTCAGTCTATGCGAGGAGGAGGAGAAAATAAAAAAAGCTGAGGGAAATATAAAGAGTCCAATAAATTATAAGGATTAGCTTGAGAACAAATAACAGGGGCTAAGAAAGTGGGTGGCCATATTTTGTCTCTTGACAAGTCTGTTACCTAGGAAACAAAAGACCAAATGATTGCTTAAATGACCCTATGCCTGTAGATTTAAATTGATGGAATTATATAGGGCTGCAATCTACAAAGAACAAGGAAATATATTGTCAGAGCCACTATTTATTAGGTGAAATAAAGAAATATAAAAATATGAGAAAGTAATTTTCAATCTGATGAGACTGGGTTTTTTGTCTCTCCAGCATTTATTGCCTAAGTCTTTATTATCAGACCCCTGATCCAACCAAGCAGAGGAATTAAAAGCAACCAGTCAACATATCCTGCTGATTAATCACCTTTTTTTTTTTTTTAAAGACTTCTGTATAGGAAGCTAATCACCAGCTGAACTCCAAGCTCTCAGCAGCAGGAAGGAAGTTGATTCCAGCCGACATCCAGATGGTATCAGTAGGACATCATTTTGACTTGTGGCAAGAAGTTCATTAATCCTCCTGTGACTGCTGGACTTCCAGCAAAGGTAAGCCAGTATAATTTTTATCCAAGAAAAGCTACGGTGAGCCCTCGCAGTAAACGGCAAACAGATATTGCTCATTAATTTTACAACACAGAAACCTAGTGATGCATCGCCCACAATCAGTATAATAACCTTCTGTGAACATATGAGGGAAACCACTAAAAAAAAAAGGCAGAGAAAGAATAAACTTTGCACCTGTTGGAAGAAGCAATCTGAGGTGTTTACACAATTCCCACAACAATCTCCAAAGATAGTGGCCTTTTACACAGTGAAAATCTTCCAAATTGGCTGCATAGGTAGGAACTAGGGCTGGGTGACACTTGGTTTTCAACATTGTGATATATCACCAGCTAAACATTGCAATAAATTGATATATTGCAATGTCTGAAATAAGGATGGAGCTATGTAGAGGCATTGGCCAGCTTCATGGTTTTCCCACATCTTGATTTTTTATTTTTTATTTTTTACATAGCACACAAACATCATGATTCACAATACAGTGGTACCTCGGGTTAGAGACACTTCAGGTTACATACGCTTCAGGTTACAGACTCCACTAATTCAGAAGTAGTACTTCAGGTTAAGAACAGTTTCAGGTTAAGAACGGACATCCAGAACGAATTAAGTTCTTAACCCAAGGTACCACTGTATATATCGCCAGGTCAAAAATTATGAAACCAATATCATGATATGGACTTTGAACCAGTTTTGAACGATATAGTGATGTATCACCCAACCCTAGTAGGGTCCCATGGAAAAATGTTCCTGAACTAAAAGCAGAAATGTGTTCATTCAAGACAATCCATCATTCCTTGTTTGATTATTTTAACTCTGAAAAGGCATTCTCTCACACAACATAGAGCAGGAATTGGGACCCTATGGCCCTCCAGCTGTTGTTGGACTCCAACTCCCATCAGTCCTAGCCATCATGGGCACTGGTCAGCAATGGTGGGATTTGGAGTCCTCTAACACCCTATCCCTGAGTTAAAGGATCGATGGGCTGAAAAGTTTATTCATCTTGGATTATGCACACCAGCCCCTCTGAGGATGTGCTGTGTACAAGTCCAATTGAATGTGGTCTTTAAACTGCAAGAAGGCCCATTCATATACACTTGTTACTTTTATTATTGATCTTAGTATCGCTTGGTTACTAACACAATATTTGACTTGATTCCACCCACATGAGTTAATAGGAATATCCTGACTTTTGGTGTTTGATCTGTGATAGTTCATTCATACGTGCAAGTTTTAATTTGATGCTGCAGTTATTAAGCCCCGAACATGAGCAAACCAGCTCCAACACCTAAAACTCCCAGTTCTTTCAGACATCTGTATCTCTTTAATACATGCCCTAATACTCTGATCTTCCCAAATTTCAAATCCGTATCCTCTTCTGCCTCCATCCTTTCCGCTTGGCTTATCCCCCTTGATGTTATTACCAGATCTATAGTGTTGTTGTAATGGACCAGCTCTGGCAGGGAAGTCATGGGATATCTGATCTAAGAGGAGTTGGTGTGCCTTTGCCCAACCAGCTGAGTGTCCATTGAAGCCCTCTAATCTGAATCCTGAGATCCACAAACATCCTCTGTGAAATTAAATTTCCATTGCAAATAAAGAGGCAGACACATAAGATGGGGTTGAACTGGCCGACTTTTATTTAGACCTTAAATTGAAATCAGCAGAGGGGGATGACTGTGGGGTGGGAACTAACGTATTTTTTGCTCTATAAGACGCACCCGACCGTAAGACGCACCTAGTTTTTAGAGGAGGAGAACAAGAAAAAAAATATTTGAAATCAAATGTTGTACTAAACTATTTAATAAACAACTGAAGGGTTTCATCAGGACACCCTGAACCTTGAAGATACTTATATCACACACACACACACACACCCCACAAACATCCAAGGAAGTTGCTAGGTAGGCGATCAGGACAGACAGAAGGAAGAACTTTGCACAATGTATGGTTAAAAGACAGAACTTGCTACAAGACTGAACGACAGCTACTAGCTTGGGTAACTTCAAAAGGGGATTAGACAAATTCCTGGAGGATAAGGCTATCAATGGCTACCACACAACAACCTCACTACAACCTAGTGAGGTTAAGGTGGCCCTCTCTGCGCAGCACCTCTCCAGCAAAGCAGGAAGAGAAACAGAAGGGGCTCCGTTTCTCCTCCCGTTTCGCTGAAGGGGCGCTGCGCAGCTCTCCCTCTCTGCGCAGTGCCATTCGCTCCATAAGATGCACACACATTTCTCCTTACTTTAAGGAGGAAAAAGGTGTGTCTTATGGAGTGAAAAATACGGTAAGTTAACTGTATAACTGTAGCCATTGGGCGACTTGCCCTTGCCTAAGGAATTAGGGCACAGCTTCCTAGCCTGCCCCAATTCCCGGGCAATTCCTGGGCCACCCCCCCCCCAATCACAGAACTCCAGGTAGATGAGGGAGTTTGGCCTCAAAGGAGTCCCCCACCTCACCGTCTGAATCACAGATTCCGAGAAGTGAGCCTCGGGGCTGACCCATCACCTGAAATGTGCCTAAAGGGCATCACCAGGCTAAGCCAAACTATTTCTCTTCCCACACCTAAACTGCCAATAATAATACCTTTATTGTCACTGTACAACCTGTGTACAATGAAATGAAAGGAGCCTCCCTCCCACCCCAAACACTCAATCTCCACGCTATTTAGTGTGAAGTAGGCAAAAAACCCAATCTGTGTTCCAAAATGCAGATTGGGGGAAAATCCTTCATGCCCCCCTAGTGGCGACCCCAAAGCACACTGGGAAACAGGGATGGTGCTGCTGCTGCAAACGGAGAGGCTGGTGGGAAACCAGATTATCCCTTAACTCACTCAAGTCCTGGCCACTCACTCAGGCCACCTTAGAAATGCACCAGTTGGTGCAGGGAATTTAACCTGCTCTGCCTCTCTTGCCCAACAGCTCTCAAAGGCGTCCAGCTTTCTTGGCACCATCTGGGCCTTTTGGCTGAACATCCTTATCTAGGACATGGTGCTTTAGGATTTCAAAATAAACCTTGCAGGTGCAGATTCATTGAGCAGTTGTAGTGGGATCTTTTTGTAGAAGCAGACAACACTAGCTGCTTTTTTTAAAAAATATTATTATTGTGTTGTATAAACAATAATATTATAGAAATAAATATACCAAGTTTTCTCATGTCATTTCTGTATCACAAAAATACCATAATAAATTTGGAAAAATATTTACAACATATGTTCCGTTGATGTTTAGTCATTTAGTCATGTCCGACTCTTTGTGACCCATCGACCAGAGCACACCAGGCACTCCTGTCTTCCACTGCCTCCTGCACCTTGGTCAAACTCATGTTGGTAGCTTCAAGAACACTGTCCAACCATCTCGTCCTCTGTTGTCCCCTTCTCCTTGTGCCCTCAATCTTTCCCAACATCAGGGTCTTTTCCAGGGAGTCTTCTCTTCTCATGAGGTGGCCAAAGTATTGGAGCCTCAGCTTCAGGATCTGTCCTTCCAGTGAGCACACAGGGCTGATTCCTTCAGAATGAATAGGTTTGATCTTCTTGCAATCCATGGGACTCTCAAGAGTCTCCTCCAGCACCATAATTCAAAAGCATCAATTCTTTGGTGATCAGCCTTCTTTATGGTCCAGCTCTCACTTCCATACATCACTACTGGGAAAACCATAGCTTTAACTATGCGGACCTTTGTCAGCAAGGTGATGTCTCTGCTTTTTAAGATGCTGTCTAGGTAATAATGAAACTGTATGTTTCATTATCAGTGGTCAATGAGTTATTGGTTTATGAATTGGTTTAAACAATTAGGAAGAAGAAGAACACTAGCTGCTTTTGATCGCAATACCAAAGGTTTATTTAGACTAAAAAGAGTGACACCTAGAAAATTATATTTGCTTGAAAGACTAACTCACAAGAGGTGCAAATTCAACCCGTACTAGAAATTCTGTGATAGCTTGATGGTGACACCTGATCTGGAGCTGGGCTGAGCTACTCCAAGTCTCTTGTGAACATCTTCATGGTGATACCTGATCTGGAGCTGAATTACTAAAAGTCTTGTGAACATTTTCAGTGGTGCTCAACAGCATTTCATGTTTTCTGTAGAATTACTGCCATTCCTTTCCTTTGGGGAATATATTTTTTTTCACTTGCCCTTACTCTCAATTGTTTTTACTTGCCCTCTGTGACATTGTCATAGTCATGTCTGATGACCTAGTACATTGACATCATCTCACCCATTGTGTACTTTCTTAACTGGATGGATCACCATATGCCTATGAAGCTGCCCTATCCTGAGGGTAGTGCCCTATCTTGGACATTAGTCCATTGATCACAGTGTTGTCTTGTTTAAACTGTCATCAGTCCTCTAGGGTTCCAAGCAGGGATCTTATCACTTTTTTACAAAAAGCTGGAGATGTCTACCTTCAAGCACTGAGTTGCAGACAAATTTAAGTAAGAGGAAATAAAGAGTGGCAAAGGAGAAAAGCAGGACTAGAGTAACAGCAACAGCCACCATGGAAAGAGCAACAATAGCACCAAAGTCTAGATCAGGGTTATTCCTAGTCTTTACCCCCCCTAATAAACTAGAGATTTTTGGGCACTGCTCCGATTTGTGTCAAGAAAGGAATGTAAGGATGCTAAGCATCTGAGAAGGTTTTTTCTTTTAATTAAAAAAAATGCAGGTTTTTAAAACATAACCAGACTTGAGATAATGAGAAATAAATCATTGCCATCGCCCGAAGTCAGGGCAAGAGCTTACATCTCTTTTATCTTACCTGAGAAATGGAAAACTGAGTCTCTCTTTTCATCATTTTGGTTTATATCCCCCAGTAATATGCAATGCCAACCTCTCTTCTGCATTCTCTGTGGCTTTTGTTAATTATCTGATCACTTTTTATCTTCCACTTAGGGTACTGGCCTTTGTTTTTCACATACCGCTTGGGGAGGTAGAAATATTCCACCAGGTCTCACTAATTGCTCCTGCTCTTCTTTGTGTTTCATTATTTTTTCAGTGCTTGGAGTTTACTTTATTCCGGTGTTTGTATATCTTATTTCAGTTATTAATTTTGCAGGTGAAGCTTTGCTTTTATAAACAAAGTTGGGATGTCTGAGTGCACAGGGACCTAGCTGCTTTTTAACTGCAAAAATCACCTGCTAGTTCCTATAATGCCTAACTTCTAACATTATCTTCCCACAAATCCAGCTTATTATAATTTAAGTGAGTGAGAAATGAGTTCGTAAACACTTCTCAGCCTCCTTCTATGGATGACCCTTCCTTGAGGGATGCAACATCCATGTTTCTTTTCAGTTTCCCAATGATGATCGTGTATGGGATGCAAAGAATTCAAATTAAGCAGAAATGGTGGTGTCCTTATAATGGTATATAGCTCATCTCCAGGCTGTCACCTCAAAAGGAAATTAGCCTGACTTAATTAACTTTTAACACTTGTTGATTCCCTAGGATTAAAGACGTTTCTGACGCACAGCCTAATACACACAGGTCTTGATTAGATTCTAACACACGGTGTCTGACACATAGTTTTAACACACAAGCCTTTATTAAATTCTAACACTAGCTTGCTCTGGAATTTAGCATTTCTTACACCGACAAGTGGGATGCGGGTGGCGCTGTGGCTTAAACCACAGAGCCTAGGACTTGCCGATCAGAAGGTTGGCGGTTCGAATCCCTGCGATGGGGTGAGCTTCCGTTGCTCGGTCCCAGCTCCTGCCAACCTAGCAGTTCGAAAGCACGTCAAAATGCAAGTAGATAAATAGGTATCACTTCGGCGGGAAGGTAAACGGCATTTCTGTGCACTGCTCTGGTTTGCCAGAAGCGGCTTAGTCATGCTGGCCACATGACCCAGAAGCTGTACGCCGGCTCCCTCAGCCAATAAAGCAAGATGAGCACCGCAACCCCAGAGTCGGTCACTACTGGACCTAATGATCAGGGATCCCTTTACCCTTTACCTTCACCCACAAACCCTTAACAATCTTGGTTAAAATGTAAACAGAGAAACAATGCTCAAGACAAGTTGCCTTGCAGAGTATGAGATGACTAGAAGGGAGGTGATAAGTTAGAAGTTAGTGGACGATAACTGCCATAAAGTAGTATGCAGAACACCTGTTCTGGGTTGCTGTTCAAACCGAGCTGATTTTATTGGATTGCACAAAAGAACAAGAGAATTGCATTTAAATATGGCATTTTCAGTATGCAAGGCTGAGGTGGAGGAAATGAAACTGGCTAGCAGCCGATATCACTGGCTCCAGAAGTTTGGCAGGAGAGAGGCGCAACAACAAGAAGATACCTCCAATACTGCCCAAGGCAGCCTTTCCATTAGTATGCAACTTGGCCATCCTCCACAATTCCATTCGACCTACCCATGCCATTGGTCTTGGCAGTTCCAGCTCGATAGTCATTGACTTTGTGAGCATTGCAGCTGGTCTTTGGTTCAGATGAAGATCATTTAAAAATTAAACAGAATTACATTGCCCTCACCTGTTTTGAAGCACGAACCACAGCAAGGAACCACAGCTGTCAAAAACGGAGCCAGCACTGTCAGTACTTAGGAAGACATTTCAGTAGAAATAGAAGAGGAAATGAAGGGTATTTTGTTCTACTTCAGGGTTTGCCAAATGTGATTTCTGTCACTCTACATCTAGTGGCCTTGGGTGCCAGAAGACTCTGCAGATTCTTACTCTCTTCACCTTTTGTTGACCTCTGACAGCCATTCCTCTCCTGTGTTCCCCTTCTTCTTCCTCAAGGATGTTCAATATGTCCACAGCCTGTTGGGTTTACCAACTAATTTGTGGGCAGGAACCTTCAGCTATGAGGACCACTGGCAAAATGCTATTTTGGTGTGCAACTTCCAGCATGATTGGGCCTCTCTGGCTGTGACAGTATTGTGACCTATGGTGGGTGACTGTGAGCAAGAATAGGGAAATATAGGGAAATCTGTCCATTTCAGTTTCTCCCTATTCCTCATCTTTCCAACAAATTTGTAAATTGATTTTTGAAGAAGCCCTCATGAAAATTAATCAGCATTTCGGAGTGATTTTCTCCTAATAATACAATTAGTTTTGTTTGCAATTTGTCCTGGGGCTCCCACTTGTGGACATAGTACTTGGACTCTCACCTTGATTATTCCCAACAGCTTTATTCAGAAATAAAAATAAAAATACATGGCTTAAACATAGGTCAGGCTACAGATTACATGGTTCAAGAGTTCAAAGCGCAGCTCTAAGCTAGGAACATGCTAAGATGTTTTTTCAACATGTGACATGCCCCCTTTGCCCTTCTTTTGAAGAGCAGGACAGGCACAGCCATTCACACATTTTATCTCTGGAGCAATGGGGCTGGGGCAAGCAAGCAGGCTGGGTTTGTTCATGCTTGTGCATTCAACAGAGCATTCTTGGAGGTGGAGGCAAGTTCTGCCCATCCAACTCAATGTGTTATCAGACACTTCCCCAGTTGCCAGAGTGATTTCACTAGTAAGAGGCGGGGCAGGGGCTGGTTCAGATGATTCTCTCTCCTCTGCTGAGACATCCAACACCAGTGAGATGGATATGCCTCCTGATAGATTACTTGGCTTCTCCCCAGCATCAGCCTCTGCGCTCTCACCCAATTCCTTCTCCCCCTCTTCCAAGTCCTGCTGAGAAGCCTCATGTCAGGCTTCAGGGAATCAGCTTCCTCCACCCCCCTTAGCAGTAGATAAGCAGAACAAAGGAAAATGAGTCTTCTTACCAGTTAGAAACTTTTATGATCATGGAGAGAGAACAAAGAATCCATTTCCTAGAAATGGTGGTGCTCCCAATTAAGAGTTCCACCCATTTCCTCCCTATAGTCACCCATGTCACGACTGCGTCTTATAACCTGAGCTCGTAACCTCTGTGCTTTCTGTTCTGTCAGCTTATCAGCTCTTCTCATCCTTGGGCAAGGCGGAGGAAGGTAGACTAATATTCATTCTTCCATACTTTACTTTCCACCTGTCTTCAAGTCCTGGGGTGGATGTTGGAATCCTGGTCTGGATCAAGGAATGGATCTGCCAATTATTTGTTTGTTTGTTTTATTTTTACAACCATTCCCTTTTAATTCCGCTTTCCCTTTCAGTTCATCATCAACCAATATGACCACCTATCCAATGGTAAAGGAAGCCATGCCTTGCCAAATGGGCACGGATTCTGTGATACATTCATTTCAGTTGTTGTTGTTGTTGTTATTTTGTTGTTTAGTCGTGTCCGACTCTTCATGACCCCATGGACCAGAGCACGCCAGGCACTTCTGTCTGCCTCTGCCTCCTGCAGTTTGGTCAAACTCATGCTGGTAGCTTCGAGAACACTATCCAACCATCTCGTCCTCTGTTGTCCCCTTCTCCTTGTGCCCTCCATCTTTCCCAACATCTGGGTCTTTTCCAGGGAGTCTTCTCTTCTCATGAGGTGGCCAAAGTATTGGAGATTCAGCTTCAGGATCTGTCCTTCCAGTGAACACTCAGGGCTGATTTCCTTAAGAATGGATAGGTTTGATCTTCTTGCAGTCCATGGGACTCTCAAGAGTCTCCTCCAGCACCATAATTCAAAAACATCAATTCTTCGGCGATCAGCCTTCTTTATGGTCCAGCTCTCACTTCCATACATCACTACTGGGAAAACCATGGCTTTAACTATACGGACCTTTGTTGGCAAGGTGATGTCTCTACTTTTTAAGATGCTGTCTAGGTTTGTCATTTCAGTAGCCTTCCTTAAAAGTTCTAAAAGGATCTGTAACAGAAGTGCATGTTCTGGCTTCCCATTTGAAATTCTACTCAATTTCTCTGTATTTGCCTCTGCCCCCATCCAAATTACAGCAGCTCAGAAGACACACCAATTAAGGCTTTCTGTGTTTATTTTCTCCCCCCGCCACACACACACCTTGATCCACATTACTCTTTTATTCTGTGACAAAAGGCAAAACTTCAAACCAGGCATAGCCGTTTTGAGATCATTAGTAGATCACACCATGACAGTTACTTTACTGCTGCGGTATCGGCAGCAAAATGAAATTACCTGACGTATCTGGGGATGTGCAAAGCGCTGTTATTTACATATGTAGCCTCCTCTGCCAATCTCAAGTAGGTTTTAGCACTCTACAAGTATGCTGGTAAAACATGCAGTAAAAATAATGACAGCCCTCAACTGACCTATGCTCCTATTGTTCTTACTCCATAAATTCAGTCAGTGAACTGGAACAGTCTGAGAAGGGAAAAGTCTTGTTTATGCTGTCAAGCTTCTCAACTTCATATCCCGATGACACAATATTATTTACCAAGTTTATCATTTTATAGTTGACTGGCCTACTGGGAAGAAGGGGGGTGGGGTGGACCAAGCACAGTGCTTCAAACAATTGATGTTTGAAAATGTCCAAAAAAACAACAGCTCATTTTTGTCAAAATGGACCATAAGCAAAGTGAGCAGAATGGATGCCCACTATGAAATATGAGCATATTTCCACCCAAACTTTGGAACTCCCTGTTTAGAGTTGTTTATTTTGTCTTTTACTTATTGGCCTTCAACCTCAGGTTTAAACTCTTCCCGTTTAGGAAGACTTTGGAGCATGGATAGGAAGTCTATGACCCTTCTTACCAGGTATTTAAGTATGTCTGTTCATACATACATGTGAAGCTGTATCTTGCATGCATTTCGACAGAAAATTATAATTTGGGGGATTAGCAATACTGTTCTTGGGATCTTCACTGAGATAGCAAATGAGATTCTGGGAGCTAGTGTTTGCCACACCAAGGCTGCTATTGTTCCCTACCCCTGCTCTAAAGTACAATATAAATGTTCCATATTGGTATTGTTTCATAAAGGCAGGAAGTATCAAATTCATTTTGAAGAGTTCATCTTAACAACACTCTTGTTTGCATTTGAGTACCCTCAAAACAATATTGCTACCGGCTCTGTAGGTTTCAAGGCATTCTTTTTCAAGTATAACATCCAGCCAGCTGTAAATGCTTTTTCATTCCAACAAGTCATATGGTGTAACAAGAAACAGATCACCAGCTGGTGTACTTAAAATCCTAGGGATGGGTGGGTCAGAGTCTGGCAATTTTGTGCTCACCTGCTATGAAAAATGATGTGTCTGGTGTCCTAGTGGTATATATTTAGCAACTGCATCCTCTTTCTTCATGGTACTTTAGTACTGGACACACTGAGTTCAATCACAGCTTCTGAGTGTGTTCGCACATTGAACCCACACTTTACAAGTGAGGGTCATGAACTTTTTCACTGCAGTGTCAAATGGAAAGGAGGTCCATGAAATAATTCTGTCTTTCTCTTCCCAGTCAACTAATCAAAATAAGCTTCCCTGAAATGGATATGTTTCCTTCTGAACCTGTTCTCTCTTTACTGGCTCATCATGCAATCCTACGTATGCAGTCCCATTGAGTTCAGTGGGGCTAGTGCAAGCAAAGAGGATATAAGAACCCATAAGGGACAAACGAGGGAAATATTTTCTTTGGGTAAATTAATACTCCATCTCAAGGAAACACTTTACAGTCGTACCTTGGTTCTCGAACACCTTGGTACTCATCTGTTTTGGCTCCCGAATGCCGCAAACTCGGAATTGAGTGTTCTGGTTTGTGAACGTTTTTGAAAGCTGAACGTCTATTTTCTGATGAGAGCAGCTTTTGCATCTCTTTTGGAAACCAAGGACCCAGAGTCTGGAGGAAGAATGGGGAGGCACACAATGCCAGATGCTTGAAGTCCAGTGTGAAGTTTCCACAGTCTGTGTTGATTTGGGGAGCCATGTCATCAGCTGGTGTTGGTCCGCTGTGCTTCATTAAGTCCAGGGTCAACGCATCCGTCTACCAGGAGATTTTGGAGCGCTTCATGCTTCCTTCCACCAATGAGCTTTATGGGGATGCTGACTTCATTTTCCAGCAGGACTTTGGTACCTGCTCACACTGCCAAAAGTATCAAAACCTGGATCATTGCCCATGGGATTACTGTGCTTGATTGGCCAGCAAACTCGCCTGACCTGAACCCCATAGAGAATCAATGGGGCATTGCCAAGAGAAAGATGAGAGACATGAGACTGAGCAATGCAGAAGAGCTGAAGGCTGCTATTGAAGCATCCTGGTCTTCCATAACACCTCAGCAGTGCCACAGGCTGATAGCATCTATGCCACGCCACACTGAGGCTGTAATTGATGCAAAAGGGGCCCAAACCAAGTACTGAGTACATATGCATGCTTCTGCTTCTCGGCGGTCCAATATTGCTCTATTTGCAATCCTTGTTTTGCTGAATTCCTTTAATATTCTAATTTTCTGAGATTGTTAATTTGGGGTTTTCATCAGCTGTACGCCATGATCATCACAATTATAACAAATAAAGGCTTGACATATCTCACTTTGCATGTCATGAATCTATCTCATATATTAGTTTCACCTTTTAAGTTGAATTACTAAAATAAATGAACTTTTCCACGATATTCTAATTTTCCGAGTTTCACCTGTAGGGCCTTTTGTATCCAAAGCAGATGCCCTACCACAGAGCTTCCCCCAACTCTTATTAGCCCCTGCCAGTATGTCCAATGCAGGGATGATGGGAGATGCAGGTCTACTGAAATATTTATTCATAAAAGTTAAAAATAGAACACTGGACTATAATGCAAGGCTACCACTAGAACATGCTTTTCCAAACTTGGATATCCAGCTGTTTTTGGACAACAACAACAACAACAACAACAACAACAACAACAACAACAACTTATTATTGATACCCTGCCCATCTGGCTGGGTTTCCCCAACCACTCTGGGTGGCTCCCAACAGAATTAAAAGCAAAATAAAACATCAAACATTAAAAACCACCCTAAACAGGGCTCCCTTCAGATGCCTTCTAAAAGTCAGATAGTTGTTTATTCCCTTGACATCTGATGGGAGGGCATTCCACAGGGCAAGTGCCACTACCGAGAAGGCCCTCTGCCTGGTTCCCTGCAACCTCACTTCTTGCAGGGAGGGAACTGCCAGAAGGCCCTTGGAGCTGTACCTTAGTGTCTGGGCTGAATGATGGGGGTGGAGATGCTCCTACAGTTTTCATCATTCCTGACCACTGGTCCTGTTAGCCAAGGATGATGGGAGTTATAATCCAAAAACAGCTGCAGATCCAAGTTTGGGAAACCCTGCACTAGAAGCTACTTCCAGTGCTGTGTTGAAACTTTTCGTCCGGTTTCCTGAAAGTTTTCTTTCCCTCACGAAACAGGCTTCAGTTTTTCTGCTTCATGTGCAGGCTGCTTTAAATTTGTGTTAGGCTTTCCTCATCACTTCAGCAAGTGCAGGGTTGAGCTTACCTTATCGTTATGAGGTAGCCGAAGGTGTTATACAGATTTTTCTTCCCATTAAACATTTCTCCAGGGCTGTTCAGCCTTTCCAGCAGAGCACAAAGCTCTGGGGAATAACATTAACATTAGACACATCACGGGGCTGCTGTTATTAAGGAGTGGCTGTCCTTGCTTTTACACTGGCAGCTCGTGTCTCCTCCTCCCTCCCAACCACATAACTGTGTGAGGTCCCCAGACTGGAAAAGGGTACAGATCCAGGTTGGGCTGACTTGTCATAAAGCATCCTGGTTTGGATTGGAGCCTTTTCAAAGTGCTCGATCAGGCTCTGAATTTGATCAGGGTCCCTATGCACAACCATGATAAATACTACAGTGTTGCCCCGCAAGACGAATGCCTCGCAAGACGAAAAACCCGCTAGACGAAAAGGTTTTCCGTTTTTCGAGGCACTTCGCAAGACGAATTTCCCTATGGGCTTGCTTCGCAAGACGAAAACGTCTTGCGAGTCTTGCGATTTTTTCCGCCTTTTTCTCCCTTTTTCTAAGCCGCTAAGCCGCTAATAGCCACTTAGCTGCTTAGCCGCTAAGCCACTAAGCCACTAATAGCCGCTAAGCCGCTAATAGCGCTAATCTGGTAAGCCACTAATAGGGTTGCTTCGCAAGACGAAAAAACCGCTAGACGAAGAGAATCGCGGAACGGATTCTTTTCGTCTTGCGAGGCACCACTGTACCACCTCCCCACCAATGAACAGTTCTAATCTTCATCTTGCTCTGGAATGTCCCTATGAACCCAGCTTATCCCCATCTGGCTCCTTAATCTCAGCAAGAAGTGAGTATTCCACCCTAAATTCCACAAAAAAAGAGCAGTCTCCACATATTCTATAGATTATTATACGTATAATATATATATACATAAACTCCACGTTTCCAAAAGTAACAGGTACAGTAACTAGGAGTGGGGAACCTTTGGCTCTCTTGATGTTGGTAAACTATAACTCCCATCAACCGTAGCAAGTATAGGAAATGACCAGGGATGTTGGGAGATCTTGTTTTCCAGCATCTCAAGGGCCAATGCTTTCTCACTCCTTTCGGAGCCTCGGAAAGGGACCGGAGAACTCAAAATTCAGTGCCGCTGAAACCAGTGCCCAAAATCCCCTCTCAGGCTTCTTCTGGGGGTGCATAGCAACCTTGTACTTCCTCCCTTCACGCCTTGACGATCAGACCTCTCTATGGGGATCAAGGTCCACGCTCTGCAGCCATTAGCGATAACCCAGAAGTTGGGCCAAAGCTTTCTTACATCTGTCATGAACAGAAACATACAAAAATGTGCATAACTGTATATAAAGTACATCTGTAGTCATCCATTAGATGGAGAGAGAAATATGCTGCAGAAATGAAGTACAACAAGGGGCTTGATTCATTTCTGTATGCTATATACAGTCATACCTCAAGTTACATACACTTCAGGTTGCATACGCTTCAGGTTACAGACTCCGCTAACCCAGAAATAGTGCTTCAGGTTAAGAACTTTGCTTCAGGATGAGAACAGAAATCGTGCTCCAGCGGCGCAGCAGCAGCAGGAGGCCACATTAGCTGAAGTGGTGCTTCAGGTTAAGAACAGTTTCAGGTTAAGTACGGACCTCCGGAACGAATTAAGTACTTAACCCGAGTTACCACTGTATATTGCCAACCTAGCAGTTCGAAAGCACATCAAAGTGCAAGTAGATCAATAGGTACCGCTCCGACGGGAAGGTAAACAGCGTTTCTGTGCACTGCTCTGGTTCTCCAGAAATGGCTTAGTCATGCTGGCCACATGACCTGGAAGCTGTACACCGGCTCCCTCGGCCAATAAAGCGAGATGAGCTCCGCAACCCCAGAGTCGGCCACGAGTGGACCTAACGGTCAGGGGTCCCTTTACCTTTACCTTTACCTTTACCACTGTATATATACACACACATATTTTTATTTTTGCATATGGTTAGTTAGGCTGTTCTTTAAAAACAAGAAAGTGCGCCAGTGGCTCAGAAATAAGTGGGAACTTGATGCAAGAGGTGCACACAAAGTCCCATTGTGTCAGAAGAACCATCTGATTCTGTGTATACATCCTTTTGAGAGATATTCTTCCTCTACCCTAGTGGACAGAGTCCTAAAGGGGTCCTTTGGACTGGTGCCTTGCACTCTTCTGCTTCTAAATCAGCTCCTGCTGACTTAAATCAGCTCCCGTACAAGCTCAGTGTCAGGCCCAGAGTCTGGGTTCAGCACCTCTTCAGCTTGCACTGCTGGTCTTCCTGACCCAGCTGGTTCCTCCCTCTCTTTGTCAGAGGCCTGCCTGCTGCTCAGGGTCAAAGTCATGACAAGTCGCATCTCTGATTCAAACAGAATCCGAGGAGATAATTGCAAGGGGAAATGTAAAGAATGATCTTCATCGTAAAAGGAAAATTAGCTCTGAAAGGAAGCTACCTGAAGGAAGAAGCCACTTAGTCCCAAAGACAGCACTAAAAATACATTGAGGACCAGAAGGCTGCAACCAATTTCTCTATTTCCAATGCACATAATTAGCATACCAGTCAACCGTCCCTTATTTGGCGGGAAAGTCCCTTATCCCAGCGCTGTGTCCCGCTGCTGTCCCTTATTGATGATGTCCCTTAAATTTCCCGCGTTTCAAAGGAAGCAGCTCCTCTCCCTCCCTCCCTGCCGGCCAGGGAAGAGGGAGGCTCCAACTGTGTTGCTTGGCTGCATTGCTCACCTAATAAGGAGTCTAAGAACGACGGGGGGGGGGGGTGGAGCTTGCATGCCTTGTGCCCGGTCGCCTTGCCTGGGGACTCGCCTTTGCTCAGCACTTCCCAGCGGAGAGGTGACGGTGGTTTTTCTTGCTGCATCCCCTTTGCCAGGTTGCTGTGCTGTGGGAACCACCGCTTGAGGCTTCATTTGGCTGTTGACTGGGCTTTCTGCCTTTGGCTTGGAGGGGCTCAGAAGCTGAACATACCTATGCCTGGAAAATCCCTTATTTTGGCTGCTGGTCCCTTATTTTCAAATCTGTAAGTTGACAGCTATGATAATTAACCTCAGATGGCATATTAGGGTTTATAGCCATTTTGCCACCATTCTACTATCCCCCCCCCCCCCAATCTGTGACCTTCAAATTGAGAAAAAGGCCAGAACATTGCAACACAGAAAACAAGCTAAAACAATATGAATGAATTCTGCAATGCTTAATTTTGACTGCTGGATCGAATTCCATGCTTGCCAAGCCAAATTACAGACCTGTGGCACACACGCTACCTTCCCAACAGGAGAGAAAAAAATGGGCACAATTTTCATTCCCCAGAATGCTCCGCCCAAATTCCTCTTGCAATACAGGGATGTCTCTCATCTCTCTATTCTAAGAGGCACATCCTGCCAGCCTCGAGACGAGAAGAGAATGTGCACTGATTCCCAGCAGGGGATTGCGGCATTCAACATCAAAGCCCCCAACAAAAGGAAAAACCAAAGAGCCGCAGCATATTGTTGTGTTATCCAATTCTTCAAACTTTCACACTGTGAAAGCTGGAGGCTCCTTATCTTGCAGGTACAATCAGGCACCATTCCCCTCATGTGTCGACAGTGACCCTGCAGTTGCTTGTTTTTCTCTATGTATAAAGCTCTGCTGGTAGAGAGAACAGGTGCTCCCATAGAGTTTGGAGGGAAACAAAATGACTATATTAAGCTTGGAATTTGTCAGCAGAGAAGCCCAAAAGGAAAGAGAGAGAGAGAGAAAGAGAGAAATACATTTAATGCAAATGTTACAGGCATTACTAGTGCTTTGAAGTCACTGTGGGAGTGGAAGACAGTATGACTGAGGGATATTACCTCCAGATGAACATTTTTTTCAGATGCAAATGTGTGGAGTTTGCACAGTCTTTGTACTGACATGGTATAGCCTTCAAACAATTCTGCTATTAAAACTTGCACAATTCAGATTGAAGCTAGAAGTTCAAACAAGCCTGCAAATGGTGAATAAAATTCTACTGGCCTTATAAAGTTCCATAATGCTTTCTGTGGGGCAAACCTTTCACAAGGCATTCCCACCTTCACAGTATTGCAGTATTTGTTCTATGTCCTTCTAATAGTTTCCTTTTGTACACACCACTATATGCTGCTATTCAGGCTCTGGCCAGATATGCTTATACAGCAAATATGCATCATTCTATGTTTCCATATAATTTTAATACAGCTCCCACTGTATGGGAAGACATTATTAAACTTAATGCCACAACTTCTGTCTTTGCATTTAAGTGTTAGGTAACAATGAGCATTGTGCATAGCAATTTCATGATGGCAATTATTTGCTTCTAATGAGCAACTGAACTGAAATAGAGACCAGTTTCTATCCAGTGAAAGCTACTTCAATGTAGTGGCCATGTGACTGAGCTGGGCAAGAAACTCCAAGCTTAAATTCCATCTCTGCTGTAAACTCTGGAAGTGGCCTTAGCGAAGAAACTAGTTTTTAACCACAGCCCCCATGTACAATATGAGTATAATAATACTGATTCACCTTACAGGATTGTCAAAAGGATGCCCAAGGTAATGTGAAGAACATTGGGTGTTATGTAAATGCTAATTCTTCTTAATCTTCTGTTGCTAAACTAGTATTAATATGAATGACATAAAGCAACCTTCCTCATCTTGATGCTGTCCAAGATGTTGTTAGACTGCAACTCCCATCTGTCCCAGCCAGCATGACCAAAGGACACTGATGACAGGAGTTGTTGTCCAACAAGATACCGAGGGAACCAAGATACCGAGGGAACATTTTCTACAAACAGATGGTTCAGAACGTCAGTGGCTAAAGTACAATCCTCTTATAGCATTGCACCACAGTGATGTGTGAAATCCAACCAGGAAATTGTGGGTGTCTTACCAAAACATTTTGGCTTCCCTAGAAACTTGTCATATGCTTTATCTGGAAGACAGCCCCACCCCAGTCCTCTTGGATTCTAAGTTTCTGTTCAGTGGAATTTCAGCACCATGGACAGGGAAAGGAGAACCATTTTTCAGATCATTAAAAACTGCCTCCTGGAAGCAGACTCACAGTAACCAGGCTTGGGGTGTGGCGGGTTGGGTAAAGGTTTCACTCTACCCAGCTCTCCCAGCTAAGATGGATTCTCACCAGGCAATGAAGATGTTGACAGGTGGGTGGCCCACCGGTGGTATCCACGCCAACAGGAGTCAGTGGGAAGTCCAGAAATGGGGTCTTCCAAGGGCAGGGAAGGATGAGGCTGAGCCAACAGCATCAGGCCTGATCATCCTATGCTCCCACCTTCCTCTCGGGATGGGCACTGACTTCTCATTCCTGCGCTACATCCTCTAATGCCAAAATCTCTAACACTTTGGACCCCAGACTGAAATGAACACAGCAGAAGGCCATTGGCTTCCCATTAGCCCAGTTGCTGCTGAGGACTCATGCCTATCTTCTGCTCTTTGCTACCAATGTGGATGTCAGGGACTGCACAAAGGAGGAATGGTGGAGACCATCTCCCCCAGCCTGACCCTTCCAGACAAGAAGAAGACTGTACAGAATTGCAACAGGGGTTTGAGGGATATCACAGCTCAGAGGAAGATGAGGGGGAAAGTTAGGAAGTAATGGGAGAGGAGGAGGAAGAAGAACCCGACAAGCCTTAAAAATAGGAGAGCAAAGGGCTCAGAAGCAAACAGTCCTCAGCGCCACCCATAGAAGAGATAATGAAAGAAGAAGGGGAGCAGAGGTTTACTTGGACGCAATGCCATTATTCCAAGAGGCTGCTCTCCCAAGCCTCTCTCTGTAATATTGAATAAAAGCAGATAGTAAGGATTTTTCCTTGTCTTATCTGTTCCTGGCAACCTGCCATGCGGGTGGGTTCCTCTGCTGCCTGACAGTGTAGGAACTTAGGAAGCTGTCTTATACTGTGTCCAGCCATTGGCCACCTTGCTGATTATTGTCTACACTGACTGGCAACAGCTTTCAAGGGTTCCAGAAGAGGAATCTTTTCCTGCCCTACTTGGAGATGCCTGCGATTGAACCCAGGACCATCTGCATGCAAAGTAGATACTTTACCACTGAGTGATGTCCCTTCCTTTAGGAAAGCATTTGGCCAGATGTGCAGAAATTTCCTGCAGAAATTGGAGCAAGGCACCCACTCCTGTCTTCTCCCTCCTCCGTACTGAGTATTCAGTATTCTCCATGCAAGAAGCCCTCTTTACTAATATGCGGAGTGAAACGACTTACTTCTGTTTTCGCTTTCTGCTGTTCCCAGTTGATTCCTCAGTTTCTATGGAAACTTTATATTACCCTTAATGAAACTTTTAATACAAACCTAACAAAAGGCAGAAACTTTCTCACAGACATGTTCTTGCACCTGAAAGCAAAATGTGAAGGACAAATAATGAGAAAATTATCCCTGCTCCTATGTGTGGGTGTGAAGAATGTGTCTTTGGGAAGCTGAGCTAAAGTAACATTTTTCCCTTCAGAGTGAACCTAAGAGTTTAGCAGGTAACAGCAGAGTGCTCCTGTACTCAAATAAACCTAATTGCTTCCACCATCATGTCATTCTTATTGGATTTCCACACAATACTTCTATAGAGAAATATTACAGTGCTTCTAACATAAGACACCATTCATGCATTATTCTGAAGTCCTATCAGCATTACTACCATACTTGGCAGAGTGCTTGAATGGCAGTGGGGAGTGGGGCAGCCCCCTTACTTAGATGATGGCCTCTGAAAAGGTCAATGGGGCTTTCGAGTTTCATTGAGCATCCCTCTGTCTTTGCTCCCATAATTGACTCATTGGTATGGTCTCTCTTTTCAGTATGTGCCCATTCATTTAGCTCACTTTTAAATAGCAGGCTTTGCCCTCACCATATGCCTGCTTCATCTTCACTGTTGGTTTCAGCCCCCTCTTATCTTCAAAAGACAGTGTCACAATTTATTTCTTAGGTTGGCTTCAAATAGCTTTGGGAGACAGCACAACAATTCCATATATGCACACCATGCAAACATAGGCTCGTTTCTCCCTTCCAGGCATAGCCCCCTGTATTTATTGGAATGCTACTCTAGCACAGAGCACAAAGCAGTTCGAATCCCTGTGATGGGGTGAGCTCCCATCGCTCAGTCCCAGCTCCTGCCAACCTAGCAGTTTGAAAGCACGTCAAAGTGCAAGTAGATAAATAGGTACCGCTCCGGCGGGAAGGTAAACAGCGTTTCCGTGTGCTGCTCTGGTTCGCCAGAAGTGGCTTAGTCATGCTGGCCACATGACCCAGAAGCTGTACGCCGGCTCCCTTGGCCAATAAAGCGAGATGAGCGCCGCAACCCCAGAGTTGGCCACGACTGGACCAAATGGTCAGGGGTCCTTTACATTTTACTCTAGCACAGTGATGGAAAACCAGTGGCCCTCCAGATGTTGCCAGACTACAAATCCCATGATATGTGGCCATTGGCCATACTGGGAGTCCAACAACATATGGAGGGCTACAGGTTCCCCATCCCTGGTCTGAAGCCATGTACAAATATCCACAGAAACCAGCATAGCCATAATATTGGCTTCTCTTAAGGAGTCAGTAACCCATCCAGAGAGGAGAAGCTTTAATTCTGTCACTTTGATTGAAATTAGTTATTTTCAGCAAAAGAAAATGAACCCCACCCTCAAATTAGTAGCTATTCCAAGTTAACGTAAAACTGCTAAGATAGAAAATGAGCTTCATGGAGGATGAATAGTCTGCGAGACTCAGGCCAGATGGGGAATTAGCTTTCTAGTGGTATTTGCTCAACAGAGCTAAGAACAGGGGAAGTATAGCAAATATGAAAGGGGGGAAAGGGTCACTATAAAAATGATTCAGTTAAGCCACTGTGACTCCTTAATCCACATGAAAGATTAAGTTGCCATATGTGATAGAATATAAAACATTGAACAATGTGGCTTTTCTAGAGGTCAACAGGGAGAGAGAAATCCACAAGCAGTAAGGAAACGAGTCACATATAGTCAATAAGCTTGGTGACGAACCTTCAGGTATTACTTTTGGAAGAACTTAATCGGAGGTATTAGACGAGTCAATAATAGGAGACATATTAGAGGAACTGAGTTCTGCTCAAACTGATGAGCTGGGAGACTTTTAAGACTTGCTTTCTGCTTTATTGCTTTTATTTTGTATTGAGTACAGAGCCTGTAGTCAGTGAAGAAATTAACCTCAAGGGTATCTCTTGACTTATACTGGAGACCAGAGGCTGCCCTCTGTTACCCCTAAGCCCTTGAGTGTCATTCACAAAGGCCCTAACAGTTGACTGCAAAATATAACTCTGCCTTTTCCAAATAGTGTAGAAGACATGTATGCCGAGATCTATGGTGGAACCTGTCATTTGACAGGGTGGGAAAACTAAGATGGGTGTGACCCTGACAAAAGTTCATGGGGTGCTTTCGCACAACACCAGTGGCTGCATAAAATTCCACTTATAAGAAAGATTAGCTGAATTTTTGACAGTTTTCATTTTCATGTTGAACTTTAATGGTTACCAAATATTGGACAATAGGTAAGAAAGACATGGCATGCATAAGATCATGACTTACAAGCATTCTTTAAAAGGAAAGCAATTTCTCTATAAAGATCTCTTTAAAAACAATCTTCATTCATGAACACCTGGAATGGAGATAGATCAACAGAATTAACTGGCATGGATCTGATGCAGAGTGAACATATTTTATTTATATATGAGGTTGGAGAACTTGAGTTTCCGTGCAATTTTGTTAAACTGACTTAAAAAAAACCTGCTGGAAATAAACCAATTTATTGTTGTTATTTTATGTTCTGGTAATAACCAATAAAGGAATTAGCTTGATTGATTAGTAAGAATGACCTCTGTGCAAGTAAAGGTCAGGAGCAGGAAGGATATGGAGCCCATGGACATAATCTCAAGCTCTTAGCACATATATATTATTTATTTCCATGATGACTGTCTTCAAAGAGCTTATGAGAGATAGACCAACAGAACTGGATGATGATGATGATGATGATGATGATGATGATGATGATTTAAAAGGAGTGTCTGTTTTAATGAACAAGTACAAAATCGGTGGTACTGTTGAATTTATTGCTGCATTTTAAATATATATCTAAAACAAGGAGGCATTTAAAACATCCTCTTGAAAATGTTTTCACCATATATTCACATACTCAGACATTCTTCTTTGGTGGTGAAGGAGTGTGAACAGAAGAGAGCAACACATCTAATTGTGTAAGGGCAACATTGCCACCGTCATAATTGTTGTGCAGGACAAATAGGCTGCAAATGTAGAAAGGAACTGTATAATACGAGGTTTGATGTATTCCTCCCATCATGAAAATTAATGGAGCAGAGAGTAAAGTCCAAAGCTAGGTCTAGTAACATCTGTTTAGTCTAAATTTGACTCAATCTGCACATTTGCTATGTAGTACATGAAGCTCTGATGGTCCCAGGGAAAGGCACAGATTAAACAGTATATGTCGATCCGTGCTGTTATGAGATGGATCTACAATAGAGATCTAGGTGTTAATGAAAAAAGAGCCATCAGATTATGTTCCATGAAACTGTGATGTTCTGTAATAAGAGACAGGCATTTCACTCTCTAGGGTTCATTGTGGAATTTGGTACAGTCTGAAAATAAATGTTCCTTCTAACAATGGCCATCTGGACCATTTATTTCTGTATAACTCTATCTTCCCCCACCCCTGAACATTTTCTTTCACCTTTGTTGGTATAATGACATACCTGCCAACATTTTGCAGATGAAATCAGCAACTCTCCTGTATCACGGTCACTTTCTTGATATTGAACCACTGCCTGATCATACCCAGTACACATTCCTCCTGCAACAACCTGTTCTATACCAGCTTCTGAAGCAGATTTATTAGCAAACTGACCTTGAGATGTATGAAAATTTCCTAGAATGTTTTATCTCACAGTGGCTCTGGCTCTACATGTGGCACCAAGTTAGTATAGAGTAGCTGCAACTCAAAGCACATTGACTTGGAGTCTAATCCAAGTTCATGGAATGGATCCAATTTCCCCATCTCTTCTTTCCTACAGCCACTTGCAGTGCTGTTAAAACTTCACTGGGGGGGGGGGGGCTCAACAAGTAGAGTGGAATGCCAGGAATTGGTTGTGGGTGGAAGAGAGAGGAGCCATTTTGTGAACTTCTTGAAGTTAACTTACATTAGAGTCACAAACCATTCACTAAAAGGTATTTGAAGGAGCACCTATCTCCATATGTGCCTACTAGGGGTGTGGAGAAACCACAAGATTAGATTTGTATCTTTTGTGCTTGGAAGCATCCTGAACGGTTTTGTGTTGTTCTGGTTTGCTTTATTGTTAGGGTTCAAATATGATTAGTTAAATCTGAAGCTCTGTTTCTTCTTCTTCCTGACTATGTTGCAGAATCTAAAATCTTTCCCCTTTTAAAAATTGATGTTTCATAAAGAATGTACAAGCTAACACATAAGCATGTAAACAATAGCAGAACCATACACAGAAAATATGCCATATAATTTTTATTACAGGTATAAAGTTAAATATAGCAATTTTTAAATATAGGTCTGTGTAACCCAACCACAACAAGGAGTGAGTCATGAGAGGAGTGTTTATATGACTCTCCCTATTTATATAATTTATATAATCAAATAATAGTAAGTAGTCTGCATCAAAACTCTCTTATTTGGCTTTCTCCCAGCCTTCCTCTTCCCTACATAAGTGGCTGAAATTTGCAGGCATAGTTGTCTATTCTGATGGACACCCCTATATTTAGAAATGTAGATGTGGCAGTTCTTCTGCAAGGGCAGACTTTACTAATTGGGCTGACAAAAAGAAATCATGTTCCCTCCCCTAGACTTTTTTGTGGAGGGAATCAGCTTGAAAGCTGAAAACATTAGGGAAGTTTCCCTTGGTAAGTAACCTGTCAAAGTTCAGACAAATAGATCCAGGGGATATTGGGGTAGGTATTTTACTTTGATTATTTTTTAAAATGGGAAACATCACTGTTTTTATTACTGCCCCCCTGCTTCCTGGAAGAGTTCTCTCAAAAGAAAAAAATGAAAAGTAAGCAAGCTATGGGTTGGGTTGGGTTGGGTTGGGTTGGGTTGGGTTGAATTGAATTTGTTTGCTAAGAAAAATGTGGAAGAAGCAAACTACCCCTATAATCAAAACAAAATAAAAAGATTCCTTCCAGTAGCACCTTAAAGACCAACTAAGTTAGTTCTTGGTATGAGCTTTCGTGTGCATGCACACTGCATGCACACGAAAGCTCATACCAAGAACTAACTTAGTTGGTCTTTAAGGTGCTACTGGAAGGAATCTTTTTATTTTGTTTTGACTATGGCAGACCAACACGGCTACCTATCTGTAACTACCCCTATAATGTTATAGAACCTTTAAAGACTTGCTCTCACACCCAGATCTCAGAGGAGAATGATGACCCATATGAAGAACAACTCTCTTTGCTTACCTCAACATGCCCCCTGCCCAAGTCACTGCTATTAAAATCTAGACCTGTCCTTCAAAATGAAAAATTTCCCCCTCTCCAGCCCCACTACCCTTTCCTTTAGCTTCATCTAGAGATCTAGTTTTGTTTCATTACTCAGGAAAGAAAAGGAGGGCGATAACATGTTATTAACTCTCTCTCTCTCTTTTGGAAAAACCAAGATCACAGAGTACCTGAGACGCTTTGGGGGTCCCTGAGATGCCTTGAAACACCTATTTTACAGTGTGATCTGACTCAGGAAAGTAAGGTCATGACCCCAAGCGTTTAGGATCCCAAGCTTTTAAGATGCAACTAACTGTTTAATGCAGCTTTTTTTTCTCCATATAATTTTTATTATTAAACATAAAACATAAATGATGTGCTTGTGGTGTTCATTTACATTTCAGTTGTTTTATTCCTTTTGCAAACTATTGTGGGAATACAATGGATGGGTGGCATGAAAATACCATATTTTTCACTCCATAAGACACATTTTTTCCTCTTAAAATCTAAGGGGAACTGTCTTTGGGTCTAGCAGCTCTAGGGTAGCCCGCAAAGCCTCCGCAGGGCAGCGGGGAGCCTTCATCCCGCTGCCCTGGGGAGGCTTCGTGCGGCTATCCCTGGCTTTTGCGGGAGGTGTAGGAAGGGACAGAGCGAGGCTCTCTTACTTTCCCCACCTCCCGCAAAAGCCCCCAAGAGCCGCATATTTTTTCCCCTTGAATTCCCCCCCCCCCAAAAGTAGGTGCACCCTATAGTCAGGTGCGCCTTATGGAGCGAAAAATACAGTACATGTAACAAAGAAAAAATCCAGCAACGTTTTACTCTCCTGATAGACATGGGTGGAAAGAAGCTCGCACTCTTTGAAGCAATGTGTGCACAGGGGAAACACTTTGCTGCCTGTTTCTCATTTCAAAGAATGGTTCCTTGATTAATAATGCTTCATAAGGAATTGGTGGGAAGTCCAAGCAGGGGAGACAATTGTACATGGATCAAGGCAAATCAGGCTTCCTCTGTCCAGTCTAACTTGGATCTCCTTGTTTGATTTCTGATCCACTTTGTTCTGCAGACCTTGTCCTACAGGAGGGAAAATGAGGGCTACCAGTTCAAGGATCTGGTCCCAATAATATCAGGACCAGTCTGAATGAGACCTGTGCTGGCCTGGGTCTCAGAAAGTCTGCTTGGGTAACCATTCCAGTGTGCAGCTATATGAGAAAATAATACGAATCTCCCTTTCTTCTTCTTTAAAAAAGTAGAAGGAAGCAATCATGTACTTGAATGGAAAGGCTGGAGAGGCTGAAAAGAAACAGGAAATGATTTTAAAGATGAACCCCAGAAGACTAACATTTGCTTTGCAAGTTTGCCAGTCATCTTCTGCAGTTAGCCTGTGAATGAAGATAAACTCAGCTTAGGAGAGAAAACCAAAGAAAAATTCAGCCATTTAATCTTCTTAGACTGATTATTGCAAGCTGTGATAATTCTTTCCACTATGTGCTTTTAGTACTTTCATATGACAAGGCTTAGGAAGCCCTTCGTATTTTAGCTCAAATAAATGCTGACAGTTTTAAAGCCTGCTTTTTGATTGGCATTGCAGTTTGCATTCTCTCTTCTACACCAGAGATTTCCTCTTTCCTTTCCCTTTTTAGATTACCGGGTTCATTCTTTGGGCACAGTCTGTGCACCTGCAGTGGATGGATTCTTTGAAGGCTGATCTCTCAACTGATCTGTCAACAACTTCTTGTCTTGGCTACTGCAACATGGTGGGGCTGCCCAATAAGGTAGAGCAGAAATTTCAGTTGATCAAAAATGGTATTAACCATTAGGGCATATAGCACCTATAAAGAAAGTGTTCCACTGGCTGCTAACATATTTCCAGGATACAAGTTGTTACACTTAAGGTTCTTTGTTCTGCATACCTTAGAGAGCTCATTCTAGTGTGTAGGTGTGTTACATGAATGCTTCCAGTGCTCCTTCTGGGGCTGGAAAGTGGTTAGTTTAACCTCTGGTTTTCTAGTAAAGCTGAATTACTGTGTTGCAGAACGATGCACGTCTAAAAAACTGTGTCACCAACATGAAAATACAGTGGTACCTTGGTTCTCAAACTTAATCCGTTCTGGAAGTCCATTCCAAAACTAACGTGTTCCAAAACCAAGGCGTGCTTTCCCACAGAAAGTAATGCAAAATGGATTAATCCATTCCAGACTTTTAAAAACAACCCCTAAAACAGCAATTTAACATGAATTTTACTATCTAACGAGACCATTGATCCATAAAATGAAAGCAATAATCAATGTACTGTACTATAAAATAAACAAGACAGTATTGTAGATGATAAAAAAATAAAATTATTATTATTTTCTTACCTGCACTGATGATAGTCATTGTTTGGATGGGGGGCTTTAATCCATTTCCACAGTCACACAGTCAATCAATCAGTAGCTGAACTGGGTTCCACACAGTCACAAAAACAAATTAGCCAGAAAAGCCTCACAAACAAAAACGCAATATAAACAGCAAAAACAAAGGGTCCAAACTTAATCCATTCCGGATGTTTGTTTGACTTCTGAAATGTTCAGAAACCAAGTTGCAGCTTCTGATTGGTGCAGGTGCACCAGAAACAATAGCCGACAGCCGCATGGGACGTTCGGATTCTGAAAAACATTCGCAAACCGGAACACTTACTTCCGGGTTTTCAGCATTTGAGAACCGAAGCGTATGAGTACCAAGGCATTTGAGAACCAAGGTACCACTGTATATATCTGTGGTCAGCAGCAGACAGAATGATGCTTACTTAGCTTACCTCCAGCAGAGCAGCTGCTGCAAACTGCAAATGAGAAGGGGAAGGATGAGGCATCAGCAAGCTCAGCATGGTACAAGCATGTTTGACATGAGCAATGGACTGACTCCACCAGTGCATTTGCACCACTCAAACCTTGCCCCTATTGGCAAAACCTATTTGGTGTTTTGCAACTTTCTGACTAGTTGCAGGACCTTAGCCAGCCCTAGCAGAGTAAACGCAGGATCCACGGAAGCAATTGGTGACTTGGCTGCAGACAGGATAGATGAAGCAGGAACCAGGAACTTGTAGTTAGGTGGTTATTATATACAGTGGACTATTTACAAGAACAGAACACAGATCTCTTGCTAGCTCTCTCTGACACAACTCACAACTCCTACACTGACACACAGAACTCTGAACTCTGAACCAACACATTGCAGTTAGTAGGCCATTAATTATCACTCCCTTGGGAAAGCTTGACCAATCAGGGAGCTGTTTCCATGCCTCTGTTATCACCAGGCAGACTTACTCCTTCACATGACCTTCTGGCTGTCTGCCAAACCTTAATTGACTCTGTGTGAGTAGCTGCATGTACACAGTTTCCCAACAGCCCCTCCCTCCTCTGTCATGGTATGGAGCAGCAACTCAGCTGAAGGGAGGTCAAGTATGCGGTGCAGCCCCACTGTGTCATCTGCTATTGCCTGTGACCCTCCAGATGTTTTTGGACTACCCCTCCCATCTTCCCTGGCTTTTGGCCTTGCAGTCTGAAGCTGCTGGAGACTGGAGACCAGCAGGATCTGATGTCAGGGACTGGTTTGTCGAGGAGGAATAGTGAGAGGCTACAGCCAGGGAGAAGCATCAGAGAAGCATCAGAGGAAGAATGGTGGGAGGCTCCAGCTGGGGAACCCCCAGGGAAGCATCTGAGGGTGTTACATGTAGCAGAACAAAAGGCATGGAGAGTCCCTCCCTGAAGGAGTTTGAGACTATTGGGAAGACAGCCAGCTGGAGAGGAGCCTTCGGAGGAAGTGGGAGGCTCAGTCCTGATAACTGCTTCATCAGGCTTATCCTATCGTGGCGTTCTCTGTTGTGTTTTGTCTCTCTGAATAAAGAATCATCCTTACTGCTCATCTCTGAGTTTCTGTGCTGAACTGCAGCTGAACCAGCCTTGACATCTGGTGGACCACAGATTCCCCATCCATGATAAATGCCGTCCCATTTGTTGAGTCCACTAGAGAAACCTTATTGCAGGTTCTACTGCCATTGAAATGGGTTGTTCTTGGCTCTTAATGAATCAAGAAGAAGAAGAAGAAGAAGGGGAGGAGGAGGAGGAGGCAGAGGAGGAGGAGTTTGGACTTGATATCCCGTCTTTCACTCAACTTAAGGAATCTCAAAGCTTCTAACAATCTCCTTTCCCTTCCTCCCCCACAACAAACACTCTGTGAGGTGAGTGAGGCTGAGAGACTTCAGAGAAGTGTGACTAGCCCAAGGTCACCCAGCAGCTGCATGTGGAGGAGCGGGGAAGCGAACCCGGTTCATTAGATTACGAGTCCACTTAACCACTACACCAAGATTACGAGTCCACTTAACCACTACACCATGCTGGCTCTCAATAATGACCTCTTGTGAGGGGGGATCTAGCTGATTTGGGAGGACAGTTAAAAGCTATCTGAGTCTTTGGTGTTCCTATGTTTATCCCAGGCTTCTGCCAAGGCTCCCACCTCTCAGCCTAGCAATCTCAAGAGCAGAATGACTCAGGGAGAGGGGTAGGCAGGAGGGAGAGCTGAGACACCATTCTCTCAATTTCTTGACCTGAGTCTCCTGCTTTAATTGTTGTGCTGTTCTAATGGGATTGTTTTATTCCATAGTTTAACCATGGACATTTATATTTCTGTGTTTCAATGGACATTTATATTTCTGTGTTTCAATAAAAAAGAGGAAAACTACTTCCCCCGCCCCCCCAAAAAACACACCATGTAGCTTCTATTGTTTTATTCTGTTTATTGCAGACCCACAGCCAGTGCAAAATATTTTGTGCTCACTTGAGGAGCAAAACAGTGTGGGGGTTACTGTCCTGAGTGAAAGAGAGAAGGGGAGGTATCTGTCATAAATGAGCCAGCCACCAGGGAAGGTTTGCAGCCAGCCCCCTCTGAAGGGTTGCACCCAGATCCCAATGAAGGCTTGCAACAAGCTGAAGAAAGCTGCCAGGAACAGAGGGGGTTAACTGCCAGGTAGGATGAGCATCAGCGAGTGCCAACTCCCCCACCCCTTGGAATGCCAGTTGATAAGAGAATGGCTGGGAGTCAGTCGGAACCCAGCCAAGGCTATACTGGCGTGAACACAGAAGGAAACAGTTTGTCAGAATGGGAAGAGATTGGAGCTGAGCCAATCCCTCCTAAGAATAGACTAAGGGGAGGGCTGTTAGACTGGAAACAAGGCAAAAGGCACAAAGTAAGAAAGTTCAATATCTTCTGTAACCAGAATCGAAGCTCAGAAGGGTCATCATGATTGATGAGATTGGCAGCTTGTTAGAGCCATCCGGAGAACTCTGTTTCTTTTTGCAATAATTCTTCCTTTTTAATTCACTACGCTTGCTGTGTTTTCAAGACAGGAACCGGGACTCCTGAAAACCTAGTATCTAAAAACCTAGATTAGTGATTTTGGAATTGGATACCTTTTAAGCCCCAGATTTAAAATGTTTAGTAAATGGAGGATAAGGCTATCAATAGCCACTAGTTGGAGCCATTATGTCTCTGGATACCAGTTCCTGGGAATCACAAGTGAGAAGAGAACTGTTGCAGTTAAATCCTGATTATAGGCTTTCCATTGGCATCTGGGGTGGATCTACACACAGTGGAAAACCCCCGCTATAAGTAAGTCAGAAATTAAATTGTTATAACAAAAGGGGGCGGGGACACTATGGAAAATCAGTGCCATCTGGTGTTGCATGTTTATAACACATTCAAAACACTGTTGTTTTTTTTTGTTTGTTTTTTTTACTAATGTAGCTGAGCCCTTGGTTGGCCACTGTAAGACCAGGATGTTGGGGAAGATGGTGTGATCCAGCAGGGCTCTTCTTATGTTTTTACATCTCTTCCCTATGTCTAGTTGACACACATATTTGCCTTGGACTATAACCGACAGAGAAACAGGTCATATATCTCATACCCTTGAACATTCTGAACTACAACAATGCTTTGGGAGCTTCTATTAAATGACTTAGCAGATGCAATCTTATTTCTTTTATAAAAATAAATGAAGACAAGACAGGAGAGAAGATCAGATAAAATAAAACTGGCAGAAGTGGTCTAAAGGTTGACTTAACCTTTCTGCGGGTGCTATAAAGGATAAGTCATCAGTTTAAAAAGAAAAGAAAAAAATTCAATGAATGCTCCAAATGTTCTTAAAAAGGCATTTTCATTAACTTTGGTTTCCTTCAAGGCTCCTCTAATAATTCATTAGAGGCATCACACAAAATGAAATGAATGGCACAAAAAGTGAGTTGTCTGTGGCAGAAATTATATTTGTGTCAGGCTTTTGTGGTCCTACTTCATTATAATAGATTAGGATCGTGGATGTATGCATCAGAATACCCTGGGTAGCCTCTGGGAAGAGGGACCCAATCCTTTTCAAGGTTGGAACAAGTGTTTCCCTGTGATCAAAACAATCCAAACCTGACTGCAGACTGTACTAGTGACTAGAACAATTTGAGCCAGTACAATGATTGGGGGATGACATTTCCCCCTTCCACAAGTTTGGAGAAGAAAGTTCTCTGCTGAAGGCTTTCTACTCTCAACTAAGCATTGCAATGTTTTACATTTCAAAAGGAGCTTCAGGAGGGGGCAGTTCAAAGCAGAGAATTGATAAGGGAAGCGGTGGTTAACCCTTTCCCCATCTGATATTTCTCCACTTCAAATCAATACACACACATACACACAGCAGTTCCCCCTAGGAATCCAAAATTGGTTTTAAGAACCTACCTTCACTCACTACTTCTTCAAATTGAATTCTCCCTTTCTGAAGTAGTACTCCCCCCCCCATTTATTTATTTATTATTATTATTATTATTACAAAAGCCAGGACTGAATCTGTTCCTACCTAGGGCTGCCATACATCTGGATTTTCCAAGACATTACCAGGATTTCAAAGATGGAACTGACATCCAGGGGGAGGGGGGATTCCCAAAAGTTGGCAACTCTATATTCCTACCCCCAGAGGAATACAAGCAATCCCGGTTACCAGAGGCAAGGGAAGTGAGTGTGGCAGAAACAGTGGCTGTGGCAATGGGACGGATTTTCTGACAGTCCACTGTGGGATAAGGTGTGATCTGACTCACCATGCCATACAACTTGCTGCAGATTAGGGATACAAAGTCTAGCAGTTTAAAAAATGCCCCGGAAATGTATCTTTATATCAATGGAATCCCCCCCCCCCAATACCAATTCAGAAGCTCACAATGTTATTTGCAAGTGTTATTTTACCAAATGCCTCAAGGAAATCAACAATCATCTGACTTGTAGAAGACATCTGAAGGCAGCCCTGTTTAGGGAAGTTTTTAATGTCTGATGTTTTATTGTATTTTTAATATTTTGTTGGAAGCCGCCCAGAGTGGCTGGGGAAACCTAGCCAGATGGGCGGGGTATAAGTAAGTAAGTTACTCTTTGTTCCACACTTGGTTCTTCAGTATGGCCTCCCCTAAACTTTAGAAGCCCCTGCCCACTGATATTAGGGAAATACACTCACAGTATTATTTTTGGTGCCTGCTTTAAACTTTTTTAGTTACGCAAGCCTGCTAATACCTGCACATTTGAAATGTATCTTAATATGTTACTGGATGGCAGCTATTAACCTCTTAACAAAGCAAGACAAAAAGCAAAACAAAACAAAAATCCCATGGGTTTTATCATCAGTTGCGCAAATTTCTCTCTCACCTCCCGTCCCTGCAGTATGAGAAAACACCTAAAACTATTTTATGAAGAAGAAATTAAGAAGAGTAGTTGTTACCGTACCCAAACTTTATCTAATTCAACCACAACTCTACCTTCATCTTCATTAACTCAAACTTTCTCTAGACATTAAACTAAATTAGGCCCTGTATTATCAGGGAACTGTTAAGATTAATTCTCAGTAAAACGCTATTCTAAGTGAGGGTCCTTTAAGTGAGCAAGCGTACAATCTGTCTACAGCAGTAAAGTTTTATCCACAGTAAAACACCTGAGTAACAAGAGGCAAGAAATAAGGCCATTTCATCATTTAAACTGCAACTACCTCTTTATTTCCCACTACACTTTTTTTTTTTAAGGCTTGGAAATGTTTAAAATTGAGACGGTTCTCCCACTGATAAAATACAGTGAAGTGGAGGAAAAAGCAGGAGGGGGAAATCAATACCCAAAGAATTACTTACTACTTTATTTTTCTCCTTCTAGATCTTATGCACTTTCTCATACTGTATGTGGTTGAACAGTCGTCTTCTTCTTTTCTTTTCTTTTTAAGTGACATTATATTGTATTCTTATTTTTTGCGCCTGTCCTTTAGGGCAAGAATATATTTTGTAGATGCAATTCTTTCTTTTCTGTTTCATTTTTATTTGTTGTATGGGAAATGTTGTATGAGGGGTGGGCTTTCTGTTCCTTTTCCTCTTCCCATGTAACCCCAAAATCTGCTCCAGAGAGCCCCCCAAACATTGGATCTGATTTTGAGGGTTCAGGGGGCTGGTTTGGAAGGGACAGGAGAATTGGGCACATGGAAATTGCTTGCACAACCAGAGCTGCAATGTTGGATACTGCTTATATTTTCTAAGGGGGTGGGGAACTACTTACTGTCTGGACTAGAGCAATCTTCTTTCTTTCTTTTTGTGAAGCCCCAGACATGCTTGGATTATAAAACTGTGGTGTTGCTTTTGAAAAATGTAAGATATTGATCCCAAACTTGGAGCATAGCAATTACCTCTTATTTTCTTCAAAGTTTCATCACATTTTGAAAGATAGGCATTCCTGAAGCATTGTCAAAGCCGCCAGCAATGATTCCTTTCTGGTGCTCTAAAACTGGGTTGTACTGGATGATTCAGGAGGAACACACAGCAGTAAGCTTCACAGGCACACTGGCAACTTCTTACCTATAGCACAGATCTTGCCAAGCCACTATCTTTCAAAAGGGCAAAGAGAGAGGAAAAAGGAAGGTCGCAGTTCTGTGCGCATGTGACTATAGTGCTTTGCAATGTCATCAATGTGGACACAGCTAACGACAAAGCATTTAATGTGTGGAGGGTCATGACACAGAGGCAAGACATAGAGCAGGGGTCGGCAAGGCTTACTGGGCATGGGTTGGATCACTGGGCCGGACTGGTGCAGCGCAACACCGGAAATTGCATCTGTGCATGTCTGTGGTGCCAAAAACCGCTTCTGCGCATGTCCGGACGCTGAAAACCACACCTGTGCAGAAGCGATTTTCGGCATCTGGGCATGCGCTGAAGTGATTTCTGGTGCCGTGGACATGCACAGATGCAATTTCCGGAGTCTGGGCATGCGCAGAAGTGGTTTCCAGAGCCGCGGAAGAGAGTCCCCATGCCGTGTTGCGCCAGTTTAGTGCAGCACACGGGGACTCGCCAAGCAGGTGACTCAGTTCAGGGGCGGCTTGTGGGCTGGTTAAATGGCCTCTGTGGGCTGCTTCTGGCCCATGGGCCGCAGGCTGGGGACCCCTGACATAGAGGATAGAGCTGGTATGTTCACTCCCATAAGGGGAGTACAGTCGTCCTTGGTTCTTGAATGGAATCCATTCCAGAAGTCCGTTCGAGTTCTGAAAGCGTTAGAAAACCAAGGAGCAGCTTCTGATTGTCTGCAGGAGCTTCCTGCACTCAGGCAGAAGCTGCAAAAGCCACATGGATGTTCGGCTTCCAAAAAAGTTCACAAACCAGAACACTCACTTCCGGGTTTGCAGCATTCAGGAGCCAAAACGTTCAAGTCAAAGGGCGTTCAAAAACCAAGGTACGACTGTACTAGCTTTTTTCCTGAGTCATGCAGAGTGATACAGTGGTTTCACCCTTGAAGCCCTGGTGATGAGAATTTGAAGATGACTATTTGCAGGATGGCAACTATTAGCAACAGTAGTATTTATGCATACGAAGTCCAATGCAATGTGTTTCTTCTTGCTTCTTGCTTCCAAAACTCCTTCATACCCAAGCATATGTTATCAGTCCATTGCTGGCCTGTGTTCACGCTCAGCAAAACAACGGCGAAATAACCAGCTAACCTCCAATTTCCACCCCTCCTATCTAAAACACACATGCACGCTCACTTTTAAAGGGAGTTAAGACATTAACAAGGCAATGATGCAGCGTTTCTGTGAGCTTAATTGGAGTCACAAGATTTTGCAGCTGTCACATTACATTGCATAGGTATTCTTTTCCCCAGTGCAATTTATTCTTTGCAAAATACATTTTCTAACAAATACAGTACAAATACTAAGAGGGCATAACACCTGAAGAAGGTTCTTAACTCATATATCTGTTGAGGAATATTTTGTATAGTTAGGAAGAACAGGGTTGACCTAACCCATTTACATTTGAACAAATATGACGTTCCCACCATTGCTCTGTCTCTCAAGTATTTTTTCCAGTGTGTGTTGGTAATAGAACCTGGATGGGTGTGACCACACAAGACATAATAATAATAATAATAATAATAATAATAATAATAATAATAATAATAATAATAATAATAGTAATTATTATTATTATTATTATTATTATTATTATTATTATTATTAAACCCCCCCATCTGGCTGGGTTTCCCCAGCCACTCTGGGCGGCTCCCAACAGAACTTTAAAAACACAGTAAAAGATCAAAAATTAAAAACTTTCCCAAACAGGGATGCTTTCAGGGGTCTTCTAAAAGTCAGACTAAAGGTGCATTCAGAACGGGTATTAATGCTTTAGTTTTCCTAGTTATAATGCTAGCAATTCTGTCCCTGTTACCAGTGTTTTACTCTGCATTGTTTATTCTATTATGAAACTGCAGTGTTTTGATCAATGACATGCTAAATTGACATGCTAAATTTCATTCATGCTGTTACCGGAGAATCCGAGGGCTCTCTTGGACAAATGAAGACACCGACCAGGGCAACTCAGAGCAAAACAGCAGCCAGTAGGCTTGGCCTTTATTTAGGAAAAGACTGTCGCGACAGGGCTCCCACTGTCCACGAGGTGAAGCAAGATGGAAGCCCCGAACAAAGGGTGACCCCAACTTTTATTAGTTGCTAATCCCTTACGCTACACCCCCCAAATTACATCATATTTACATCATGATTACATTAAAATTAGGAGGAGTCAAGGAGGGGCTATACAGGTAACTTGAGAGTCCTGACACCTGGCTGGAGCCCCCTCTCCCCTCCCCGCATGAGTCAATTTGAAGAACAAAGAGAAAGGTGAAGTTTCCTGCCCCCTGAGGGGAATCCGGTCAGAGTCCTTTGTGTGAGTCCGAGCGGAATACACTAAAATATGCAAGTTATTGTATCTCTGATAGCCTTCTGTCTGAGCCCATCACGGTGGCTATCAAGGTTGTTCCGTCAGCTGGGAAGGGCCGCAGGGTACGTGACCGCTCGGTCGAGGGATTATGGCTGCCCTGTCCCAAGTCACCCCCCTTTGATAGTCCTTGTAATATGCAGTAAAATAAAAGTGGTCCGATGAAAATCCGATGTACGGCTGAGTTTTGGCGAATATAAAACGGTGAAGACTTTGAAGTTCAAACCAATCCCAAGTTCAGGAAACAATGTAGCAAGCTCTTGATTGGATCAGTCATGGTTGGGTGAATTCGGAAACGTTGTATCAGTGAGCTGTCAAACAGGGACACAGCGAATGCCGGCTGCAGTACCAGCGCAGCCGCCACCAGGGGCGCTGTTTGCTAATGCTGATTGGTTGAAGCGGCAGCAGAGTGACCCAGAGTTCGGTCACCCGGTCTACTCATGTTAAGAATAGGGCGGCGCGGAGCGCTAGATTGGGAAGCCGTCAGGCTAGCGCTTCCTTATTTACGGAAGGCTTTTGGGAGGTGACCCTCTAAAGGGACATCTCTAGGGTTGGGGAGGGGAGATGAGTGTACGTGTGAGTGTGGTGCTTGTGCAGTACACGTGACGAATGGAAGGGGGGGTGATTTTCCGGCGACAATGCCAGTGGGCATCATGTGACAGAACAGCAGAAGTCATTGGACATGGTGCCACCCGTTATGGGCATGTCTGTTGTGCCATTACTAACCCATGAAAATGGCAGGAAACAACAGTATGTTGGAATACTGCCTCAGTTTTCATCACATGGCAGTTTTCATCACTGTGGCCCTGCAGATGTCATTGGCTTACGCCTCCCATCACCCTTCATTGGCAATGCTGGTTGGGGCTGATGGGCGTTGGAGTCTGAAAACAACAGGAGAGCTACGATTCCCATTGTGTTATAGCAGGATCTGAAGACTTAAGGTCTTGCTGCAGGGTGCTTTTAAAAAACAACAACCAGAGGAGTTGAGGATCTGGAAACCCCCAGTCATTCCTTGATATGGGCTTCAGAGACCTGGAACACTATTGTGCAGATGTGGTTCACCTGGAGGTCAAGTGGGCTCATGTTGTTTGCTATAGTTCTACACATCTGAGTCAAACAATGACCCTAAAGGCTTTCTAGAGGTTTTCCTAGGATTAAAATGAGGATGATGAGATAGTCCTTCACTGTAAAGAATTACCCATGGAGACTAATTACTTTTTCTAGCTGCTTTATTTTCTTTTAATCTCCAGCATCAGAGAATACTCACTATAATTAGTGCTGAGACAAAAATGGCTCCCATTTGGCGTATGAAATATGCTGTGAATCTGAGAATTGTAGAGTTGGAAGGGACCAGTACAGTCCTCTAGTCCAACCCCCTGCAATGCAGGAATCTCAATGAAAGCATCCATGACAGGTGGCCATCCAACCTCTGCTTTAAAACCTCCAAGGAGGGAGAGTCCAGCACCTTCCGAGGGAGTTCATTCCTCTGTTGAACTGTTCTTACTGTCAGAAAATTCTTCCTGGTGTTTACTTGGAATCTCTTTTCTAACTTGAAGCCATCAGTTTGGATCCTATCCTCTAGAGACGGAGAAACAAGCTTGCTCCATCCTCCATGAGACAACCCTTAAGATATTGGAAGATGGCCATCATATCTCCTCTCAGGACTCAGCTGTACAGCTGCAAATAAAACATTCTGAATGTATTGTAAAATGCAATATACAATTGTGACACTGTGAGCTATTGCAAATTCAGTGCATTTTGCAAACCAATTTAGAAAAAAAATCATTTTCACAATGTTTTTAACGTGTGTGGAGATTCCACCTCAGTCTCCTCTTTTCCAGGTCAATAATAATAATAATAATAATAATTATTATTATTATTTATTTATTTATTATTTATACCCGCCCATCTGGCTTGGTTTCCCCAGCTTCCAACAAAACATTTTAAATACATTAAAACATCATAAACATTAAGCATACCCAACTCCCTCAACCGTTCCTCATTAGGCTTGGTTTCCAGACCTTTGATCATATTCTTTTTCTTTACCATTATAGTTCACAATGGCGAGAGCCAAAGTGGTGTTTTTGCCTCTAATAGATTTGTGTATTTATTCCATAATCTATACAATTTTTTCCTCATTACATGATTTATAAATCCTTTACGTACCTTCACCTTTTCATACCATAAATAAGTGTGCCAACCGAAAACAATATCATTGGCTGTTGTGCCTCATTGCAAGGAAGCACAAAGCCTGGTTAAGTGCCAAGACCCCTAGAGCCTCGCACCCCTCAACAGACATTGGAATGGCCTCTCACAATATCGTTCCAGAATGTGCCTGTGGGATAGGCCCGCTTTCAAATGCACGAACTGAGTGGAATTTCTTGCCCCACCCAAACTCTGTCTTGTCTTCACCCATGCACACTTCCTTCCATCTAGGAGCAACAAGACCACAAGGGAAGGAGCCAAACTGTTGGCTCCTGCAGCAAGACCCAGGATTTCCTTCCATACTCACAATGGTTGGGAAAATCACTTCCAAGGATAAGATCATGACCCAGGAGTAGCATGTTTGTAATATATATTTGTATTAGAATCAAAGAAAAATATATCCAAGTAACAAGCAGGTGCAATTTATCTATTTATTTGTATATTTTGGATTGTGGGGAAGGGAGAAAATGGGTCTTTTTGGAGGGGAGCTGGGCTGGAGATGCTGGACTTCCTATTGCTGCTGCCTATTGTTTTCTGCCTGGAAGAAAAAAGAAAAGATTCTTATTTTTTTCATTCACTATGCATTTATTATTCCACTGATATCCCCTTTTCCCTGCAAGAATCTCAGGGTGGCTTACATGAGTCTCCTCCCCTCATCCCATCCTCACAACAGCTCTTTGAGGTAGGCCTAGAAGCAGTGAGCACCCAAGGCCACCAATTCAGTTCTATGGGTGAGGGGGGATTTGAACTCTGGTCCCCTAGTCCTAGTCCAGCAGTCTAACTTGGGTTGCCAACCCTTTGAACCGATGGGCACACCTGCAAACCTGAGAGACTGCAGTGGGCACTACACCGTAATGGAAAATGTAAAGGAACATGATTATCTCTCTGCTTCAAAAGGGATGTCCCTGAAGTCTTCTTGAATCAGTGATCTGCCTCCTTCCTCCCCAGCGAGCCAGATTCTCTCTGCCCTCCCTGTTCCTTATGAACACAAGTGATCTCTTACTTTAGTGACATCCATCTCCCGAGCCTTGCGTCAAACATGGATTACTTTGATTTTGACTACCAGTTCCCCCCTTTTTTGGTCACAGCCACTAATTCCTCCTTCTTGTCCTCCTCCTCATAGACCAGGGCATCATGTTTCGGTGGGTCACAGAAGGAGGCCAGCAGCCTGCACAGCCTTTGAAATCTAGGGAAGAAAAGAAGGTCAGGTAATAGATTATAGTTATTTCCTCAACACTTTCTATCTCTACACTGCATTGGGGGCACCCGGCAGCTAAACTAGCATTCAGAAACCTCTCATGGAGAGTGCATCTTGTCAAAAGACCCTCCAAAACTGGGAGATGATGCCCACAAGGGAGAAGGCAAGCCACTTCCCTCAAAGCATCTAAGGTGGCCCTGAGGATTTTTGTTGTTGCAAAAGCTAGCTCCTCTCGCCTGAACTAACTATACTCAAATAGTTGCTCTTGCCAAGTCACTCAGCAGGGGGACATGTCACAACAGAGGACATGACACCATTACTTTAGCTACCTTGCTTAACAATGGAACAATGGGCATCTCTCCCCTTAATATACATTTTAAAATATATCTTTTAGTGGGTTAAGCAGTTTTATTTAATTCATTAAAAAAAGTTCTAGACACCTTTTCACGCAGCACCATGATTTTCTGGAAAGGACAGGAAATGCACACAAACACACACTTTTCAAACATGGAGGGGTCACCAAAGGAAAACACTTCTAGCCTAGACTATGGATGCTGTTTCTCACTTAAGAGTTAAAAATAACCTCTCTCAGCACCCTGTAGTAATCTGTCTAGCATTATGAAATACTAGAAATGTTATGAGTTTGTGGGTGCTAGACTCCCCTTTGTCATGAGTTTCTGGGTGCCAGGCACTGAACCCCTGGACACTGAACATCTGGGGAGTTGATCTAAGCCTTGTTTAAATGCACCCCAAGCTCTACATTTGATTATTTGCTATTAGAAACTGGTTGAAACCAATGTATTTCATTCACACACAAAAATCTGACATGTGATTATGATAAAGGTTTATAGACAACGGGTAACACATTTATTGATCCTTTTTGTATGTTATTATTTGTCTAATGTATAATTTATATATAACAATCAATAAGGGGTTGGGAAGGGAAGCAGTTTTGAATATGAAACTGGTGGATGGCTGTCATTAATTCAGATCAACTTCATAGAATCATAAAATCTTTGAGTTTTAAGGGATCCAGGGGTCATCTAGTCCAACCCCCTGCAATGCAGGAATCTCAGCTAAAGCATCCAGCCTCTGTTTAAAAACCTCCAAGGAAGGAGACTCTGCCATCTCTCGTAGGAGTCTGTTCCACTGCTGAACAGCTCTTACTGTCAGAAAGTTTTTCTGAATGTTTAGTCGGAATCTCCTTTCTTGCAACTTGAAGCCATTGGTTCGAGTCCTACCCTCCAGAACAGGAGAAAACAAGCATGCTATTCCTCCATGTGACAGCCCTTAAGATATTTGAAGATGGCTATCATATTTCCTCTCAGTCTCCTCTTTTCCAGGCTGAACATACCCAGCTCCTTCAAGCACTTCTCATAAGGCTTCATTTCCAGACCCTTGATCAGTTTGGTTGCCCTCCTCGGCACATGTTCCAGCTTCTCAGCATCCTTCTTAAATTGTGGTGCCCTGTATTAGACACAGTATTCCAGGTGTGGTCTGACCAAAGCAGAACAGAGTGGTACTATTACTTCCCTTGATCTGGACACGATACTTCTGTTGATTCAGCCTAGAATAGCGTTAGCTCTTTTTTTGCTGCTGCATCACACTGTTGACTTATGTCAACCCTTAGATCCTTTTCACATGTGCTGCTAGGAAGCCAGGTGTCCCCCATCTTATATTTGTGCAACTGGTTCTTCCTGCCTAACCTTACATGTGTCTCTATTTAAATCATGTTGCTAGTTTCGGCCGAGTTCTCCAATGTGTTATATTTTATATTTTATACATTTATTTATATTTTATACAGTGATATCTTGGGTTACAGAGGCTTCAGGTTACAGACGCTTCAGGTTACAGACTCTCGTAACCCAGAAATACTACCTTAGGTTAAGAATTTTACCTCAGGATGAGAACAAAAATCGCGTGGCAGAAGCGAAAGGCCCCATTAGCTAATGTAGTACCTCAGGTTAAGAACAGTTTCAGGTTAAGAACGGACCTCCAGAATGAATTAAGTTCTTAACCCAAGGTACCACTGTACTTTCTTTTTTATTTTTATTTTTGACAAAGTAATGATCACAAATAAGTAAGAATAAAAAATGTGAACCCCACGACTGAGACCATTCCATTTTAACTATCCAACCTCTCAAAATTCCAACACCTCTTGCGATGGTTTGACCCCTTTCCATTTAATAATAATAATAATAATAATAATAATAATTTATTTATACCCCACCCATCTGGCTGGGTTTCCCCAGCCACTCTAGGTGGCTTCCAACAGAATATTACAATACAATAACCTATCAAACATTAAAAGCTTCCCTAAACAGGGCTGCCTTCAGATGTCTTCTGAAAGTCTGGTAGTTGTTTTTTCTCTTTGACATCTGGTGGGAGGGTGTTAACAGTACAAATTCTACAAACACCCTCCATATCTCCTCAAAATCATTTCTCCTGCATATTTCCCATCTTACCTCAATGGCACATGTTAATTTATCATTAATAGCTATATCCCACACCTCTTTATACCATTCTTCCATTTTATATTCTGCTTCCCCCTTCCACTTCCTAGCTATCATAATTCGTGCAGCTGTCAATAAATTTGTGAGCAAGTCCTTCGTAGCCTGTGAACCTTCCACCCCATCGTAAATTGATAATGATGCTACCTCTGGACTTTTGGTCAGCTTTAAGCCAGTGATTTCCGTTATCTCCTCAAACACCCATTGCTATTTCTTTCTTCTTCTTCTTTTACATATTTACACCCTCACCACATATGAACATAATTCCGTTTTAAGATGGAGCTCAGTCTTTTATGATGCTGGGTACCTAACGGGGCAACGAAAGGCCATTATCTTGACAAACAAAATGGTTCCACAGGCTTCCTCTCATACATTCTACCTCCACTGATCCAGGATCACAGTGGGTTTCATCCTCCTTGACCCCCATCAAATTCATAACAATATGTATACAGTGGTGCCTCGCAAGACGAAAAGAATCCATTCCGCGAGTCTCTTCGTCTTGCGGTTTCTTCGTCTTGCGAAGCAAGCCCATTAGCGGCTTAGCGGATTAGCGCTATTAGCGGCTTAGGGGCTTAGCGGATCAGCTGATAAGCGGCTTAGCGGACCAGCTGTTAAGCGGCTTAGTGCATCAGCTGATAAGCGGCTTAGCTGCTTAGCGGATCAGCTGATAAGCGGCTTAGCGGCTTAGAAAAAGGGGGGAGGGGAAAAAACCACAGGAACTCGCAAGACATTTTCGTCTTGCAAAGCAAGCCCATAGGAAATTCGTTTTGCGAAGCACCTCCAAAACGGAAAACCCTTTCATCTAGCGGGTTTTCCATCTTGCGGGGCACCAGTGTACAAGAAAATTTAGAAAAAATCACTGATTTTTGACTGAATATCATATAAACAGAAGGAAGAATACAGGCAACCATAGATTACCACAATGTGTTATACATGGGGCTGCCTCTCTAAAATGGTTCAGAAACTTCAGCTGGTTTCAGCATAGAACGCCAATCCTGGCCCAACTACACGGGCTGCCAATTAGTTTCCGGGCGCAATTCAAAGTGCTGGTTTTGACCTATGAAGCCTTAAATGGCTTAGGACTACTATACCTCAAGAACAAGAAGAAGGGTTTGGATTTGATACCCCTCTTTATCACTACTCTAAGGAGTCTAAGGACTGCCTCTCCCCATATGAACCAGCCTGGGGGTCCACAAGAGGTCCGGAGGGTAGCAACATGCGAATGGGCTTTTTCTGTGGTGCTTCCCACTTATGGAATGCTCTCCCCAGGGAAGTTTGCCTGGTGCCTTCATTATACACCTTTAGCTGCCAGGCAAAAATGTTCCTTTTTAATCAGACTTTTGGTTGACCTGATCGACATCCTATACCCATGCTTCCACATCTATATTATAACCAATATCTATTGCCCAATGTACTCTCCTCCCTCTTGTCCTAATAAAAATATATAAAAAGTTTGGTATCTTGATTTCTTATTTTTGGGGTAAGATTTGCCATTTCTGCATATTCCATAAGTTTTGTATCCATTCTTCTTTTGCTGGGACTTCTTCTTCTTCTTTCCATTTTTGGGCAAGTAACATTCTTGCCGCTGTAGATGCATTCCTACTGTTAGGGAAAAGAACCGCCAGGGATAAAAAAATGACCAAAGGCCAGCATATTTTCAATAAAAACTTTATTAGAATAAAAAAATATTCAATTAGGGAAGGGGAAAACTGGGTCTTGGTGGGGAGAGCTGCTGGCCTCACTGTTGCCGCTACCTGGAAGAGAAAAGAACAGAAAAGATTCTTAATATTTCCATTTATTATTACTGCAAGGATCTCCAAGTGGCCCACATCATTCTCCCTTCCTCATCCAAACCCTAAACTCTTCTTAAATCAGAGAGCTGCCTCCTCCCCCCCCCCCCCCGCCAGCCAGATTCTCTCTAGCCTCCCTGTTTTTCATGAACAAAGATCAACACTCACCACTGGTGGAATCACTGGTGGCATCCATCCCCTGGTCCTTTGGTCTCACATAAATTGTTTGCACTCGAATCCTCCTTCCACCAACCACTACTGTATCTTCGTCCAGGGGATGGATTTTAATGGAGCGGCAACAGGAGGCCAGCAGCTCTCGAAACCTGCGCAGACAGCAGGATCTAGGAAAGAAAAGGAAGAAGGTCACGAACTGGATTATTTCCTCGATACACTCTATCCCTGCACTGCCAGCCATTTCCCTGAAAGCATCTAAAGGTGCCTGAGGACAATCTTTAAAAATAAATCTAACTATGACCTGGTTCTCTATGTGTCTAAATCTTAAGGGATAGCTAAAGAAATAAGGGGAAGAATAAGAGATTCTACTTACAAGCGAGACGATGAAGCAACCTTCATTATGGCAAAAACCACTCTTCTTCTCTCACTAAATTCAAATAGTTGCTCTTCCCAAAGTTCTCAGCCAAGTCACTCAGCAGGGGACATGTCACAATGCAGGACATGACATCATCACTTTAGCTACCTCGCCTAACAATGGGCACCACTGCTCTTAATATTATTTTTCAAATGTATCTTTCAGTGGGTTAAGTGGTTTTATTTAATTAATTTAGAATACGGTTACCAGATTTTTTTCAATGAATCCGGGGACACTTTTTTTTTTTAGCTGAGTAGCAACAGGGAGCCCGTAGTGGGGATGGTGAAGCAAACGATCCTGGGCCCAAGCACACATGCATATTGTATAAAGGTGCAAAGTTCTTCTTTTGCACCCTATGAAACATAAATGCACAGAGGTTTTTTTAAAAAACTGGGCAACAGCCACCCACTCACAACTCCCGAGCCGTCCCCGATCAGTCAAAACAAAGGGGGAAGGGGCAGGAGATCTGTACCACCAGACGTCCCCGGTTCCCCTTCAGAAGCGGCAGCAGCAGCGGCAGTCAGCAGCCCGGAGCCAGCCTGGTAGCGCAGTTGGCTCTGGATGGCTTCAGGAGCAGCTTGCTTCTGTGGCACCCGCCAGTTTGCTTCCCGGATATCCCAATATGATGTGTCTTGCGCACAACACATCATATGGGGACTTCTGGCAAGGAAAAATGACGGGCGCCATGGCAGCAAGCAGCAAGCAGCTCCTGAAGCCAGCTAGAGCCAACTGCACTACCAGGTTGGCTCTGAGCTGCTGAGGCTGCCGCTGCCACATTTCCCAGGGGCAGATTTGCAAATCCGGGGACGTCTGGTAACCCTAATTTAGAAAAGATCCACAGCTGGCTTCATGCAGCACGGTGCATTTCTGGACAGGACAGGAAACACCTTGCAAACACACACACTTTGCAACATGGAGGGGTCACCAAGGGACAACACTTTCGGCCTAGACTATGGCTACTGTTTCTCACATAAGAGTTAAAAATAACCCCTCTCAACAACCTATAGTAAACTGTCTAGTATTATGATGGACAGGAAAAGGACTTCACCCTTCTACCTCCTCATCCCCCTGTTTCTTTCTGTTTCTGCCCAGTGTGTTCTGCCAATAAACAGCTTTCCTTAGGCTGTAAGGAAGTGAAATGTTATGAGTTTGTGGGTGTCAGTCTCCCCTTTGCCATGAATTTGTGGGTGCCAGGCACTGAACCCCTGGACACTAAACATCTGGGGAGTTGATCTAAGCCTTGTTTCAATGTACCCCAAGCTCTACATTTGATTCTTGGTTATTAAAAACTGTTTGAAACCATTTTATTTCATTCAAAAAAGAAAATGACATGTGGTTATCTTAAAGGTTTATAGGCAATGGGTGACATGTTTATTGATCCTTTTTGTAAGTTGTTATTTGTCAACTTTAATGTATTATTTATATATAGTAATCAGTTAGGGGCTGGGGTGGGAAGCAGTTTTAAATATGACACTGGTGGATGGCTGTTATTGAACTTAATTCTTAACCTGAAACTGTTCTTAACCTGAAGCACCACTTTAGCTAATGGGACCTCCTGCTGCTGCTGTGCCGCCGCTGCACGATTTCTGTTCTCATCCTGAAGCAAAGTTCTTAACCCAAGGTAATATTTCTGAGTTAGCTGAGTCTGTAACCTGAAGCATATGTAACCCAAGGTACCACTGTATATTGAAAAATGGGGTGATATGAATTTTTTTACCAAATTCATTCAGAAGTGAGTAGATTTTAGTTAGCATTTCAGTGATGAAACTTGGGTTCATGGAAAAGATACCGATTTTGGGGCAGAAGAAAAAAAACACTTTTCAGAGCTTCAGGGTATCTTTAACAATCTTTGGGGATTTGAAATTCTACATTTAAAAAGTGAAACCCAAAACTTAATTTTTGTGGGATCAGCTTCAGTTGTTAAGCCTGAGATTGTATACAGGACTTTTGCAGCAGTGTGTCTAAGTGCCCTTTCAATTCTTGCTCCTCGTGGCTGATAAAATCTAGCAGGAGGCGAGTGATTGAATGGGTTAAGGAGTGGCCATTACCTCACTGTGAGGTGATTGAAAGGGTGATGGCCAGCCATCCACGGGATGAATTTATTTTTAAAAAACACATTATTGATGGTTGCTCCAGGCAACCCTGAAATGTTGTCTGAGAGAATGAATCTTTTAAACCATTTTTTAAGAATGTTTTTAATTATGTGTTTGCTTCAACTGATGTGTTTGCTTTCCTAGGCTCCTTTGGGAGGGAGGGTGAGATATAAATTGAATAAATAATATTTTTGCGTGTGAATTATTACATATATTTATGCAATTTAGCCTCTCTCTTTTTGTAAGATTTCCTTTAATATTTCCTATCATAGTTTCTCCTAGTACTGTAGACTTTAGTTATTATTCTGACACTGTTGGCGAAAAATGAACACCCATCTCTGAACATAGCCACTTTTTATGTAATTCGTGTAGCTTACAGTCAGATCAGAAGATTTTTTTATAAGTTATTAGTACATGGTATGGGTGGTAGGAGGATTTCTGATGGAATTGTGGCTGGGGATGGAAGGTTAAATCTCCCTTCCCTTTATGCTGAGGTCTGAGTGGAAATGATGTCCCCTCCCGAAGCCTGAGATTAAATTTAAAACATTCTCAAACATGGTCATAAGTCATTAACATAACATATAAGTAACACAATTGTGTCTCGAGTCCCCATGACCCACCCCCAAAATAAATACACACAGACACTTATATTAGTTTAAGTTTTTGGGCAAAATTTTTGGCCATAACTTTATTGAAATACAGTCACATGAGCGGTATTGGTTTAGGCATTGACTCCCCACTATAACTGACTCTACCTCTCAGGGTGATCGTCAAATGGGGTAAACCAAACGAGGGAGCTAGGTCGATGAGGACCAACCTAAGCTCACGCTGGGGTTCCTGTGGTCCTGGCATGGCCCTAGCCCCTCAAGCAGACTTTGGACGAGATCCAGGACCCCCAGATTCCTTTAACGGAATACCCAGTTCCTGGAGGGGCAAGTGATGGCCACACCTCCCCTCCCCACAATCCAACTGAGCCAATGCCTAACCGCCACCTTACAAGTTGTGACGATTTGCTAAGGGGTAGGCGAAAACCAATTGGCTAAAGCCAATCTGCCAAATGGAAAAATTCCTACTCAGCCCCTGTTCCAAAACAGGCGATCCAAACCAAAGCAAGGCCAAGCGACTCTAACTAAACTAGGGAGGGTGTGCAGGTGTTCAGCCGTGCAAATGCAAGTGCCCCACTTGCACCACACTGCTGCTTTTAAAGCCCCTGGGATCACGCCACCTACTGACTATTGGCTAAAATTGCCTGGTGTGATCCCAGGGGAATAGCCAGGACTTCTTGCTCCTCCCCCCCATTTTAACCCTGTCAGGTGAGCTCTTGGGTCCTGCATGCAACCAGGACCCTCTGTTATGAGGATCCCATTTATTGACACTTGGACTTATGGGCCAGAGAAGTGTGCTCTGCTTGCCTAGAATTCACACCAAGTTCAGATAAGAGTTTGAGTGGAAACCAAATAAATCAGTCCAATTCACCTCACAACTTTTCCTTAACGAAACCCAACATGCAAAATTGCCCACATAACAACAATCAAGGGAGGAAATAGATCACCCCTCAAAGTTTAAAAATAAATCCCTAGCTGTGCAATATTAACAATTAACCATTTATCTAAAAATTTGAGGTCAGCTTGCCCCAGAACACTGAATAAAATGTGTCCAGATGGATCTCTGAGTACCATTAGAAAGCTGGAGCTTGGCAACATGCACGCCAACTGCTGTTTTAAATTGGCATGTGAGGCCAGAGTAATGCATACCCAGTGTAATGACTGCAGAAGAGCACAGTGTGAAGCTCAGTAGCAAATAGTTTTGAAAACTGAGGTAATTTTTTCTCTGCGAGTATAATGTCTTGAATGGCAAATGGAACTATTGGACTGTGTGACATGTTCTCAAATGGGGAAAAAATATATCATATTGCTGAAAGTATGAAGACCAACTGATACCATTAGTTTTTGGAGAAGTCAACAGGCATTAGTGGGACACGTTTTTTGTGCTCGGCTGTCACATCATCCCAAGCAATATATCATTCCAAGGCTCTTGTGACATTCCCCTCCCCCCCCCACCTCATCTCAATTCAATATTAGGAAGACCAACATTTCTTAAGAGGTTTTGAGGACTTACTATTAGTATTGACAGCAGTTACTTGACTGTTTTATTTGCGTGGATAGGCGATGGCCCCCCAACCCTGGGCGACACCCGCGTGGAACAATAACTCAAGACAATGTGTTATGGGATTAAAATTTGGACACGACTTTATTAAACTTCAGATGTTGGGAGACCTTGGCTTAGGCATTGGGCTTTTATCCTTCCCAGTCCCCGGCCGGGGATCTGGGGAACATCAGGGTTATCCAGAATGTGTAGGGATTGGGCTGGCTCTGGAGAACATCTGTTCTGCCCCCCATTTCACCCACTGTCGCAGGGGAGAGCAATGACAACCTAATGGTGTATGGCCAATGCCTCCCCTCAAAACAACCCCTTTAATGGGGAACCCTGGGATCACTGCCGCAGGGGGGGGGGGCGTGGGTCACTGCTCCACATACACACCCCATTTAGGGAAGATAGACTAAATAGATTCCGCCCAAGGCCTGAAACCGCCAAAGTTGTGACATTTTGGTACAGGGAAGGCAAAACCTGCCAATGCAGGAAAATTCCTTCAACAGGGACCATAACGTAGGAGTGCCTGCATACCTGTGAAGAAGAGATTAACCTGCAAAAGAAGGCTTAACTGAGGGAGGGCAGGGTGGGAGAAGCTCTGAAGCCGACTGAGAACTCCCAGGTAAGTTCTGCCCACTATTGTGTGGGCTGGGCGATCCCTCCCCTCACCTGGCCAACTCTTTCCTGGCAACGCCTCCCCAGCTAGGAATTGGGTAACTAGCAGAGGTAGGCGGCTACCTCCAGGTGTCCAGCCGGCGGGGGGGGGGGGAGGCGAATCCAGGCTATACAGCTAGGAGCTGCATGGGATCGGGGGGGGGGCTGCACACGACCTCACAAAAGGCGCCCCCCATTTGATGTGGGGAGCAGTCATTCTTTCCTTCTTTTTTACAATATATGGTTGCCTTTTGTGACAGCACAGAGCTGTTTTCACTGATTGCCAATAGACAGCAGCCACTCCCCATCACTGAATGTCCCAGATTCAGCATTATTCTTGAAGAAAGTAACACCTCCTACTGGCAACAGTCATCCCTCTACCTCCAACACACAAAAATGCCCTGGAATGAGATGTGTGTGTGTGTGTGTGTGTGTGTGTGAGAGAGAGAGAGAGAGAGAGAGAGAGAGAGAGAGAGAGAATGAATATGTGTATGTCTGTGTAAAGTAAAGAGGGAGAAGGACCTGAAACCCATGTGGCAAGCAACAATCTTACAAAAGAAAGATTGACTGCTGCTCAGTTTGCTCCTTGTTAGTTTCACCTCCAAATTTCTTCCATCCTTCATGTTGGTTCATGAAAGCTCTTATTGAAGACTTTTGGCTCAACCATACAAGCTTCTGATATAGCCTTATACATCTAAAACTGTGAGGTTCAACGTACCTCAGGACACTGGAAAACATTGGGCTTTACTTTACAAAGTTAAGTCCCTTAAAACAAACACTCCTCTGTCCAAGCTGATCAATGCATTTTCAGTGTGTCATACTATACTTGTATACTTATTACAGTGGTACCCCGAGTTACATACGCTTCAGGTTACATACGCTTCAGGTTACAGACTCCGCTAACCCAGAAATAGTACCTCAGGTTAAGAACTTTGCTTTATGATGAGAACAGAAATTGTGCAGCAGCGGTGCGGCAGCAGTGGGAGGCCCCATTAGCTAAAGTGGTGCTTCAGGTTAAGAACAGTTTCAGGTTAAGAATGGACCTCCAGAACGAATTAAGTTCTTAACCTGAGGTACCACTGTATTTAGTTTCCCTACTGATGACTGTTGTTGTTGTTGTTGTTGTTGTAATATCCCACTTTTCCTCTCAAAGTAGTTGACAGTTGTAGAATATATTTACTACATTATCTAAAGTATATGAAGACCATGCACAGGGAAAAGGTAAAGGACCACTGGATGGTTAAGTCCAGTCAAATGCGACTATGGTTGTGGTACTCTTCTCGCTTTCAGGCCAAGGGAGCCGGCGTTTGTCCACAGACAGCTTTCCAGGTCGTGTGGACCATGGTGGAAACACTGTTTACCTTCCCGCCACAGTGGTACCTATTTATCTGCTTGCACTAGCATGCTTTTGAACTGCTAGGTTGGCAGGAACTGGGACAGAGCAACGGGAAAGCAAAAGCTATACACACAATGGAAGTTCCCAGCAAGCTGCGCTGGTATGTAAACAGACATGTGACATGCAACAGTTCCATGCCTGCAACTAAAGGTGGAATGGAATTTTCCAACACATTTGCCTTCTCAAATGCCTCAGAATCGCATTGCGATCTCTTGTGTAATCTTGAGAGAAATGGTAACCTGACCACTGAGAGTAACTCCTCCTCAGCCTCTTAAATTTGAGAATGAAAAGTGCTGCCGCAGCACCAGTACCTCACTGACAATGGTAAGCCCACCACCTCTGAACCCTTAAATCACAACAAAAAGACTCACAAGGAAAAAAAATGTCCCTAGTTTGTTTGTTTTTTAATCTACTGGTAAGACACCACCCCCTGAACATTTTAAGTCAGAAAAAAAATGGTAAGACCAACCTCTGGTAGCAAAAGGTAGATGCATTACTAAATTGGTGATAAGAGAGGGAAAGCATACTAAAATTCAGAAAAAAACTTCCCCATCAAAAATACTTCCAGTTTTGGTGCTTTTTGGCCCTGTACCCCAAATTCAGGACAACCTTTCTCTGCTACCTATTGCGGAAGATGTATTAATGTGCCCAGACTCAATTCTCTCCAACCTCTCTATCAAATCTTCCAAATACAATCCAAATATTTTATAAAGGGGGTGGGCATTTTCTCAGTGGGAACATCAGGGGGCCAAGGCAGCATCCCTACAGATGATAGGTTCCCCCCCCCCCATGGTTCTAACATTGCCAGCAGCCCCAATTTAAATGTGACACCAACCTCACAGAGCTGTGCATGGATCAGTTGCTTTATGCACTTTGTACCACATGTTAACCAAGCATAGTCACTATGCTACACTGCTTTCAATAATAAATACCCAAACATAAACAACACAGCATGAGCACCCTATCTGGGGCTCTAATATTCAGCACAGTTGTCCTTGACATGTTCTACCAACATTGGTAAGCATAGTTTGAAAAGTCTTCCCCTTTAATGAAACAATGTCTCTGAAGTAATTTCAAAGTGAAAAGAAGAAAGTAATAAGCACAGTGGTTGGTATATTGGAGGCTGTTGGAATAAGAGTGTTCAAAGCAAAACTCTCTTATCTAAATGAAGAGAAATGAGACAGCGGCAGTAAAGAGAGAAGAGCCATAATGTAGCTAGATCTATTTTGACTCAACTTATTTTCCCCATCACCGAGAAGGGGCAACTCCGCCATCAATCATGGTCAGATCATTTTTATTTATTTTTTGTAACCCCTCTGTGAAAGAGACAACTTGTCAGGCAGGTTACTAAATGTGTGCCACGCTTCGGCAATGTCACTTAGGAGCAGAATCAACATACTCTCTTTGACTTTCACAATGCAGCAATTTGACACTAAGAGAGTATTGCAATGCCCAATAAAGCTTGGAGCAGAGTTGTTAAAGAGACATTCGGCAAAGGCAAACAATGGTTGGCTGAAATACTTAAATAATAAAAAAGTATTAATGGCATGGAGAAGAATGGGGGTGGCAGGGAGAGAAATCAAGCTTCTCCAGCAACTGATGTTTTACTTTGCTTATGAGCTGCAGAGGTTTTGAGGTCAATTATCACAATGAACTGGGATTCACCCAGTTGGTTTTGCTTAGTGAAGGAATCTGAACACAAAGCATTGGAGGTAGAGGCATTTTTGCTCAGTCCAATTATAATTGAGGACCAATGAGGTCTTCTGAGGATCCATCAGAGGTCCATTGGTAATGAGGAGCACGTGAAGAGGCCTTGAGACTTTCTTGTGCCATGTACCATCACCACCCTCAGTGAAATGGGGTCACATGGAGGGCAGAAAAGATGGGGCGAACTGCTAGGTGCTGCAAATGACAACAACAACAATAACAACACCCTGATATCTGTTTGTGGTATCGATGCATTTCGAGCCATTGTTCTTCATTGGAAGCACTCATACCTTCAAGTTTATTTGTTGTTTTATTTAGAAGCATTTCTAAACCACTTAATGTTTAAACATCTCTAAGAGGTACAGAAAACAATCTCTTGAGAACAGAGATACAGAATAAAAACCAGTTAGGGAGTATTATAAAAAAGAAAGAAAGATGAAAACATTATGTTCTCAGAGGGGTCTGCCTTCCGAGAGTCACTGTTCTTGGTGTGTCTTCTCCCACAACAGGAAGTTCTATTGTTTCCTTGCACTGAACAATCTAGTTGGAGAAGTGGATTAGCATCAGAAGAAACAGAGCATTGCATCACACAGGGAGCCCAAACCTAGCTGGAGACAAGGCTGTAGAGTGGGCTGCAAGTCCATAACCAAGTGGGAAAAAGAGAGGCTAAATTGTAGGACATACTTTGATACAAACTGAATTCCATGCATCTATAAACCCATGGAACCCACTGACTAGATTTGGTGCAATTTTCTGGAAGTATTTAGAAACAAAAGACTGTGCCCCGCCCCCCGACTGCAAAAGGTTTCCCTATACCTGCTTTAGAGAATTCTAAATTCATCACATGCAGTTAATCATATAAAATGATGGAGCGTCTCCACCCCCATCATTCAGCCTGGACACTGAGGTCATCTTCCAAGGGTCTTCTGCTGGTTCCTTCACCACAAGACGCAAAGTTACAGGCAGAGGGCCTTCTCAGTAGTGGCACGCTCCCTGTGGGACACCCTTCAGATGTCAAGGAGATAAAGAATTGCACAACTTTTAGAAGACACCTGAAGGCAGCCCTGTATCAAGAGGTCTAATGCTTCATATTTTTATTATGTTTTTAGATATGCTGTAAGGCACCCAGAGTGTGATGTAGGATGTAACAACAACAACAACAATTTCAGATTCCTCTTATCTATCAGGGAGGGTTGTGGCTCATTTGTAGAGCGTGTCAGGCATGGAGGATCCTCTCCTCCCCAGTTGCATCAAAGGCAAAAAGAACAAGCAAGTTCATATTTATGGTCTTTATTCAGTCATCTGGTTGCAAGACAAAGAATCCATGTTTCCATGCAAAGGAGATGATGCCTACTCTAAGTCCCTCCTATTCCGTCCCCAACAACATCCTGAGTACCAGGAGTCACACTCTTCCGCATTCTCTGTTCTTGAATGTGGAGTGACTGACTGGCCCTTGGAGAAAGAGGATCTCCCAGAATCTTCAGGGAGGTCTCTGCTGGCTGCTCTCTCACTACCACCCCCCCCATCTCTGTCAGGAGTCCCGGTTCCCGTTTTGATAACACAGCAAGCGTAGTAAATTAAAAAGGAAGATTTATTGCAAAAACAGCGTTCTCCGGATGGCTCTAACAAGCTTCCAGTCTCATCAATCATGATGACCCTACTGAGTTTTCCTTCCAGTTACAGAAGATATTGAACTTTCTCACTTTGTGCCTTTTGACTTGTTTCCGGTCTAACAGCCCTCCCCTTAGCCTATACTTAGTAGTAGTAATAATAATAATAATGAAAATAATTTATTTATACCCTGCCATTCCTGGTTTAAAAACCGGGCTCAGGGTGGCTAACATCAAATATAAAACTTTGATTAAAATGTGACTTAAACACAGCATAAAACAGCATAAAATACAACATAAAATGCAGCATCAATATCAATAAAATTCAAAAATTCAGGGGTCATGGGGCGGGGTGGGGACCCAGTCAGTAGACATCAAATGAGCACTAGGGCTAACTGGCCAAGTTGGTCCTACGAGGGCCAGCAAGGAGATCAGGGAAGAATTTAAATGTGGGGTCCCAGAAAGGGTTTCTTCATAGAAGAGGAAAGGGGAAAGGGAATAGAGGATCAGGCTAATTCAAATTGAAGGCCAGGCAGAATAGCTCTTACAGGCCCTGTGGAAGGAGATCAAGTCCTGCAGGGCCCTAGTCTCGTGGGACAGAGCATTCCACCAGGTTGGAGTCATCACCGAAAAAGCCCTGGCCCTGGTGGAGGATTGGCCCTTAGGTGAGATTGGCTTAGCTCTGGGGTGGGGGAGTTGGCACTCGCTGATGCTCAGCCTGCCTAGCAGTTAACCCTCTCTGTTCCTGGCAGGTTTCTTCAGCTTGTTGCAAACCTTCACTGGGATCTGGTTGCAAACCTTCAGAGGTGGCTGGCTGTAAACCTTCCCTGGAGGCTGGCTTGTTCATGACAATCTTGTAACTTCATTTAGCTGTAATTCAGCCCTGTCTCCTTCTCCTCTTCAAACTGCTGGAGACAAGGGGGGAAACCTTTCCCCTCCTCTTCCGAGAGGGGCTGAGCAGACCGAGGTGACACTTCCCAGCCTTCCTGTTCAGTCCAGTCTGTGACAGAGCATGTGCCTTGCATCTACAAAGTCCATGGTTCAACCCCAAGGTTCAGTTCCCAGAAGCTTCAGGTAGGGCCAGGTGAAACCCCTGGAGATCTGCTACTAGAAGATTGAGCTTGATGGACTCAATATGAATAAATTCCTGTGTTCCTTATAATTTGTTAATTTTGAGGGTTTTCACCTAAGACAATACAACTGTATAACTTTTTTTTTAATGTGGGGAGGCAAAGTGCACTGCTTTATTAAGGATAAGAGAAACATGATTTTCAACACACATCACTTTTAGCATATAAAAAGGGCTATATCCACTCTAATGAGCTGTACTGTAAATGCTAAAAGGATTCCATTATACATGGAGGTAAATGTTTATAGCTAAGTAGAAAGGACACAATATATCTGTGCAAATAAAACTTCTTTAAAATACCTAATTATTCAAGGAGCTGGTTTATCCCTCTATGGTGAATTAATGTTCATACTGAAATCCACTTTTATTCAATTCAGTTTAAAATATTATCTATTTCAGAACAGATTGTGTAGAGTAAAAGCTATGGACATTTGTTTGTCTCCATGTGGACATCATAATCCAGGGACTCAAATATCATTATTGTTGACTTTGCTAAATTTGAAACTCTGGATAGGAATGAGCATTGTGACCCCCAAGCCAAGGAGAAAAGAAACTATACAACCTTTAGAAGACATCTGAAGGCAGTCCTGTTTAGGGAAGTTTTGAAATGTTTAATGTTTTATTGTGTTTTTATGTATGTTGGAAGCTGCCTAGAGTTGCTGGGACAACCCAGTCAAATGGGTGGGGATATTATTATTATTATTATTAATTATTATTGTTATTATTATTGAATAGGAAGTCCCTATTTTCATCAGATAATTTTTGGAGGGTATGCCAGGTGGAGAATATGCCTATGTGGACCAGCCTTCAGTCAATGGATTATAACTCACTCCCCCATGATAAAAGGGAGAGGCAGGCTTATTGGACCACAATGAGCTCCAGTGTCTCAGAGCAAAAACTATGCCGATGGTAGGATAAATATGGCTTTCTGGTGTAATATGTAGAAGTCTCCTCCATGTTTCATCCCAGCAGTTCTAGCAACTCTGACTCCAACCCAGTTCCAGCCCAGATTTTATTAGGACTCTGTCTGTCTCTACCCAAGCTAGACTGAATCAACTGGCCATGAAAGTTTTTGATAGGCCGCAAGTATTTGTTTATATGGAAGCTCTTTTAGCAAAACCATACTCTCAGTAATGATCTGTGGGGTGATGAAGGTGTGGTGGTGTTGAACACCTGGCTTCTGCCTCTGTCACTTCCCAGGAGTGGGAGGGCTTAGATGTGGAGCAATATGGTGTGGACACAGTGCCTGTCAGGAGTTCAGCCTACTCGAGTAGGACCCTGGCAGAGACACATGCCCAACTGGCATGTTCCCTCCCTCTTCGTTGATCACTTGGGAGCTTCATAAGCTTTCTTCAGCCTGAACCGAAACCGGCACACTTAGGGATCCACAGAGTTTGCGTAACAGACCTCAGCAAATCAGCATTTTGGCTAATCTACTTTACTTACATATAAACACACACGGAGCACTGCAACATGGCTCCCTTTTTCTCTAGCATCAGACGGCAAAGAAAAAGAGCAAAGGACAATAGTCCCACTTCACGGAACACAGTAACACATCACTTCCCACACTTCACATCACTTCCCACTCTGTGGAATCAAAACATACACCGTCATGTGAGAAGACGACAATCCCATGACTGCAATCATAGATAAGGAATTCTAACATCCTCCCCCAATTCATGATCTGTGTTGCGGTCATCAGAATTCTAACAGTGCCAGGAGGGTCAGATTCATGGCAGGTTTATCCAGCCATTCCTGCCTTCCATTCCAGCTATCGTGACCGTTGTGCGATAAAGAACAACGTTGTGTTCGGCCTCTGCATCAATGTTAAGGGGATTGAAAAACCACAGAGCACTATATCTCATACTACTGCTGCTTCTGTAATACCCCTTGAGGTCATTAAAAAAGGCACTTTCCAGGAAGGACTTGCGTCCATCCTGACAGCTGACATCATCCCTCTGCAGCTTGTGAATCACTGCTGTCTTATAAAAACCTCTAAGGTTGCAACAGCGTCCTGTAAATGAAACAGTTTCTCAGAGCAAAACTTCCCAGTTTCACAGACAACCAGGCCTTAGCAAATTTAGGATTTTACATACTAACGTCAAAATTGTTCTCTAATTAGAAGCTAGAAGGCAGTCAATTTCAAGTTCATGGAGCATGGATTATGTGCATTTTGCTGCACCATTTAATAATGACAGCCATAAGCTGACATGTTTTGTTTTAGTTGCGGCTTCCAGATGGCCTCCACATATCACATTTTATTCACCCTGCCTTGATGCAGGCAGCAGTAAGGAAATCTCTTTGAAAGGAAAGGTCATATTTGTCTCCGCTTATGACGAATATGCTTTCTTTCAGCATACTAGCCTTCCATTTTAATTTCTCATGACTGTTTCCTTTGCTAACATTTCCAAGCACAATATTCTAATATTTCTAATATATCTAAGCTTAATATTTCTGATCTTGGATATGCTCACCTATGTTTTCAACACATTGATATTTTCCTTTGGAGGAGTCAAAAAGCACAAGCTATCCTCCCTTGGGCCCACCTGCGTACAGTGGGGTGGGTTGGCATATTAATGGAACCCTCTGCTAACTCCCCACCCCTTCTTCAGCCAACACACACACTTCCTATTGTGAGCATCAGTGAAATACACAGAAACAGAGGGAACCACCTTGTACTGAGTCAGAGCAATGGAGCAGCATAGACAGTATTGTCTATACTGACTACCTTGAGATGCCAGGGACAGGACCTTGGACTGCCTTGTTGTTGACATTCATCTCTCTCAAGAGCAATGAAGTGCACCTCCAGGGATGTAGTCAAACCACTGTGTTAACAGCCCCAAGGTGACCTCCCCGGGTCACAAGCCTGGGCAGTGTGTATGGAGGACCTTGGCTGCCCTGATGACAAGACTCCCCTCTTGACCTTGCTTATGTGGTCCAAAGGAAAGCAGAGCAATACGTTTGGCCCCAGCTTGGCTGCAGGAGTTGCTGGAGGGAGGCGTACAGGGCACCATCCCACTGTGTTAGGAACTCCACTCCAGATTTGGGTTTACTCTTTAGCCTTTTCTTCTCTTGAAGATAAACCTAAAGGCAGTAGAGATTTGGGATATGAGTTTCCCCTTCTCCTAGAGAGCCTACATTCCCAGGTTGATGAGCCCTATCTGGCCCTCACTTCCTTCTACAGCATATGCAGAAACTGCCTTCATGAGCATTGGACCCCTATTGGTCTCATCCAGTCAATCCTCCAGACTCTTTCTTCACATGCAAAGTCTCTTACTCACTGATGTTTTGAGATTCATTGGCTACTCTCAGCTGGCTTGGCCCACCAGCCAAAGCCATTGCCAGGGTGTGGCTGCTGTCGCATGCTGAGAGCTTCTAGGAGTACAAAGAGGGGACCAAAGATGGACTGCTTATATGCAAAGTAAATGCTTTACCACTGAGCTATGGTCCCTCTTCATGTGTACTGCTAGTCAGAGATATGGAGGAAGGGAATGAACTTTATAGGGTCCTGTGTGTTCCATCAAGAGTGCATTGAGATAAGCTCTGCCTTTTAAACAGCTGCATAGCCCCAGGCAGCAGATTTATACTTTTCACCTCAAGGAAGTGTGTGTTCCTACCAAGGCTGAATGAGACTAGCTCCAACTCTTCTGTAGGAAACTGTTAAATGTGCTATTGCCTGGATGGCAATAAAAAATAAACAACTAAAAAAATAATAATAAACAACTAAAAAATAAGCTAAACATCACAGTTACACCAAAAATCATATTATAGTGTTCACAAAGTACAACAGCATTGATATCTATAAAACAACATTAACAACATTGACAAAATAGCAACAAAAGCAAACAAAGCCCTGTTGAATTTGTACAAGTGCTCTCCCCTCCGCCATGACTCATAAACTTTCATTCTATTCAATGCATCAAAACACACCTGCGCATAATGCTCTCGGCAGCAATTCCCTTCTGAAGGATCCTTGCAACGGAGGTGGTCAGCACAAAGACTCTCTGTTATGCTTTGTGCTTCATAACAATGTGTTGTAATATATCTTCTTGTAAGCCACATGGTAAAGATTTGGATCCCGAAGGTGAGATATAAGTAATTGTAGTAAAGCCGAAAGCTACCACTCATTATCAAAAGGTAAAGCCATCTTTAATAATTCCCTTTTCATTCTCTTTCATAGTATCAGAACCAAAGCGGCTTCAGAATATGAAAGGAAACAAGTGTACCTTTAACTCCCAGCACCAACAATTAAAAGGTGCCCTCGCTGATTAAAATTGACAGCCACCAATCAATCAACTAAAGCTGTAGTTGATTACTCTACCAATTGAAGCTTGTGGCTCTAATTAAAATTGGCATGCAGTATAATGAGAAGCAATATGTTACAATGGTGCACAGTCACTCTGAAAAATGGGACAGAGAGGTTTTTGAGAATGAATAAACTCAAAAAAATGGGACAGAGAGGTTTTTGAGAATGAATCAGGTCTCCTGATACAACAAAACTCTCAAAGAAAAAAGGCTAAGGAAAGGAAGAAAGAAGAATTAATCCTTCAACTGAAAGAATGTGAAAAAAATATGATAAAAAATCCAAAAGATGACGGCCATAAGCAACAATATAAAATGCTCCAAACACAATATTCAACATTAATAAGCCAAGAGGTTGAATGGGGAATAAAGTTAATGAAACAAAAGTTTTTCGAATCGGCAAATAAAATTGGAAAACTTTTGGCGTGGCAACTGAGAAAAAGAAGAAAATGTAGCATCATAAACAAAATAAAAGTAGAAGAGCAAGTTCTGGAAGATCCTAATGTAATAAAAAAGAACTTCCTTAAATTTTATGAGAACCTATACAAAAGAGAAGAAGAAGATTTAACGAACATTATAAAATACCTAGAAGAAAATAGTCCCCAAAAAATAACAGAAGAAGAAAGAACCGCCTTAAACAGACCCATAAAAATAGAGGAAATTCGAGAAGCGATCAAGAGGATGAAACTAGGAAAAGCCCCAGGACCAGATGGGTTATCAGCTAAATATTACAAGGTCCTAGAGGAATATATAACACCAGTACTATGTGATGTTATGAATGAGATATTAAGAGGAGGAAAAATGCCGACATCTTGGAAAGAAGCCTACATCACGCTGATCCCGAAACCAGATTCAGATAAACTTAACATTAAGAATTACAGACCGATTTCTCTACTGAATAATGATCATAAAATTTTTGCAGACATAATGGCCCATAGACTTAAAAAGTGTTTAATTAACCTTATTCACAGTGATCAGGCCGGCTTTCTTCCTAATAGACAAATAAAAGACAACATCAGACACACAATAGACATTATTGAATATCTAGAATGTCATAATGAAATTCCTGCCGCTTTACTGTTCGTTGATGCCGAGAAGGCTTTCGATAATGTTTCTTGGGGTTTCCTAATAAAATGCCTGGAAAAAACAGGGATAGAGGGCACATTCCTAGAAGGAGTTAGAGCAATATACACACAACAAAGAGCCAGATTAATAATAAATAACAACCTGACAGAACAGTTTGAAATAGCAAAAGGTACTCGACAGGGGTGCCCTCTATCACCGCTGTTGTTTATCACGGTTTTAGAGACAATTACAAATAAGATAAGGAAAACCCCAGAGATCCGTGGCATAAAAATCGGCGTGCAAGAATACAAATTGAAAACATATGCAGACGACCTTATGTTGTCATTGGAAGAACCAAAGGAGAGCATCGGCAAAGCTATAAAATTACTGGAAGAATTTGGAAAACTATCGGGATTTAAATTGAACAGGGAAAAAACAAAAATAATGACTAAAAATATGAAAGAAGATACCAAAAATGAGCTTGAAAGACAAACTGGAATTAAAATAGCTAAAAAAGTAAAATACCTTGGAATTTGGATAACTATGAAAAATATAAATTTGATGGAAAATAATTATAAGAAAACATGGAAAGAAATAATGAAGGACTTGGATACATGGAACAGATTACATCTCTCGTGGATGGGTAGAATGGCGGCGATTAAAAAGAGTTTATTACCCAAATTACTCTTCTTATTCCAGAACATTCCAATAATTAGGGGAATTGCAATATTTAAAGAATGGCAGAGATTACTTTCCAAATTTATTTGGTGGGGAAAAAGACCCAGAATCAAATTTAAATTGCTTACAGACCAAAGAGATAGGGGGGGTCTTGCGGTTCCAAATCTGAGGCTATATTATGAGGCCACATGCCTTTGTTGGGTAAAAGATTGGATCGTCATCAAAAATAAAGAGATGTTAGACCTAGAGAGGTTTAACTTAAGATTTGGTTGGCACGCCTATCTATGGCGAGACAAGGGAAGGGTCCATAAAGGCTTTTCTAACCATATCTTCAGAGGGCCGCTACTGGAAGTCTGGGAAAGGAATAAAAAATTGCTGGAGCAGAAAACACCCTGGTGGCTATCACCAATTGATATTTTAACAATTAAAAAATCAAACCTTGAGGGGGAACGATGGACATATGAGGACCTACTAACTAAAACAGAATCCGGGTGGAGGATTAGACCATATGAAGAAATAAAAAATAAGTTGACTGGTTGGATTCAATATCATCAAATAAATTCAATGTGGACGGAAGATAAAAAGATTGGAATAAGTGAGAAAAAATCCAGATTCCAGATTGAAATAATAGAAAGTAAAACAAAATTACTATCAAAAATGTTCAACCAGTTGCTTGAGTGGGACACCAAGGACGAGGAAGTAAAGGAGGTGATGGTGAAGTGGGCGGTAGATCTAGGGTACAATATAGAGTTTGATAAATGGAAGGCTTTATGGTGTAAAGATATGAATTATTCAGCATGCACGACACTCAAGGAAAATATGTACAAGATGATGTACAGATGGTACATAACGCCGATAAAATTGCATAAAATTTATAGAACAGGTGATAAATTGTGTTGGAAATTTAAGAACAAGGAGGGCGAATTCTTCCACATGTGGTGGACGTGCGAGATTCTCAAGAAATTCTGGGAATCTATTTATAATGAATTAAAAAAAATTCTTAAATATACGTTCGTCAAAAAGCCTGAAGCCTTCCTGCTGGGGATAATTGGCAAGGATATTAAAGAAAAAGATAGGACCTTTCTTCAATATGCAACAGCGGCCGCTAGAACCCTCATAGCACAGTACCGGAAAACACCAAAAATCCCAACATTAAAGGAGTGGCAATTTAAATTATTGGACTATTTAGAATTGGCAAAATTGACACAGAAAATAAGAAATCAAAAACGTACAAAATTTAGTAATGAATGGGATAAATTTAGAACATACATGGAAATAGAGACAAGGGGAAAATCAAAATGTTAATCAGAAATATATATGTATCCAAAAAAAAAAAAAAAATCACAGTAGGCATGAGATAACGCTTACTACGTTATAAATTTCATTTTGGAATAGATACAGCAGAAAGATAACTAAGATAACATTATCCGAAATCGAGATAAAGGGAAGTCGATCAATGTTGTTGTAAAATTAATGTTAAGTTGTGTTGTTTATGTTGTATGTATTGTATGTTTTTATCTTTCTTTTTTTTCTTTTTTATGTTTGTTTTATTTATTTCTGTCTTTTGTATGTCTGCGAAATATATTTATGCAAAACTTAATAAAAATATATTAAAAAAAAAAAGAGAATGAATAAACTGACTGAGGGAGCTTTACCTAAGTAGTAAGTATGTTTGTATATGGCTACAGGGCTCATCTTTGCTCTGCATTTCTAGGCACAGATCCCGGCTTTCCAGGTACATATCCATCATCGTCATCAGCGGTGTCTCCAAAAATTTTTACACATCACTTGGGAAGACAGGCGAACTAATATCAGTGTACTGGAAGAAGCAAAGATCACCAGTGTTGAAGCAATGATTCTTCAACATCAGCTCCATTGGACTGGGCATGTTGTGTGGATAAGAGAAACATGATTTTCAACACACATCACTGTAACTTAATTGTATGAAATTTGCATGCAGGAGGTCTCAGGTTCAACCTACAGCATCCCTAGGGACAGACACTAGTCTAGAAACTCAGAAAACCATTGCCAGTCAGTGCTGAGTTAGACGGACCAGTGTTCTGACTCAGGGTAAGGCAATTTCCTATGTTCCCTCCAATTTTGCATTAAGCACAATTCAGTGATAATGCTACAAATTATTCATATGATGAAGGAAGGAAGGAAGGAAGGAAGGTGTGTGTCACCACATTCCACACACTGGAAACCCTTTTTTAATGTCATAATTGTCACTCCTGCATTATTTCCTACTTAGGTTGCCTCCCCCTCTCCGAACCTGCATGGCTATAAATCCTTCTTATGAGCTTACCGACTTTCATTTCCTCATACGGACTGTAAACTCATGCATTCAATATATTACATTATGGTAAAACAGAGTCTCTAGCCAGCTTGTTCTCTGCTAACTGACAGACAGCAAATATTTAATGACTTCATTATTTTACTGTTTTGGAGCACAATATGTCACCTCAACTGTAAAATTTGTTGTATACCTCATTAACGGTCATATCCGGGGTTTGTTAAAGAGCATGCCTAGGATGTAAGTACCAAAAGCTCATGCACATATAACAACACAGCAGCAAACTCAAGCAGATGCAACACTATATTCAACTGCACACAGAGACTAAGAGAACCTTTCACAGATGGAGAGCATGTTTGTGTGCTACGACCTGAGTCTGCTTCCTTTACCTTGCCCTCCAGTTAGGAGATGGAGAAGCAACTGCCAGGTCACCTATACCCTGTTGTTGTCCTGGGTGGCAGCCATAGCATTAAGTTTTGAGGGAAAACAGCTGAGTCTTGTTTGTCCTGGAAATGACTTCTCGTAGCAGGAGAATGAAGCCATGTTGTTGTTGTTGTTGTTGTTTAGTCGTTTAGTCATGTCCGACTCTTCATGTCCCCATGGACCAGAGCACACCAGGCACTCCTGTCTTCCACTGCCTCCCACAGTTTGGTCAAACTCATGCTGGTAGCTTCGAGAACACTGTCTAACCATCTCATCTTCTGTCTTTCCCTTCTCCTTGCACCCTCCATCTTTCCCAACATCAGGGTCTTTTCCAGGGAGTCTTCTCTTCTCATGAGGTGGCCAAAGTATTGGAGCCTCAGCTTCAGGATCTGTCCTTCCAGTGAACACTCAGGGCTGATTTCCTTCAGAATGGATAGGTTTGATCTTCTTGCAGTCCATGGGATTCTCAAGAGTCTCCTCCAGCACCATAATTCAAAAGCATCAATTCTTTGGCGATCAGCCTTCTTTATGGTCCAGCTTTCACTTCCATACATCACTACTGGGGAAACCACAGCTTTTACTATACGGACCTTTGTTGGCAAGGTGATGTCTACATGCCAACAAAGCTTGGTGTTGTGGCTGCTAGTAGGAAGAAGATGCCATGAGTTATTCTTCCATCTCTACCTCTTTTTCCTTCCTGGGACGAGCTTCTCTGTTCACTTGAGGACTTGCCCCATTATTACTGACATGTCCTTTGTACAATCACCTGATTTAGAAGCAGTAGCAGTGGGGTGGGATGGCAGTGGCATCTACTGACCTCCTATGCTTGGTGTTGCTGTGGCTTGCCAGGAAGGAGAGGGTGCAAATGCACCTGTGGAAGCACCTCATTGGTTCCAGAAAAGACCATGATCAGCTGCATTTGTTGCCAATGAGCTTCCAGGCCACAGTGTGCTGGTTTGAACCTTTAGACTAGAGCACTAAACAATTTGAGCAAGGAGTACCTCACCCTTCTAAGGCCTGTCAAAGAGGCTCTCCTTGTTCGTCCACAAACTAAGTCAGCAAGATTGGTAGGCCTAAGGGAGAGGGCTTTTTCTGTGGAACATTTTAGCTGTTGACATCTGGAAGTCCACCCACTCCAGTTTTTAGACAAAGTTGTTCAGCTGCCAGGGGTCGGGCAGCTTTTATTGCTTATTATATGAACTGTGCTTATATAATTTGTTATCTCAATTGTGCATTGGGAATTTTGGGGAGACTGTTTTATTCTGTGCTCTTATTTTAATCTAGAAGTCGCCTTGGAGCATATTTATTCAGAGGTTATTTAGAATTTTATTCTCAGCAGGCTACAAAGGTGGAGAGAGACTTCTGGTCAGGCTTGACCTCAGATGGGTGGGAAAGGACAAAGAGACAAATAAAGTGGCTATAGTTTGGGGTGTAGGCCCTTGAATCCCTGCTTTGCAATGAATCTCATGGGTGACTCTTAGTAAGTCATCACAGCCCTACATAAATGTCAATTCTAGATAGAAATGAAACATGGAGGAAGTTTAGGAATCAGGCCTTTTATAAAGACTATCTGTTGAAAAAGCACATTGAATGTGTTGAGGTGAAGGGTGAAGCTGGTGGACATCTCGATTTCCACCCCCTATTTATTTGTGTTCAGAATAATAACATTCACAAATAATATTTCCTGCTAGTGAAGGTAAAGAAATGTTCACACAGATGATATCCTGAGCTTCAGCGGTGGAATGAAAGACACCCAGAAAGTTTGCCAGAGACATTAATAGAAGAACAAGGTGTCCTGGCTCTTTTAATTGCCTGCTGAAATATAAAAAAGATAGCAATGAATCAATGACAGGAAAGGTAAAATATGAATTACTAGATCACATGAAAAGAGATAAATTAATAGAGCCATGCACATAATTAAAATGCATATGGGTTTTAAAGCTACATTTCTTTTACTTTTGAAATAAGTATATAGTGCCCTTCCAAAACAATTCAAAAGGTTTTTACACTTTTGTCTGTCTGTGTGTGTCTGTGTGTGTGTGTGTGTGTGTGTGTGTGTGTGTGATCTTGATTTTTGACTCCAGTATTCTCTTTTGGGTCCCATTAGCTAGATAGCTCAGTTGGTTACAGTGGGTGTGCTGATAAGGCCAAGGTTGCAGGTTTGGACAGCTACATATTCCTGCATTGCATGGGATTGGACTAGATGATCCTCAGGGTGCCTTCCAACTCTATGATTCAAGATCTGCCTTAATCCCAGTCCCTTAACATTCAGGCACACAACTGTCCATTGTCTCAGTGTTCAATTCCCTCTGCTTGCCAGTACATAAGACTGCATAAGAGTTGCAATTTGGAGTTTGGAAACTCAAGTTGGTGATGGGTCTTGAAGGTTGTTGTTGTTGTGTTTTCCACCTATCACACACTGATCCAAATACAGCAAACATAAAAAGAGCCTGCTGGACCAGGCCAATGGCCCATCTAGCAGCTGCTATCGATTGCAGCTGCAGTATGTGTGAACGGGCATTTGGGTGAGCACTTCCAAGGCATCTTTTGAAGTTGAAGGTTTGCATCCTTAGATCTGCCCCCTAAGCCTATGAAGCTAAAAGGGATAAGGACAGGAGCTCTGCTTAGGATTTGTCTAACTTCCCCATCCAAATCCACGAGGCCTGCATGGACCAGCATGGGGAGCCCTCCCTCAGTCTTGGGACTTTAGGGACTTTAGGGCTATTAATGTTTATCAGCCAACAATATAGGGGCCCTGAGCTAGGGACTCCTGCTTAGTCAAAAGGCTGATGCTGAAGAAGGAATGTATTGATGCTTCAGAATCGACAGGGACATGCACTGTGTCGTATTCTTGTACACTACATCCCTCCAGGTGTTGTTTGACTACAACAACAGCCATCCCTGTTCATGCTGCCTGAAGCTGATGGGAGCGTTAGTCTAATGGCATCTAGAAGGCTGCAACATTTCACAGCTTTGATGCACATCCTGTGGCATGCCATGCTTCTCCATCACCACAATATCCCTTCAGCTGCTAATAGGCAGACAAAGCATCAGAAACAGTCTTTGTGAGATAGTCAATCTGTTAGAAAGTGCCTTTTAAAGGTGTACTTTTTAATTTACAAACTGTGCTTGACAGATTGTGCACAGTTGCCAAACATTAAAATGATGGTGGTGATGAGTGCTATATAGAAGTGCATTGTTCTTTAAATGCGGCCTTTTCTGAAGAAGTGATACGTCAACTCTTTCCTCGTGGAGTTTGAGGGGTCTTTGTCTCTGAGAACCTCCTGTAGGAAAACCCTTGCACCATCTGCGCTGCAAACTCCACATCTCAGGGTTCCTAGAGGCAGAGATCAACTTGTGACCCTTCCAACTTTAGTTCCTACCCCTGTCTTCGTTTGACATGTCTGGTATTTCCTTAGGCATTTATCACAGCTGTCATCCTAGTAGCTATTCCAGATGCCTTGAAGGAAGAGGGGAAAACATACGCACACACACTGTTCTAACTTGAGGGCACACCTCCTGCAAACTTTCAGAGATTGTATCCAACTTAGGATGGGGTTTTGTTTGTTTGTTTGGCCAATCTTTGAATAGGGAAAGCTTTTCATTCTACCCTGAGGAGCAGCTTATTATGTCACATACATCACACTTTGATTTTAGGCCTGCACAACCTGGGACCAACAGCGTTGGTAAGCTGGAATTTCTTAGACATGTTTTCTGAAGGGAAAAAATCAGGAATTCCTTCCTTTTCTCTCCTCCACCTGTAGAAAAAGAAAGCCACTTTGCAGAATGTTCTCTAAATATTCCCCACCATGTTTCACCACCACATACATGCACAGCACCATGGCCAGACAGTCAACACAGTTGCAGCTGCTGCCAAGTGCAACAGCAGCAACAGAAACCCACAAAATGGAAGGAAGAAACTGTCCTGCTGCTGATTATTTTCAAAATAATTGAAAAAATGCAGCTACCGCTGGAGAAATTCAATGTGAGCTGCCTCCCACCCTACTCTGATCATGAACAGAGTGGACAATTTTGAGGTGGAATTTCACACACAGCTCTACTAAATGCAACTCCCTAGTCCTCTACACTAGCCTCCTGGTACTTGATTAAGCCCCCTTGATTTTGTAGGCAGCTGGCAAACCCCAGAGATTTATGAATCATAGAATTATTATTATTATTATTATTATTATTATTATTATTATTATTATTAATACCCCGCCCATCTGGCTGGGCCTCCCCAGCCACTCTGGGCGGCTTCCAAAAGAATATTAAAATACTATGATACATCAAACATTAAAAGCATCCCTAAACAGGGCTGCCTTCAGATGTCTTCTAAAAGTCTGGTAGTTGTCGTTCTCTTTGACATCTGGTGGGAGGGCATTCCACAGGGAGGGCGCCACTACCGAGAAGGCCCTCTGCCTGGTTCCCTGTAACTTGGCTTCTCGCAGTGAGGGAACCGCCAGAAGGCCCTCGGTGCTGGACCTCAGTGTCCGGGTAGAACGATGGGGGTGGAGACGCTCCTTCAGGTATAGTGGACCGAGGCCGTTTAGGGCTTTAAAGGTCAGCACCAACACTTTGAATTGTGCTCGGAAATGTACTGGGAGCCAATGTAGGTCTTTCAAGACCGGTGTTATATGGTCTCCGTGGCCGCTCCCTGTCACCAGTCTGGCTGCTGCGTTCTGGATTAGTTGTAGTTTCCGGGTCACCTTCAAAGGTAGCCCCACGTAGAGTGCATTGCAGTAGTCCAAGCGGGAGATAACCAGAGCATGCACTACTCTGGCGAGGCAGTCCACAGGCAGATAGGGTCTCAGCCTGCGTACCAGATGGAGCTGGTACACAGCTGCCCTGGACACGGATTTAACCTGTGCCTCCATGGACAGCTGTGAGTCCAAAATGACTCCCAGGCTGCGCACCTGGTCCTTCAGGGGCACAGGTACCCCATTCAGGACCAGGGAGTCCTCCACACCTGCCCGCCTCCTGTCCCCCAGAAACAGTACTTCTGTCTTGTCAGGATTCAATCTCAATCTGTTAGCTGCCATCCATCCTCCAACCTCCTCCAGACACTCACACAGGACCTTCACCGCCTTCACTGGTTCTGATTTGAAAGAGAGGTAGAGCTGGGTATCATCCGCATACTGATGAACACCCAGCCCAAACCCCCTGATGATCTCTCCCAGCGGCTGCATGTAGATGTTGAAAAGCATGGGAGAGAGGACAGAACCCTGAGGCACCCCACAAGTGAGAGCCCAGGGGTCTGAACACTCATCCCCCCCCACCACTTTCTGAACACGGCCCAGGAGGAAGGAGCGGAACCACTGTATGACAGTGCCCCCAGCTCCCAGCCCCTCAAGACGGTCCAGAAGGATGTTATGGTCGATGGTATCAAACGCCGCTGAGAGATCCAGCAGAACTAGGAAACAGCTCTCACCTTTGTCCCTAGCCCGCCGGAGATCATCAACCAGTGCGACCAAGGCAGTTTCAGTCCCATGATGAGGCCTGAATCCCGACTGGAAGGGATCCAAATGGTCCGCTTCTTCCAGGCGTGCCTGGAGTTGTTCAGCAACCACTCGCTCAATCATCTGTCCCAAGAATGGAAGATTTGAGACTGGGCGATAGTTGGCCATCGTGGCCGCATCTAAAGATGGTTTTTTAAGAAGAGGTTTGATAACCGCCTCTTTCAGCGGGTCTGGGAAGGCTCCCTCACGGAGGGAAGCATTCACCACCCCACGAAGCCCATCGCCCAGTCCTTCCCGGCTAGCTTTTATAAGCCAGGATGGGCAAGGATCCAGGAGACAGGTGGTTGGTTTCACTCGTCCAAGCAGCCTGTCCACATCCTCGGAGGTAACAGATTGGAATTGATCCCATGCAATTTGACTAGACAGGACTCTTAGCACTCTCCCGCCCCGGCCCTGCTCCCACGGTGGCGTCTACCTCTTCCCGAATCTGAGCGACTTTATCTGCAAAAAACTTTGCAAAATCATTGCAGGAGATCATGTGGCCCGTACTGGGCCCCGATGTAGCAGGTGGTTCCGCTAAATTGCGGACCACCTGAAAAAGTCTCCTGCTGCTGTTTTCTACAGATGCAATAGAGGCGGTGAAGAAAGTCTTCTTCGCCGTCGCTACCGCCACTTGGTAGGCTCGACATTGAGCTCTAACCTGTGTCCGGTCAGCTTCAGAATGAATTATCCGCCACCGGCGCTCTAGCCGTCTCAACGATTGTTTCATTGCCCTCAGATCCGTGGAAAACCACGGGGCTCTCCGGGCTCCATGCAATCATAGAGTTGGAAGAGACCATAGAATCATAGAGTTGGAAGAGCTCCATAGAATCATAGAGTTGGAAGAGACCACAAGGGCCATCGAGTCCAACCCCCTGCCAAACAGGAAACACCATCAGAGCACTCCTGACATATGGTTGTCAAGCCTCTGCTTAAAGACCTCCAAAGAAGGAGACTCCACCACACTCCTTGGCAGCAAATTCCACTGTCGAACAGCTCTTACTGTCAGGAAGTTCTTCCTAATGTTTAGGTGGAATCTTTTTTCTTGTAGTTTGGAACCATTGCTCCGCTTCTCTGGAGCAGCAGAAAACAACCTTTCTCCCTCCTCTATGTGACATCCTTTTATATATTTGAACATGGCTATCATATCACCCCTTAACCTCCTCTTCTCCTCTTCTCCAACCCAAACCCCAAATGCCTTGTTCTGCTGTGTTCAGGTTGGTGCGGTCACATGTCATGCAGGCATGTGTTGAAACCCCTCGTCCAATTGATAAAAGGATTATGTAATCTTCCATCACAGCTCTTCACTGTAAATCCATATGCAAAACACCCAGTAGCTTACACTAGGTTCATATAAGAAAGGTGGCAGGTTTGATCCAGGCTTCCAGAGTTCTGCTTCCAGAATACTCCTGTTGGAATAGCAGGTGATTTCTCTTGTTCTGTGGGACACAGGAATGTAGGGTTATAGCATACGCATGGGAGCACTGACTGATTGCAGTGTGAGATTGGGTGGGAAGCACATCTGTTTCTTCCTGCAGTCTCTTCAGATGACCTCCTCCTCCTCCTCCTCCTCTTCCTCCTTCTTCCTCACCTTTTTTTGCATGACAGGGACTCAAATGCAGCATTCCGCTCACTTTCTCCATTCTAAACTAGGCTGATTAGGATTTTGATTGGCCACGGAATATCATTTTTACCCACGTAGTATCACTTTGAGTAGTGATTGATTCCGATTTGGCAGCTTTGTTGATGCAGTTTCAGTGCAACAGGAGCATTGCGCAGGCATCTGAGGAATGGTGTTAGAGTACCCTGGAAGGGTTGAGTGAATCTGTCAATCCAGGTTACTCACTGTTTCTCAGTTTCCCATTTCCACATCAGTTTCCATTTTTTTTTTTTTTTAATAAGGGCCTCGTGAAAATTCATCAGCATTTGGCTGCAAATGTCTCATAATATACATGTTTGCAAAACAATTATCGCGCATATATATATATATATATATATATATATATGCAGGTTTTGGTGTCCTCGGGTGTCTTCCCGTGTAAAAGTTGGGGTGTCTAGGCGACGTTTCGACGAGGTCTCACTCGTCATCTTCAGGCTGGTGCTTTCGGCTTCTTGTTACTGGAACAGAGCAGGATCTCAGTGTTTGAGTTCCTATAAATACTGTAGAGGGGGTGTGGTGTATAGCCTCCAATGTTCTGGGCAGAGAGGAAGTTCCCAGGCTAGTGTGCCTTTTCTTCTTTTGTTCCTTAATTACTTGAGAGATATCTTGACTGATTTCTTGAGTGATATCCTGAGTACCACTTAGGTGGGTCATTAGGTGTGGATTAGTTGCTAAAGTCTTTGTGTCTTGACCTCTTGAACTTTGTGAAGAGTTTTCATGAGAAGATGGCTGTACTGTACTTAGTTGTGCTCTGGCTTGGCTTCGTGTATAGGGGCGAGCTGTGGTTTTGTGGCTTGTGTCAGCCAGATCTGTGTAGGGATTGCAGGGGGGTGCAGCATCCGGAGGTGCCACCATGGATTGGCTACTGGATGGTGTCTGTAATTCATCTGTGGAGAGGGTCTGGGTTTGGGTCTGGTGTGGTTGATTGGTGTTGGCGTTCTGTGTGCCTCTGGATCTGGTGTCAGTTTTTGTGGGGAGGGCTAATTTCCAGATGTCTGGCAAGCGGGATCCTCTCCACAGATGAATTACAGACACCATCCAGTAGCCAATCCATGGTGGCACCTCCGGATGCTGCACCCCCCTGCAATCCCTACACAGATCTGGCTGACACAAGCCACAAAACCACAGCTCGCCCCTATACACGAAGCCAAGCCAGAGCACAACTAAGTACAGTACAGCCATCTTCTCATGAAAACTCTTCACAAAGTTCAAGAGGTCAAGACACAAAGACTTTAGCAACTAATCCACACCTAATGACCCACCTAAGTGGTACTCAGGATATCACTCAAGAAATCACTCAAGATATCTCTCAAGTAATTAAGGAACAAAAGAAGAAAAGGCACACTAGCCTGGGAACTTCCTCTCTGCCCAGAACATTGGAGGCTATACACCACACCCCCTCTACAGTATTTATAGGAACTCAAACACTGAGATCCTGCTCTGTTCCAGTAACAAGAAGCCGAAAGCACCAGCCTGAAGATGACGAGTGAGACCTCGTCGAAACGTCGCCTAGACACCCCAACTTTTACACGGGAAGACACCCGAGGACACCAAAACCTGCATTCCTGTACCCGTGAAAATCTACGAAAGCAAATATATATATATATATATATATATATATATATATATATATATAAAATAGATTTTTATTCAATACAAGTTAAAATACATACATAATCACAACAAAAGAAAATACAAAAGAGAAAAACAAATACATCTATCCAAGGAAAAGGAATTAGAGAATATTTTGTCTCTTTTCATATTTACAGTTATTTATACCTCTATAAAATGCCATTCATGATAACACAGTGAAATGAAATGTAAGATATCAGAATAAAGAAAAAGGGAACAAAAAGAGAATAAAAAAGTAAAAAAAAAAACCATCATATATGAAACTTTTTCAAAATACATAAGCACTCACAATACATAGCCATTTCCCATCCACATTTACATTCAATTGTATAATTTCGTCTTGTCCTTATCTACCTTAAACAAATTGTTTCTTTTGAAAGAAAAAAGAAGAAGGAAAAAACACACGACTTCCACCGTTTACCTCACGCGTTTTTAAAAATCCGTTCTTCAGAGCCTCTGTTCTTCATATTTTCCCTTTGGGTTTCCTTAATGTCTCACTTTGTATTTTTTTTATATTACGCACAAGGTTATTCTAAACACAACCAGATTTTTGTGGTTGAGCCCTGGTTTTGTAAATAATCATTTAAACACTCCCATTGCTTCATAACCATAGTTTTGGATTTTCTCCTTATTATATCTGTCAATTTTGCTAATTCCAGGTACTCGCAAAGTTTCCCCAACCATTCTCTTTTTGTTGGGATCCTTTCCTCTTTCCAGTAGCTAGCAATCAAAATTCTTGCTGCTGGTGTCGCGTATAGAAATAAGTTAATTTTCTTTTTGGGGATATCTTTATCTAAGATTCCTAATAAATATGCCTCTGCCTTTTTTTTTATGTGATGTCCTTATCAATTTTTTTATTTCGTCATGGATCATGTCCCAAAAGATTTTAATCTTTGGGCAAGTCCACCACATGTGATATAATGTACCTTTTGTTCTGTTACATTTCCAACATTTGTCGTTGTTCCTTTTGTTTATTTTTGACAATCTGTCAGGGGTTAGGTACCATCTGTGGTGCATTTTTCTGAAATTCTCCCTTAATAAATCACAAGCAGTAAAATTTATATTTTCCTCCGAAAAAGTTTTCCATCTTTCCAGATCTATCTCATATCCCAAACTGTGCTCCCATTTTAACATGTTTTCCCCTTTCGTCTCTTTTTCTAGGGTGGTTTTCATTAATAGTCTTTACATTTTTGCAAGTATTTTTTGATTGCTCTGTAGTATTTCCTTTTCTAATTTTGAGGTTTTATTTTCAAATCCCCCCTTTTTATATCTTTTTCATAAGTTGCTTTTAATTGATAATATTGTAACCAATTTATTCTAAATGTTTGTAATTGTTCATGAGTTTTTAATTTAATATTTCCATCTGCTTCCTCTAATATTTCCCTATATGTTGGCCAAGTCTCTTTTACATTACTCTTTAATGTTGTAGTTGCTTCCACTGGCGAAACCCATTGGGGAGTTTTCTCAATAATTTTTCCTTTTGTTCTTTCCCAGACATCCAATAGAGCCTTTCTTACTATGTGGTTTGTAATTTTTTTGTGTTGTTCTTTTTTATCATAGAATAAGTAGCCGTGCCATCCATATATTTTTTCCCAGCCCTCTAATGTTAGGACTTCATTATTTTTTAATAATATCCATTTTTTTATCCAGCACCAACACGCTGCCTCAAAATATTTCCTTAAATCTGGCTAATTCTCGCTAATATAATGCATGTTTTTCTATGTTATTTTCACTGATATTGTGTTTTTAGTCGCACTTCAGTTTCTCATTTTCATTTTGGTAGATGTTACTTGGCTGGAGAACTGCATTGCAATTTTGGTATAATTGCAAATTTTGAAGGATGGCTATCCAGTTCATGCATTGCTTCAGAAAGTGAAAATTAGGCAAGTTCATTCTTAAACAAAAACTGGATAGAATTTCTTCCCAATCCCTGTATCTGGTAAGCACCTGGAGACTGAAGGATGCTTGCTCAACCTACTTCCCATTGCTATTTCCCTCAAAAGGACTGGAAGAAAGGGCCCCTCAAGGCCATCAAATGATGCCCAGCAAAGGTGGTTGTGAGAGATGGGCCCATCAGCACATCTTTTGCTGGACAGACTATGAAGGACACATATTGATAAGACGATAATATTGGTAATGCCCATCAGCAGGAGACTTCCCAATAAGTCTAATGGTCTCAAGATGGTGCCTGCAGTTTGACTTATTTGTCACGTATGTTGCTGAGCCTGTTGATTATTTAATAGTTGTGACTTCTAGCCAAATATATCATCTTGTGTCTTCTTTCTTGGTTGGAAGAAAGAAAACAAAAAGCCTGGAGCAACTTATGCTAGGCTGCCACTAGTCTCCCAGTTATTTCCAAGCAGATGTTGGAAAGATGCATGGGCACATTACAACATGCACATATCCATCCTTGCAAAGTATCCAAAATATGTTGTTGAAATCAGCCTTCTTTTTCTCATCCAAGCTCTAGCAAAACACTCTGAAATGGCTAAAAGTAGCAAACAGAACTCTGTTTGAAAGCACTGACAAATATATGAGCAAGATCGTTTTGGCCATGGCTGTAAAAGAAGAGTTATGGATTGGGCATTATGGAAATACAATTTTGCAGTACAGTTCTGTTCCCATTTCAGCCACATTGCTGCAAATTGGCCACCATTTGCAGTGATGTTCATAAACGGCCAGAGTCTCTCTGCAAGAGTGTCCATCAACAACCTAGTTATATTTAGTGTACCAGTCATTAAGGCAGCTAGGCAGCACTCGAATTTGTTGACAAAGGGAGATCATTGTTAAAGATGTGGTTTTACGCAGGGATTTACTAAGGAAGCGAAAAATGTAAAATAAATAAATTTTGCTAGGCAAATAGGGGAAGCTGTGAGTTTATTATCCTTTTATAACAATATTTTATTTGCCACACTAACAAAGGTATTTAAAAGATCCTGACTTCTGCTCCTGTTAGGTCAAAAGAAGCTGCCTTATACAAGGTCATATTATTTTTCCCATGTAGTCCCATATTGTCTTTTCTGACTGGCAACAGCTCTCCAGGTGTTTCATGCAGAAGTCTTCCCACATCACCTGTGAAATGTTCCTTTAAATTGGAGGTGCCAGGGATTGATCTTTTGAATGCAAAGCATGCCCTCTGCTACTGAGATACCTGCTTTTCCCAAAGAGCAAGTTCTACACTGAAGGAGACACTCCCCAGGGGCAGAGGAGAAAGAAAAAGGCTACACAGTTGTAAAGATGGTTTAATATGCATAAAATGTAATGTCTGCATGTGCTATGTTTGAAAATCTTTTGCAGAAAGAAGTTTGCACGGGGCACAGAAAGTTTCACTCTGGCAAATATGGCAGAAAAGGTTAGATGTTTCCATTTCACAGTCTTTAGGCTAATTGATGGCTCATCCTGGAAACCCGAGCTTCAGATCTCTCACAGCAGGAAGGTGAAACTTGAGACCACAGTATCTGCATCAGTGATGGAGCCAGCAGCAACATTAGCTGTAGTGGCTAAGCTCCAAGATGATGAAAAAGCAAGTTGCTTAGGAACTTGCTCTCTGGGACCAAAGAGAGTAAATTTCATAGAATCTTAGAGTCGGAAGGGACCCAAGGGTCCTCTAGTCCAACCCTCTGCAATTCCGGAATCTCAGCTAAAGCATCCATGACAGATGGCTGGCCAACCTTTGCTTAAAAACCTCCAAGGAAGGAGAGTCTGCAACCTCTCATGGGAGTCTGTTTACTGAACAGTTTTAAGGACTTAAAGAAGATGGGACCACATTGCTGTTAAAGACCAAATGGGTTACTGTGTAAAGTTTGTTTGTAACAACTCTAAAACAGTTTCCAGAAAAGCTTTGAAACTCATTCTTGTGGAGGGGAAAATTCATGTCTACTCTGCCCCAGGGGTGGGCAATAGCAGGTTTTCAACATTGTGATGTATCACCAGGTAAACATTGTGATGTTGTGATACATCACAATGTTAAAAAGGAAGCAGCATTGGTCCTGGCCCTGCAAGGCACCGGGGTGAAGCCACAGCCACTCCCTCCACTGCAGAACCCAGCACAGGGAGAAAGGAGGCAGCCTGCCTGCTTGGCTGGAGAACAAAGGCAAGGTGTCACCAAATAACTTGGTTCTTTTGACATCTGGAGAAGACTTTCAATAAGACATGTCGGAGACCAGATCTGGGTTTCATGTAACATTTCATATAGTCTAGTATACATTAATACATTGGTGCCAAGAAGTTCAAACACTCACACATTCATTCATCCATACTCACAAGGCCCTTCATGTGGGTTGATCATGCCTCATGTAAGAGCTGTGGGTGTCAAGCTGTAGCTCTAGTCCTGACACACTGAGGGCATGCGGAAGTCCTTTTTATATTCTTCTTCCCCCATTGCCTTCTGTGGGCTGGCTTGGAGAAGGATTGAATCTCCACTGCTCTCCTCCTGCTTTCCTCCTGGACCACCATCAAGAAAATGCTTTTCAGTCGTACCTCAGAGCAGACAGACAGTATGTTCCATACCTTTATCTCATGTCCGTGGCTATTGCCAGTTCTTCCCTGTTTTGGTCTGGGGTTTTTTGCTTTCCATAAAGAACAGCCTAAGACAACACCACGGTCATACATTCCTTTTTTATTTCTCGCTTCGCTTACCGGCAAATTGTGCCTTGTGAATTCTCCATCTCCTTTTGGGCCTAACATTCATACTATTCATACTAACATGACAAAGGCGCTGGCTGCCAGGCAAGCCCCACTTGCGATATACCACTGGGTGAAAATGCCTTTGGAACCTGACCCCCAAACCAGTCCTGGACAATGTATCAATACACCATCCAGACCAGGCTTCCTCAGCCTCAGCCCTCCAGATGTTTTTGGCCTACAACTCCCATGATCCCTAGCGAGCAGGACCAGTGGTCAGGGATGATGGGAATTGTAGTCTCAAAACATCTGGAGGGCTAAGGTTGAGGAAGCCTGATCCAGACCTACTCTGCACAAAGTCAAGGTCAGGGATTTTGTTGCAGCAACTCCAGCATGGACCTCAGTCCTGCCCTATGTTATTGGCATTGCTGAGATTGCTAGGCAAGCAACCTGGACCTCGGATAATGGCTCTTCTAGCTTGGGAGAAGGCTTTGGAGGTATGTATGGGTGTGTAGATACTAGCATACTACATAAAGGTGACATTTATATAAACTGCTCTTCCCACTTTTGCTTCTGGCCTGGTCCATTTCTGCTATGTGGCTCTCAGAAAGGAACATGTCTGAAAAATACCCCCCCACATCTAGTATATAGGATAGGTTTTGTAAAAAAAAAAAATTGTATGCTACATGGGGGGTACTAATGGATGCGTTTAAAATAGGGGTCAACAAACTACGGCCTGCGGGCCGGATCCAGCCCAATTACCCTCTGGACCCAGCCCACGAATGGTTCTGCAATCGCCAATTGGATCGGCGCAATTGCCTCCCCCCCCCCATTTTTTTCCGAGTGCCATTTTTTGCATTTCCCCCCTCCCTCCCTCACCACAGCGGCGCCTCCTCCCTTCCTTTTCTTGGCTTCTCCCCACCCTGTGGAGGAAGGGGGCTGGGCTTTGATAGGAAGCATTACCGCCCGCCTGTCGGCCTCTCCCCATGGCTGTGCTGTGGGCTGGAGCTTTGTGCACCTGCTGGCCCCACGCTTGGCGCCCAGGAAAGCTGGCCCAAAAAGGAGAGGTTCCCTCACCGCCACTAGCTCCCAACCACAGCAGAGTGGTGGCGGTGGTAGACAGGGTGAGGGGAGGGGCTGGGAGAGAGGGGGAGAGAGAAGCCCCCTCTGCTGCATGCGCTCCTGTGTGCACTGTCTGGCCCATCACTAAGTCTGGGGGATGGTGAACCAGCCCCCTCCAAGAAAAGTTTGCTGACCCCTGGTTTAAAGTGTTACATTGGGCAGGGGGAGTCTGGACTCTGAAACACTTTGCATCATGGCCAAACTATAGGTAAAAGGTAAAGGGACCCCTGACCATTAGGTCCAGTCGCGGACGACTCTGGGGTTGCAGCACTCATTTCACTTTATTGGCCGAGGGAGCCAGTGTACAGCTTCCAGGTCATGTGGCCAGCATGACTAAGCCACTTAGAGAACTAGAGCAGCGCACGGAAATGCCATTTACCTTCCTGCCAGAGTGGTACCTATTTATCTACTTGTATTTTGACATGCTTTTGAACTGCTAGGTTGGCAGGAGCAGGGACCGAGCAACGGGAGCTCACCCCATCGCAGGTATTTGAACCGCTGACCTTCTGATTAGCAAACCCTAGGCTCTGTGGTTTAACCCACAGCACCACCAAACTATACATGCCATTAAATCAATAATTGGCCCTTGTGCATAAGCTTTTCATTTCATATATTTCCAGTATGAGGCCCCTGATCTGGTAACAGTCCCTGCATGGTGGTGGTATTTATTTATTCATTTAACTTTTCCTCTGCTGTGGTTCAAATATGAATTTGTCCCTTCATACCTGCAATTTGCACAGGAGGGAAAGCTCCTATTGAGATGGGGGGGGAGGTTTCCCGCCATACAAAATGAAAGTTTTTCCTCCCTCGGTGCTTATTGGGACTGCAGGAGGGGGCAAAAGTGCCACCCCTACCTCCCTGCTGATTTGGATCCGAGTTGGGGAGGGCACACTGACAATACCTTATGAAGTAAAAGCTTAGTTCTCGGAGATCAACTTTGCTCTGTCTGTACTGGAAATGTTGCTACTATTCTCTTCCAAGGAACTCAGATGCCAGCACCCAGAGATCTTGGTCCTATAAAATGAACGGGCTTAAAAGTAATTTGTGTTTTTTAGGAGGTGAAGCATCTAAAAGTCATGGTGCTCAGACAACAAACACCTACAATTCTAGTTTATTGTTTTTCTTGGAAATGCCAAACTCGCGCATGTTTTTAAGACATCACTGAAGCCATATATTTCAGTTCTCTCCTAGGCTTAAACATTTGCCTGTTCCAACTTGTGGTTGATTCTGAGCTGCAAACAGCCTGACAGTGTGGTGCAGCTGTCAAAATAAAAAGTAATTTAAAGTGCTGCAGAGACATAAAACCTAAGAATAAAAAAAGCAGTCCCAAACAATTCGAAGACATGGCAGGCAGAATTAAGCAGAATCCAATTACAGTGATTCGGATCGAAATGTCCAGTTTATTAAATACTGCTATACTATATAGCAGCAGCTAAAATTTAGCCAACGAATTTGGAAATATTTGATTCAGCTGAGTCAAATATTCCCTAATTTTGATATGCAAAGGTAGCACATGCGTGGCATTTTCTTTCTCTTGCGGTTGCTTCTTCACTTTCTTTGACATCACCCTCATTTACCCACACTTCCACTTAACGATTTGTTTGGGTTGCCAACCCCGTCAGATTAAAGAACTGCATGAGCAAATGCAGTTGGCATCACTGAGAACAAAGGAAGAAAATGCACACGGAAGAACATTGCTGATAGATAGTGGATCTTCTTAGCAGGTGTCACCCTCCACACACACACAAAAAAACACACACAAATGTCACCAAATGCTCCCTGACAAACATATTCAAACAAAAACTTGTGCATTTTTATTTTTCGTTTTGATACAGGGGGTGAAATTTTCACAGAAAATGCTACAGTCCTAAACATAGTCACTAGGGAATAAACCCCACTGGGTGCCTACTCCTGAGTAAACATGCATCAGATTGCACTGTGTATTTATTAATCTTTATTTTATTTTATGGTCTTCAACTCTAGGGCTTCTTCAGTGCAATTCTGGGGATTCAGAATTTAGGAATCATGTAACAAGCATGATGAGGTTTGCTTATGACATGACATTACTGAGGGCAAACAAAGCACTTGCATGGAGCTTTGAGGCTAGAAGGGGAGAGAATCGATTCAAAAAAGATCTCACCCAATAGGTGTGGCTACCAGAAAGGGTTAGTTGCACCATTCACATACCCCCACCTCGCTATTAGAAAGTCTGTGTTGCCAGAAAGCTCCATAACTTAGCATAAAACTCCACACAGTTAGTTCTCCCTACTCCTGATTTCTTTGTAATTAAACATAACAAAAATTGTGGCTACTCCGGGTCTTGTCTGATGATGCTGGTGCACATTGACAAACCGGAGAATGCCCCAAAAGCAAGTTAAATCAAAGATGTCACTTCACTGGGATAACAATAACTGCTGCTACTCTTCCTTATGAAGTGACTGTAGACCAGAGAATGGGAAGGTGGGTCCCTCCAGGTGTGATTGTACTCCAACTCCCATCAGCCCCAGCCAACATGGCCAATGGTTAGGGATGGTGGGAAGGGGAGTCCAGCAGGACCTGTAGGATCGCAGGTTCATCATCCATGCTACAGACCAGAAGAAGAAGAAGAAGAAGAAGAAGAAGAAGAAGAAGAAGAGAAGAAGAAGAAGAGTTTGGATTTGATATCCTGCTTTATCACTACCCTAAGGATTCTCAAAGCAGCTAACAATCTCCTTTTCCCTTCCTCCTCCACAACAAACGCTCTGTGAGGTGAGTGAGGCTGAGAGACTTCAGAGAAGTGTGACTAGCCCAAGGTCACCCAGCAGCTGCATGTGGAGGAGCGGGGAAGCAAACCCGGTTCACCAGATTATGAGTCCACCGCTCTTAACCACCACACCACACTGGCTTCAGAGGTGTAGCATGGGTTGCCATTGCCCGGGGCCGCTTAGAGTGATGGGAGGAATGGAAATGGATAGAGCACACATGCACATTCAGCTACCTAACAGCATCCACAGAGATCACAGTTGCAGAGCTAAGAAAAGAAGAGTCATTCCAATGTCTGGAGAGGTCACTTCCTGGTTTACTGGCAGCACTTCTTGTTGGAATTTTGCACTCCTATGAATTTCACACCTGGGGCAATTATCCCCCCCAACACACTTCTGTTGTAGACCATTGTCTTGGGTGGTGGTTGTTTTCCTCCATTGCCTTTGGTTTGGTGGCGTTTTCTCTCCCTGCCCCCCATCTCCTCTTCCCAGCACTAGACACATCGTTTCTGGAACTGTAAATGTTTCATGAAGAAATGTATTGAATCCCAGACTGAAATGCGACTGGTGAGTGTAGCACACATGAAAAATTGAATATGGCTGTATGAAAAATGAGAGAACAAATGAAATGAAGCAGAATGCTCCTTACAAAACAGTCATAAAGAACTTAGGATTTGCCAGCTATTGGGACACAGCAAACTCAGGAGGCATGTATGTATGTATGTATGTATGTATGAATGTATGTATGTATGTATGTATGTATGTATGTATGTATTTTACTTATGGGCACTGCCAAGGTAATTACCAAGACAGCTCGGAGATGTCTCTTGGCAAATGCCAATTTTAGTAGCTACCAGACTAATTAAGCTGGGAAATGGCCAGAACTCCCAAGTTAAACTGTCTATTATAACAAGTGTTATTAGGATTTAACAGTGGCAAAGCAATCAGAGATTATTGCAGTGGTGTCACAGAGGGGGCTTTCTTTCAGATTTCATTCATGGAGAGATTTACTGCAAGGTTCAAAACCATACCCTTGGATATATTCCAGGTCCAGATGCAGTAAGTACTGTAGTGTGTTTTAATAACCTTTCATATATATATATATATATATATATATATATATATATATATATATATATATATTTGCTTTCGTAGATTTTCACGGGTACAGGAATGCAGGTTTTGGTGTCCTCGGGTGTCTTCCCGTGTAAAAGTTGGGGTGTCTAGGCGACGTTTCGACGAGGTCTCACTCGTCATCTTCAGGCTGGTGCTTTCGGCTTCTTGTTACTGGAACAGAGCAGGATCTCAGTGTTTGAGTTCCTATAAATACTGTAGAGGGGGTGTGGTGTATAGCCTCCAATGTTCTGGGCAGAGAGGAACTAGCCTGGGAACTTCCTCTCTGCCCAGAACATTGGAGGCTATACACCACACCCCCTCTACAGTATTTATAGGAACTCAAACACTGAGATCCTGCTCTGTTCCAGTAACAAGAAGCCGAAAGCACCAGCCTGAAGATGACGAGTGAGACCTCGTCGAAACGTCGCCTAGACACCCCAACTTTTACACGGGAAGACACCCGAGGACACCAAAACCTGCATATATATATATATATGCACAATCCACAGGGGAAGCAGAGGAGGGAAGGGCTCATTGTGAACCATCCTGCAATCTTTGGGTGGAGAGTGGTATGCAAATTAAATAAACAGACAAAACAAAATAAAATTATGCAAGCAGAAATATTTGCACTGACAGGACTCTGTCGTTGAGCACTGCCCATGGCTCTCAGCCTGCTGTTCTTGTGTATTGCTGTTATGTTTTAATTGTTTTAACCATTTTGCTGTTCATTGCTTTACCCATTACTTGCCCTAGGATCATGCAAAGTCTTCAGCTGCCCCCCCCCCCCAAATCCCAGGAAGATCACAAACCCTTAAGCTACCGTGGCTTCTTACTATGTCATGCAGAGTCCTCAATTCTGCAAGCGGGAAAGGGTGGGGTTAAGGAGAGGAGGAGGTGGCCTGGACCCTCATGGAACCCAGGCTGATGGAAGCCTCATGGTTTCACCATTCTTCTTCTTCTTCTTCTTCTTCTTCTTCTTCTTCTTCTTCTTCTTCTTCTTCTTCGATCACTCGTAGCCGAGTAAGATTGTCTTCCATAAACACAGTTTTAACAGTGAGTCCGTAAGTGACTGTGGAGGCCAATTCAGGATCGACATGTCCCACATATAGCAAAGACATTTGCCGGTACGGTATTGCTACATACAGTGGTACCTCGGGTTAAGTACTTAATTCATTCCAGAGGTCCGTTCTTAACCTGAAACTGTTCTTAAGCTGAAGCACCACTTTAGCTAATGGGGCCTCCCGCTGCTGCAGCGCCGCCAGAGCACGATTTCTGTTCTCACCCTGCAGCAAAGTTCTTAACCTGAGGTACTATTTCTGAGTTAGCGGAGTCTGTAACCTGAAGCGTATGTAACCTGAAGCGTATGTAACCCGAGGTACCACTGTACTCCTGTTGGTAATAGGCTTTGGGGTAGCTCAGCCAGCCCCACCCTTTCCCCATATTCCACCGGCAGTGCACATATATAGGGGAATCAGAGAGGGGCACACTGATGTAGGCTAGAATGTCCCAATTTTCATCTGAGGAATGTTAGCAGGTATGGGTCATGAAATGCTGAAAGGTGGGGCAGAAATTGCAACAATAAATCATCTACACCTTTCAGCTTGTCATGGTTGGGTGGGGGTTATTTTTCAGGTTGTACGCTCTGCATTTTTGCAAAGGCCTTCTTTTTTAGATAACAGCCACAGCATGTGATTGTAAATGACAGCGGTCCAATCAGAATATACATTTTCTAGTGCTGTGCACAGAGCCTGGTACTTTGTCCCCAGTAAAACAACTCTCTTTTGGTGGTTAGTTATAAAAAGATAAAATAGTCCATATTGTTTTCAGATCTCTATTGTGAAGGCAGCTCCAGCAACATTAAAAGCTGCTTAGCATGAGGAATCTTGCAAGCAAAAGAAACTACAGGGCATTAAATACACTTTTTTTTGGTATTCTTGAAGGATTAATTCATCAAGTACCACCCAGATGAGCTGTTTGGCACAAACAAACGCACACAGAATGAGTTTAATTCTGGGTGTTTTTTTAAGTTGCCAATTTCCTTTTTGCTTTGTCTCCCCCTTTGTTGGCTATATGTCGAAAAGCAAAGCCTGCTTTTTAGACTTTATTGAAAGCATTCATGTGTAAGCCTCAGCTGAACAAAGATAGGGTTGTAAAACAAAGCACATTGTTCCTGCAAGGCAAGATAATATTTGGAGTCTTATAGAGATATCTTAGAAGAAACAAGAGGAAATGGTATTCTTTACTTTAGGGATAGTTGCTTGAAAAAGAGGGAGGTTGTGCAAAAGGCAAGAAGGAATCTACAGGAAAGGCCTGAGTATGCAGCATAATTTTGTAATTAGCAAAAGCAAGATATAACCTTGCTTGTTCTGTGCACAGAAGCTAGAAAACGTAGCAGGAGCCAAATGCACATAACCACAGTGTCACTGAAAAACATAAAATGAGACTAAACAAATAATGCAAGTTTGGCGGCAAAACCTGGCACGCCGAGAATTGTGTGGACCTTGCCACAATAGACAAGTGGCTTCAATGTGACACTGTTGCCAGTAACCTGGCAGATCTCTCACTCAACAGTGTGGACTTCACCGCAACAGACATGTGAAGCCGATGTGACAGTAACCAGCAAAATACAGTGGTACCTCAGTTTACGAACTTAATCTGTTCTGGAGGTCCATTCTTAAACCAAGGCACTCTTTCCCTAATGAGGCCTCCCGCTGCCGGTGCCCTTCCACCGTTCGGATTCCGTTCTTAGACCGAGGTAAAGTTCGCAAACCGGGACACAACTTCTGGTTTTGTGGAGTTCAGAAACCGAATAGTTCGTAAACAGGGCTGTTCTTAAACCGAGGTACCACTGTAGGTTTGAGCCAGTGAGTCCAGATCCATTCTCCAGGGGGATTTATTTATGTATATAATTTGGATTACTTTTTTTTTAAAAAATAATTTTTTAAATGAAATTTCCAGATTTTTTCACTACAAATACAAAACAAAACAATACAATAAAAATAACACACAACAAACAATATAAAAAACACATATAAATTCAAACCTTATTTTCTTATACCTTACTTTCCCAACTTCCTCATACCACCCCTTTCTGTATTCCAATTTCTAACTAATTTTCAACAAATCCTTCCCTTATTTTTAACCTAATTTTAATCTTACTTATTTTCTTTAACTTATCCATTACCGCACATAACCACGTATATTCTAATCCATCATCATTCTAACGTTCAATAATTTTGCAATATTTCTTTAAATAGTCCTTAAATTTTTTCCAATCTTCTTCCGCTGTTTCTCTTCCCTGGTTTCGGATTCTGCTCGTCATCTCTGCCAGACCCATGTAGTCTATCACCTTCATCTGCCATTCTTCCAAGGTGGGTAGATCTTGTGTCTTCCAATACTTTGCAATAAGAATTCTTGCCGCTGTTGTAGCATACATAAAAAATGTTCTATCCTTCTTTAGCACCCCTTGGCCGACAATACCGAAGAGAAAGGCCTCTGGTTTCTTCGGGAAGGTATATTTAAATACCTTTTTCAGTTCATTATAGATCATTTCCCAGAACGCCTTAATCTTTGGGCATGTCCACCAAAGGTGAAAAAAGGTACCTTCATTTTCCTTACATTTCCAACATTTATTATCGGGCAAGTGATAAATTTTTGCCAGCTTGACTGGGGTCATGTACCACCTATAAATCATTTTCATAATATTTTCTCTTAAGGCATTACATGCCGTAAATTTCATCCCGGTGGTCCACAACTTTCCCCAGTCAGCAAACATAATGTTATGACCAATATCCTGTGCCCACTTAATCATTACAGATTTAACAGTTTCATCTTGTGTATTCCATTTCAGCAGCAGATTATACATTTTTGACAGATTCTTAGTACTGGATTCTAACAATTCAGTCTCCAATTTTGAATTTTCCACCTGGAAGCCAATTTTCCTGTCCATCTTAAAAACTTCCATTATTTGAGAATAGTGAAACCAATCTCTTACTTTCCCTTTTATTTTCTCAAAACTCTGCAATTTCCACTTGTCCCCTTCTTGTTCCAAAATTTCCCAGTATCTCAGCCAATTAGACTCCATATTAAGCTTTTTAACAGCCTTTGCCTCCATTGGTGACAACCACCTTGGAGTTTTACTTTCCAACAAGTCTTTATATCTAATCCAGACATTATATAGTGCTTTCCTGACAATATGATTTTTAAAACCCTTATGAGCTTTAACCTTGTCATACCACAGATATGCATGCCACCCAAAAATATTGTTAAAACCTTCTAGGTCCAAAATGTCTGTGTTATCAAGAAGTAGCCAGTCTTTCAACCAGCAAAAAGCTGCTGATTCATAGTAAAGTTTAAAGTACGGCAGGGCAAATCCCCCCCCTTTCCTTTGCATCAGTTAGTATCTTAAATTTTATTCTGGGCTTCTTGCCCTGCCAGACAAATTTAGAAATATCTTTCTGCCACTTCTTGGAGCAATCCATCATGTTTTATATTTGGATTACTTATATACTGCACTTTGCAAAAGCCACAGGATTGCTTATAACAAAATCAAATCAAAGAAAAAGAATCCCTGAAATAGAACAATCCTTAAAACTAACAATATAACAAACCATTAAATAGCAATCATTAAGTAGCAATAGCATAGCTGTGTGTATCTTTTATCCAGTGTTACGTTTTTAAAAAAGCAAAAGCATGAGGGATTCTGAGGGGGGGGCGGTGCTGAATTTTCTCATGGTTTAGAGACCAGATGAATCAAGATGGCAGAATGAAATGTCCTTTGGGCATATCTTTGCTCCTTTTGGCATAGCTTTGACTGCCTCTTGAGATACCATCACCAAACTCAGCATGAAGGTTCCCAGGTGGGGCAGGTGGTCTTTGTCAACATTTGGTCACCAGGAATTATTTTGCTTCCAGATGGTGTTCAGTGACTTTGGCAGGACTTCACTCATTTTTGGGGATAGGTCCAGATGGCTCTTGGGATATCGTTGCCAAAATCAGCACAGTGGTTTTTGAGATGTGGGAGGCAGTCTTTGTCATTTTTTGGACACCAGGTGCTATTCTAAATTAAGACAACAGTCCAAAACATGATTTTGACAAGCCTTTGCACAATTTTGGGCATGATGGGTCAAAAGGAGATGTAAACAAACTCTTCAGAGTTTAGGTTCATGTGGTTTTCCACAGAGCAGTCAGAAAGCACAGGCAGTAAAACTTGGCTTAGTTACAGTGCTGAAATTTCACAAATTATAGGAACACCAGAAAGGCTTGTTAGAGCCATGTGGTCTGAATTGCAGTAGGCAGCAAAAAACGCCCTCACAGGTTGAGCTCCTTGGGTAGACAGAAGAGAGCAATAGGCTTGATTGCCTTCCTCCTCAGGTGAGGGAAAGTAACCTAGCTGAGTTTGGCAGGGCAGCTTGCTCTATGGCATTAACCCCTTCATGCATTAATTAGACTTAAGCAAGGATGCAGGTAGCGCTGTGGGTTAAATTATAGAGCCTAGGGCTTGCCGATCCGAAGGTCGGCAGTTCGAATCCCCGCAAAGGGGTGAGCTCCCATTGCTCGGTTCCTGTCCACCTAGCAGCTCGAAAGCACATCAAAGTGCAAGTAGATAAATAGGTACCGCTCCGGCAGGAAGGTAAACGGCGTTTCCGTGCGCTGCTCTGGTTCGCCAAAAGTGGCTTAGTCATGCTAGCCACATGACCCAGAAGCTGCACGCCGGCTCCCTCGGCCAGTAAAGCGAGATGAGCGCCACAACCCCAGAGTCATCCACGACTGGACCTAATGGTCAGGGGTCCCTTTACCTTTAAGTTGGTTATATGAGGCTGCTTACTCCACAAAGATATGTATGGAGCCTCTTTTCCCATAGAAAATTTCACACACCCCATTAGAACAATGTTAACCTTACTTGAGATTCCTCTGATGTTTTGTCTGGCCTGAAATACAATACAAAAAAACAAAGCAGCAATCCTAAGGAAAAGTTATTCCCACTCAGACCTTTTGCCCTCCCTCATCACACCAACAGACTGAATCTATTTAGAAAAGAGACTTGTAAAGAGAGAACAATCTATAATATCCCCTTTTCCTCCAAACATTAATTTGCTAGCATCAATATAAAAGGGAAAGCTTTTGACAAGGCCTGGTTTAAGGGCTGTGACTGGAAAGTAATTGTGATTCATTATCTTGCAAAGGAAGTGATTTGTAAGAGGGCACAGAGGGCAAGGCGATGGCTCCTCCAGGCAACTCACCCATGTGCGGGAGCAAATCTCCCAAAGCTGGAAGATTCTGCTCTACTACAGGATCAGCTTTGGAAAGCTGTCAGGAGATGTAAACATTTCCCAGCAAGACATTTTTTTGCACCTGGGAATGCAGGTATATTAAGGTATTTTGGTAATTGTTCCCTTAAAGAAGTCTTCAAGAACAGTTTGGCAACTTCTATTTTGAAAGGGTTTTTTTTGTGAAAAGGAGAATGGGGAAAATGTCAAAGTGAGCTTTTGTTACTTTAGCATAGATGTTGGAATGGGTGTCGAGAAGGTATTTTACTGCCTAAAAAGAATACTAATTGAGTGCTTTTGTGGTCTGTGGATGCAGCAATCAGGGTTTTCTGAAATAAATCTGACTGGCTGTTTTTCTTTTATGAGTCTGTATTGCCACTGCTTCTGCCAGAAAGCTGTTGCTCATGTATTCCTGGTCAGTTTGACCCAGACCTTGACATCTATTCTGGCTTCACTGAAAAATCAGAAGCAACAAAAATAGGCAAGGTATGAACAGCACACTTCTCTTGCAGCACAGATCTCTGCATGCCTACATGAATTCAGTGGGACTTAGGTTTGAGTAGACAAGGTTAGGATCACAGCCTCTTCCTTAGTTTTTCATGTTTACTGTGCCTCTTATCTTGCTGTATTCCTAGATTGTGTGAACAGCCTCATCCACTCTTTTCTACACCACCACCTTCCAATGAAAGGTATTCTAAATGGTAGACAGTCCACAACAACAACAAAGGATGAGATGATAATCATGGATATAATTAAGGTCAGGGCTTTTTTCCAGTCAGAACTCACCGGAACTCAGTTCCGGCAACTCTCAGGTGGGCATCATTGCCATTATAAGAGAACGAGGGAGGTGTTCTATCAGGGACCGGGCAGAGGAGGAATGGTGGAGACCACCTCCCCATCCTGACCCTTCCAGGGAGGAGGAAGAGGAAGGCAGTATAGATTTACAACAGGGGTTTGAGGGAGGTCGCAGCTCAGAGGCAGCTGAGGGGAAAAACTGGAAAATCATGGGAGAGCCACAAGAACGGAATGACACATCACAAGAACAGTGGTGGAAGAAGAGGGTGCCGGAGGTGCGGTTCACCCCGGGTGTCATCACTGAGGGGGGTGACAAAATGACAAAGATATGAGTTTTTTAAAAAATAAAGTTGGGCTCACAAAACTTTTTAGTTCAGTCAACAAACGTAACGAAATGTGGCTGGCACTGGGTACCACACCACGGGGGCCGGCACTTACCACAGAGCCTGCAGCGTGCCTGAGCCACATGTCACTCCTGGGCGTGACGTGGTGGCTTGGGCACCTGAAGGCTCCGCGCTGCCTGAAACGGCAGCGTGGGACTTGCATCTGCCCACCGCCTCTCCCTCAGCTGCCCTACAGCTGAGTGGGAGGCAGTGGAGAGGCTCCACACAGCACACCCTGCCCCCATGGGCAGCTCGCCACACCAGACACCAGAGCAGCTAGTTACGCTGCTACACTAGAAAGCATTCCAGACACTCCATCTCCCAGAACCCAGTGAGCCTTAAAAGTAGGAGAGCAAAGAGCTCAAAGACAGAGGGCACTTAGCGGCACCCATAGAAGTGATGAATGAGGAAGTGTGAGAGGTGGGGGTGTGTGGAGATTCACTTGGGACAACACCATTATCCAAGAGGCTGGGTTCTATAGCCTTTCTCTGTTATGATTGAAATGAAAAAGGATGGTAAGAAATTTCCCCTTGTCTTTATACTTTCCTGGGCAACCAGCTGGGAGCCGCTGACAGCATCCTGACATGCTCATGTCCAGCACCACTTTTTCTAGAAAAAATAGCACTGATTATTATGATACAATTTGATGGTGCATGTTTAATAATATGTGGTATTGTGTGTGACTGTATCCTTGAATGACTTAAGGAACGTTTTGTAACCAGGGAATGTGTGTGTGTGTGTGTGTGTGTGTGTGTGTGTGTGTGTGAAATAGGTTGAGAATGAAAATGAACCATGCTGCCTCTCTGTTATTTGGCTTCATAAAGCTTTTACTTCAGCACATCTCTTAGAATGGACCTCTGTTCCCCGTGTTCCACTTGGCATGACTTAACACAACATGGCAGTTTGCCTTTTATGGCTGCAGGCAGAACACTCTTGCTCATGTCTCCTTCCATTCCAATAGCAATGTTGCAGAGGTGCAAGGAGCTTGGTAGGCAGCAATTTGTCACTGGATTCAACGTACTGGGCAAAAAAGCATCCCTCCCTGTTTATCTAGGTTAAGCTGTGCCACCACCTCCAGTCCGAGGAACTGATAAAAGTCAAGCCACCATGATCTTCATTGTGGGTTTACTATGAAGAACTGTCCCGCTTTGCTGCCACCACTGCCCACCTCACCAATGAAGCTTTTCAAGCTCAGTGGCAGAGGGCGAGGAGAAGGCAAGCTCCAAGGAGAGTGGGTGAGGGGCTTGTTGAAGTCCAGGGTGTGTGTGTGGAAGAATTGGTGTCATCTAGTGGGAGGGGGAAAAGGGACGCGGGTGGCGCTGTGGGTTAAACCACAGAGCCTAGGGCTTGCTGATCAGAAGGTCGGCGGTTTGAATCCCCGTGACGGGGTGAGCTCCCGTTGCTCCGTCCCTGCTCCTGCCAACCTAGCAGTTCGAAAGCACATCAAAGTGCAAGTAGATAAATAGGTACCACTCTGGCGGGAAGGTAAACAGCGTTTCTGTGCGCTGCTCTGGTTCTCCAGAAGCGGCTTAGTCATGCTGGCCACATGACTCGGAAGCTGTACGCCGGCTCCCTTGGCCAGTAAAGCGAGATGAGCGCCGCAACCCCAGTGTCGGTCACGACTAGACCTAATGGTCAGGGGTTCCTTTACCTTTTAGTGGGAGGGGAAAGATAGGTGAGTTTAAGGGGGCACGGGAGGCTTTAGTGAAGGGGTAGGGAGTAGGGGTCTGTGGGGCTGACCCTCCTTTGTACCTCTGACACTGGGTGCATAAGAAAAGCAAGGGAAGAGTTGCAATAGGAGCAGTTTGGGGCAGGCTTTGCAACCCTTCCCGTGCTCCAGTGAGAGCCAGTGTGGTGTAGTGGTTAAGAGCGGTAGATTTGTAATCTGGGGAACCGGGTTCGCGTCTCCACTCCTCCACCTGCAGCTGTTGGGTGACCCTGGGCTAGTCACACTTCTCTGAAGTCTCTCAGCCCCACTCACCTCACAGAGTGTTTGTTGTGGGGGAGGAGGGGAAAGGAGAATGTTAGCCGCTTTGAGACTCCTTCGGGTAGTGATAAAGCAGGATATCAAATCCAAACTCTTCTCCCTCTTTCCATTTCTGACGCCATGTAGCCCATCAGATTGATCTAAAAGTGAAAGCAAGAGGGCAATGTAGATGACCAGAGTTGTGAAAAATTGTCCAAGGCGTTTTTATATACTACTAGAAATATTCCTGAAAACCTATGAGTAGTTTCGGTTCACCTTTAATCAGAACTAGGGGATGCCTGTTATTTTCTATAGAGCAGAAGCAGAAGAAATAAGTGGCATTTATTACACAGGGCTATGGTATCCCTTCCTAATAATGGAGATCCAACACCCTTTTGGCTATATTGTATTGTTATAGAACAAATGTGAAAAGAGAATTGGGCTCTAAATTCTAGCATGAATGCCTTGACCTGGTCTCCTAGACATTTTAAAGACTAAATGCGTTTTTCTTTAAAAGCAGAGTCAGTGTCCAAATGATCTTACAGAATGTGTTGAACTGTACCAATTCCCCCACTACACTTAAGTTAAATAGGACTGCAGTGAGGTCAGGAACCAGCTACAATTTTCTTCAATTTTTTTTATGAGTTAGCTTGAGTTAAGGACAGACTAGCGACCTCACCATTGAAATGTTCTGTTTTTGTTGGTTTGCGGCACAGTTTTAATGGGACTTAAACTATGAGTTTCAACACCCTGCACCATAAACAGCTATCTAACAGATGCAATTTCCTGTGTGCAATCAATGTAAAGTTCTTAATCCTCTCCTATTTAGCTAGTAAAATATATAGTTTTAGCTCTAAGATTCTTTATGGGATGGCATCATGACTGGTTCTCTCCCAGTAATTCCATTGGCTTTGATGTCCTCATTAATTTGTGGCTGGAGCTGCGGATGACACGGGCACGCACCTATTACAACTGCTAGCAAAAAGCTTAAATGCATCTGTAGTAGCAATGGAATGGAATTCAACTTGTCAGTTCCATCCAGTCAATGTGTTGCTTAAACATGTTTATATAAGTTGGGGAAAACATGGCATGATTTTCTACTCTAGGCTTAGTGCAACCAAGACAATCCTTAGCCAATGCCAAAAATCAGTTTTATGCACTGTGAAAAATTACGAAAAGCAAGTCATAGCATTTAATTTGGCAGAATTCCTTGTCTTTCTTATTATGAAAATGAAATACTGTATTAGTAAGGCTGGATCCAAACTTTATTTTATTTTATTTTATTTTATTTATTTTATTTTATTATCAGAACAAGTCATTTCCTCCCAGCTGCCAGATGTAGGAATCCAGATGAATTATGTTGTGTGAAGAGGATCAACATACCATAGACTTAATTGGGTGCAGCAGTATCAGGCATCTAGACATTCCTTCCTTCCCCAGAGATGGAATTCATTTCATGCTGAGCCCAGATAACATGGTTTCACACTTCTCCCTTGTGACAAAACCCACAACCAATCTGTCAAGCAATGTAAGTGTATGCACGTGTGATAATGGAAAGGTAAGTTGCATGGTTAATGTGCAAAAAACCCCTGGTCATTGTGCACATTCTCCAGACCTTGATCGCTTAAACTCCCTACTTCTAGTACCTCCCAGCTCATCCCTTCTGCAGACTGCTCTTCAGTGACCCACCACCAGGATCTGGGATCTAAGTTGTCATCTTTTGTGCCCTCCCTGGGGGGCGGTTCCCACCCCTCTTCTTCATCCAGCCCGTCCCGAACATGTATAATGACCAGGAAATGTGTGTCCTTCCCTCTTCATGAACAGATTATGTACGCATTCTCCATGAGGCCTGCATCTAGTAAGTCATGACCCAGCTTTGTAATCAGCCTCAAGGCCCTCTTGAACGTGTCCAGAGGAGGGCAACCAAAATGGTCAAAGGCCTGGAAATGATGCCTTATGAAGAACGGCTAAGGGAGCTGGGCATGTTTAGCCTGGAGAAGAGGAGGTTAAGGGGTGATATGATAGCCATGTTCAAATATATAAAAGGATGTCACATAGAGGAGGGAGAAAGGTTGTTTTCTGCTGCTCCAGAGAAGCGGACACGGAGCAGTGGTTCCAAACTACAAGAAAAAAGATTCCACCTAAACATTAGGAAGAACTTCCTGACAGTAAGAGCTGTTCGACAGTGGAATTTGCTGCCAAGGAGTGTGGTGGAGTCTCCTTCTTTGGAGGTCTTTAAGCAGAGGCTTGACAACCATATGTCAGGAGTGCTCTGATGGTGTTTCCTGCTTGGCAGGGGGTTGGACTCGATGGCCCTTGTGGTCTCTTCCAACTCTATGATTCTATGATTCTATGATTCATGAGTTCATGAGTTCACTACTAAGAAAGTTTAGACTGGCAGGCACTAGAGACAGGAACTTTTCAATGGTGGCCCATGCTTAGGGAATTCCATCCCTATTCGAAAGGTTTAAAGGTAAAGGTAAAGGGACCCCTGACCTTTAGGTCCAGTCATGGCCGACTCTGGGGTTGCGGCGCTCATCTCACTTTATTGGCTGAGGGAGCTGGGGTACAGCTTCCAGGTCATGTGGCCAGCATGACTAAGCCGCTTCTGGTGAACCAGAGCAGCGCACAGAAACACTGTTTACCTTTCTGCCGGAGCAGTACCAATTTATCTACTTGCACTTTGATGTACTTTCGAACTGCTAGGTTGGCAGGAGCAGGGACCAAGCAACGGGAGCTCACCCCGTCACGGGGATTCGAACCGCTGACCTTCTGATTGGCAAGTCCTATGCTCAGTGGTTTAACCCACGGCGCCACCCGCGTCCCATTCAAAAGGTTTAGAGAACACTAATATACACATGGCCCCTGTGCTGATGGTTTTTAAATGGGCTTTCAAGATGCCCCCTTCAACTGCTCTTAATTGATTTTTATGCTGGGGTCTTACTCCTGCATGTGCATTTTTAAGATCATTTCCATAGAGATAGATAGATAGTTTGATCCTGCCAATATTGTTTTATCTGCTGCTGCTATAACCCTTTGAGATATTGTCCTTTTAGATGTATTAGCGTGCTTTGGGTTACTTATGGCTTGCTATTTCAATGGATTAAATATTATACATCACCTCAGAGGGGTAACCCTGTAGAGCTGACCAAAAGGATAAAAAATAATTAGCAGCAGCACCCCCTAAGCAAACAGAACTAATGCCAGTCTCAGAGGCCTCTGGTATAGGACTATTGTTCAATAGGGCATCTGAGTCAGAGCAGATTCAAGCAGTTTGATCCATAAAGTGCTTTGCAAATAATTCACACTCGGCTACTGATAATTCCGAGACCCAAACCAGTTCAGTAAAGGAAAATGGAATGAAGACAAGCTTTGGAACTGATAGAATCTCAACATGATGTCTATCACTGCTTGACAGAGAAACAGCATCAAACTCCTAGAGGGCAATGACATTTTATATGGCTGACATGGAAACGTCTTCATTTTCAACCATGGAAACAGAAGCAGAGAATTCTAGAGTTGGAAAGGACCCTGAAGATCATTAGTCCAAACACCTGCAATGCAGGAATCTCAACTAAAGCATCCCCAACAAAGGACCATCCAACCTCTGCTTAAAAACCTCAAAGGAAGGAGAGTCCACCACTTTCCGAAGGAGGTCTTCCTGTTAGCAAGTTCTTCCAGATGTTTAGTCAGTATCTGGGGCACCCCACTGGGGCACCCCTTTTCCCCATGATGAGGAGGACACATTAGTGAGCACTCTTTAGGTTTGATCAGTCAACCAGCTACAAACCCACCTAACAGTTACCGTATTTTTTGCTCCATAAGACACACTTTTTCCCTCCTGGAGTGAATGTGTGGTCCCTGGAGCCGAATTGCCCGGGGGCAAAAAGCAGATTGTGCTTTTTATTTTTAGAAAGAGGGAAGGGGGTGTTGAAACAAAACCGCTTAGCAGCTGATCAGCAAGCGATTGGGAGGAGAGATAAGGGACTCTAGCGATAAAGGAGGCTGCCACAGCATGAGCCACAAAAATCAAACACCCACTGTTTCATTCAGAATTTTTTTTTCTTGTTTTCCTCCTCTACAAACTAGGTGTGTCATATGGTCAGGTGCGTCTTATGGAACGAAAAATACGGTACCTGGTCCAGCACACATTTTACCAGCTTCTCTGCAAGAGTATCATAGGTGACTGTCAAAAGCCTTACTGAAATCAAGATCCACTAGGTCCACAGCAGACAGAGAAATAGTAAGTTGGTGGTTTTTTGTCACCCCCCCCCCCAAGTCAGGCCTCTGCAGTGCTTCCAGAATATTGTCTGAATTATAGGTGGAATGTCAGGAGCTGGTGTAAGGCAGTAGTCAAGAATGTGTAAGAATATATAAGGCGGGGATTTCCTGCCTCATTTCACCTTAGACATGAACATATTTGAAGGCTCTGTATGTCAGCCCTTCCTTTCCCCAGCACACTGTGTGTACACACACACACATCGCAAGGATGTTGTTATGCTGTAGCGTAACAACAGAGCAGCAGTGTTGGAGAATGAAGGGGGGGTGGCAGAGATGGGCTCAGATCGGCAGGCAAACAGGCAGGAGTGTGAGTATAATATAGACAAAACCACTTCCACCCTTCGGAGGAGGTGGAGTGCGGGCTTCACGGCCCCACCATGCACGCAGCGGCTGGAATCCATCCCCCACGCAATTGGGGGGATTCCCAGCCGTGTCACCTCCTGGTCAGCCAATCGGCTGGTTCTGGGGGTGTTGCCTGCCTTATTTAAAGTAGGACACGGCCGGGATCTCCCTCTTTGCCGCCTGCCAGCTATTCCTGCTTTTCCCACCCTCCCGCCCTATAAGGTTTTCATTCCTTGACCTTGCTATGGACCTTGGTTGGTCGCCATTGACGGGCCTGGTAGGAATTTTCCCACTTGGCAAATTGGCACCAGCCACTTGGTTTTCGCCTACGTCGTAGCAAATTGTCACAACTTTCTTGGAATTGGCGGTTAGGCATTGGTATTGCTCTGTAGATGGAAGAGGGGAGGTAACACCATCACCTGCCCTGCATATTGAAGGGTAGTCCGATAAAGGATTCCGGGGTGTGTGGCCCTGTCTGAAGCCTGGGGAGGTGAGGGCCTAAGGCACACCCCCAATCGGTGGCCCCGGGGGGAGTTCCTAGTTGATGTGCTTCAGCAGGACTCCCCCTACTGGGGGTTAACCCTTCACGGACTTTAAGCGGACGGGCTGAAGTCGGATATAGTCGGTTAGGACCAATGCCTAAGCCAATACTGCTCATCACCTGTAACCAATAAAGTTGTGGCCTTATTTAGCCCATTAACCTTAATAATTGTGTTATTTCTACTGGGGGGATGGGAACTCACCACGCAAATGTATAGGGATAATATAGGCAAAAGTATGAAAGGGGCATGAACAGGGAGTGTGATAGCTCTGTTGGTAGAGCGTGAGACTCAATCTCAAGGTTGTGGGTTTTTGCCCCATGTTGGTCAAAAGATGTCTGCATTGTAGGGATTAGAGAATCCTCAGGGTCCCTTGCAGTTCTACAATTCTATGATCTAGGTATGGTTCATTCAATGCTCATGTTAAAAATACTTCTTGTAGAGTCCCAGAGGAAATGAGGCTGGGATAGGTAAAGGTAAAGTAAAGGACCCCTGGATGGTTAAGTGCAATCAAAGGTGACTATGTGATTGCGGTGCTCATCTCACTTTCAGGCCGAGGGAGCCGGTGTTTGTCCACAGACAGCTTTCCGGGTCATGTGGCCAGCAGGACTAAATCGCTTCTGGCACAACGGAACACTGTGACGGAAGCCAGAGTGCATGGAAATACCATTTACCTTCCCGTCGCAGCAGTACCTATTTATCTACTTGCACTGGTGTGCTTTCAAACTGCTAGATTGGCAGGAGCTAGGGCAGAGCAACGGGAGCTCACTCCATTGTGTGGATTTGAACCTCCGACCTTCCAATCAGCAAGCCCAAGAGGCTCAGTAGTTTAGACCACAGCGCCACCCGCCACACACATACACACACACACACAAGCCAGTGGGTGGAGCAATGAGTGCATGTTTCCTTTTGTACAGTAGGCTAGTTTCTATTCTACTCACCCCCACTTCTTCCATCCGGGCATGCAAGAGCCATTTTCAGAGTTCAGAGGCTAATTCCACCCAAGACAAAACAGCCAAGGAAAGTGCAAAGTTGTGCTGGCCATGGTTGTGGCCTGGGGAAGGGCTGTGTAGCTAAGGAGGAGATGCAGCCTTGGTAAAGTCTCAAGAGGCAGGTAGAGAATCCTGAACAGCTGTGTCTGGCTCCTGGGCTGAAGTTCTGCACGCTTGGTCTATACCAAACGACTCTAAATCAATAGAAGCCCTTGGTTTTCTTTTGTGTGTTGTAACTGTCTCCAGTTTTCTTCCTTCTTTTCTCAGCAATTGCATGGCTGCCCAGAGTGCATGATGAATTTTGTCTGGTAAAGTTGGTGGCCAGCTATGAAACGTAAACCTTCCAAAGTCAAAGCAGTCATATGACCTCCATGATCAATTTCTCAATTTGTGAGCTTGTTTCCTTCTGATGAATGGTGAATCGGCACACATCTTTCATTCGTAATAGCATTGCTGTCCCGACCATTATCAAATGCTTTTACTAAAGCTTGGATTATTATTTTTTTTTGTATATTTTTTAAAAAAAAAAATTGCAGGAGGCATTTGATTGACTTTCACTCTTTTTCTCCCTTTACAGCAAACTAAATAATGCAAGGTTGTTGCAATAATGCAAAACTGATGCAATAAAACAGCAATTTCTATTCATTGTGTTAATGATTTGTCTCGCCAAGTTGGTTCTGTCAAAACTCTGGAATTTATTTATTTATTTAAAATTCATTGGCCTTTTAATCCAAGGTTAGCCATAGGGTAGACCCACTGAAATTAGTGCACATGGCTCAGAAAGCAATCCTAACCCCACTTATGCGGGAGTAAGCCCCACTGAATGAAACAGGACAATCTTCTGAACGAAACATGACTCTGGTTTTTCTGTAACTTAGTTCCATTTACTGCATTGGGTCTAATTGGGATAAAATTTCAGATGGGTATGACATTCAAATTTGGCCCTAATCCAGAGACAGCTGCACTTCTCTCATGGTAAGCAGTGGGACAAGCTAGTAAAAACTCACTTTAAAGTTCTTGATTTCAAATAAACTTAAAATGCAACTCTCTTTTTCAGGACCTCTGTCATCAATATGCTATTTAATCCTATTGGTTCTAAGAATTTCACAATATGTAAAGATTACACATGTGGCTGGGGGGATTTTGTGCATTATTTTAAATAATAATAATAATAATAATAATAATAATAATAATAATAATAATATATTTATACCCACCCATTTATACCCCACTACTCTGGGCAGCTTCCAACAAAATATTAAAATACAGTAATCCTAAACAGGGCTGCCTTCAGATGTCATTTTCATGAATTGCTTTCCATGACAACATCTCAAAATGATAAACAATTTAAAAACACACAATAAAAAAAATTAACAATTTCAAGTCCAACTGGGAGAGAAATCTCCATTTGAAAAGCTTAAAAGTTTGCCAAAATGGCAGTAGAGATAGATAAAGGTAAAGGACCCCTGGACGGTTAAGTCCAGTCAAAGGTGACTATGGGGTTGCAGCACTCATCTCGCTTTCAGGCCAAGGGAGCCGGTGTTTGTCCACAGACAGCTTTCTGTGTCGTGTGGCCAGCAGGACTGGACCACTTCTGGCGCAACGGGACACCGGGACGGAAACCAGAGCGCACAGAAATTCTGTTTACCTTTCCGCCGCAGTAGTACCTATTTATCTACTTGCACTGGTGTGCTTTCGAACTGCTAGGTTGGCAGGAGCTGGGACAGAGCAACAGGAACTCACCCCATCGTGAGGATTCAAACTGCCAAACCTTCTTATCAGTAAGCCCAAGAGGCTCAGTGGTTTAGACTACAGCGTCACCCGCAATACACACACACACACACACACACACACACACACGTCAGTCAGTGGAGCAATGAGTGCATTTTCCCCTTTGTACAGTTGGCTAGTTTCACCAATGTCCCTGGCAATAGAGATGATGCCTGCCTGATAAGTAAAGGGAAGGCATTTTAACAGATAGCTGCCACTACACTAAAGGTCCACTTCCTTCATCATATCAGATGGACCTCATGATGAAATGGTATCTGCAAAGACCCTCTTCTGCAGGGCAAACTTGAGCATATGAGTGAGATGATATTTTAGGTATCCTGGTCCCAAGCGTTGTAGACCAGTGCTAGGTATACAGGGCCGAAGCTGTTTATCATTTGTTAATGAAAATAACATTCAAAAATGCATTATATTAAGGATAATTGCTTGGCAGAAAAATGTGTCTGGTAGGGCAGATTGCCTACAAATATGTGTAAAGGTAAAGATAAAGGGACCCCTGACCATTAGGTCCAGTCGTGGCTGACTCTGGGGTTGCGGCGCTCATCTCGCTTTATTGGCCGAGGGAGCCAGTGTACAGCTTCCAGGTCATGTGGCCAGCAAGACTAAGCCGCTTCTGGCAAACCAGAGCAGTGCACAGAAACGCCGTTTACCTTCCCGCCAGAGCGGTACCTATTTATCTACTTGCACTTCATGCTTTCGAACTGCTAGGTTGGCAGGAACAGGGACTGAGCAACGGGAGCTCACCCCGTCGCAGGGGATTCGAACCGCCGACCTTCTGATCAGCAAGTCCTAGGCTCTGTGGTTTAACCCACAGCGCCACCCGCGTCCCACAAATATGTGTACATTAGGAGAAAACCACACTAGAATGTCAATGAATTTTCACGAGGAAACGTGGAGATTGAAAAATATGAGAAACTGAGAGAAACCAAAATTGAAAAATTTGCTCATCCCTAGACGTAAGTTCAGAAGTGAACATTCAAACATATAAACGCTCCCTGAAGTCTGAAGTGGTACAGTCCGTGAGAAGCATTGGATTTGATAATGCTGTGTGGATAAACTTGCCCTGAGACTTCCTGCTTCATATTCCCCCTCCCTGCTCTGGAGTGTAGAAAAGGAAACTCAATCTACTCATTCCTTTTCTTTTAGAGCTCTTTGAGCAAAGCTGCTCCAAATGCTACAGAGACAGAAGCTGGATCGCACAGGAGGGAGTTTATTCATGTTGTTCTCTCATTACATTTCCCCCCTCTCCTTTGTTGGCTCTCATCACCCTTCTTCTGTTTGTCTATTTTAATCATTGAACATTTCTATAATACTCTGAATGCCACCGCAAACTGCAGACAAAAACCGGGCAACCAATTCCATAATTGCTGCATTCAGATAGCTCACCGGTAAACAACGTCTAGGCAGATATCTTATATGAAGTAGGAAATGACTTGACAGCAGATAAAAGCAGAAAAGAATGAGAGAGAGAGAGAGAGAGAGAGAATGAGAATATGCCTAATAGAGGCATTAAGTACTAACAGCAACAGCTATGCATGTAAAAATAAAATCTAACAGCATAATCTACTTCACCATACAGTGGTTTTCTTGTTTTCTTACCCCATCTATGCACTTGCAGGGGGACACGCACAGGAAGTCCACAGAGCGTTAAGGGGTCTGGGGGTGTTAATCGCTCTTGGCTCCATTGTACTGAATGGGGGTAGAGTGAAAAGGTGCAGGAGAAAAAAAGGAGAAAAAAATTAATTGGTTCCTATTGTAATGTGAATCCAAAATGCAAGCCGAAGCACAGCTCTCCTCTAAAATGTGCATGTCTCCATATTTGTGTACAGGAGAAGGCAAAATGGTGTGGGAAAGTGTATATGGAAGTGAAAATGCAAACTAATTTTATTTATGGAGACTTTAAGATAAAATTAAAGGGACCACTGACCGTTAGGTCCAGTTGCGGATGACTCTGGGGTTGTGGTGCTCATCTTGCTCTATAGGCCGAGGGAGCCGGCGTTTGTCCCCAGACAGCTTCTGGGTCATGTGGCCAGCATGACTAAGCTGCTTCTGGCGAACCAGAGCAGCGCACGGAAACACCGTTTACCTTCCCGCCGGAGCGGTACCTATTTATCTCCTTGCACTTTGACGTGCTTTCGAACTGCTAGGTTGGCGGGAGCAGGGACCGAACAATGGGAGCTCATCCTGTCACGGGGTTTCAAACTGCCGACCTTCTGATCGGCTAGCCCTAGGCTCTGTGGTTTAACTTTATTTCCCTTTTAATTACAAATGTGTGCGGAAATTATTGGAAACAAATAAGAAACTGACATGCGTCATCTCTCCCTAGTACAGGGACAAAAATCCATGGTCAGTGGTAGCCAGTTTTCCTGCCATGACCCTTAGAGTTGACTCCAGCCCAATCTAATTTTTTTGCCTTTGTACCTCTTCATTTCAACCTCATTCAAACTCATGTAATGGAGTTTATAAAGATCAAGTGATAATTGTTGCTATTTTAATGGTTAAAAAGAGATTCCCTCCGTATCTGATGGAGCTGGGAAGCATGTCAGAAACAGTAAGGGGAAATGTTAGTAATTTTTGTCAAGCTTCAAGTTTATTTGTTTTAACCCTAGGCCATCACAAAAATAATGTAAAGATAACATTATGGCATAAAAAGTGGCTTTAAGCCTTTTATTCTCCCTCCTCAATATGTAAACTCAATTTTAAAATCACCAGTAAGATTCTGGTGACAGATGAGCACATGAGATAAATTATTGAAGATGCTCTGCATTTGGAATTCCATATTAATCCTGTTCTTATTGTAATATGTTCACTTGAAGGCATTGTAAGAAAGGGGGGACTTTATCATTTAGTACCCACAAGTGTGCCAGGTAGCAACTTTATCTAGATTGTAGCTTAAAATGTGCACATTTGCAGGAAAATAGACAGCAGGACATCAAATTTATTACCAACTAATCTAATTTATTGTCGCAGTAAGTACAGTGATAATTTGGAACCATTATTTTCTCCCCAGCCCCCGGAATGATGCTGCTGTTGCAGAGACATAGTAAACTGGCTGAACCAACAGCCAGAACTTAAGTCAATGTACATGTCAAACCTGCAATATTCTTAGTTAAAGCCAACCTCCCCTATGCAAATGTGGCCAATTGACTATCTGAGATTTAGGAAATGTAAGCAACTAAGCAGCAGATCCAGTTATTGTAGATGTTTCTGGGGAAATGTGAGCACACAAAACGTTTGAAAGAACCAAATCAAGAGCATTGACTAAAATGCAGAATCACCCTTTCACAGTCTTTCACAGCAATCAACAAGAGCTTAATTGAGAGTAGGGAGTAAACATCAAACAATTTTGTAGTTCAACAAAGCGCTTGGATTTTTTTAGTTGCCATTTAGTTGCTAGCAATCAACGACAATTTCAGCAAGTGGAAGAGTTTAATATTGAGAGAACTTTTGCTCAATGCATGTCTACAAAACAGCATTCTTGGGGTGCTGTGTCTTCTGAACTCTGACCAATAAGTAACAGAGACAAGCAATATGAGCTGGACTAATCTGTATTCCAAAAGTTAAATACAAACTTCAGCAACGTTGCAACTGCTTGGATATTTCCCAGTTGTTGAAGGCTTCCAAGGAAGCATCCAGATTATGAACATCAAAGCAGGGAAGAAATAACACATTCCTTCTCTAATGAAGGCTTATGCTCTAAAGGCAGAGAATAAGGAGAGCCAGTGTGGTGTAGTGGTTAAGAGCGGTAGTCTCGTAATCTGGGGAACTGGGTTCGCATCTCCGCTCCTCCACATGCAGCTGCTGGGTGACCTTGGGCCAGTCACACTTCTTTGAAGTCTCTCAGCCCCACTCACCTCACAGAGTGTTTGTGGTGGGGGAGGAAGGGAAAGGAGAATGTTAGCCGCTTTGAGACTCCTGAAGGGGAGTGAAAGGCGGGATATCAAATCCAAACTCTTCTAAGGGTAGCAATTCAATGGTAATCCTACTCAGAGTAGACCCATTGAAGTTAATAGACATCACTAATTTTGGTTCAGTAATGTCAATGGGTTTGCTCTGTTAAATACAGTCCTATGTTTCCTGTAGTCTTCCTTGAGACTGAAGTATTTTACATTTCTGACCGCTTTTCTGACCCTGGAATTATTGATGCTCTGAAAATACTTTCCAGCTTGTTATATCCTGCTTTGAAAAAAATATATTATTTCCTTTCCAGGCTAGGTTTGTCTGTACTAGCATTGGCAATATCATTCACTTTATTAGTTCCTTATTATTTAAAACCACCTAGAGTAACTGAGGAGAGATCAGGGGCTCGTTTGTAATGATGGAATCGCTTTTCAGATTTCACACAATTACCATTATTAATTATGAAGAAATTGAAATTGCAAGTCCTTTTATCTTATTCTCATCTCACCTGTTTCTTCTTGCAACAGGAGGTTTGTGCTGCTGCCTGATGGATGATTAAAAATGATTTGTATTGCATTTCTTCACAGTTTGCCATCTGTAATTTAAAATGCCTATAGAAAGACATCTCACCTTCCAACCTCTCTTTGCGGAGAAGCTTAATAATCCATAGTTAAAGTAGGAGTCTTTAAAAAAACCAACACCATCTCTGATGTATAAAGGAATTTGAGAAGAAGTCGGGTCCTCCATCATGGAGGGCACGTGTTGCAGTGAGATCACCAGAAATGGCCTCCCTGTTGTGGGGTGGGACCTTTTGGATGGCCACAATGCCCCACTGGTTGCCCCTCTGCTGCTGGGGCAGAAATTTGGTCAGTTGGGTTGGCTATTGGCTGCTGAGGGGCTACTTAAGCTGCTGCACGTCACTGGAGAGATTCACTTTCTTGCGACGTGCAGCAAATCACTCGCCCTCCTTTCCCTATATTTAGGGTTGTTCTTACGGCCTTGCTTTGCCTATCTAGGGGTCGTCTGTTTTGGAGCAGGAGCCCGGTAGGAATTTTGCCATTTGGCTGATTGGCTGGTGGCATTTGGTTTTTGCCTACTGTGTAGCAAATTGCCACAACTTTGTAAGGTTGGCGGTTCAATGTTTTTCGGAGGGGACGTGGTTGGATGTGCCTGCCCCTCCATTGCTGATGCTAGGGAATTCCATTAAAGGAATCCAGGGGCTCGCCTTGCTTTTGTCTGAACCCTGTCAAGGGGCTAGGGCCACACCAGAGCCCCTGGGAGCATCTGGGGTAAGCTGTGAGATCGAAGGAGTTCTCGCTCCCCTAGCATGCTTTCCCTTACTGACATATGGTGGGGCCCAGTGTCAGTCCTGTTCCTGCCACGAGCAGGCTCAAATAGTCTGGGACCAATGCCTAAGCAACAACTCACATGCTGTAATCAATAAATCTGTGGCCAAGACTACAGTACAACTCAGAGCTTTCCCTAGGGACAGGGCCAAAGCTCAGTGATAGAGCAGGAGTCAAAGTAGTAGAAGTAACAACAACAACAACAACAACAATTTATTATTTATATCTGGCTGGTTTCCCCAGCCACTCTGAGCGGCTCCCAACAGAATATTAAAAACATGATAAAACATCAAACATTAAAAACTTCCCTAAACAGGGCTGCCTTCAGATGTTTTCTAAAAGTCAGATATTTGTTTATTTCTTTGACATCTGATGGGAGGGCATTCCACAGGGCAGGCACCACTACTGAGAAGGCCCTCTGCCTGGTTCCCTGTAACCTCACTTCTTGCAGCGAGGGAACTGCTAGAAGACTCTCAGAGCTGGACCTCAGGGTCTGGGCTGAACGGTGGGGGTGGAGACACTCCTTCAGGTAGTAGCAGAGTAGCTGCTTTTTCATGCTGAATGTCCCAAGTTCAATCTCCCGATGGAACTGTCTGAAATCAAGGAGAGCCACTGCCACGCAGTGTGGGTGGTACTGAGTTAGATAGACCAACAGGCTGACTCCGTAAAAGACAGTTCCCTGTGTTCCTTCTGGCACCTGCTTATTGCACTGCGCATTGATGCTACTGTCATTCCGACATGGTGGCAATTGCCAAGCCACACAGCTCTCTCCACAGCTCAGGGGCGATAAGGGCTTTGGTTCACATTCTCACATCAACAGCATTCATAAGAGCACATTGTATTCTCAAAGGCTTCTTGTCATCACTTGTGAATATGCCAAATAACCTATTCTATAGCATAAGACCACATTAGTATTTTTTAAAAGGAAGGGAGGGGTTTGCAAAACTTAAGATTTGAATCAGTAATTAGCCCGCCTAAGGGAACTTGCTTATTAACGGATATACCTCTCGAATTCACCACATTGTCGTCTTCTTTGGGGCTTTTCATCAAGCACAGCCTTGATTTTAATTGTACGTTATAATTGCACATCTTTCCCTTTGAAATTTCTAAATTATTCTTGTAATTCTCTTTGTGTCCCCCCCCCTTGTCCTAAGCAAAAGCTTTGACCAGAAACTCATTATTACCAATGCAATGATTACAAGATTTCCCCCCCTTCCACTTCTAAATGCCTAATAGCTTATATTCAGCTCAACCTCCCCCCCCCCCGTCTTTTCTCTTTTAATCACTTGCTCTTTTTAAAGACTGTTTGCTATAAGTCCCATTCAAATGACATTTCAAGCTGGATGCATTTACACTCTTTCAAATAGAAAGGGGGAGAGGAAGGGAGAGGGTGAGCTCCTGAACGACAATGCACCTTATGCTAAATCTGGTGATTCAGTTGAAGGTTAATGGCTAGCATTGCAGGAACAGCAGAGTACAGGCTATAATTAGGAGTGTCTGATGGAAGCTCACACTGTAATATAAACAGAAAACATCTGCATGCTTGTGGTAATGGCTCTCTGCAACTCTCCCCATACTATTTCTCTTTTGTGCATTAATAGCATGTTTATGCGTTTTCAGCCAAATCCCACGAACAGTCATCCTGGCAAGCAATTTCTGCCAATGGGCTGCAAAATGTGCTCTGCAACACACAACTCTCCCATCCACGGTGTCCTTCTAGCCTTGCGAGCTGACCCATGCCGTGGGTTGTTGATGCTTTCCTTGCATCTACGGGACTGCCTCTCCTGGTATGACCTGCAGAGGACCTTAAGGTCCATGAATAACCATCGTTTAGAGGTCTCGGGCCCTAAGGAAGCCAGGAGGAAGCCCTCCACCAGGGCCAGGGCTTTTTCAGTGATGGCTCTGACCTGGTGGAATGCTCTGTCCCATGAGACTAGGGCCCTTCAGGATTTAGTCTCCTTCCGTCAGGCCTGCAAGACAGAGCTATTCCACCTGGCCTTTAATTTGAATTGAGCCTGATCTTTTATTTCCCTTCTCTTCCCTCCCCCTCCCCTTTTATGAAGATCAACCGCTCTGAGACCCCACAGCTAATTCTCCCCTGGCCTCCTCACAGGCCCAAGTAGGACTAATTCAGCCAGCTAGCCCTGGGGATTATCTAATGCTTATTTCCCCTAAATTGATTTTCTATTTTTATTGTTATTCATGTTTTTATACTGTATATTATGCTGCTTTTATAATTAAGTGTTTTAAATTTGTTGTTAGACACCCTGAGCTCTCGTGTGTCGTCTGTCGTTGGGTCAGGGACATGGCAGGAATTTTCCCCACTTGGCTGATTGGCTGTGGCCATTTGGGGTTTACCTGCCGCGTAGCAAATCGTCACAACTTGTAAGGTTGCAGATAGGCTTTGGCTGAGGTGATAGGGATGGGAGAACGCTCTTGCCGTCCCTATGTGAAGGGTATTCCGTTAAAGGAAACCAGGGACTTGATGGTTTGGTCAACCCCTGAGAGGGGGTTGTGCCCATGCCTGAGTCCAGGGGGACATTTGGGTGGCGGAGTTAGTCCGTTCCCGGCTTTCTGCTTATCCAGGTGTTGACCCTTGGCTGACCTATGCTAGAACCCTGGGTCAGCGCTACCTGCATGGCAGGGAGCTAGTCGAACCAAAGCCTATGCAACCAGTCACTTTTCTGTAATCAATAAGGTTGTGGCCTAAATTCTGCCAAAAAACAAAACTAAAATTTGAGTCAAATGTGTCTTTATTTAGGGGGGAGGTCTCTGGGTCTGAACACACAACAGGGGACATTTGAAGTGCAAATGACTATCAGACTTGAAATGTTAGTATCACCCACTAGATCATCAGTTTTGTTGAATGAATTAAACTAAATAGTTTTAATTTGATTTTGAATAAATGTGCAGTCAATTGCTATTGTTTTGATTCTTATTGTATAATCTTCCTTGGTGGGCCATGTCCACTATTCTGAATAATGCTTTTTATAGGGTAGGGTAGGGTAGGGAACATTGGGGAGTAGATTATGGAACCCATAAACCCATGGGATGTGTTGTTGATGCTTCCTTGCATGCCTGCCAGTCAGTACTAGATGCTATGGAGTCATCCCACTGTTTGAAAGAGGCTCAGGTCTGCTGGGGCTCAGGTCTGCCTAGAAGGCTGCTCCTTAAACCAATATATGGGGCATGGGCAAGTTGCAGACAGTTCACAATGGCCATTTATTTATTTGCCTAATCCAAGATTCAAGCCTGCCCTGTCCGTTGATGAATCCTGGTCCAAAATTAAGCTATGTGGGTTGCTCAATGGACTATCCCCATTTGCTAAGGAACGTGGGTGGCGCTGTGGTCAAAACCACTGAGCCTCTTGGACTTGCCAATCAGAAGGTCAGCGGTTTGAATCCCCGTGATGGGGTGAGCTCCTGTTGCTCTGTCCCAGCTCCTGCCAACCTAGCAGTTCGAAAGCATGCCAGTGCAAGTAGATAAATAGGTACTGCTGTAGTGGGAAGGTAAACAGTGTTTCCATGCGCTCTGGCTTCCGTGACAGGGTTCTGTTGAACTGGAAGCGGTTTAGTCCTGCTGGCCACATGACCCGGAAAGCTGCCTGTGGACAAACACCGGCTCCTTCGGCCTGAAAGTGAGATGAGCACCGCAACCCCATAGTCGCCTTTGACTGGACTTAACCGTCCAGGGGTCCTTGACCTTTACCATTTAGCCCATTTGCTGGATGCCCTGATAGCTTTGTTGCAGCAAGGCAGTCTGCCTTTGTCTCAGCAATGTGTGTAAGTTTTTGCTGAAATGATATAAATGGGGAAAAGCTTGCAGTGGAGAATTAGTAGTGGAGATACTTTCCCTTGCTTATTTTTTGTGCAGGATTTAATTATTTTATTGTTGTTGCTGTCCATTTTTTATTACTTTCCACATTTATCGTATGATAGGTTTGATTTCTGAACATTCTTATGCATTTTTGTTTTCTTATACAAATCTGAGATTATCTTAAAATGGGAATCTGGGTGGGGCACACAATAAAGTTTTAAGAAAAATAAATTTAAAATGAGGAAGAAGGAGCTGAATAGGAATAGCAGTGTAAGAGAGAGAAACTAATGTACCTAATGTAAGGAAGCTCCCTAGGCAATGTTTTAGAGCAAGCACTGATTTAATTAATTGAGTTTTAGTTTGGAACACCTATATTCCATTAATAAAGCAACAAGGGATTTCTCAGTTACTAAATAATTATCCAGGCATAGCAACCTTTTCTTTAAAAAAAATGGGGGCAGAACAATGACTGGAATAGTGAAGTTATTTGGTTAAGCCAGCAAAACAACTGTGAGGCATTGAATATTATTTATGAACAAACTTGACCCTAGGTAACGGTACACTCAGTGAACCATGTAATGCAATATTTTCCTTACTTACAATGGGAAAGTTTACAGTAAATGCTATAACCAGGAATGGACAGGAAATCCTCTAAAATGAAATGTGGCCAAGTTACTGAAATGCTAGCAGGGCGCTCTGGTCTATTGAAACAGGAGACAGAAGTGACTTTCTGGATTGACATGAAGCACAACAGCAGAAAATGTCATTGTCCTTAAATATGAGCTAAGAATTCAAATGGAAAGTAACATCTATTGTGATATAGTTGTTTTGCTTCAGAAAGGTCATAAATACATACACCCACTCATGTCAATTTCAAATAACACAACGGAATGAGAAGAAGATCAGCTCTCTTGATTCTTAAAATCTTCTTCAAAATCCACCCCTGGATGTTCCAAATGGAGTTGAACCACAGATCAAATATGGATCAATGCACACTGATAAGTTAGTCAAAAGTAGAACCTTTCTCATGAATAGTATGATCAATTTTCCGAGAGGACAAGACTACTGGAAAATATATATTTGTTGTCAATTCTCATCAAAACAAACTGTATTTTTCATTATAATAATAATAATAATAATAATTTATTATTTGTACCCCGCCCATCTGGCTGGGTTTCCCCAGCCACTCTGGGCGGCTTCCAACAGAGATAAAAAATACACTAAAATGTCACATATTAAAAACTTCCCTGAACAGGGCTGCCTTCAGATGTCTTCTGAATGTCAGGTAGTTGTCCATCGCCTTGACATCCGATGGGAGGGCATTCCACAGGGCGGGCGCCACCACCGAGAAGGCCCTCTGCCTGGTTCCCTGCAACTTGGCCTCTCGCAGTGAGGGAACCGCCAGAAGGCCCTCGGAGCTGGACCTCAGTGTCCGGGCAGAACGGTGGGGGAGGAGACGCTCCTTCAGATATACTGGACCGAGGCCATTTAGGGCTTTAAAGGTCAGCACCAACACTTTGAATTGTGCTCGGAAACGTACTGGGAGCCAATGTAGGTCTTTCAAGACCGGTGTTATATGGTCTCGGCGGCCGCTCCCAGTCACCAGTCTAGCTGCCGCATTCTGTATTAGTTGTAGTTTCCGGGTCACCTTCAAAGGTAGCCCCACGTAGAGCGCATTGCAGTAGTCCAAGCGGGAGATAACCAGAGCATGTACCACTCTGGCGAGACAGTCCGCAGGCAGATAGGGTCTCAGCCTACGTACCAGATGGAGCTGGTAAACAGCTGCCCTGGATACAGATTTGACCTGTGCCTCCATGGACAGCTGTGAGTCCAAAATGACTCCCAGGCTGCGCACCTGGTCCTTCAGGGGCACAGTTACCCCATTCAGGACCAGGGAATCCTCCACACCTGCCCGCCTCCTGTCCCCCAAAAACAGTACTTCTGTCTTGTCAGGATTCAACCTCAATCTGTTAGCCGCCATCCATCCTCCAACCGCCTCCAGACACTCACACAGGACCTTTACCGCCTTCACTGGTTCTGATTTAAAAGAGAGGTAGAGCTGGGTATCATCTGCATACTGATGAACACCCAGCCCAAACCTCCTGATGATCTCTCCCAGCGGCTGCATGTAGATGTTGAAAAGCATGGGGGAGAGGACAGAACCCTGAGGCACCCCACAAGTGAGCGGCCAGGGGTCTGAACACTCATCCCCCACCACCACTTTCTGAACACGGCCCAGGAGGAAGGAGCGGAACCACTGTATGACAGTGCCCCCAGCTCCCAGCCCCTCAAGACGGTCCAGAAGGATGTCATGGTCGATGGTATCAAACGCCGCTGAGAGATCCAGCAGAACTAGGAAACAGCTCTCACCTTTGTCCCTAGCCCGCCGGAGATCATCAACCAGTGCGACCAAGGCAGTTTCAGTCCCATGATGAGGCCTGAATCCCGACTGGAAGGGATCCAAATGGTCCGCTTCTTCCAGGCGTGCCTGGAGTTGTTCAGCAACCACTCGCTCAATCACCTTGCCCAAGAATGGGAGGTTTGAGACTGGGCGATAATTGGCCATCGTGGCCGCATCTAAAGATGGTTTTTTAAGAAGCGGTTTAATAACCGCCTCTTTCAGCGGGTCTGGGAAGGCTCCCTCACGGAGGGAAGCATTCACCACCCCACGAAGCCCATCGCCCAGTCCTTCCCGGCTAGCTTTTATAAGCCAGGATGGGCAAGGATCCAGGAGACAGGTGGTTGGCTTCACTCGTCCAAGCAGCCTGTCCACATCCTCGGAGGTAACAGATTGAAATTGATCCCACACAACTTGACCAGACAGGACTCTAGCACTCTCCCGCCCCGGCCCTGCTCCCACGGTGGAGTCTACTTCTTCCCGAATCTGAGCGATTTTATCTGCAAAAAAATTTGCAAAATCATTGCAGGAGAACATGTGGCCCGTACTGGGCCCCGATGTTACAGGTGGTTCCGCTAAATTGCGAACCACCTGAAAGAGTCTCCTGCTGCTGTTTTCTGCAGATGCAATAGAGGCGGTGAAGAAAGTCTTCTTCGCCGTCGCTATCGCCACTTGGTAGGCTCGACGTTGAGCTCTAACCCGTGTCCGGTCAGATTCAGAATGAGTTATCCGCCACCGGCGCTCTAGCCGTCTCAACGATTGTTTCATTGCCCTCAGATCCGTGGAAAACCACGGGGCTCTCCGGGCTTCATGCAATCGGAGAGGGCGCTTCGGAGCCAAACAGTCAATAGCCCTGGTTAACTCCACATTCCAGCGGGCCACCAGGGAATCGGCTGAAAGGCCATCAACATGGGATAAAGCATCCCCAACCACTCTCTGGAACCCATTTGGATCCATTAAGTGGCGGGGGCGGACCATCCGAATCGGTCCCACCTCCCTGCAGAGGGGATGGGTCGCGGAGAAGTCCAGTTGCACCAGGAAGTGATCTGACCATGGCACTTCTTTCGTTTCGCTTTTACTTAGTGTCAGATCACCAACATCCGTAGAGGTAAACACCAGGTCCAAGGCATGTCCGCGGCTATGGGTTGGGCCACACTTATTCAGGGACAGCCCCATGGAGGCCATGCTTTCCACGAAGTCCCGAGCGGCCCCTTGTAGGGTCGTGTCGGCATGGATGTTAAAATCCCCTAGGACGACCAAGCTAGGTGTCTCCAGGAGAACATCCGCCACGACCTGAAGCAGCTCGGGCAGGGAATCCTTGGTGCAGCGGGGAGGTCGGTACACCAAAAGGAATCCTGTACTGCCCCTATTGCCCAACTTCCAGAACATGCACTCAGAAAACTGGGTCTTCCCAATAGGACGCCTGGTGCAAACTAATGACTTCCTAAAAATCACTGCAACCCCCCCTCCCCGCCCACATGACCTGGGTTGCTGTGCGTAAGAGAAACCTGGTGGACAAGCAGCGGCAAGGACAGGCCCATCTGCTTCATCCAACCAAGTCTCTGTTACACATGCCAGGTCAAGTCCTCCATCCATGATCAAGTCATGGATGGCAGTGGTCTTATGAGTCATTGACCTGGCATTGCACAGCAGCACTTTCAGGTCATGTGGGTATCCCTTGCTGATTCTAGTATTCATCCGGTCAGGACCAGACCCAGAGGCAGGGATAGTCCTCAGACAACGACTGAAACAACTGAAAAAACAACTGAAACACTGATTTATTATTGTGAATGTGCCTTCATTCCCATATCCCTTCAATCCTGATTTATGTTAAGGTGCTGATTTCCTGTTTCTCTATATATTTTCAAGACAGAACAGTCTTGTGCAAAACCTCTATCTTAAAAAGGGGGGCGGGGAAAGAGAAAAGGTTGGTTTATGTTCTATGAATTCACACTCAGCATAGAACAGTTGGAAATAGGAACTCTTGGAAACAGGCATAGCTTTGGCCACTTTGAGGATCAAAGAAATGTCCACTGGTGTCACAACACACCTAAAAACTGTCTTCCATAATTTGATGTCAAATTGTGTGTCCACACTTGTGGTGGGTGTTAGGTTTCTGTTTATGCCACTGTGCAGTGCTTGGAGACACAAGACTCTGTTTACATTCCAGAATGTTGGAAGTCAGACGGAAGACGGATGTTGATGTTACTGGTTTCCTGTTTTCTTTGTTCCAGTTGGTTCACTGACTCTCACAGAGAGCAGATGTAGATTCTTTTCTGTCCTGCGTAGTTAGAAATAAAACGTAGCGATGTAGCTCATATTTCTCGTCTTTCTGCTGCTGCTTGTATACTCTGCTGAATGGGTGTGCCAGAAGCCCCATCAAAGGCTTAGGTCGTTAATCACCGTCGGAGGAGATTCTGAAGACACGAGAAGCAGATTGGTCATACAGAGTTCTGACAGTGGGTATGATTTGAATTTGGATTAATTTCCCTTTTTAAATAATGGAGGAAATGGGCAAATCCAGATTAAATGGGGAGAAGTACAGGCTGCCGATAGGAGAGCATCATTTGGATACATGGAGAAAATTGTACACATGTAGCAACCATCCACAATAAACTCCTATATGTATAAAGCTGTGCTGACTCACTGACAAGTATCAGAGACCAGGCTGAGGAGTACTGCTATGATGAGGAATGGTGGGAGCCTCCCTCTCCCCCTGCTCCTGACCAGGATACTGAAGCTGCCCAGGAGCAGTATAGATTTGGAGCAGTGGTTTGCAAAGGGGCATAGTTCTGAAGACAAAAGTTGGGAAGAACTAGGGGTGAACAGCAAGGTGAAGAAGAACAGGAAGAGAGAGAGAGCTAACAGACTCTCTCTCTTGCTAGAAAGTATTCAGCCTATCAATCCAAGATCATGTAGAACAGGTAAGGTGGCTACACAAAAAGCAGGGTGGTTGCCAGATCAGGTTGCAAGACAGAAGTGACTAGGCAGGAAGTGGGTGGAATCCTTAACTGGGAACACCTTTATTCCGAGAATGAATGCTTTGTTCTTCTGCTGTGATTATTAAAGACTCTTTAAATGGTAAGGGGCTCTTCTTGCTTTGTCCTGCTGATCTACAGCCAAAGGGGCGAAGGAAGCTGAGTCCCTGAAGCTTGAAACAAGGGGAAAAGTAATTCTCTGTGCCTCTATCTTGGTTTCAGCACAAATCTCACCAGAGATACTGAGAGCAAAGGCAGAGTAGAAAACAGAGTTCAAAGCTTTATTCAGCTTTTAAGTTCTGGATGATCTTGAGCCACTCACTCTTGTGAGGACTCATGCTGAGAAGGAAAAGAAGGGAAGCTGTGAGAAAACCAACATACATTTCCTCCAAACATCTTGGAGGAAAGGCAGGGTACAAATGAAACAAAATTAAAATCCGGATGGGTCTTCTCCTTATGAGTCAAAAGCCTTTATTTCCACAGTCAGAGAATTACAAAGTACATTAGCCACATAACTTGTTCAACAGCCTGCTTCATACATTATTCCCAACAAACAGCTGTCATAATCTTTGTAATATATATATGGGTAATGGATGGAGGGATTGTCTATTTCCAGTCCATGTCACTTTTGCATATGTTTATTCTTTGACCTTCCCCATCCCATTTTTGCATTAATCTGCAGGGGTGGGGGGGTGGGGAGGACCAAAATTTTGCATTTAAGTGTACCTGGATACAGTTTTTGAGCTATCACAAAATTCGGAGAGAAGCAAAAGTTGTGATTCACACAATGATTCTGGTGATTCTTCAGGTATCCCTTATGCATTACTGGCAAGAGCAGTATCACCCCATTGATCTACCACATATTAAAGATACCTGCCCTAGCAGTCAGGTATATTTCACTGGTGTGATAATCCAGCATTCTGCTAAATTAATAAATTTTGCACATCGAAATTGAATGTTAGATGACAGCCAACTTCTTCTTCTTCTTCTTCTTCTTCTTCTTCTTCTTCTTCTTCGGTGATCACTCGTAGCCAAGTAAGAATGTCTTTCATAAACGCGGATTTAACAGTGAGTCCGTAAGTGACTGTGGAGGCCAATTCTGGATCCACACCTCCTTCCACAGTGGGGACATAGGTTTCCGGTACGGGAGTTGATCACGGTGAGGGTTTGCCAAGTGTGCCTTCCTCTTAGCACATTTCTCCCTTTTGTCCTGAGTTTGAGCATCTTCAAAACCCATAACATCTTTGGTAAAGGCTGTTCTCCAATTGGAGCACCCGTAGGCCAGTGTTTCCCAGTAGTCAGTATTTATACAACATTTTTTTAAAGATTTGCCTTGAGAGAGTCTTTGAACTTCTTCTGTTGACCACCAGGTCAGGTGACAGCCAGCACTACTTTGCCAACACAACCTTAGATGTTATGAATGTCACTAAGAATGGATAGTCTGTTTCTGGTTGTTTCAGTTTTGCATAAACTCCTTCATAAGTCCATGGGGTCTCATTTCTGCATCATTCTACCATTTTAAAGATTCACAACTATTTGCATTTATGTACAACAGCGGACTGCAGCATATGCTGATTCTGGAAGTGGAGGCTTCCAATGGAAGAATGACATGGTGACTGGAATGGCTGCCCGTGGAGTAGGAAGAGATCAAAATGGCAAGAGACTCCCAAGGCAATAGAAGCAACAACAACAGAAGGGGAAGCACACCAGTGGCCAGATCCTGCTTCCTACATAGTAAGTCTTTAAAACATACAACTGCAGGAAGGAAGACCTTAAAGAGAGACAGGAAGAAGTAGCCTAGGGAGCCAGAGTAAATAGAATCACCACTGGGGTTAAACAATTGTTTATTATTCTAATAAACAGTCCATACTTACCTGTAATACTTTACCTAGGTGGTGTCCAGAAGGGTAGCCATGTTAATCTCTTGTAGCAACCCCTACACTTCATCAGATGCATAGAGTAGCGCTGTGGTCTAATCCACTGAGCCTCTTCAGCTTGCCGATTAGAAGGTCAGCGGTTCGAATCCCTGCAACAGAGTGAGCTCCCATTGCTCTGTCCCATCTGTTGCCAACCTAGCAGTTCGAAAGCACGCCAGTGCAAGTAGATAAATAGGTACCGCTGTGGCAGGAAGGTAAACAGTGTTTCCGTGTGCTCTGGTTTCCTTCACGGTGTTCTGTTGCACCAGAAGCTGTTTAGTCATGCTGGCCACATGACCTGGAAAACTGTCTGCGGACAAACGGCAGCTCCCTTGAGCTGAAAGCAAGATGAGCACCACACCCCATAGTCCCCTTTGACTGGACTTAACCATCCAGGGGTCCTTTACTTTTACCTTTACCTTTACCTACAACTTAGGATAACACTTGATGCATCTGATTGATTGATGCATGTGACAGCTTATGCCATAATAAATATTTAACACCCTTTGCTTATCTAGATCAGGGTTTTCCAAACTTGGGTCTCCAGAGGTTTTTGGATCACAGCTCCCATCATTCTTAGCTCACAGAACCAGTGGTCAAGGATGATGGGAACTGAAGTCCAAAAACAGCTGGAGACCCAAGTTTGGAAAACTCTGATCTAGATCATCATCATCATTGGCATCACATACAAACATCCAAAACAAATCAATACAGAATTACCACTTCCCCAGTGGCACAAAGCATTTGCTAAAAGAAAGGAGGCAGAGTTGTCTATTGTCACATCTCTAGATCTCCAAGGAGACTCTGATCTAGATGGTGTAGCTCCTTCTTCTCCACTAAGTGCACATTGACAAGTGTAGAATTAACTCCTGCCTGTGGGGCATCATAACTTAACCAGGCCCGGATTATAAACATCAATGAAACCTCGAGGCAGGTGTATATCACCTCCCACAAGAAAGGAAGATGACCCTGATAGATCAGGTGAATGGCTGCTCTAGTATCCTGCTCTACGAGTGGCCAATCGGATGCCTGTGTGAAACCTGCAGATTGGACATGCACAAAACAGCACTCTGCCCACCTGTGATTCCCAGCATGATGCCTCTGTTAGTGGAGGGAGAACATAGTTGTTGACAGCCTTATCCTCATTAATTTGTCTCATCTTTTAAAACCATCCAAGCTGGTGACCACCACTGCCTCCTGTTTAACAATGTGCTGTGTCCCCACCACCCACCACCTTCTCCCATCCCTGTTATTGCTGCAAGCATTCTTTTCCTTACAGACTCTCAACACAGTGGCTAAAAGGAAGCGTTCTCCTTCTTTTGATAGGTAATATTAAGATCATGAACTTTGCCTGTGAATGAACATGAAGTGATACCTGTTAACTGTACACAGCAGCACACAGCTCTTTTAACATTCACAGCCGGAGGAATTTGCCCCCCTGCAAGACCCATGTATTGCTTAAATTCCATTTAATTATTTCCTCTTAAGTAACTGGGAATGCCTCTATATCCTGATGATCCTCTGCATGAGATCTGATATAAACTGGCAGGAACAAAGGCAAGCTGTTGTGCGCTATCAGACTTATTAAAATTCATTCTTCCAGACCACAACCTGTCCATTTCCCAGCATTTTTCAGCATTCAATTCTCATAATTCAACAAGGAAACATGAACTATATCATTAACTGTCTGTGCCTGAATAAATGTGTGAAGTCTGAATATCGCCTAGCTTTGTGCATTTCAGTGGGTACCCGGTTAGGGACCACAGCAAAGGATCTAGAGATACTACTACTACTACTACTACTACTACTACTAATAATAATAATACCAAGTTTCTGCCCTGCATGGAACTCAAGCTAAATATATTCTACCATTATCATAAAAAATCATGGCATAGAAAATACATCAGAGCAGAGGTGTCAGAATTGCAAAAAAAAGTGCTTGAAACTGAATGGATCTTGGAAACCTCTAGCTATGCATTTCACTTCTGCACCGAATAGGTGCTCTGGAAGGTCCCCAACAATCCAGAGCAGATTTGAGGGTGCTGGGGAGATGAAGGTGGGAGAGAGGAAGAACTCTGGAATGGAAACTTTGGGTTTAAACTTGCCATTCTTCACAATCTCTTTATAAATGAAAAAAAAGTTTTCTGCTACATGTCTAGTGATCGTTACCGGTTCTTTCTCTCAGTAGGTCTCTAGTCTGCTATAACAATGAGTGGTGATAAGTTAAAAAAATAGTTGCTAGCTCTCTTGTTTTGTTCAAGTAACTTTTGCCTACTTTGTCCATGGTTAATCCTTACGAGATTAAACCATCCTCTCCTCAAGAACTTCTGATTTTTCTCCAGACTTGTTCCTTCCTTTCCTTCCTGCAACTCCTAAGGAAGCGGACATTATAAGCTCTGCTATATGTTATGTTTTAGAAGCTCTAATGAAAAGATATTTTCTTCTCAGTGTGGCCTCCAACAGCTACTTCTATGCTTCGTCTATATCCTTTTATTTAAGGCTGTGGGGATTTAAAGAAACTAAAACTCATGTAGCCCTTATATGACATTTACTGTAGCTAATGAGTTGAACATGTTGCCAGTTATGGCTTTAAAGTATTCCCTACTCAACAACAAGCTTACAAATGAGGGCCCTGGTAGAAAAGGCATTCATAGGGTGGTGGCTGGAAGAAATGATACATAGAAACAATGCTTTTTACAGGGGGTACTCCAGGTTACACAGTACCGGCACCTCTTTTGGTTGTTAAAATGTGTGGTATTTCCTGTAACAACTTCATGGTGTAACAACCTATGTTCAGAGCCGTCTTTCCCATTGGTGTTAGTGGTTCGTTGTGCCAGGGCGCCAGCTTCTCAGGGGCACCCTAGAGAGTGGGGGAGCTGTGTGGCTTTGCTGGCAGCCTCCCCTTTCCCTGCATGCCCGCCAGCTGCGCCCTGCCAACTATATGGCTGGCGGGCGTGCAGCTTCCTTCCCAAGCCTCCGAAGGAGGAGCGCAATCCCCGCAAGCCTCTGCATCTGCTAAAGACGGCCCTGCTCCCAGTCGTCCTCCTCCTGCTTCCTGGCAAAAGGCAGCACACAGCCTTTCCTGGCTGCCTTCTCGGGCACCCCGACTCTGGAGAGCATGTCTACCAGCACGTTTTCCTGCTTGATCGCAGCCACCACGCTGGGGATCTGGGCGGTGGGGGGAGCAGAGGACATTTTCCACCGCCCCTCCTTTGTTTTGGAGTTGCCGGGGGGCTGTGCTGGAGGGATCTTTGCACCATGGCACAGGATATGCTTAAGACGGCCCTGCCTATGTTTTCCCCCAAAAAGCACTGCATAGAAAATTTAAACTATCAGAAAAACCAACAACTTGCAGTCTTCCCCCATTGTAAAAAGGGGGGAGTCTAATGTTGCGTCCCCAGTGCCTGCTTTATTAAGAATATATCTTGATTTGTTTACACAAAGTTTGCAAAGCGGTTATGCAATGTTGTGTCAAATGATTGCCATCCCATACTTTCTAGTGCATTTTCCTGTTGCAATACCTCCTAGAATAAGTCTGAGTTTGAGAGGGAGATTCTTTGTTACATAAGAGCCCAAATTCGCTTGAATTGAGCAACTTAAGTTCAGTGGAATGCAATTGAATCCAACCCACAAAATAGCAACTGTCTGGAAGTGGTGTCATTCACTGGCTGTGGTAGTTTGGCCACAAAAAAACATCCTTGCTGGATCAAGGTGGTCAAAACTTTTCAGGTACAATTTCATTTTAGGCACAAGCTAGTACGGACCTGGGAAATTGGAGGACTCCTCTAGGAAAGCTTGCTAACCTTTATCCAGACCTCAGTTTTGTCAAGATTTTATTTTAACTAAAATGAGGAATCCTGCAAACTTCACTTAATTTCACTGTCGGGACTGAGACATTGAATTCCAACCTTAGGTGGTATGGAATCCAGTTGTGGTTCATGAGATGGATCACTATCACAAAACCACCCTCCATGGTGTGTTGGCACCACCACTCATTGGGACGGGTTGGTGTGGACCAGGATGGCAGCAAGGATGGAAGATGTAATTGTACCCATTTCCACCCCCAACCTAATACTCCCCTGCACTTCACTGCCCCAACCTAGTTGTCGCAGGCAGCAGTGCTGCCACAGCTGGGAAGATGAAGAAACTGTGATGGCCTACTTCATGCACCATAACTGATAGAAACCCTTTGTGGAATTTCACTATATTTATAGGGAGGGGGAAATTCAGTTGTTTTGCTTGAGGAGGTGGGAATAGCCTTCCAGATTCCACTGTGGGTGAAATTTCTGTGAGAGTTCTAATTTAGGATACTGCAGATGCATATTAATATACACCCTTGTGCAAATTAACTGAAACAAAGCATGTTTTCTTTCTTTCTCATAATCCTGTACTCAAAACAAACATGAAAAGTCAGTTGATCATTATGGTGTTGGAAGCCTGCAGCCAACAGAAGGAATGATGCACTCATCACAATATATTGTGGTTCTATGAGTTATTCCAGAGTTGGAAAAGAGGTATCCTGGCAGTACTGGGATATTGCAGCAGGACCTAGCCCCCTGTCACACATCAAAAGTGGTGAGGAAATTCATGACAGAGCAGCAAATACAGGTACTTGATTGGCCAGGGAATTCCCCGGATGTAAATCCCATTGAGAATTTGTGGGCTATATGCAAAAGTCACCTCTGAGCTGTAGACTGTACAAGTATGGAGAAGCTGATTCAGGTGCTGATTCAAGTGTGGTACAGAGATCCGAAAATCAACAGTGACTGTTCGAAACTAGTAGACTCTATGCCAAACCGTGTTCAAATGCTGCTTAAAAATAGCAGAGGTCATATCCATTACTGATGTATGTATATGTGAGTTTTGTACATGTGAGTTTTGCACAATAAACTACTAAATTCATTGTTTCAATTAATTTGCACAAGGGTGTAAGAAGAATCTGCTGGTTCAGGCCAATGGTCCATCTAGTGCGGCATTCTGTTCTCACAGTGGCCACCCAGATGTCTGTAGGAAACCCACAAGTAGCACACAAGCACAACAGCACTTTCGCCTCTGGTTGTTTCAAACTACTGCTATTCAGAAACATGCTGCCTCCAGCTACGGAGGCAGAGCATAGTCTTTGTTGATAGCAGCCATCGATAGACGTATCCGCCATGTTTAATCCTCTTTTAAAGCCATCCAGTATATCTGAAGGAGCATCTCCACCCCCATCGTGCTACCTGGACACTGAGGTCCAGCGCCGAGGGCCTTCTGGCGGTTCCCTCACTATGAGGAGCCAAGTTACAGGGAACCAGGCAGAAGGCCTTCTCGGTAGTGGCCCCCGCCCTGTGGAATGCCCTCCCACCAGATGTCAAAGAGAACAACTACCAGACTTTTAGAAGACATCTGAAGGCAGCCCTGTTTAGGGAAGCTTTTAATATTTGAAGTATTACAGTATTTTAATATTTTTTGGGAAGCCGCCCAGAGTGGCTGGGGAAGCCCAGCCAGATGGGCGGAGTATAAATAATAAATTATCATTATTATTATTATTATCCAAGCTGGTGGCCACCTCTGTCACTTGTGAGAGTGAGTTCAGTAGTGTAACAAGAACAATTTATTGCACCCCACCCATTTGACTGTGTTGCTCCTGCCACTCTGCGCAGCTTTCAACAAAATATAAAGGGACAAAGCAAAACATACCCCATGTGATATTTAAAGCTTCTCAAAACTGTGCACGGTGTGAAGAGATACTATGCTCTACGTGAGGCTAACTTTGAAGGTGACCCAGAAACTACAATTAATCCAGAATGCGGCCGCTAGACTGGTGACTGGGAGTGGCCACCGAGACCATATAACACCTGTCCTGAAAGACCTACATTGGCTCCCAGTATGTTTCCGAGCACAACTGAAAGTGTTGGTGCTGACCTCCAAAGCCCTAAACGGCCTCGGCCCAGTATACCTGAAGGCATGTCTCCTTCCCCATCATCCAGCCTGGAAACTGAGATCGAACACTGAGGGCCTTCTGGCGGTTCCCTTACTGCGAGAAGTGAGATTACAGGGAACCAGGCAGAGGGCCTTCTTGGTAGTGGCACCCATCCTGTGGAACGCCCTCCCATCAGATGTCAAGGAAATAGACAACTATCTGACTTTCAGAAGACATCTGAAGGAGCCCTGTTTAGGGAAGTTTTTAATCTTTGATGTTTTATTGTATTTTTAATTCTGTTGGGAGCCACCCAGAGTGGCTGGGGAAACCCAGCCAGATGGGCGGGGTATAAATAATAAATTGTTGTGGTGGTTGTTGTTTTAATCAGTCCTTAACCTTCCAACATTCAGCTTCATTGGAAGTCCATAACTTCTAGTGTTCTCTGTGTGAGAGAGAAAACTTTTCTCTATCCACTTCCTCCTTCTCATGCATAATTTTATAAACTTCTATCATATCACCTCTTTCTTTAAAGTGTGTTCTCAATTAAAGGAGAGCGCGTGTTGTGGATGGGGCCAGGCAAGACACCCCGTAGTTGCCAGGCAGGATAGGTTGAAGGGGCCCGGCTCGGATTGGTGGATGGTGTTGCTGGGGTGAAATTGATGTTGCCAATTTGGAGGTGGGAACAGAGGTTATTTAAGCAATGCTCACAGCAATCTGCTTTCTCTTTTGCTGTGGGCACCGGATCACCTGCCTGCCCTCCCTTGTTTTGGGCTTGTGCTTTGACCTTGCTATGTCTGTCATGGGGTTGTCTGCCTTGGTGCAGGGGCCTGGTAGGAATTTTTCCATTTGGCTGATTAGTGTGTGCCATTTGGTTTCTGCCTACTGCGTAGCAAATTGTCACAACTTGTAAGGTTGGTGGTTAGGCATTGGTTTAAATTGGTTGGAGGAGGGGTATGGATTGGCTGTGCCTGCCCCTCCAATGCTGCTGCTGCAAGGAATTCCGTTAAAGGAATTCAGGGGCTTACCATTCTTTCATCCAAACCCCTGGAATCGGGTTTGGGCCGCGTAAGCCCCTGGGAGCATGCGGAGAGAAGCTGAGGGTCTGTGCCGCAGCTCCAGTTATCCCTGATCTTGTTCCTCCACACTGGCTTTCGCTGGAATCCGGGTGTCAGTGCTGTCCCCAAGGCAGGGGGGGGGGGGGGACACAGATAGTCATAACCAATGCCTAAGCAACCACTCACAATTTGTATGTTCAGTAAAGTTGTGGCCAAAATTATGCCAAAAACCTTAAACAAAAATTATGAGTGATGTGTGAGTTATTGGGGTAGGGGTGTTTTGGGGGACCTCAGCACGCAAATTAAGAAGTCCCAGCTGTTGAAACTTTTCCTCAAAGGACAGTTACTCCATCCCCTCATTCATTCTGCTTGCTTTTTTCTGAACCTTTTCCAGCTCTCTAGTATGCTTTTTCAGGTGATGGTTTCCACCTCAAGGTTGAGTCTGTTGTGGTGTCCCATTATAGACTTTATAGAAGTCTGAAATAGGGAAGCTAAACCTTTTAAAAAAACCATTTTGAACAATTCCCGTTCACCTGAGATCAAGGAATATATGCCAAGCAAGTAACGTATCTGTTCAAAATTCAAATGCAGGAAAAATATTGACAATAAAAGGAGACTTTTATAGAAAGTGAAGACAGACACAATCAGAATAATTCTTTATTAAATGTACAATTATTATTATTTTAAAAGAGAGTCTCCACTGCTGAATATCTTCTTTCTCTCTCAATACATCCATAAGGAATTGAAAAAACCTGTCATTCTTCAAACTTAATTAAACATGTTCAAGGGCAAATAAATCTACATGAATGTAAACTTTAACAGTTTCTCTAATAACTCAGTAAAACCTGTACCTACAGGGTTATAATAAGAATTAATTAAAGCTATTCTTTACAAATAATCTACTAAGAGTATCTCACCAGGAGAGTTTGCAATAATTTATAGTGAGGAAGAAAATTAAATATTTTTTCTAAGAAAGTCCCCATTAATTTTAATAGCCTGCTAATATTTCCATTCATATCAATTCTTTACTTTCCCTGTTGCAATTCTTTCTTAGCATAATAGCAGAGGACTCGTTTGAAATCTAGGCATTTAGAGGGTTTTTTCATGGACTTCTCTTGACAAGACTGTTTTCATCACTGCATATTATACTTTGGGGTCAGAATTTCAGTTTCTCTAAATCAATGGGCTTCAGCAGATGGGGAAAGAACTACAAGTAAAATGGATCAGGCCCCAACCTAAGACCCAGGTTTACATTTTCCTCTTATTCTCAGTGTACTTTCAATTCTCTGTTGAATTTCTTCACAATTTTTGCAAGTGTAGGGTTGAGCTTACTTTATAAGTGGCCATGAGTAGTGTGTGTGTGTGTGTGTGTGTGTGTGTGTGTGTGTGTGTTTTCTAATGAACATTTATCCAGCACACTGCAGCCTCCCCAGCTGCCTGTATTTTCTGATCTGAAAAAAGCTCCATGGGTGGAATGACTTCATGTCATCTTCCCTTGAGCTTTAAGCCCAGATATTGTTCATTGGTCTTAAGGGAATTGCTTCCCTTTACCATTAAAAGTATATTTCTGTGCTGATTCCTTTAAAATGTAAAAGACCTCAGTAAAAAACAAACAAACCTTAAATTCACTTGGGGGGAAAAGTACAGTTGTCAGATGTACAGTAGGCAGCCTCCCCACCGTCTTGTGCTTACAGGAAAGCCCAGTAGAGGTTGTAACGGGGTATTCAGGTAAGGTGAGCACCTAGGAAGGCTGCAGAGTATATACTGTGGGATGTGGTCCATGAGAGGCAGTCAAGTACAACATTCCTTGTAATGCTAGAGAAGACTTGCGAGGGAATGTTTGGTGCAACCAGTCGAAACTTCCTGTACCTCCTGGCTGGAGCATCCTTACTTTTGCATGTGATAGAAGGTGGGCATGGCCTAACCTGTCCAGGTAACAAGAGGATGAGTCACGCAGCACACTCTTTTTGACTCCCTTCTTCGCTTGACCAGCTTCTAGCTAGGACTACTCTGATAGCTCTCAGCTAGCAGAAGCACTGGGATTATTCCCCCATATGGGGTAGATCCACATGTACATATTTGTAACTAAGTCTGCCTTCAGGGATCCAACTGTGAACTGATGTGAGTAAACTTCTTTTATCTTTTTCTTAACTTCTTTTATTAACTTTGAATAAGATTGTCGCATCTTTCTTCTTTTAAGAGGGATTAAAGGGAATTTACCAGGAACGTACAATTCAATCTGAGACAGATTGAATTGTATAATAGTGAGAGGCTCATACAAGTATGCAACCAGCTATCTTCTGTGCATATAAAAGGGAATGTAACTCTGCTACATAAAGGAACTTGCTAGCACAAGTTAGGAAGGATATTAATAAACAATATATCTCCTCTCCTGCCCCCTTAACATTCCCACATATACCACAGGAGGGATTATTTGTAGAACGAAAGACATCACACAGAGATCTCTGGAGCCTTCCTCTGTTGTTAAATGGTGGCATTATTTGAAGTAAATAAATAAAAGGAAATGTAATTCCTTAGATCCAAACAATAATACTCAAAATGCAATGCTCCAACCTGGTGAAATTTCACATCCCTTCCCCCTGCTTCTGATTTCAGAAACATATAGGATCTGAATCAAGAGAAAGGAGTCTACACTTTATTTCTCTTATAACTCTTGTAGCAAGGGGACAGCAAATCCACCAAAGTCATTGGGTTAGCTGAGAGAGCACAGGAAGGAAAAGGATCGGGTCTTTTGCCCTTAAAGGTAAAGGTAAAGGGACCCCTGACCATTAGGTCCAGTCGTGACCAACTCTGGGGTTGCAGTGCTCATCTTGCTCTATAGGCCGAGGGAGCCGGCATACAGCTTCCGGGTCATGTGGCCAGCATGACTAAGCCGCTTCTGGAGAACCAGAGCAGCGCACAGAAACACTGTTTACCTTCCCGCTGGAGTGGTACCTATTTATCTACTTGCACTTTGACGTGCTTTCAAACTGCTAGGTTGGCAGGAGCTGGGACCGAGCAACGTGAGCTCACCCCTTCGCAGGGATTCGAACCGCCGACCTTCTGATCGGCAAGTCCTAGGCTCTGTGGTTTAAACCACAGCACCACTTTTGCCCTTGCAACACTGGAAAACATTGTAAGCATGGCAATGGACAAATGGACAAAACAGTCTGCTATAATAACATTTTGTTCCATGATAAGAAAGTTATCCCCCTTCCCCTCTAAAGTCAGGCTTCCCATTATCCCTTACAAAAGAGGAATCAATTAGTCTAAAAACCAGTATGGCATTTTATTTTATTTTATTTTTGTTTAATAAAATCCTCCGACATTGACAATTATAGCAAATTATATTTCTCCTTTTTTTGTCTTTTTAAAAAAGGAATGAAAGGAAAGAATTTTCTGGACCATTTGAAATGGAATGTGTCACCTCCACGCTGTGTATTGATTGAACAAAACCTCACTAACTGGAAGTTGAAGTACTCCATCAGGGAAAAGACAGCATCCACCCAATAAGAGTTCAGCAGAATCACTTGCACTACTCATGATAATAAAGTGAAATTCAGACACAGACATTGTGAGGAGAATAATCAATGGAGAAGTGGAGCCATCCAGGTAAACCCAGGCGTATGTGAAACAACCCAAACTCCACTAGGGGGGATTAATGAAATGTAAACAGCCACATCTTCTGCACTTACAACAATCACATGAAAGATGCTGGAAGTCACCAAAATGCCATCACTCCTCCTACCCACCCACACAACAAATTGTGCTGGACTCACAGACCCTTTAGCTTTGAAACCTTTCTATTAAGAGGGCAGCTGGTTTTGGAAGATCATGTAGCATTATCCCAAACCCCAAATGATTTGGGCAGTTCTTGAAATCTGCCAAAGTTTTAAATGTGAAGGAGACCCCAGACTTCACCAAGATGCACTTGCATTGGGAGAACATATCCATTTCCAGGCATCGTGCCCCAGATCATTATGCCTCTGTAGTTACTTATCATTGTTTAGACATGTCCTACTTAACCTTTTGACTTAAATGATTATTAACACCTTTAGACAAGCTAGGATATAGATATAGGTGATGTGATGGAACAAAGCATGGTGTTAAGTATAAATGAGAGCAGTGCCAAAATCCATCCTCCAGTTTCTCCAAAGGGCTCTTATCCTGAGAAACTGGCTCACATTTTTCTGCCTCATTATTCTGGTACTTTAACATTTATTTAGAATTTTGGTGGGTGTGAGGTTTTGAGCTCATCTTATCTTCTTCTTTGGTGATCACTCGTAGTCGAGTAAGATTGTCTTTCATAAACACGGTTTTAAAAGGGAGTCCATAAGTGACTGTGGAGGTCAATTCTGGATCCACACCTCCTTCCACAGTGGGGACATTGGTTTCCAGGAGGGAGCTGGGGGTTTGCCATGCGTGCCTTCCTCTTAGCACGTGAGGGTTTGCCATGCGTGCCTTCCTCTTAGCACGTTTCTCCCTTTCGTCTTGAGTTTGAGCGTCTTCAAAGCCCAGGACACCTTTGGTAAAGGCTGTTCTCCAGTTGGAGCACTCGCAGGCCAGTGTTTCCCTGTTGTTGGTGTTTATACTACATTTTTTTTTAGATTTGCCTTGACAGAGTCTTTGAATCTCTTTTGTTGACCACCAGCATTACGCTTTCCATTTTTAAGTTCGAAATAGAGTAGTTGCTTTGGAAGAAGATAATCAGGCATCTGCACAACATGACCTGTCCAACAACCAGTCCATCATTGCAAGGTGGTTGAGGGTGGTGCATTTTCATTTTTATTAAACATTTCTCCAGCATTCTGCTGACTGCAGAGTATCCTGATCTGAAAAACCCACAGGAGAGGAGTTCCCTCATAATGTCTTACCCAGAGCCCAACTGCACTGGATACCAATTAGTTTCCGGACCCAATTCGAGGTACTGCTTTTGACCTATTAAGCCATAAATGACTCAGGATGGCAATACCTCAAGGACCGCCTCTTTCCATATAAACCTACCCAGACCCTGAGATCATCATCTGAGGCCCTTCTACGTGTGTCTCCTCCATGAGAGGTACAGAGGGTGGCAACATGAGAGCGAGCTTTTCATGTAGTGGCTCCCTTCTTGCTGGATGCTCTCCCCAGGAAGGCTTGTCTGGCACCTTCATTACATATATTTGGGCACCAGGTGAAAACATTCCTCTTTCCCCTGGCCTTTACCTTTATGGCCTTTTTAAATTGTGGGTTGGTATTATTTTGTTTGTGATTATGTTGCCGAGGATGGTATATAAATTTAATAGATAACACAAATAATTGAAGCACGGGCACCTGGGAAGACTGGTGAGTACTGACCACTGATAAGAAGGAGAACTGTAGAGTGAAGGAAATGGCACTAACTATTCCTTGGCCACCATAAAAGGTAAGCACAAGAAAAATCCACAAGGCTTTCACTGAATTTTTGCTCTATTTTGATAATTTCATATGCAACTTATTGCCTGATCAACTGGTGCAGAATGGCCAAAAAAATGCAGAAGAGATCTTCAGTAGATGATGATGATGATGATGATGATGATAATTATCCACATCCTCATCATCTTCATCTTCATCCTCCTCCTCATCATCATCCTCATTTCAATTTATATTCCTCTCTTCTTCCCCCCCAAAGCCTACAAAACATAAGTTGTTCTAAATTGCTTTTTAATATTGTGCTTTAACGCTGTAACCTGCCCTGGAACCTTAGGTGGAAGGCTAGATTATGATGAGGAAGGCCACTCCTTCCCTATTGGACAGGCAACAGGTTCCCAGGAGCACTACACCAATGCCTGCCCGTCAGGTTGGTCAGCAATGAATGATAGGTTGGCAGAAGGCCCATCACCCGCAAGTTGACTTCGTTACTAACAGAAAACGGATGTTACTTCCCTCTCAGCACAAATGCCCACCCAGACTTCTGTGACAATAAAAGCTAAGGCCACAACCCCCCAGAAGAAGAGCTGCATGGAGTAGGCAGAAAAACATGTCCCCATTGGCAAACCAAATAATTCCTACTCAGCCCTCTACTCATTACAGTGTCCACCAGAAGTGTTGATACTTACACCTGTGATGATGGAATGAGAAGATCATGCTCCCAATGTGGATGTTAATGCCACAATCTGACCTTGAAATTCCCTGTTTCAATTCCTGAACTGGATGCTGACATCGACACTCCCCTGTTTAAGTCAAATGAACGAAGTTGACATAACATTTACTAAATCCCGTGGCGAGTCATCTGTCCTCAGATACTGTCAAATCCTGATTGCAACTGGATGTCAGCTGTCACATCTTGTCAAAAATCCCCCGCTAGATGCCGGATACCGTCAAAAGCTGGCTGCTGCTGCACACTGGCTAAGCTGATACTTTCAACTGTTGACTGCAATCTGTAAGATTCTGTCAGGTTACTGCCAGCTATTGCCTGCCAGCTGAAATATACCATTAAAAGTGGTGGGCCCTTCAAACGACAAATGGGAATCCAGAATAGCAAACATTCATGGGATGTACAGTGGTACCTCTGGTTACGTACTTAATTTGTTCCGAAGGTCCGTTCTTAACCTGAAACTGTTCTTAACCTGAAGCACCACTTTAGCTAATGGGGCCTCCAGCTGCTGCTGCTCCGCCGCTGCGCAATTTCTGTTCTCATCCTGAAGCAAATTCTTAACCCGAGGTAATATTTCTGGGTTAGCAGAGTCTGTAACCTGAAGCGTATGTAACCTGAAGCGTATGTAACCTGAAGTGTATGTAACCCGAGGTACCACTGTATGTGCATACTCTGAAAGCACTGGCAGAAAATATTGACTATTTAAATTTGCAGAGAATATTTTTTGAGGCAGATATGTTTGGGTCTAAACATGTTTCAGCTGTAGCATGTTGGTACTTCCCAGTGAACCTATATATGCCTGACATGGCAAAAATGTGAGTATTTTTCTTTATAATACTTTAACACCTAGGAAGCAAAAAATACCGTAATAATGTTCTGGTGTTCATTAAATTATAGCTTTTTCCTCTCACTGAGTCAAAATGATGAGGCTCCTTCTGAAACACGATGCCCTCTTGTGGAAGATTTACCTACATTTCAGGGATTATTTTGAAAGGGAAAGAAAATCTCCCTTTGTGCTTGTTCATATATATTTTTAATGAACGCCAAATCATTTGAAACTCACTGCAGCTCTTTTTGCTTTGTGTGCATTAACTGAGGTTCAAATGAGCTGCTGAAGAACTTAAGCATATGCTAACTTGTCATCGCTCATTGACTGTTTGGTAAGCAGAAAGTATAAATAATCAGTGATCAAATCAAACAAAATTAGTATGGGTTCATGTCCTACATTTAATGTGGAGCCTGTTGGAATTATCTTCTCCTTCTAAGCAAGCAAGTAAAATTGTATGTGCTCTTTCACTTGAATCCAGCAAGAGTTCTAAAATATAACTCCAGCAGTCAGAGAAAGTGCTGTAATTTCAGCTAGTCCTGAAGATAAATGCTCTGTCATAAAGTTATGGGTTAATAAAGAAGATTCCAGGTAAATATTAGGAAGAACTTAGTGGTGGTAAGAGCTGTTCAACAGTCAAATAGACTATCTCAGAAGGTGGTGGACACTGGAGGTTGGATTGCTATCCGTCAAGGATTCCTTAGTTGTGATTCCTGTGTTGCAGGGAGTCACACTTAAGAGTCCATTCCAGCTCTACAATTCTACAATTCTATAATCCCTATCAGTGATATCACTGGAAACTTTTGTCATTGGAATTCAAAACAAAAGACAAAATCTGCTCTTCTTTGGGTTTCATCAAATGTTTCAAACAGAACATTTTTGTTGTGAAAGATGGGGTTGAGAAGACCTAAAATGTTCCCTGCAACCTCACGTTTTCCCACACTAAGGGTTCCAGTTGGCACCTGCTTTGATTGCATTTTCCCACACCAGCTTGCTACTCCTCTCGACAGGATTTCTTATGTTGAGAAGAAGAAGAAGAGTTTGTTTTTGATATCCCACTTTATCACTACCCGAAGGAGTCTCAAAGCAGCTAACATTCTCCTTTCCCTTCCTCCCACACAACAAACACTCTGTGAGGTGAGTGGGGCTGAGAGACTTCAGAGAAGTGTGACTAGCCCAAAGTCACCCAGCAGCTGCATGTGGAGGAGCGGAGATGCGAACCCGGTTCACCAGATTACTAGTCTACCGCTCTTAACCACTACACCACACTGGCTCTCCTTGAGAGAGAGGGTTATTCTTGTTGACTATGTGTCAGGGACCGTGCTGAGGAGGGCTGCACTGAGGAAGAATGGTGGGAGCCACCCCCTCCCCCTGACCCTGATCTTGAATCTTCGCAGGAGCAGGAGGACAGTGTAGAGTTGGAACAGTGGTTTGCAGAGGGACATAGTTCAGAAGGCAGAAGCTGGGACATACTGGATGGGGAACAGCTAGGAGAAGGAACACTGGGAGAGAGAGGGTTAACAGATTCACAGTCTTTGGACAGCATTCCTCCAGCGCCCTACCCAAGGTCGAGAAAAACTCAGAAAGTCTCAGAACAGAAAGTGCAGAGGGTACAAGCTCAGATTACAAGATGTAGGAGTGATATAGCTTAATAGGGACGGAGGGGGTGTGAGCCTTAATTGGGAGCACTGCTATTCTAGGTAGATGGGTTCGTGATTATTAAAGAATCTAACTCAGGGGTCAGCAAACCTTTTCAGCAGGGGGCCGGTCCACTGTCCCTCAGACCTTTTGGATTGATGGGACTATATTTTTTTTGGGGGGGGGGAAATGAACGAATTCCTATGCCCCATAAATAACCCAGAGATGCATTTTAAATCAAAGGACACATTCTACTCATGTAAAAACACTAGGCAGGCCCCACAAATAACCCAGAGATGCATTTTAAATAAAAGGACACATTCTACTCATGTAAAAACACGCTGATTCCCGGACCATCTGCAGGCCGGATTTAGAAGACAATTGGGCCAGATCTTTCCCCCAGGCCTTAGTTTGCTTACCCATGATCTAACTGGTAAGACATTCCTCTCGTTTTATCTCTTCTTATTTACTGCCATGGGGGGGGAAAGCCAATTCCCCGAAGCCTGACACTATGGCAATCCAAAAACCAGAGGTCAAGTAGGCAGTGCGATTATGGCACAGTGCTATGTAGCCAGATCTTGCTATGTGGCAATGCCACAAAACCAAATCAAAGTGAGAGCAATACTCCCTGCACTTTCTCTGAATGCATGGACAGCATGAACGTCACTGCTCACCTGAATATCCCCAACTGATAGACAATTTTGCAGGAAGTATTTTTATCTTGTGAACCATACTGAGATCTTATGATGAAGGGCGGTCTATAAATATAATTAATAGTAACTCCTACTCCAACTACTACTTTAGATAAAGGACTGAGAATAACTTTAAGGTATCACCAAGTTGCTCCTCCTAGATTTGTGTCCAATTCTTACTTTGCTGGAGTAGTGTGGAAGCAGACCACAGGGAGAAAACATGCCACATAGTCAAGCAGCCTCCAGGATGGGCTAGTACAATGTGTTCTATTTGAATACTGAATTTGAATATTGTAAAGAAACCACAACTGTTGATTATAAATGGAAATAGATAGAAATGCATTTTTTAAAGAGTTCATGGGTCATCAGTTTGTTTCTCACTCAGGTCATACGGTAGGTTTAAATCTCTAAATATCCTGCACCCTACATCATCAAAGGAACACAAGGATATCCTCTTGTATATTCCCTCTGATTTTATGTTTTTAGGTGAGATCTTGCTTTGTCGTCTCCCCCAAATGGCAGCTGGCTACAAGATTCAAGGAACCCATTTTTCACTGAACCTTCCTTGACCTTTTCACTCACTTTGGCAGCCGGAGTGTGTGGCACTTTGCTGCATTGCAAATTAGATTTTATTAGAGGAATCTTTGAATATGTATATTACATCTTGTATCAAGAGGGCTGGGAATTGCTTAATGCATTATTCAATGTTATGTAGTAAAACTGTCCCTAATGTAGTGCCCTCGAAATGTTGCTTGGATTACAACTCCCAGAATCCCAGACCATTGGCTTTGCTGATTGGGGCTGCCAGCGGTTGTGGTCCCAAAAATCTGGAGGGGACCAAGCTAAGCAAGGCTGGTATAACATGGTCCCCCATCTTGAAACTCACTATCTGCTATGTCAGGGACAGCCAATGTGTCACCCTCCAGATTTATTCATTTAATGAACTGAATTGAATTGACCATATTTTTCCGTGTATAAGACTAGTTTTTCCCCTTAAGAAAATGTCAAAAATTAGGGGGCACCTATAAAAATTATTTAAAAATAAATAAATAAATTAGGGAGCAGCTTAAACAAACATACATCTTCCCCCATTTTCTTAAATCTGAGTCCCCCAAAATAGGGGGTGACTTATACAGGGGGGTGTCTTATGGATGGAAAGATATGGTATGTACTGCCTTTCATCAAAAGTTCTCAGGGCAGTTCACAGAATCAAATACAAGATAAAACACAAGTAAATGGTTAAACCAAAACAACAAAACAATAACACACACACACCCCTTCCCACAGATACATTGAAATGGCTGAAGGATATTTATCAGCCAAAGGCCTAGTTGAAAAAGAACATTTTTGCCTGGTGCCTAAAATATATATAATGAAGGCGCCAGGCAAACCTCCCTGTGGGGAGCATTCCACAGATGGGGAGCCACTACAGAAAAAGCCCGTTCTCACGTTGCCACCCTCCGGACCTCATGTGGAGAAGGCACACGAAAAAAGCGCCTCATATGATGAACGCAGAGTCTGGGAAGGATTATATGGGAAGATGTGGTCCTTGTGGTATTGCGGCCCTGAGCAGTTAAAGGTCAAAAACAGCACTTTGAATTGGGCCCAGAAGCTAATTGGCAGTCAGTGTAGTCAGACCACAATCAGTGTGATACGCTCAAAACGTCTTGTCCTATTGAGCAACCTGGCTGCCGAAATGTGCACCAGCTGAAGCATCCGAACCATCTTCAGAGGCAGCCCTGTGTATAACGCTTTGGAGTAATCCAACCTAGAGGTTACCAGAACATTGACAACAGAAGTTAGGCTATCCCTGTCTAGATAGGGGTGCAGCTGAGCCACCAGCCAAAGTCGATGGAAGTCACTCCATGTCACCAAAGCCACCTGAGCAGAGGATCCAGGAGTACCCCCAAGCTATGTGCCTGTGCTATATTTTAAAGAGACTAACAATTTAAATTGGTGTTGAGTGCTCACAAGCACATTAGTTGGAGATTTCTTTTGCTTTCATATTAACCATAGCAAACAAAGGGAACGATTTGCACAAAGCTAATTTTAAGGCAGATCTGGCTATCCAAATAGAAATTATCATGGGCACCACGACATAGTAAGAGGAACAGAAAGGATGGAAGAGGAGCCTAAAGAACAAGCAGCTCGTACAAAGGTATGAGTTGTTCTGAACAGCCAAACAGGGGGCCTGAGAAATCTTGCCAACATTTCACATACAAACAAGTTCTTGAAGGGCTAGACATCAATTAAAGCATCATTTTTGCAGAACCTCTGATAGTTTTAGTAGAGATAGATGTGCTGTTTCCCCCCGTTGGGAACAAGTACATTGGAACTAGGAGAAATGTTCTGAATGTTGGCATCAATAAAAAGCGTCTTCATAGAAAGGAAGAAAACATACCAATTGTATATTGTTGAAGGAGAATTACCGTATTTTTCGCCCCATAGGACGCACTTTTTCCCCTCCAAAAATGAAGGGGAAATGTGTGTGCGTCCTATGGGGAGAATGCAGGCTTTCGCTGAAGCCTGGAGAGCGAGAGGGGTCGGTGCGCACCGACCCCTCTCACTCTCCAGGCTTCGCGCAGATCTCCGCAAGCCGTGGGAGCCCGTGCCGGGCCGAAGGCTGGGCATGCCGCGCATGCCGCAGGCTGGGTGCGCTGAGCTCAGTGCGCCCAGACTTCGCGCAGCTCTCCGCAAGGCACGGGAGCCCTGCGCTGGGCTCCCGTGGCTTGCGGAGAGTGGCCTGTTCTGGGGGCTGGGGTCGGGGGAAGCTCACGCCTGGGGGGGAAATAAATTCCCCCCCTTTATCCCCCCCCAAAAAAACTAGGTGCGCCTTATGGGACGGTGTGTCCTATAGGGCGAAAAATATGGTACATGAAAATGATGTACAGATGGTATATTCCACCAGTAAAATTGGCAAAAATGTACAAAACAGAACAAAAGAACTGTTTGAGGTGTAAAGAAGGGGAAGGTACATTTTATCATATGTGGTGGGATTACAAGATTATATATATATATATAATGGGAAATGATATACAACAAATTGAAAAGAATGTTCAAAATAACATTTCTTAAAAAAACAGAAGCCTTTTTGTTAGGTATTTTAGGACAAGAGCTGCCAAAATTAAAATGGACATTATCTATGTAAGCTACAACAGCAGCAAGAATTCTAATAGCACAAAATTGGAAGACTGGAGAAGTACCATCTAAAGAACAATGGCAAGAAAAATTGATGAACTATGCAGAATTAGCGAAGTTAATGGACAAACTGCAAGAAAAGGACAAGAGGGACTTTGAAAAAGAATGTGAACCTTTTACAATATATTTGCAGAAACACCAAAAAATAAAAAATAAAACATGGACTCCTTGGCAGGATTTAAATAAACATTTACAATTTTGTTTACATTAAACAAGGAATATAACACTGTGATAACATAGTATTGTATATAAACAGCAGAACGTATCATTTGATTTAATAAACCAGAAATGGAAGCTGAGGGAAGTCAACCGGGGGGGGGGGGATGAAAAACTAATATTTAGTATTGATATTGGATATTTGTTTTGAAAATGGAAAATCAATAAAATCTTTAACAAAAAAGAAAGAAAGAAAACGGGGAGGAAACTAACCATTTGGATTGGACTTTAAAAATATTTGAGATATTTCCCCTCATCTTTTATAACTTTCCTACAACACACACACACATCTCCTTAAAATAATTAGTGCTAAAAAACTGGCCAAATTGGTAGGCCATCTGTTTTAGAAAAATACCGAGGAACAAAAGTTAGATAAATGTTGACCAGTGCCATTTGTCTGGACATTCATTCTGCAAAATGAACCTTTTTGATGCTTTAAAGAAATTGCTAAAAAGAATCCTGGAATTTTAACTGTAAATGCTGATGTTGAGATTTTATCTTTCAGTTCGCTCCTAAGGGCCAACACACATTCAACTATACATTTCAACAGGAATGTAGTTTACAGTTGTTTTAATATTGTGCTCACAGGAGGGAGGAAGACACACTTGCTTAACTCTGTTGAATTATATCAAATAATTGTTGAGAGAGAGACTTGCACTTATTAGATGCTCAGTTGTATCCCCAAAATCAAGACCCTCCCCATTCAAAGATGACAGGTGTCTATGGTCCCTCAGCACATAAGTATGATTGTATTGTACTTTTTTAATTTTAATGCTAGACCTTCTAGCACACATCACATATGATGTGTCTTTGAGGGGCAAAGGGTCACTTTTATCTGATGTGCACACATGCAGTGCCACTAATTTTTCCATACCTGCGTATCACACTGGTATTTAAGAGCTTTGCTCTCCGCCAGGGTCATTCCAGACATCCTTTTCATTTTGCATTTACGGCTATTGGTGCTCATGATGCTATTAGCATGGTTATACGCTGCTCTGCTTTCAATATTTTTTTTGCAGAAGTTCCAGGTAGGGCATACTACTTCATTTGCAATCACCGCACAGCTTCCTGCTGAAATCCAATAGCTTTATATATGCTGTAAACGGCCCAGGTTTTCGTTTTCGTTTTGGTTTTTTTGCTCCACTTTTATTGCACTATTGTGCAAAAGCATCCCTCCGGGTGGCAATAATGCCATAACACTGGGAAAGCATGGCAGAGAAAGAAAGAGAGTGGAATGCCGTATACAAAGTCCAGTTTCAATCCACCACAAATGCCCTAGTAATGTATCAATGACATGTTCCATAATGTGCACCCACCAAAGAAAAAGAAAAGCATGGGGGGGGGCAGTTTGTTCCTGGACAGAATTCAAAGTACTGGTTTTGAAATATGACACCATAAACATCCTAAGACCATAGTTATCTGAAAGACCACCTGCTTTCTCATAGCTGCACAACTAATAAGAGCTTAAGAGCTTTATTGCATGCTCTGTTCCTCTGGCCGGGTATCCTTCTCAGCAGTAGCACCGTAGTTATGAAACTTCCTCCTTATATGTGATAGTTTTTTCATTCCAGGTTTAAAAAATGCCCTGTTTCCCCAGGCTTGTGATAGCTTTTAATGTGTGTGCTTTCACTTTCAATCTGCTACCAGAGATGTTTCTATATTTGTTGTTTCTTTATTTTTATTGCCATTGATTGTCAGGGTTTTAACATGTTGTGGTAAGCTGGAAATCAAATGTGAAGTAAAACGGAAAGGTGAAGTAAATAAGCAAACACAAGCCCACTTCATTCTCTGCTCCTCCATAAATTTTAGATAGCAAAGACTGATTCAGTTGCTCAGTATTTATGAGATCAAGTAAACGGCGCCGCAGGAAGAGCACAAAATCTACCAGGCACCCTTTTTGCACAAGGCAAATAGCGGCGACAGGGAATTATAGATGAGCCGCATTGTGATATTTCACTGCCATGTCCTCCTTCCGAGATGTGACTTTGACCCACTTCAAAAACTCACTGGGCGAGAGAGAGTATCTTTGCACAGCCAAAGAGCAGAGATACCCTTTCATCACTTGTGGAAGACATCACTTGTGGCTAGGTACCCCACTGGCGTTGGCTTCCATATTACACTGAATGCAGGGTCGAGCTGTTTATATGTAAGTACACTGTGGTCTAAACCACTGAGCATTGGGCTTGCTGATCAAAAAGTCGGCCGTTCGAATCCCTGTGACAGGGTGAGCTCCCGTTGCTCAGTCCCAGCTCCTGCAAACCTAGCAGTTTGAAAGCATACCCCAAAGTGCAATTAGATTAATAGGTACTGCTCCAGCAAGAAGGTAAACGGCATTTCTGTGCGCTGCTCTGGTGTCAGTGTTCCGTTGCGCCAGAAACGGCTTAGTCATGCTGGCCACATGACCCAGAAAAACTGTCTGCGGAGTGGACAAACACTGGCTCCCTCGGCCTGTAAAGTGAGATGAGCACTGCAACCCCAGAGTCGTTCGCGACTGGGCTTAACTGCCAGGGGTCCCTTTACCTTTTTACACCTCAGTTATCATACACACAGATGCACACAGTGCAATACACTCATTGACTGCTACATGTGAATAACTGTACAAATAATCAGCTCAATTATTTGCATTCATGCCTCATGGCATGGCCTGTTGAACAGATGCCTCCCTCACATTTTCTCTCACTCCATCCGACAAGAGCTGTTGTTGGGTTAGTCCAGACTCCACACAATCATGCTGGCTGCTCATTCTGCTGAGTGGGACTCTAAGACACCCCTGTAAAGGGACCCCTGACCGTTACGTCCAATCGTGGACGACTCTGGGGTTGCCAGGCTCATCTCGCTTTACTGGCCGAGGGAGCCGGTGTACAGCTTCCGGGTCATGTGACCAGCATGACTAAGCCGCTTCTGGCGAACCAGAGCAGCGCACAGAAACACTGTTTACCTTCCTGCTGGAGCAGTATCTATTTATCTACTTGCACTTTGTGCTTTCAAACTGATTGGTTGGCAGGAGCCAGGGACCAAGCAATGGGAGCTCACCCCATCGCAGGGATTCGAACTGCTGACCTTCTGATCTGCAAGCCCTAGGCTCTGTGGTTTAACTCACAGCGCCACCCATGGCCCTGTACTACCCTTCAAGTTCTGCCCTGATGGCAAGTCTACTTGATACGCAACATTGTTCTACACAGATGTAGTCTCCCCATAGGGAAAAAGATGCATGCATTGTGACATGTTTGTTATAATTAATTACATGGCCTTAGAAAGCCAGCAGTTGCCGTGCAGAGTTATCTGGCACAGTAAAAGCCATTTGTTCAAAAGGAAATGGAGAAGATAAATAGGGACAGTCAATGAAACACTTAAAGCCTATTGGTTTCAGTGGGATTCGAAAGACATAACAGAATCTGTATGTACTTGCTGGGGGGAAGTGAGCGATGGCCGTTATCTAGATATGAACACAACAGCGCGAAAGAAACCGCATATTAGCAGAGGTTGTTTGGGCTTTCTTCATTACTTGCCCAGCAGTAGCCCTAGGCAAGGCAATTAACATCTTTGCCTGTCAATTTATATAACTATAAAAGAAGGATAATGCTTTCCCACCTCATCACAAGGTTGTTATAAAAACTAATTAGTTAATGCTTGTAAAATGTTTTGAAACTGTAAAGAGGTATGTAAGTACTAAGTACTATCATTATTATATCTTAATAGAATTGTATGCCTGCGCAGGCATAAACTCACTTAGTGGAACCCATTAATTTCCAAAATGCAATGCATTTCTGTATTCATATCACTCTTGGCTGGCTGATTATTAGTACCAATAAGTTGTGTGTTTCCAGAGGCTTGGGGCGTCAAGTGCCAACTTGCTGAAATCGTACCAGAGAACATGGCTTCTAATGCAGAAACCCAGCATTTTAGAAGAAAGCTAGGCATACTGGGGATAATTCTTACAGTCACTGCTTTGGGAATTGTCTACATGTGGTGTGGAACTGGGACTGCCAATGTAGTTCTCACCACATGTCTGAGCAGCAAGGAAGGGATGCTCATACAGATGGTACATGTCATCCCATCAGGAGGGTGATGCGAAAGAGGGCTAGTCCGTCAGCTGAGAGCCCACCACCAATTGGCTCTGTCTCTCCATGAACTGTTCCCATTCCAATGAATCATTATATCAGCTACTGTATAATTGTAAGGTGCCCCCGTGTGCTTGTTTTCCTCTTCTCTTCCCCTCTACAATGGTACCTTGGGTTACATATGCTTCAGGTTACATACATTTCAGGTTACATACGCTTCAGGTTACAGACTCCGCTAACCCAGAAATAGTACCTCGGTTAAGAACTTTGCTTCAGGATGAGAACAGAAATCATGCTCCGGTGGTGCGCCGGCAGCGAGAGGCCCCATTAGCTAAAGTGGTGCTTCAGGTTAAGAACAGTTTCAGGTTAAGAACAGACCTCTGGTACGAATTAAGTACTTAACCCAAGGTACCACTGTATTTTCCTTTTATGTCATGTCTTCTTTAGTTTGCAAGCTTGTAGATTCTACTATCTTTTAGTTCTCTTTTTAAAGGTTTCTGTTGGGAGCCTTCCCAGCTGAGGAGCAGGGTAAAAATGCTTTCAATAAGTAATAAATAATAACAATATACCCAATTCATCTGAGCACATTCTTCTCGTTTATAAGAATATGCAAAGTGTAGAGGAAGTGAACAAAGAATAGTTTTCTCCCTCTCTCATGATGACACTAGAATTCAGGTCATTCAGTGACAGTGATTGGTGGGAGACACAGTCCAGGGGTTGCCAACCTGGTGCCCTCCATTTATTGTTGGACTATTACTCCCATCAGCACCCACTGGCATGGCTGGCTGTCATAGATTTTGGAATTTGTGGTGTCTAACAACATCTGGAAAATGTTATATTCATCCACCCACAGCCATTGGGAAGAAAGCCAAATTAAACTGATATTTCCAAGCATTTCGTGTTTCCAAGTAGGAGATAAAAGTGCTACCAACTTCTGTGGAAGTAATCCAGAAAGTTCTAGGGAGAATTATATTCCCCTGAAGGACTGAAAAAGCCATAGGCATGCTTTAGGCCTGTACTGTCACAATACCTCAAGCCACATTAGTAAGTCCCTTTGCATTTCTCGAGTAAAACTTGTCCATTTGAAATTACAATGGTATTTTTTAAAATGGAAAAAAAAATGAAACTGATGACTCTGGGTGTTTCTGTGCTCTTGGATGAAAACAAAGAAGTTCAAAGCCCTAACAAGTGACACTCCATCTGTACTGGATCCAGAGTAAGTTAACTTGGGTCTGACGGAAACCAATAATAAATAAATAAAGGCTAACATTTCCTGTTGAGTCACATCTGGATCCAACCCATTGTTTTTGTTTCTTCCAGACAAGTCTGCCTTCATAGAAAATATAGTCAGGGTTTCCCAAATTTGGGTCTCCAGCTGTTGTCGTTTTTAACTACATCTCCCATCATCCCTAGCTAGCAAGACCAGTGGTTGGGGCAGGGCCAGATTAGGTTTGATGGGGCCCTAAGCTACTGAAGTTAATGGGGCCCTTTATATGTCCAGTTGTCCTTTGTCAACAACAAATTGTCACTTTTTTGTGTTGAATATATGCTATATGGTAATTTATGGACCTAATAGGTATCTAAAGCCATTTGCACATAACAAAATATGTATTTTATCAAAGTAATTGTTGAACTGAAGTTCAATTAAGAAGAAGTATATTAATAGTGAAATACAATTAAGATGAGAATATATTAATAATGAAATACAATTGTTGCTGTTGTTGTTTAGTCGTTTAGTCGTGTCCAACTCTTTGTGACCCCATGGACCAGAGCACACCAGGCACTCCTGTCTTCCACTGCCTCCCGCAGTTTGGTCAGACTCATGTTCGTAGCTTCAAGAACACTGTCCAACCATCTCGTCCTCTGTCGTCTCCTTCTCCTTGTGCCCTCCATCTTTAAGGTCAAAACCAGCACCTTAAACCTCTGGTTTCCCAGAATCTAGTCCGATACTTTAAGTACTACACCATGTTGTTGTTGTTGTTTAGTCGTTTAGTCGTGTCCAACTCTTCATGACCCCATGGACCACAGCACACCAGGCACTTCTGTCTTCCACTGCCTCCCGCAGTTTAGTCAAACTCATGCTGGTAGCTTTGAGAACACTATCCAACCATCTCATCCTCTGTCGTCCCCTTCACCTTGTGCCCTCCATCTTTCCCAACATCAGGGTCTTTTCCAGGGAGTCTTCTCTTCTCATGAGGTGGCCAAAGTACTGGAGCCTCAGCTTCAGGATCTGTCCTTCCAGTGAGCACTCAGGGCTGCTTTCCTTAAGAATGGATAGGTTTGATCTTCTTGCTGTCCATGGGACTCTCAAGAGTCTCCTCCAGCACCATAATTAAAAAGCATCAATTCTTCGGCGATCAGCCTTCTTTATGGTCCCTTTCATGGATCACTGCCTTGCTGTGGCGAAGGGGCTTGAATAACTCAGAGAAGCTATGAGCTATGCCGTGCAGGGCCACCCAAGATGGACAGGTCATAGTGGAGAGTTTTGACCAAACATGATCCACCTGGAGCAGGAACCGGCAAGCCACTCCATTATCCCTGCCGAGAAAACCTCATGGACAAAGGCAACAGGCATAGAAATACAATTAAGAAGTATATACCGGTCCATGCAGAATGTTGGCACCCTATATATAGAAATGAGCAAACGAGTGATATTTTAGGGAGCAGGCTAGCAGGCGGGGCCCATTACTTACATCATAGAAGTCTACACAACACAAAACACTGTTGCTGTATGTAGGTTTTATTTTATTTGGTTTTTATCTTATATTTTGGAAATGTACATCCAGGTTTCCCCCCCTTTAAATTCTTTTGGGGCCCCAAGAGAGTGGGGCCCTAAGCTATAGCTTGTTTAGTTTATACGTAAATCCGGCACTGGTCGGGGTGATGGGAATTCTAAAAACAACAGCAGCTGAATACCCAGGTTTGGAAAACCCTGAATAGATGCACTCTAAATAATATGGCGGGGGGGGGGGAGGAATCCTCTTAGAGACAGTGTTCTTGAAAATATGAACAGTTCGTAAAAAAAATAATTACTCAAGGGTGGTAACCTTATATCTAAGAGAGCCTTTATTCTCTGCAGATATCTGCATATTCTTCCTATACATTCTTTTGCATGGCTCCATAACCCAGACTGCTAGAAGCTTTGTTTTGCTGCTATTGTAATGAAAGCTGAGATTTTCCAGAATGCAAACGCTGCGTGTGGAACTGGATGGCACACAGAACTGCAGAGGACAACCAGCTTTGGATGTGATTGTGTTGGAAATGTTCTAAGCAATAGGCAACAAGTTCTGATCACTGTCTTGTTTGGCTAGTTCTGACAGAAAACAACAGGTGGCTACAGCATTCTTCATACTGAAATCTCTTTGAAACTAAGCTGTGAACAAGAGCTGGCTTCAGAAAGTGACAGCAGATATGTTTTGGGCATGAATCCATGGCTTTATGTCCTAGCCATGCATTTGAATTCCCTTTGGCATTTTCAATTTGATTTTTCTTAGTGTGTTTTTTTCCCCTCTGAAAGCATGTGTCATAAAAATTGGAAACCAATTTAGCGAAGCCAGATGCTTTCAGTATATAATAATGCACTTGGCAATCTCAGGTCAAGAAATTAGTAATATATTGTATAACTCTGGCAAGGACTAATGTTTTTAAAAAAAAAAATAAAAAAAGATAAAAAGATGCATTAAACTAATAGAAGGAACTGGTTAAATAGAGTTGATTTTTAAAAATAGTTAATTTAACAAGCATCTTCCTGAAATACTAAAACAGTTGTAATCTGGGAAAGGGCATCAAACCGTAAAATGGTATAAGGGATCAGATTTAACAGAGATCTTCATTTCATTGGCAGAGTCAGGCTTCAGGTTTCATAACTAGCACCATGTTGCACTAAATGGTAGAGCAGAGACTCTCTCACTGAGCCAAAAAACTAAAGGAGGCCCCAGTAGCACAACATGATTAATATTTCATGGATGAAATGATCAATAAATATAAGACATTCCAAAAGTTTGGAAATCATTCACTTTTTTAAAAAATCTTCCACTCAGAAACCTATTTAGAAACAGCATAGAAAGTTCAGGAAGGTTTGTGAGTTGAATAACCTTGTTAAAATCAGGATAGGGTAACTAACTGCAGTTTTATTGAACACAGATATCCTTTGCCTTTTACTCTGTGTAGCTTCCTATAGCCCAAGGATGTACAAGTATTTGTTAGCAAATTGGCCTTAAGTAGAATTTGATAGAAAATAGCATACCCTCCAAAATTTCTCTGATGAAAATAGGGACGTTCTATTCCATCATTATCATCATCATCATCATACTCCACCCATCTGGGAGGCTTCCAACACTTATAAAAGCATAATAACATGTTAAACATTAAAAACTTCTCTATACAGGGCTGCCTTCATATGTCTTCTAAAGGTTGTATAGTTGTGGTACTTATCTTCTTGGCTCAGCGGTTGCATAACTCCAACATTGGGTCTGCTGGACCATAAAGAAGGCTGATCGCCGAAGAATTGGTGCTTTTGAATTATGGTGCTGGAGGAGACGCTTGAGAGTCCCATGGACTGCAAGAAGATCAAACCTATTCATTCTTAAGGAAAGCAGCCCTGAGTGCTCACTGGAAGGACAGATCCTGAAGCTGAGGCTCCAGTACTTTGGCCACCTCATGAGAAGAGAAGACTCCCTGGAAAAGACCATGATGTTGGGAAAGATTGGGGGCACAAGGTGAAGGGGACAACAGAGGACAAGATGGTTGGACAGTGTTCTTGAAGCTAGCAACATGAGTTTGACCAAACTGCGGGAGGCAGTGGAAGACAGGAGTGCCTGGTGTGCTCTGGTCCATGGGGTCACGAAGTGTCGGACACGACTAAACAACAACAACACCAACATTCCAGGATCAAATCAGAAACTGGGGTGGCTTCTGTAAATCTGGGACTATTACTGCAACATAGGGACACTTGGAGGATCTGAAATAGGCAGGCTCCAGTTTTGTTGAGGCAGCCAAGGAACATCAAGGGAAACAAAAAGAATTTTGCTTGGCAAAGTTGAAAAGGAAAGTTACATATATATCATTTGCATAATGTGATGCAAAATACAGTGGTACCTTGATTTTCAAATGTAATCCATTCTGGAAGATCGTTTGAGTTCCGAAACGTTCGAAAACCGAGGCACTAAGGGTGGTCTGCAAATTTAATTGAGAAAATTGAGAAATACTCAGCAGAAGCCATTCAACTTCCAAAGTACATTCGAAAATGGAAACATTTACTTCCCGGTTTTCGGTGTTCGAGTTCTAAAATGTTCGTCAACGGAGATGTTCGAAAACTGAGGTACCACTGTACTTCCATTCCCACCTACCCCTCCAATGTCACTGGGTATGTTTTAGTGGGGTGGGGGGTCACAAAACAAACTGCTTAGTATTTTATGACCATTGGCCTGCTCAACTGTGCCCACACAAGTAATGAGTTCAGTACCTTGTCCAACTGCCCACATGAGTTGTAAGAAGCAAAACACTCATCGCTGGGTTAACTAGAGCCACAACTTTATTAACGTTTAACATCAACCTCGGGTGATTATTAACATTTAACATCACTCATTATTGGTTACCCTGCCCCTCATATAGAGATCAAGTATATTATTTTTTGAAACTTTTGTGCACACAAGCAAGCAGGCACGCCCAGCAGAAATGTTATCGTTACTTTTGAGTGATGATAACATATCTGTAACACACCGGGTGGCCCTCTGTGTCCCAGCTGGGGAAAAATAAGGAAAAATGAGTGCTTCGAATTGACTGCTTTTTTCACGGAGTGAAGCCACATTGCTGTTGCTGGAGAGTGCTGACTTTTTCCTGTGGACAATTTGACTTTAAACAACTACCCGTGAGTAGAACGGAAAATTGGATTTACAAAAGTCTTAATTTGGTACCGAAACGGGAAGGTTTCAAACAGGAAGTCCGCCTTTCCCTTTTGTAAATAGATTGAAGCAAAAAAGCTGCAAGCTAAGGTTTTGGAAAGCCTTATGTAAAGGATTAAACTTCCATTGATTAAAATCATTAAACCCCCCTTGGAAGCAGGAGAAGAGGGGGGAAATTTTGGATCGTGTAAGCCTGCAGGAGAGAGTGATAAAAATTAAATTACCACTGCTCTGAACCTGGAAACGGGCTGCCAGTAGATTGACGTTTTGGGAGAGTTCATTGACTGTGAATAAAACATGTTGACAGTTAGTTAAATAAGAGAAATATATTGTTTCCATTGTTCTCTTCTGCGTTTAAAAAGGAGGAAAAGTAACTGAAAATTGAAACTAACTTTACTTTTTGAACTGTGCTTGAAAGGATTGATACAAGTGGAGACTGTTTCCCTCTAGAGGGAGCTTTGGAAACTGTTACAAGAGTGGAGCTGGGGAATCTCCAGCTGCAGGATAAGAACTGTGAGAATCAGGGATTGACCTTGGACCATTTAAGAATGTCTACAGGAGAAGCCTTAGTGAATGCATTTTGTAAGATAAGCTATTTGTTGGAACAGCTTCATAAGAAGACCGATGTTATGACTACTAAAATTGATAACTTGGGACAAAAAGCGATTAATCTAGGACAAAAAGTGAGCACCAATACAGAAATTATTCAGGATTTGGTACAGGAATTTACTTTAGCAGAACAAATTGTGGAGAAGGAGAAAGTTGTTGTTGTCGAACCTAAAGTAATACAAGTGGGAGCCTCAGCCTTACAAAGGCAAATTGAGGACTATAAGTTGAGGCCTTTTATGATTGAAACTAGAAAAAGTCAGATTTTGAGGATCGGAGCCCGGCCTGGACTGGAGAAGGAAAGCTGGAAAGATCCCTCCATGCAGGGATTAACTGACTTTTGGGACATGGACTTCGGTCAGGAGGAGACTGGAGTTCTGGGGGCCTTTGGATTTGGATGAATCTTGAAACATGTCCTGAAATACTTTATGAATCTTAGCTTTAACTATGGAAATCTGGCTGACCTGTCGAGAAGGAATAAAAATATTGTTAGGCCGGAGTTTCCCCGAGATGTGCTCTATAGCATCAAAGAATATGAAGAAGACCTGCAGAAGGAACTTGGAAAAGAGTTAAGAGCCTCAGACATAAGATCTCCAGGTTGATGGACTGTATGGAGTTGACGGAAGTGACTGGCAGAGTCCGAGACCGGGGAGAGGAGATGGTGGAAGAGGATTGGAAAATTTAAAGTCTGTATATAGAAATACTGTAAAATTAATGAGTGATAGAAAAATGTTGGAATGAAATTTTATGGCCTTAGTAGAAATGTTATAAGGAGTTAAGCTTAAATATGTATATTAGTTTTAATGGAAATAAGATTAAAAATATGTTAAGACATTTATATGACAGAAAATAGAGAAAGATGGAAAGGAATTGCTGAAACAATTAATAGAAGTGGAATACAAAAAGGGAGGTGAGAGGAGGTCGATGAAACAAGGGAATGAAAGATAGAATATGGAAAAGGTATGATGTATGCCTTTAAATTGTTTTTGTTTTGTTTTGTTTTGTTTATTGTGTTTAGTTTAATGTGTTAAGGTTGTGTTTTGTATTGTTTATATATTGTATTGTATTGTTTTTTTCTCTTTCTTGTTTTCTTTCTCCTGTCTTTTTTCTTTTCTTTCTTTTTTGTAAACTTTAAAAGTTATAAATATTATTTTTTTTAAAAAAAAAAAATAGAGATGCACAAGGGAAACTGTGCTTTAATGATCAGGAACCTGGCAAAGTCTTTTTTTATATTATGGGTGTATGTTGTGTAATATTTTATAAACACTATCGCCTAATACAAGTTTGTTATAGCCGTTGGCTAGAACAATAAACTTATGAACAGCATTTAACAAGAGGCTATTTGCAGCAGATACTAAAAATGTACAGCTTCATTGTTTAAGTCAGAAGCCAGCTTGAAACCTCCTCCTCTCTCTAGATGATGGCAAGCTTGACCCTGTCGTGTCTCTGGATTCACCTTGCGGGACTCAAATTTCTACACCCCTCCATTAGTTCAGCTGTAGTCTTCTATCTGAATAAGTGCTCTGTAGAGTACAAAAACTCATTTGTTTTCACAAGCATCAACTAGTCCATTAAAGCATACTTTTGTATTATATTAGTGTTGTTAAAAGGAGTGCCGTCTTCGTTGCAGAAGAGAGAGGCGGTAATCAATTTAATGTATAGTTATAGACTAGGAATTTCTTATTTCAAATCCCTGGTGATTTCTAAGATGACAGAAGAACAGATAGTTCCCCTTAGGGATGCTAGCAAAATAAAAGGAAGCTTCTTGACCTTGGCTGACTCCGTATGATGGCAATACTTTCAGCCAAATGGAATCCATCAACACAATCTAAGACAGGCAATGTGTGTAAAATCAATTATGGAATTTTTTTATTTATTTTTTACTGGGCAGGCCAGTAACTAATTTCTACCCAAGAGAGCAGAATGTTTCAAAACTGCAAAAGGCAACATTTCAAAATGTCCCCATCCAAGTTTGCAGAAATACCACCCCTTTGCTTGAAAACTTACAGCCAGCTACAGAGAATGGTAACATTTACATCTGATTACATAAATAGATTACGTTGGTGCCATTTTCAGGCATAATGCTGGTGGGGGAGAGGCTGAAATATCAAGTTCAAACTCCTTCTCCTCCTCCTCCTCTTCTTCTTCTTCAAAGTGCACATACCTCATGCTTAGTACGAGGGAATCTATAGATTTCAGTTTCTCTCAGATTCTCATTTCTCCAGTCTTTGTTCTCTGCATTTCCACACCAGTTTGCAGATTTGTCCCCTTTGAAAAATTATTGTGCAGCTAGAATACTATTAGCCCAGAAATGGAAGCAAGAATTGCCAGCGATTGAAGAATGGAGGATGAAGTTGATGGACTATGCAGAATTAGACAAATTAACAGGAAGGATTTGAAACCGGCGGGACCAGAAATTTACCAAAGACTGGAGTAAATTTACTATAATAATAATAATAATAATTTATTATTTATACCCCGCCCATCTGGCTGAGTTTCCCCAGCCACTCTGGGCGGCTCCCAATCAGTATTAAAAACAATACAGCATTACATATTAAAAACATCCCTGAACAGGGCTGCCTTAAGATGTCTTCTGAACGTCAGGTAATTCTTTATCTCTTTGACATCTGATGGGAGGGCGTTCCACAGGGCGGGTGCCACTACCGAGAAGGCCCTCTGTCTGGTTCCCTGTAGCCTCACTTCTCGCAATGAGGGAACCGCCAGAAGGCCCTCGGCGCTGGATCTCAGTGTCCGGGCTGAACGATGGGGGTGGAGACGCTCCTTCAGGTATACAGGACCGAGGCCGTTTAGGGCTTTAAAGGTCAGCACCAACACTTTGAATCGTGCTCGGAAACGTACTGGGAGCCAATGCAGATCTCTCAGAACCGGTGTTATGTGGTCCCGGCGGCCACTCCCAGTCACCAGTCTAGCTGCCGCATTCTGGATTAATTGCAGTTTCCGGGTCACCTTCAAAGGTAGCCCCACGTAGAGCGCATTGCAGTAGTCCAAGCGTGAGATAACTAGAGCATGCACCACTCTGGCGAGACGGTCCGCGGGGAGGTAGGGTCTTAGCCTGCGTACCAGGTGGAGCTGGTAGACAGCTGCCCTGGACACAGAGTTAATCTGCGCCTCCATGGACAGCTGTGAGTCCAAAATGACTCCCAGGCTGCGCACCTGGTCCTTCAGGGGCACAGTTACCCCATTCAGGACCAGGGAATCCTCCACACCTGCCCGCCTCCTGTCCCCCCAAAACAGTACTTCTGTCTTGTCAGGATTCAACCTCAATCTGTTAGCCACCATCCAACCTCCAACCGCCTCCAGGCACTCACACAGGACCTTCACCGCCTTCACTGGTTCTGATTTAAAGGAGAGGTAGAGCTGGGTGTCATCTGCATACTGATGAACACCCAGTCCAAACCCCCTGATGATCTCTCCCAGCGGCTTCATATAGATATTAAAAAGCATGGGGGAGAGGACAGAACCCTGAGGCACCCCACAAGTGAGAGCCCAGGGGTCTGAACACTCACCCCCCACCTCCACCTTCTGGACACGGCCCAGGAGGAAGGAGCGGAACCACTGTATAACAGTGCCCCCAGCTCCCAGCCCCTCTAGACGGTCCAGAAGGATGTTATGGTCGATGGTGTCAAAGGCCGCTGAGAGATCCAGCAGAACTAGGAAACAGCTCTCACCTTTGTCCCTAGCCTGCCGGAGATCATCAACCAGTGCGACCAAGGCAGTTTCAGTCCCATGGTGAGGCCTGAATCCTGATTGGAAGGGATCCAAATGGTCCGTTTCCTCCAAGCGTGCTTGGAGTTGTTCAGCAACCACCCGCTCAATCACCTTGCCCAAGAATGGCAGATTTGAGACTGGGCGATAGTTGGCCAAATTGGCCGGGTCTAAAGATGTTTTTTTAAGAAGCGGTTTAATGACCGCCTCTTTCAGCGGGTCTGGGAAGGCTCCCTCACAGAGGGAAGCATTCACCACCCCACAGATCCCATCGCCCAGCCCTTCCCGGCTCGCTTTTATCAGCCAGGATGGGCAAGGATCAAAGAGACAGGTGGTCGGTTTCACTCGTCCAAGCAGCCTGTCCACATCCTCGGAGGTAACAGATTGGAATTGATCCCATGTAACAGGACCAGACAGAACTCTAGCACTCTCCCGCCCTGGCCCTGCTCCCACGGTGGAGTCTACCTCCTTCTGAATCTGAGCGATTTTATCTGCAAAAAACTTTGCAAAAGCATTGCAGGAGATCTTGGGGTCCCTACCAGGCCCCGGTGGTACAGGTGGTTCTGATAGATTGCGAACCACCTGAAAAAGTCTCCTGCTGCTGTTTTCTGCAGATGCAATGGAGGCGGTGAAGAAGGCCCTCTTCGCCGTCGCCATTGCCACTTGGTAGGCTCGACGTTGAGCTCTAACCCGTGTCCGGTCTGATTCAGAATGAGTTTTCCGCCACCGGCGCTCTAGCCGTCTCAACGATTGTTTCATCACCCTCAGCTCCGGGGAAAACCACGGGGCTGTCCGGGCTCCATGCAATCGGAGAGGGCGCTTCGGAGCCAGACAGTCAATAGCCCTGGTTAACTCCGCATTCCAGCGGGCCACCAGGGAATCAGCTGAAAGGCCATCAACTTGGGATAAAGCATCCCCTACCACTCTCTGGAAGCCAATTGGATCCATTAAGTGGCGGGGGCGGACCATCCGAATCGGTCCCATTTACGAACTATATGGAAAGTATTTGTGATGATCAGACAACGTTTGTAGGTTTGCAAGAAGTTCTGTGAGGAGTATTGTTGGAAATATTGTAGGAGTATTGTGAGGAGCATTGTTGGAAATATTGTAAAAATGGAAAAGGGGAGATGATAAGTTAAGAGAGGTAAAGACAATATAAAAGTAAGTAATGCATAAAAAGAGGTTAAGACGGAAGACCATCGGAGGTGCTGATGGAAGTCCAAAAAAAAGTGTATTTGTAATAATTTGTGTGGTACGTTTTATAATTTGTATGTTAAAATTAATAAAAATGTGTTCAAAAAAAAGAAAAAAAAAAAGAAAAATTATTGTGCCCAAATCCCTCAGTGGATTTATTGAACTGGCTATGATTCATAACGTTATGTCCATTATTTGGCTCACAAAATTATCAGTGACAATACTTGGCCGTTGGGATCAAAACAGATCTTGCATGGTTGCCACTGCACCAGCTTATTATTATTTTTTCACTTGAGATGTTTCTGATATCATTCAACTACAAAGGCCTGGGCATTTTAAGTCAGTTTTGGGATGGGAGCTTGTACTCATGCGTGAAAAGTTAAAATGTGCTGCACCTTGTTTTGGGTGTTTGGAGTAAAACAACAATGCTCAATAAGTTATCTGAACCAGTGTGTGGAGCGGGGGGAACTAATAGAAAGGCAGACTTTTCTTTCCATGCTTATTCCTTTTCTTTTAATAACTACTTGTTGATAAAGCTTATTACTTCCTTTCAAGCTTTTACTTTATTCCTGCTTCTTCTCCAAGTTAGTTCAATTCAGCTACAATATAAGCTAGTGTGCTTTGTCTCCATATTGGCCACATGTAAAACTTATACAGTGGTGCCTCGCAAGACGAAATTAATTCGTTCCGCGAGTTGCTTCGTCTTGTGATTTTTTCATCTTGCGGAGTGCGGATTCCCCAAGTATTAACAGCTTTAAGAAAAAGGAAGCAAACCCGCAAGACGTTTTCGTCTTGCGAAGCAAGCCCATAGGGAAATTCGTCTTGCGAAGCACCTCAAAAAACAGAAAACCCTTTTGTCTATCGAGTTTTTCGTCTTGCGAGGCATTCGTCTTGCGGGGCACCACTGTACTTAAAACAGCTTTGTTTCCCGTGAGTAACAAATCCTATTTTTTCTTTACCTTTCAACCAGCCATCTTTCCGGACTATTTCTCTCTGCACACTGCTGCAATATATTTACCAAATGCCAACCAAATATGCTGGACCAAACAGACTAATCAGCTAGAAAGACAAGAGGCAAGAATGTTCCCATTTTTATACAGACACTTATCTGAAACTATAATTAGACAAGTAGCTAAAACACCAGGTGCGAGGGCTAAAACTGTACAATAATAAAACAGATTTAACTAACATGCCTTTGAATAGATGTAGATCAAAGTGAAACATTTGTCTCCTCTGATGAGCAAGTGAATCGGAATATACATTTTTGAAAAATCTGATTGGTTCACATTAGCTTTGATGGCCACTGGGCCCATCACCTCCTGGCAAATAGAAGGAGAAGAAATGGAGGCAGTGAGAGATTTTACTTTCTTGGGCTCCATGATCACTGCAGATGGTGACAGCAGCCACAAAATTAAGAGACGCCTGCTTCTTGGGAGGAAAGCAATGACAAACCTAGACAGCATCTTAAAAAGTAGAGACATCACCTTGCCAACAAAGGTCCGTATAGTAAAAGCTATGGTTTTCCCAGTAGTGATGTATGGAAGTGAGAGCTGGACCATAAAGAAGGCAGATCGCCGAAGAATTGATGCTTTTGAATTATGGTGCTGGAGGAGACTCTTGAGAGTCCCATGGACTGCAAGAAGAACAAACCGATCCATTCTTAAGGAAATCAGCCCTGAGTGCTCACTGGAAGAGAGAGAAGACTCCCTGGAAAAGACCCTGATGTTGGGAAAGATGGAGGGCACAAGGAGAAGGGGACGACAGAGGACAAGATGGTTGGATAGTGTCTTCGAAGCTACAAACATGAGTCTGACCAAACTGCGGGAGGCAGTGGAAGACAGAAGTGCCTGGCATGCTCTGGTCCATGGGGTCACGAAGAGTCGGACACGACTAAACGACTAAACAACAACAACAACAACAACAGCTTTGATGTCAGCAGTTTAATTTGATATAGCATTAATTAAAACGGAAGCAGAAATGTGAGAGAGGAGGGAGGTTGCTACCATTAAGTGGAATACAGGTTGTGATATGCAATTCACAAGAACTTGTGTCCATGGTATTTAGCCTGGTTTTGTGCCAAAATTCCCAGTCTGGTCTTTAGTTTGTTTGACCACAGAGCATGCACAGTGACCCCTGGTTTGACTCTCCACACCAATGATTCTCCCGATTATATAGCCTTCCTTTTTCCACCCAACTCAATGGAGGTAGTCGAAGAGAAGTGGAGGTCTGCTCCTTGTGTTGCAAAATGTGCTGGAAAATGGAGCCACTCTGGTCAAAAGAAATCAGTTGCGTGTTAAGATCCCAAGACCTTCCCCAATAAATAAATAAACAATTGACACGGAATTTAATTTAATGTTATTGGCATAATTTTGGCCAAACCTTTATTGATTACAGATCATGAGTGAAAACAAAACAAATTCCTTCCAGTAGCACCTTAAAGACCAACTAAGTCAACTTAGTTGGTCTTTAAGGTGCTACTGGTCTTTAAGGTGCTACTGGAAGGAATTTGTTTTGTTTTGACTATGGCAGACCAACACGGCTACCTATCTGTAACTAGATCATGAGTGGTTTGCTTAGGCATTGGTTCCCGACTAGCTGTACCTGACCTTGACAGGGCAGCACTGACGACTGGAAGTCAGTACAGGTAAACATCCGAGGCAGCCACCGTAAGGTAGGTGGTGCTGTTGACGACTAAGGAGAGATGGGGGGGGGTGATTACTCAGAGCAATGCCATTACCCCAAGAGGCTGCATTTCTAAACCTCTCTCTGTGAATATTGAATAAAAGAGATTGGTAAGAACTTCCTTTTTTTAAAAAAATAATATTTATTAAGATTTTGGAAATTACAAAAAGAAAAAAGAAAAGTTAAACATAGAAAAACAGAAACAGAAACAAAAACACTACATAAAACATTAAATTAGCAAAACAAAACAAAAACAATTAAAAACACTTCCAATCTTTTCGATCTTAACTTTCATACACTTGTTTCATTGACTTCCTCAACGCCTCCCTTTTTGTATTCCACTTCAATTAATTATTTCAGCAAGTCCTTTCCATCTTCATCTATTTTCTGTCTTATAGTTAATTTTAACAGATTGTAACCTAATTTTTTCCCCTTTTAATGCATTAACTATCTATCTATACCTAGTTCTTTCTAACATTTCTGCCAAAGCCATATAACTTTATTCCACCTTTTTTCTAAAGCTCCTTAATTCTACAGTATTTCTGTAAATAATCTTTAAATTTTTTCCAATCTTCCTCCACCGACTCTTCTCCCTGGTCTCGGATTCTGCCAGTCATTTCCGCCAGTTCCATATAGTCCATCAAAGATTGGTAAGAACTTCCTTGTCTACCTGTTCCTGACAGCCTACCATGGGGGGATTGTATTCCCTGATGTCTGACACAAGGAAACTTAGGGAGGGCTTCACAGGGAGCAGAGAGCTGAAGTGGAAAGTCCCCCCAATGCATAAGTGGTTTTTGTTTGTTTTGTTTGTTTGAAAAAAAATATTTTTTATTATATATTTTCTAAGGTTGCAAAAGTAGGCGCATTGTCTCTTTTTTCAGGTCGCAGAGTCTTTTCTACAAATCAGTTACATTCCATGTGAGACAGTGTTGTATACATAGTGGTTGGACATTGCAAGAACAGGATGTTGAACTACATATTTTGATCCAATAGGGCTCTTCTTAGGTTCATCTTATACATGCCATGCATATTTTCCCCCAATTCCCCAGGCCTTTATGGCTTCGTGGTGAACAGTGTACAGTGGTACCTCAGTTTAAGTTCTTAGTTCGTTCCGGAGGTCCGTTCTTAACCTGAAACTGTTCTTAACCTGAAGCACTACTTTAGCTAATGGGGCCTCCTCCTGCTGCTGCTCCGCCAGAGCCCGATTTCTGTTCTTATCCTGAAGCAAAGTTCTTAACCTGAAGCACTATTTCTGGGTTAGCGGAGTGTGTAACCTGAAGCGCATGTAACCTGAAGCGTATGTAGCCCGAGGTACCACTGTATACTAAAATAATATTTATTCATTTATTTAGACAATTTATATACCACTTAATTACAATTGTTTCTATGTAGTGTGCAGAAAACACAATACAATGGGGTTTTTTTTTTATTTTAAAAAATCAGCTAAAACTATATAAATAAATAAATTATGGGAGCAGTTTTGCCTGTTTACTGACAACACATTTTCATTTACTGAAATATGCCATTAAAAAGGGGGGGCATTAAAAAAACGATCCACGAGGTGGTTCGCAAATAAAGAGCTTAAAAAAACAATATAACTATCATAAAAACCCACTAGCCTCGGCTCTATGGTTAATTATATTCTAAAATTTAAAGCCTTTCTCCCTTCCTTTTCCATAATCCTGAGCATATTTATAAAAGGCTCAATGATACCAATTGTCCAGGAGGCAGATTATTTCAATTGAAGACCCAGAGTGCATTTACAAGTGATCATTTGCAGGAGAGCACACTTCATGCAATTTCGCATTTAAATCTCCTGTTATTTCTCCCTCCAGAACGCCAAGAGCTTCAAATTGATGAAGGCGAAGAAGTCAGGAAATATATTCAGCTTAGATTATTACAGCCTCCATTCATGTAGAGCAGTAGCTAATTATTTCCCTTCTGCTTTCGCTACAGGTAACTACGGCAAAGGGATGCACCTCTCTAAGTAATACTTTGGAATATGCCGCAGCCAAAATGCTAAGATTGCTTCTAGGTGCCTGAAGTCATTTTGTTTAAGCACAAAACGGCAACTGGTGACCACATAGGCACTGGTAGGGCAGAAGAAAAGAAAAGTATTTGTTGCTCCGCATTTATATCCCATTTTATTTCTCCAAGAAGTTCAAGGCGGTTTACACCCCTATGTGGTAGGTTAGCTGAGAGGCACTGACTATTCCAAGGTCACCCACTGAGCTACATGACTGAATGGGGATTTAATAATAATAATAATATAATATTTTTTTATTTATACCCTGCCCTCCCCAGCCAGAGCCAAGTGGAATAGGTCTGTCTTGCAGGCCCTGCGGAAAGATGTCAAGTCCCGCAGGGCCCTAGTCTCTTGTGACAGAGCGTTCCACCAAGTTGGGGCCAGTACTGAAAAGGCCCTGGCCCTAGTTGAGACCAACCTAACCACCTTGTGACTTAGGACCTCCACAGTGTTGTCATTTGTGGACCTTAAGGTCCTCCACGGGGCATACCAAAAGAGGCGGTCCCGGAGGTACGTGGGTCCTAGGCCCCATAGGGCTTTAAGGTCAAAACCAGCACCTTAAACCTCTGGTTTCCCAGAATCTAGTCCGATACTCTAAGTACTACACCATGTTGTTGTTGTTGTTTAGTCGTTTAGTCGTGTCCGACTCTTCATGACCCCATGGACCAGAGCACACCAGGCACTTCTGTCTTCCACTGCCTCCTGCAGTTTAGTCAAACTCATGCTGGTAGCTTTGAGAACACTATCCAACCATCTCGTCCTCTGTCGTCCCCTTCTCCTTGTGCCCTCCATCTTTCCCAACATCAGGGTCTTTTCCAGGGAGTCTTCTCTTCTCATGAGGTGGCCAAAGTACTGGAGCCTCAGCTTCAGGATCTGTCCTTCCAGTGAGCACTCAGGGCTGCTTTCCTTAAGAATGGATAGGTTTGATCTTCTTGCAGTCCATGGGACTCTCAAGCGTCTCCTCCAGCACCATAATTCAAAAGCATCCATTCTTCGCCAATCAGCCTTCTTTATGGTCCAGCTCTCACTTCCATACATCACTACTGGGAAAACCATAGCTTTAACTATATGGATCTTTGTTGGCAAGGTGATACGAATTATTAAAGAAAAGAATGCATGGGGGGGGGGGAGAATATTTTATTCAGTCAAAAAATTCCAGAGGGGCTGCAATGCAGATTAAGACTAAGCAGCCCCACAACAGGGAGCCTAAATAATAGTTTAAATTATATTTCCTACTTTATGGAACATCGCTGTCAAATATCACCATTCTGTTTCAAAAGGAAGGGGGGGGGAGACATCCCCTAAGGCTATGAACTACACTTTCATAATTATATTAATGTATCTGAATTTTTTACTGCCTCCCATCACCAAATCAGATCCCACGTACCATTTCCTTTTAAATGAGAAGCAATTTTTACAGAGCTAGGGGGCAAGTCAATCAATAATAATAAATATTGTAAATGCTGGCTAAAATCTTAATTAAATATGGAACTGCAGAAAGCTTTCATATTCTTTAAACTTTATATACAAATTCATATTTCATATTGCAGGGAATGCTACCACATCCTCCGACATTTCTCCAATGAAAATAGGGACATCCTATTCAATAACAGGGACATGGGTGGCGCTGTGGGTTAAACCACTGTGCCGCTTGGGCTTACCAATCGAAAGGTCGACAGTTTGAATCCCCGCAATGGAGTGAGCTCCTGTTGTTTGGTCCCAGCTCCTGCCAACCTAGCAGTTTGAAAGCACAGCAGTGCAAGTAGATAAATAGGTACCATTCCAGTGGGAAGGTAAATGGCGTTTCCGTGCACTGCTCTGGTTTCACCAGAAGCGGCTTAGTCATGCTGGCCACATGACCCAGAAAAACTGTCTGCGGACGTGGACAAACGCCTGCTTCCTCGGCCTGTAAAGCGAGACGAGCGCTGCAACCCCAGAGTCGTTCGCAACTGGACTTAATTGTCAGGGGTTCCTTTACCTTTATTCAATAATAACATTTAAAAAACCTTCCCTAAACAGGACAGCCTTCAGATGGCGCAGGGGTCAGATAACTCCATACCCTCCAACATTTCTGTGATGAATATAGGGAAGTCCTAAGGAACAGTGGGACATTCTGAGATCAAATCAGAAACTGGGACAGCTTCTGTATATCCAGGACTGTCCCTGGAAAATAGGGACGCTTGGAGAGTCTGTACTATGGCTCCATGACTAACAGGAAGCATAACTCAGTAATTTGTAAAAAGTCACCTTTTCACCCTCTCTCCCCTTGCTTTTTACCTTTTCACCTTCTCACCCCTTGCTTTTTCCTGTAAGACCTATTGCAGTCATTAAGAGTCATCAACAGGCTCATCACAGCTATCTGCCAATCACCCAATCCCACCACCCTTCTGAGTAATACCCCTCCCCACCTTCTCACTATATAGAAGGGTCTGGTGACTTCTGTTTCAGTGTATCTGAAGAAGTGTGCATGCACACGAAAGCTCATACCAAGAACTAACTTGGTCTTTAAGGTGCTACTGGAAGGAATTTTTTTATTTTGTAAAAAGTGTTTATTTAAAAGTTGGCAGACATGTGTCCACAACCAGCACCTAGTTCTAGAGTTCAACAGCGAAAGGTTAACCCAACAATTGTGTAGATGAGACTAAGAGATATTGTCTCTTCTTCTTGGTCATCTGGTGGGTCATTGTTTGCAGCTGTACCTTCTCCCTCTTCCAAGCAGATCCTTATCCCGGGGAAATCCCAGGTGATAGAGGGCTTTGCGCCAGCAAAATGAATGATCCTATGAAGACTCTGGACTTTCCACCAGGTCAATTGCAATCTTCAGTCTTGAGGCCTGGGCATAAAGGGAAAGAATGAGGAACGAGGCACAGTTTGTGATGTGGTTGGAGGGGTTATCAGAATGGATAGGCCGGTGAGGCACACATGAGAAAGGGAATCTTCAGGCTGCCTTGAGGCTCTTGTAGGTTTTCCCCAATCCTCACTTGTACTATAGTTCTCTGTAGGGTTCAACACCTCTTCCTCAGAAGAGCCATCTACAGAATCTCGAGGATCCTGGAGCCCTGTTGTGCCTATGTTTGGCACCTTGGAAATGGTTTCCTGTTCCCTTGTATGTTTATCACAGATCCTATGATCTGTTGGTGTGCTGTAATGGGAAGAGCATTGGCTTTTCTGTTGTGTTGTGTATTCTGTGAATCAGCCTGCCAGAGGACACTTGCCTGGGCTAAAATATAGATGCGCTTTTACTTTCGCAAGATTGAATGTATTACCCTTGGCTGTACTTGAGGGACGATTCCAACAGATTCCACACGAAAAATGCTTATGTCCCTATGGAGATGGCTGTACTGAATCGGTGGCACATGCCCTTCTTACTTGCACTCTTTATAAAGACTTGAGGAATGAGATTATCACCCCTCTTTTATTGTCCATTCCGGGTCGCCCAACCACTGCCAGTGTCCTTTCTTTTCTCTTGGCAGATCAAGATGAGCGAGTGACAGCAAAGGTTGCAAGGTTTTTAGCAGGGGCAATCAGAATAAGTTCCACTATTTGATTATTGATTCAAAACCCTAAAACATATTTTATATAATTGACTTTTTATTTCTGTTCTTTGCATATCGTATTGTTGTTTTATTGCTATGGCCAATGGCTAACACCATAGGCGCCGACTCCATGGGGCCTGAGGGGGCCCGAGCCCCCTCAAAAATTCATTTGGGGGGGCTCTGCCCCCCCAATAATTTAAGAAAATTATTAGTTATATTATGCTTTGTAAAATCACAAAATTATGTTGGTATTTTTTATTTTCCTTGTTTGACGATAGTTACCTTTTAAAATACATTCAGTAATGAGTTAAAACAAATAATTATTACGGTAGTAAAAGAGGCGGCGCGAGTAGTTTTGCTCGGTGCGTGCGACTGGCCCAGCCCCTCTTTCCTTTTCCTCTCTTCTGCTCTCCCGCCGGGCGCCTGAGGGAGAGTTACTTAGCGGTTCTGAGGAGCCGCTGTTGTTTCGGCAGGGGAAAAACCGCCGCCCGCGAACCGCCGAGCTCCCTCTCTCTTTCCAGCCTCTCTCTCTCTCTCTCTCTCTCTCTCTCTCTCTCTCGCTATGGCCAAGGAGGAGAAGAAGCCCTTCAGCCAGTCTATGGCCGAGTGGCGGAGGTTCATCTACAACCCCAACAGCGGCGAGTTCCTGGGGCGAACGGCCAAGAGCTGGGGTGAGGAGGGCGAGCGAGCGAGCGCGCGCGCGCGGGGAAGGGAGGGGAGGGGGCGGCCGGCACGAGGGGCGGTGGGAGGCGAGGCGCGGCGGGCACTTGCCTTGCCCACCACGCATCTCTCTCCTTCTCGGTCTCTCTCCCTCCCTCAGCTGGCGAGGGGGCCATGAGGCGGGCGGCAGCAGCAGCAACGGGCCGGGAGCGGCTCTTAGAAAACTTCCCGGGGCAGGACCCCGGTATGGGCCCCCCCAATATTTTTTATAAGTCGGCGCCCCTGGCTAACACAAATAAAGATTCATTCATTCATTCATTCATTCATTCACACTTGCCTGGGCACATAAGAGAGAGGATTGCTACCATTTTACCTAAGGCAGATGGTCTTAAGGAAGCATTCTGGGATGTACTTCCAGACAGCCAAGAAGAAACTATATAATTCTTTCAGGAAGGAAGAGGTCTTTAGATGGCTGAGCATGGTGGACATGGATGAGCAAAAACCACAATCAGGGATGTGTTGGGACATGTGATTTAAGTGATAAGCAGAGGAGAGAGATCATGGAAAACTTTGAAGGTAAGAAAGAGAAACTTGTACACGATCTGGGAACAAGAAGCACCTGTGAGGTTTATGGATGGTAACAGGAGCTACAAGAAAGGTGAATAATTCTGGCACTGTCATGTCAAACTTCATCGAATTAAATAAATCAAAATCACCATCATCTTTCTGTACACATTTGCCAGGCTGCACCTAACTGCTCTGTTCCTCTTCCTGGTCACTTAAGTCACAAGAGTCAGGTGTTCAGATTGCCCCTGGATTCCCCCTCACATAGAGGTGTTATACATGCATACCTTGGTAAACATGTATGGCCTCTTTTCATGTATGCCAAATGCAACACTCAGGACCACAAGACCTCAAGGACTGCCTCTTTCCATATGAACGTACCTGGACCCTGTGATCATCATCTGAGGCCCTTCTTCATGTAGCTCCTCCACAAGAGGTCTGGAGGGTGGCAACACGAGAACAGGCCTTTCTGTTATGCTCCCCGTTTATAGAATGCTCTTCCCCAAGGAGGTTTGGCTGGTGTCTTCATTATACATTATCAAATCAAATATCTTTATTGCGGTCCATAGACCCACAAAACAGTTTCAAAACAAGATATAGTTAAAACAACCAAACAACAGGCGAAAGAGACCGAGGTAGTCTTTTGTTATGTCTAGAGAATTACGGTCTTTGTTTCTTGCGACCTCTGAAAGAAACTTTGCCATGGTCAGTATAATATCATTTGACCTATCCTCCAGAAGGTATTTAATATGGGAGGCTTCAGATTTTCCCAGCAAATTTGCTAGTAAGGGTTTCCTTATACACCTTTAGGCACCAGACAAAAATGTTCCTCTTTAACCAGGCCTTTGGCTGATGGACATCCAATGCCATCTTTAAATGTGTTGGTTTATTGGGTTGTTTTTATAATAATAATAATAATAATAATAATAATAATAATAATAATAATAATAATATTGTGTTTTTATATTGTGTTTTTATGTTGTAACCGCCCTAAAATCTGCTGGTATAGGGCAGTATGCAAATTTGACAACAACAACAACAACAACAACAACACACTTGCAGGGTATGTGGTTACTCAGCTTAACCCCGCTCCCTCCTCAATCAACAAAGGGAACCCAGCTGAACACTCATGGTGAGTGTGCGCCTTTGAAGGAATACCGATTCTTATTCATACACATTCTAAAAGCAAACCAAGAGTGATGTGTGCCTCTGATTTCAAGGTATAAGTGTAGCTTGGAATTGTAAGAAAAACTGGTATAAATCATACAAGCTGATAATCTTGCATACATGCTTCTAATTGGAAGTTTTTGAAGCTAAGCTTCCACTACAAAGAAATTGTAATGAAATAACATCCTTGCATTTAATTATCTTAGTGCTCCTGCTTTTCTCATAATGCTTATAATATACCAACACATGCCACAGGCTATCTTTTGACAAACTATTTCTCTAATTTCAAGAAGAATGCAGGCTTTAAGAAGATTTGATTTAAATTTCATATATCGCTTAAAAGCTGTCTTGCTGTTTATTAGTAATTTAAAGCAAGCTCTTTTTGAAAAAGCTTCTGAAATGCTAACAACATTCTTTTATTAGACATATCGGGAGAAAATAATCCCTTTATTTGTGTGTGCATTTAAACCTTCCACTCATTGCCACATCAGTTTATGGACTGCCTAAGGGATTTTTTTCTGCCACTGCCTATCATTGGCAAATGGGGAAGGTGCAGGGCCTTTTTCAGCCAGAACTCACCAGACTTCAGTTCTGGCACCTCTCAGGTGGACACCATTGACAATCTAAGAGAATGAGGGAGGTGTTCATGGTGAGTTCTGGCACCTCTTTTTCTAGATGAATAGCACTGATGAAAGTATATTTCAGGTAAAGCGTGTTCTCCCTGAAATGAGAGCACATGTTGCGGTGGGGTCTACCAAGCCACCCCTCTGTTGCCAGACAGGGTAAACGTAAGCTGGCCTGGGGCAACGATTGGATGGCCGGATTTCTGGGGCAAATTGTATATTGCAATATGGTGGCTGGGACCAGAGGCTTTAAATATTGGGGCACTCAGCTTATTGCTTTCTCTTTCACTGAGTGCATCGGATCACCCGCCCGCCTGCCCTGAGTTCCAGTTGACCTTGCTATGCCTGTCTTGGGGTCATCTGCTGTTGGAGCAGGGGCCTGGTAGGAATTTTGTCCATTTGGCTGATTGGCTGGTGCCATTTGGTTTTTGCCTACTACATAACAATTCGTCACAACTTGTAAGGTTACGTTTAGGCATTGGTTATAAAAATTGGTTGGAGGAGGGGTAAGGATAGGCTGGGCCTGCCCCTCCAATGGTGGTGTGGAAGGGAATTCCGTTAAAGGAATCCTGGGGCTTGCCATGATTTCGTCCAATCCCTGAAATGGGATCAGGGCTGGCAAGCCTGGGGGAGAAGGTTGGGTGAGCGGTGAGGGACTGTCACTCAGCTCAACTGATCCCCAATATTGTTTTCCCTTCACTGGCTTCCAAGGGAGTTCGGAAGTCAGTTCTGTCCCAGAAGCAACCACTCACAGATTATGTATTTAATAAAGTTGTGGCCAAAATTATGCCAAAAATCTTAAACAAAAATTATGTGTGAATTGTGAGTTATTTGGAGGGGTGGCTTGGGGACCTCGACACACAAGTCCCCAGGTGTTCCTGGTGGTTGTAACAATTTTAGTTGGTGTAGGCTTTCGAGCTTACCTTATTGTTTAGAGGTGGCCAAGGTTCTTGCATGTGTTTCTCCTTCCAGTATACATTCTTTCAGCACTCTGCAGCCTTCCTGGTTGCCTGTGCTTCCTGTTCTGAAGAAGCACAATGGGAGGAGTTACCTCATGCTGTCTTCCTCTGGGTTTTAGCTGAAGCATGGGCACCCAAGGAGGCTGCAGATTTAGGACCACTAGAGAGATAGTTTGTAGAATGAATGGTCACCAATAGACACCTCTTGAGACACTTCAAAAGCAAGGTATTCACACACAAAAAAACCTTAACTCCATCTATGAGGATTTCACCAAAATACCAATTTCTCCTCTTTCCCCATTGGGAAAAGGCAGAATACATTTTTGACACAGCACTAGAAGCATGCCATTCAATGCTGTGAAGCAAATTTTCATAGTAGCAGTTAAAACAAAAACCAACAACAACAACAAAATCATGGAAAAGGGCTCCAGCTGGATTGGAAATGATCTGAAGTCAATATAATCATTGACATGAGATGAGCAAGGGGCTTATTTTCAGTCAATCTGCTCAGATAAGATTTCTTCCTTCAGTGTACTGCAAAGTCCATAACACTGTTTTCAGTGCTTTTGCTGAAATAAGTTCTTGGGGTTTATTTTGACTCACCCTAGAGATAGCACAAAACATTGACCCTGAGCTTTTTTTATTATTAAAGAATCCTATAAATATAACGGGAAAATTCGCTCAGAGAGGCTTACTTATTATAACTTCTTCCTTTGTTCCTTAATTGTCTCAATCTATAACCCGGGGAGGGTTATGACATTTCTTCTTAAAGCAAAATACCGCAAAGGACTTTTGATTTTATAAGTCCTTCCCTGGAACTTTTATTTGAAAGGGATATGGGTTGGTTTGTACTATAAGCCGGTGCTGGCCTAGGTATTTTTGTTAGGAGCAGGGAGAGTGCAAGACACACTAATACTGTAAATCACGATATCAGAACTGCAGGTTGATGTCTAAGAAAAACCCACCAGACTGAGCGAATGTTTTATACAGTATTAAAGTGCTTATGGTACCTGTGTGAACAGTTCCAAATAGAACATAATTGTAAGTTTACTAATACCATGGGAATGAGGTTGTTCATAACTTCAAAATGCCTATAACTCTAAAAGATGTGTTCAACCTAAAGCTCACTTGCCCAGTTCCCGACATCACAATAAAGCTGGCTGGATTTGTGGATCTAAACTTCCATGTTCTGAAATGGAAGACAGTGGTACCTTGGTTCTCAAACGCCTTGGTGTTCAAACAACTTGGAACCCAAACACTGCAAACCCGGAAGTAAGTTTTCTGGTTTGCATACCTTTTTTTTTGGAAGCTGAACGTGCTCCGTTTTGAGTGTTATGCTTCCGTGTTGAGTGTTACGCTGAAGTCTGTCTGGTTTTGCCATTTATTTTGCATTTTTGCAGCTCTTTTTGTTTTGTTTTTGTGACTGTGTGGAAGCCAGTTCAGCTACTGATGGATTGATTGATTGTGTAACTGCAGTACATTGTTTATTGCTTTCATTTTATGGATCAGTGGTCTCATTAGATAGTAAAATTCATGCTAAATTGCTGTTTCAGGGGTTGTTTTTAAAAGTCTGGAACAGATTAATCCATTTTGCATTACTTTCTATCGGAAAGCGAGCCTTGGTTTTGGAACGCTTTGGTTTTGGAACGGACTTCCGGAACAGATTAAGTTTGAGAATCAAAGTACCACTGTAAACGGAATCCAAGGATACAGCCAAAAGTAGTAGACACCAACTGGCCTCATCCATCCCCCTCCATAAAGTGTAGCTCAATATTCCACAGTTCAAAACGTCATTATAGCTCAGTCAGCAGAGCATGAGACTCTTAATCTCAGGCGCATGGGTTTGAGCACCAACTGGGCAAAAGATTCCTGCGTTGCAGGGGGTTGGACTAGATGACTCTTGTAGTCTCTTGCAACTCTACAATTCTATGATTACATTGTCTGCTTCCCTATCATGGCCATCAGCAGCCAGTAATATGGAGTCAGAATGGGAGGGGTACAATTATGGTGTGGTGGCCTGGGAATCTGATTCAGAGGCTGAACCTGAGGAATCCCAGCCTGCACAGGAGTCCCCACCTCCAGGGCCGGCTGAGCTGGGGCAGGGGCTTGAATCTGAAGGGCCCTCATCTGTGCCGGATCCTCAGGAGCAGACACCAGCTGAAGCCACTCTGGCTCCGGAGGTGATCGAGGACCCATTGCCTTCAGGTGCTCCTCTCCCAGCCCTGTCAGGGGAAGGTGAGGTTGCCTCTGGGTCCAGTAACCCTCCAGCCTCTCCGGAGCTGCAGAGGCTCAGGGCAGAGAGGCGGAGGGAACTAAGTTCTCACAGGAGGAGTGCTCGCCTTAAGGCCAGGAGAGGCGAGTCACCTGTGTGCCGGGACCACCCTATGCCTCAGAGGAGATAAAGACCACACAGCCCAGTCCCAGGTTGTGGGAGCAACATTGTTGGTAACCTGTTCCTGCCAGCACCCTGACCTGCTCTCCTGAGTTTCTGACCAGGCCCAACTCCTCGCTTTGGACCTCGCTTCGCCCCTGACGAACAGCCTCCTTACCCTCGACCTATGGCCCGGACTTAGACCACGCTGCATGGTCACCCCCCGCCCCCCGGGACCAGCACATATTGTTATTAGATTCAGATAGGTAGCCGTGTTGGTCTGACACAGTCAAAATAAATAAAAATTGTCCAGTAGCACCTTAGAGACCAACTAAGTATGTTCTGGGTATAAGTTTCCGTGTGCATGCTCACTTTATTATTATTATTGTTATTGTTATTGTGCAGGAAGAAGCAACTGTCATGTACACAGTCATCGGCTATGTATACACCATAGAATCATAGAATTGTAGAGCTGGAAGGGTTTCCAAGGCTCATCTAGTCCAGGCCCACTGCAATGCAGGAATCCTTTGAGGGTGTTCAACTCACAATCCTGAGATTGAGTCTCATGCTCCACTAACTAAGCTATCCCAACTCACGCCATACATTGAAGCACATGGTATCTCCCATAGAAACATGGGAACTGTAGTTGGAGTTGGTTAAGCATGGTAGGAATTGTAGCTCTGTGAGGAGTTCTCGTGATTATTTGGGGAAGCCACGTGTGTTAGCTGTGTTTTGAATACTTAGTGTTTACAGCCACTGGCTTCCATAGGCTCTGCACAACCTAGATCAGGGGTCAGCAAACTTTTTCAGCAGGGGGCTGGTCCACTGTCCCACAGACCTTGTGGAGGGGCCGGACTATATTTTGAAAGGGGAAAAATGAACGAATTCCTATGCCACACAAATAACCCAGAGATGCATTTTAAATAAAAGGACACATTCTACTCATGTAAAAACACACTGATTCCTGGACCATCCGTGGGCCGGATTTAGAAGGCGATTGGGCCAGATCTGGCCCCCGGGCCTTAGTTTGCCTGCCCATGACCTAGCTGATACAAAATAATTGTGCATGATACATGAGACACCATCATACATGGGTTATGACACAGCTTCTAAAAAAATTAAATCAGTAATAGATCACTGCATGCTATACTCAGGAATACTCAGTGTAACGTTGACTGCATACATAGCATAGATTTAAAACACATTTAAAAAGCACATTGATAGTTGAATCATGGGAGTTGCATTTTGCTAAGGTTGCTGGGCATGTTAACTCTGTGAGGGGTATACTATAGTTCCCAGGATCCTTTGGCAGAATCCATGTGCTTTAAATCTATGGCACCTTCAGTACTATGCTGTACTGTGCCAACGGAACTTGAGACGAAAATGGTAGCAGTTCCATTCGTACGAATTACACTGACATTAGGAATATCAATTTTCCTAAATTGTTTTCTCTCCTGTAAATGCTTTTGATAATCATCCTGTGTCTCTCCTTTCATTCCCTGTGTTTTTGTTCTATCAGCACAGTGAGAAATGCCCCTGTTTTCATCACGCTTTATCTCCACTGTCACACATGGAATAAAAGTTCACAGGCGTTGCTTAGATCTTTTCCTTTATTCTCTCTTTTTAGGATTTGACCTGTATAAATCTAGTTAGGCTTCGTTGGTTTTTTTTTTCATTGTTGTATAAAATGCAATCACTTTCCAATCTTTGAATAGGTTTTTCCCCCTTTTTATTTTGTTCCCCACAGAATTTCATTGATCTTGTTGACAGTGTTTTACATTTTATCCTCCTCAAAATGTTCAGTAGATTCAGTCATTTGTCTCATATCTCCTTTTTCCTTTCAGTGTGACAGGAGCGTCTATTCTCATCTCATGAAGGGCTGTCTCCCCCACCATTTGATCATCTTGCTTCTGCACTTTTCTTCACTGGAAAACTGATAATAGCTGTTAAGGAATCATAAGATTTGAGGTTTTTATCTGTCTGCATTCTGGCTACAGTTCAACACAAAGTTACATTGTAATTCTCTACCCACTTACCGGGAAGAAAACCCAACTGAACACACTGGGGTTTACATCTTGAGTGCATGGGATTTCACCAACAGACACACTGGAGCCCATTCACTTCTATGGTTGTAACTGCCCTGACCTCTGTGTTACATTTTGACATCTGCATTCCATTCACTATCACAATCATAATAACTGAGAATACCGATCTACTAGAATTCTAGTTCAGCAAGGGATTGATTACACAGTGTGAAAATTAAATGCGTTTGAGTAATCTCATTGAATCAGACACTTTATTTTTATATTTTTATATAATTTTTATTAATTTTTCTGTTTTACAATTTAGAACACTCATTTAAACATTCTTAAAACATCAATGATTTCCCTTCTTCTTCTTTCCATGGTTCATTTTGCATATCATAAGTCTCTGCATATTTTACATAAACTAAACCATTCCATATTCCATTAGTACACCTATCAAAACTTATTTACACTGTTGAATTTATCTTAATGCTGCCAACGTTTTCAAGTGTACACAATTCCCCCCATATATTTAGTAAACCTTTTCCAATATTCTCTAAACGTATGTTCTTCTTGTTCTCTTACTCTATATGTTAGGGTCTGCAAGCTGCACATATTCCATCAGCTGAAGTCGACATTCTTCTTTAGTTGGGACCTTGCTCGTTTTCCACTTTGGGGCTAACAAAACATGGGCCGCAGTAGTGGCATACATAAGTAACCTTTTTTGACACTTGGGAATTTCCGTCTGAATTATCCCCAACAAAATAGACTCTGTTGTTGTTGTTGTTGTTTGGAAAAGTACTTTAAAACATTTTTTTCAATTCATTATAGATTATTTCCCAATACCCTTTTCCCCTTTTACAATTCCACCACATATGAAAGAATGTTCCCTCAACCTTATTGCATCTCCACTTTAAATAAACCGATGTAAGAGCTGCCTTGCTGGATGAGTTGAATCTGATTAATGTGAGGGGAGAGCATAGATGTGGCAGCTAGTTCCACGAGATGAGGGTTCAAAATTCCCTGAGAAGCCTCCTTGAGTACAACAGGCTCCCTGCTGCAGAAGTTTGCTTTCCAACATACAGTAGACGATGGCACCGGCAACAGGAATCCATAGGAGGAGGTGGGCAGAGCCAATGGCAGACCTTGGTGTCTCACATTTCAGTGGCGCCCTGTGTTATGCCAAAATCTGGTGCCCCCTCTCACCTTCCGTTGGACTTCATCGTTGTGGTGCCTGGTGCAGTGCCCAGAAACTCCACCCCTGGTGTGACCAAACGGGTCACACTCCTTTAGATCTGTTTTTGGTGGAGCTAGCTAGCTAGCCAATCCTTTCTCTTTTCCTTCCAACTGAATAGGGCTCAGGTAAAGGTAAATGGACCCCTGACCATTAGGTCCAGTCATGGCCGACTCTGGGGTTGCGGGGCTCATCTTGTTTTATTGGCCGAGGGAGCCGGCGTACAGCTTCCGGGTCATGCAGCTAGCATGACTAAGCCACTTCTGGCAAACCAGAGCAGTGCATGGAAACGCCGTTTACCTTCCCGCCAGAGCGGTACCTACTTATCTACTTGCACTTTGACGTGCTTTTGAACTGCTAGGTTGGCAGGAGCAGGGACCGAGCAACGGGAGCTCACCCCATCACAGGGATTCGAACTGCCAACCTTCTGATCGGCAAGCCCTAGGCTCTGTGGTTTAACCCACAGTGCCACCCAGGTCCCTATGAATAGGGCTTAGGCTGAAGACAAAAGTGGAAATCCCTTGTTTATTTCAGAATTATTGCTTAAACAGTCGTTCTGAAGCCCAACATGAGTCTTCTGTCGCTGGGGAATACCATTTCAGATTCCAGGTGGATCATTAAACATTCTTGAATGCCCTTCTACATCAAATATTTATGCAATGTATATATCAGGGTGAACATTCTTGCCTGTGGCCTTTTGGTCTGAGATGTTAACTGTATATGTCAGAGGGGGTATTCAATGAGGGGATACATTCAAGCATATGCCCACCCCCTGAAGTCTGAAATGCATCTGTCCAGCCAGTACTGAGTCAACAATCAGGCTAGGCAGATTTTGTGCACTGAGTGGGGAATTCACCACCTTATCCTTTGCCTCAGGCAGCAAAATGACTTGGACTGCTCCTGCTTATTGGAACCATGATATAATCTTCAATATCTAATCACATGGCTGTTGCATTTGCTACTAAATATGGAGAGAATGGATGATTCTTGCCTAACCTTCATTGCAATCCCTTATTAGCCTGCACAGCAATTTCATTTCTCAGAAACAAAGCAATTTCATTTGCTAAGAACAGATAGAAACAATCAAGAGCATTATGAATGACATTTCTATAGAACAAAAGCAAATGGGGAAAATGTGAGTACTGTACATTCTGACAAGACCTTGGCCTTGCTGATGTGGTCCAAAGGAAAGCATAGCAATACATATGACACCAGCTGGACTGCAGGAGTTGCCAAAGGCCTTACAACAACTTTGTAAGACACATCACCGTTTTTGTCTCCATATAGCACACGTAGGTTTGGGACCAATCCAAACACCTCATAGTGAGTTCAAGATAGAGGTGTGATTAAAACAACACATTTTCTGATTCACAGCTCATTTCCTATGCCATTATGCTATGCTCAGTCTTCCTCTGTTTGGATTGTTTAATGGAATGAATGAGCTTAATATAACATTTACTAAATTCTGTTGCAAGTCATCTATCAGATACTGTCACATATTGATTGCTACTGTATGCCAAATGTCAGATACTGTAAAATAGTTGAACTCTACTGCAAAAAGAAATCATTGAACAGGAAAAAGCTTCTGCTGAATACCAAGGATGTTATCAAACCAAACTTAAGTGCTTTCAAGTCCCATTGATTTTAACAGGTGAAAGTTAAGTCCTTTCTTCATTTCGCCTTTTGAAATCAATGTGACTTTGAAATGTTTGCGTCTTCCCTAGGGATCACACCCACAATAACTGGCAAATGTTTCGTGAATGACCAAACCATCAGGGACTATTGGGGGAATATCCACCACTTCAGGTCTCAGAGGGGAATTTTGAGGGTCATTTTTGCAGGAAAGTCATAATAGCAGTAGGCCATCAGCTCTGGATATGCCTGCTCCAACTTAAAAGTGTCCTATCTTCTGAAGTAGAACCTTCACAGTGGCAGCATCCTTTCTGTACAATTTGTTTCCTTAAAAGAGCTATAAGGTTTACTTACTTGTAAGGTCCAGGGGGCCTTGTTTTGACATGCCTTGGTAACCTCAGCTGATTTGGGCAACATTGCTGTAATAATTGCATGTTAACTAGATGTTATTTGCATTGTTTGGTTTTATTCTTATAGTTCTTTTACATTTGTATGCTGTTAGCATGATCCACTCCTGCAGACACAGGGAAGGATGGGCATGAGGCTAAAGAAGCTTTTCCACTCCTTCCTGGCTAGCCTTCAATATATATCCAAATGATATTTGTTGCCCACAGCATGCTGACCATTTTCCATACCAGGAGATGCTTGCACATTTCCTTAACTATCATTGACCTTTTGTCATCATTTCCCACCATGTCCCACCAGAAATATATATATATATAGAGAGAGAGAGAGAGTTGTTTTCTAAAAAAAATGTTTAGGGGTACTCTCATTTTGACTCAAGAAAATCACAATTTTGTAGTTAAATCGGGGGAAATAAATACAGTAAATGGTAAAAAGTACAAAGATTCACAAAATGTTTAGGGGTATGTGTACCCCTGCGTCCCACCAGAAAAAAGCACTCTCTGTGTGTGTGTAATATCAGCCAACTGAGGATAAGACATCATGCATCTGATGAAGTCAACTCTAGTCCCCCAAAAAGTTTATATTATAATAAACCAGGGAGCAACCCTAACCCACAATCTGTGCTGCTTGGGTAATTGTGATGGGATTTGTCCCCCTGATGGGCTCTAGCATTGGGTTTTGTCCCCACAGAAGCCCCCATTGCACCTACTGAAACCACAGGCTGCATTGAAGCTGCTGCTTTGGGCCCCTCTCCTAGGGGCTGATGGGTAGGGCTTTTTTTCCAGCCAAAACTCACCAGAACTCTTACGCGGGTTCTGGCACATCTCAGCTGGGCACATTGTCATTCTAAGAGAATAAACCAGGCATTCATGATGAGTTTCAGCACCTCTTTTTCTAGAGAATAGCACTGCTTATGGGAGTAAAGCAGTAGGACGCGGTGGGATGCGGGTGGCGCAGTGGTCTAAACCACTGAGCCTAGGGCTTGCCGATTGGAAGGTCAGCAGTTTGAATCCCCGTGACGGGGTGAGCTCCCATTGCTCAGTCCCAGCTCCTGCCAACCTAGCAGTTCAAAAGCACCCCAAAAAGTGCAGGTAGATTAATAGGCACCTCTCTGGCCGGAAGGTAAACTGTGTTTCCGTACTTTGCTCTGGTTTTGCCAGAAGCGGCTTAGCCATGCTGGCCACATGACCCGGAAAAACTGTCTGCGGACAAACGCTGGCTCCCTCGGCCAGTAAAGTGAGATGAGTGCCACAACCCCAGAGTCGTTTGGGACTGAACTTAGCTGTCAGGGGTCCTTTACCTTTTTATGGGAGAAAGGGCTCCATGTTGGAAGGCACCAATGCTGCCGCTGCTGCCCCAGGAGCTGATTCTGCAGCCCCTGTCCTCAGGCCATGTGAAATCAGAGCACCCCAGGACGAAGACAGACCCTGGGAAGCCTTCAAAGAAAGCAGAGTCATCACACTGAAAACAGGGCACTTGGCAGGTTTGGTGGTGTTTCCACAGGCAGTAGCTAGGGAGTTTCAGAGGTGAGTCAGGAGTGGTACAGGACCAGCCATGGATCTGCTGGATCTTAAGCCAGGGGTCAGCAAACTTTTTCAGCAGGGGGCCTGTCCACTGTCTCTCAGATCTTGTGGGGGGGGGCGGAATATATTTTGAAAAAAAATATGAATGGATTCCTATGCTCCACAAATAACCCAGAGATGCATTTTAAATAAAAGGACACATTCTACTCATGTAAAAACAATTTGATTCCCATGGGCTGGATTTAATAATAATAATAATAATAATAATAATAATAATAATAATAATAAATGTTATTTATATCCCGCCCTCCCCAGCCAAAGCCGGGCTCAGGGCGGCTAACAACAATAAAATAGTACAACATTCTAAAACCATTTCATTATAAAATTAATTCAACTCAAAATGATGGCAACCATTAGGCTAAAGTTCTGTGAAGTTTGCCAAGGGAGGGAGTCAGGCTGTGCCCTGGCCAAAGGCCTGGTGGAACAGCTCTGTCTTGCAGGGCCTGCGAAAAGATGTCAAGTCCTGCAGGGCCCTAGTCTCTCGTGGCAGAGCGTTCCACCAGATTGGAGCCACAGCCGAAAAAGCCCTTGCTCTAGTTGAGGCCAGCCTAACCTCTCTGTGGCCTGGGACCTTCAGGATGTTTTTGTTAGAAGGTGATTGGGCTGGATCCGGTCCCTGGGCCTTAGTTTGCCTACCCATGTCTTAGTTTGCCTACCCATTCTGCTGCAACAGCCTGAAAGAGGCACAGTAAAAAGAGGGGGCCCTCCATTTTCTGCCCTGACTTTCTGCCCCACCAATAGGATTCAGATGCAGTGGTGGTTCTAATTCTCAAATCCGCCCCAGGGCAGAGTGTAGTTCCCTGTTAGTTCAGCAGTGGATAGAACATAGGCTTGTTCGATCTATTCTCTATGTGTGTGTTTATAGAACTCCACTGTCTGCCAACCAGAGGCAGGTGCAAATGGCATAGGGTTAGAATTAAAGAGCTGGCTGCCTGCATCTACATTCTGACTCTAGATATTTGTTTTCAATACCAGTAGTGTGCTCATAGCCCTTCTACATCAAAGTCCACGTCTGGCTAGTTTTCATCATTTCAACAGCATAATTAAGGTGGGGTAAATTCATTTTGTTGTTGTTATTGTTAAATAGTTCTGAGTCAAAAATATTTTGCTTGTCTACTGGAAATCTCCCAGAGATCTCCCAACAGATCTAAGTCTGCCCACCCCATGCCACCTAGTCTTGAAGGTATATCGGAGTTGCCTGCTATTTTAGCCCAAACTATATTACACACTGAGATCCTGTGGCGTATTGATTTCCACTGATTCTGATAAACAACAGGCAAAACAAGAATGCAACAAAACCACAAATATAATAAAATAAGACAGCTGGGAGTATTTTCCCAGAAGACTTTTTTTTATGAATAATGAAGGTGATCAAGAACCAAACCACATCAGAATAATTGATCTTCAAAGACCATGTTATAACACAGAAAGATATTTTGTTAATGGAAATTGCTACCAGGAATGCTGCCACCACATAACTTCAGAAGCAAAGTTAAAAGCTTCTGGGGAATATCAAACAACACATTCTGTGTTCATTAAAACAGTTTTGCTTCATCTAAATCACTGTTACAGATGCCATTTAAGTTTCCTCTCCAAGCTGTTGCTACCAAACTCCCCCTGTCTTAAACCTTTCTTTTGAATGCTGTGTAATTATTTCTCTTTTATAATTCATTAGAGCGTCCCAGTGTTTGGATCTCGTCCAGGTCTCTATTTTCCTTCCACATTATTGGCAAAAGAAATTTTTAAGAAAGGGGATGAAATTGTACTGGAATTTTGCCAGCTGTACCCATTTAATCAAATCATTTCTTGGTGCATGGGTTATTACCAAGTCGTAGTCTTATACTGGCTAAATAATTAACTGGTAATTAAGAAATCCAAAATTATATGGATGCCCTTGAATTCCTCGCATAATTTGCTTGCTTGAATCTCAGTTTGTGTTTGTGTGAGAGTGTGTGTATGCATCCACACATGCATAATGAATGCAGATAACACTTTATAGTATATTGTCTGTGCTGATGGACCTAAGATGCTGTAAATATCATATTAATTCTGCAACTCTGACATATCCTACAGTGGTTTGTGCACCATTCTTCTGTTCGATGACTCTCCTGGTAACCATGGGCAACAAAGCATTCCATGCAAACGTGTGGCCAGGCTGATGGAAGCGAGAGGGATATTGGATCATTCCATCCTCCTTCCACTAGTGCACATGATAGTAGTAGTTATTATTATTATTAGCCTGCTAGGAGGCCAGCACCATGTGTTTCATCTTCCCAAGGAGAGAGGAAGCCCCCTTCTCTAAAGCTAGCATGCAAATTCAGGCTACTGTAGTCTTAACAAGCAGGCGAGTGACTTTAGTAGACTTATTCACAAGACTGGTTTACACAATCTTCTTATCACCATCATCATCAAATTTATATGCCAGCCTTCCTTCCAAACCCAGGGTTGCAAACACAACTGTGTTAAAAATAATACCATTATAAATTCAGTAGAAACATATTTGAAATATTTGAAGGCATCTAAAAACAATTTAAAACAGAGGCAATGAAATCATGTGTCCTGATATGCCCACTGGAAGAGATTTTTTTTAGAGAAAAGTGATGGAAAACCTAGGCAGCATCTTAAAAAGCAGAGACATCACCTTGCCGACAAAGGTCCGTATAGTTAAAGCTATAGTTTTCCCAGTAGTGATGTATGGAAGTGAGAGCTGGACCATAAAGAAGGCTGATCGATGAAGAATTGATGCTTTTAAATTATGATGCTGGAGGAGACTCTTGAGAGTCCCATGGACTGCAAGAAGATCAAGCCTATCCATTCTGAAGGAAGCCCTGTGTGTTCACTGGAAGGACAGATCCTGAAGCTGAGACTCCAATACTTTGGCCACCTCATGAGAAGAGAAGACTCCCTGGAAAAGACCCTGACGTTGGGAAAGATTGAGAGCACAAGGAGAAGGGGATGACAGAGGATGGTATTCTCTGTCCTCAAAGCTACCAGCATGAGTTTGACCAAGCTGTGGAAGGCAGTGGAAGACAGGAGTGCCTGGCGTGCTCTGGTCCATGGGGTCACGAAGAGTCGGACACGACTAAGCGACTAAACAACAACAACAAAAAGGAGTATAGTGAAGGAACCTGCCAAATGTCAATAGGCAGGTGGCTATGGAGCACAGGTGATTCCACATGGAAGGAGTCATTCCTTGCCAATGCAGAATGAAGACTTTGTGGCTCATGTATGGGGTAAGGTCCCACGCTTCAATAGACCGGTCCCAAGCTGCTGAAGGTTTTCTATACCAAGAGTAACACCTTGAACTTAGCCTGGTAGTGTACTTGTGTGTTGAATGGTAAACACAAACAGTGACCTGCTGGGAAAATAACTTTAAGAAATTAAAAACCCTCTGTCATGTGACCATCACTGAAAAAAGAGATGGAATCACCTGAAGCCAAAGGGGTCTATGTCTGCCACTTCATTCCCACTATTTCCATGCTTAATTCCATTCGGAACAAAATACCCTCCACCACGTTTGCATCTCCTGTGATCCAGATCTGTGTTGGGTCCAAATTCTAGAAAAGAAAATATAGTATTCGTGTTCCCTAGAAAGAACAGGATTTCTCCCTAACTGCGAGTTTAATGCAGCCAAATTTTCTTGACAGCTTCATTTCAAACATCTGTTTCCCACAGAGTTCTACAATCTGGTGTTTTGAACTCCCATCAGCCTCAGCTACCATGACCAATGGTCATGCCTGATGGGAGTTGTAGTCCAATGACATCTGGAGGGCACCAGATCAGGGAATCATTACTCACCTTGCACAGAGGTGAATCCATGTCTTTTTTTCCTGCTCAGGGCTTCATCATCATCATCATCATCATCATCATTTCTTATTTATAACCCACCCATCTGGGTGGCTCCCAACAGAATTAAAAGCACAATAAAACATCAAACATTAAAAACTAAACAGGGCTGACTTCAGATAACAATAACAATAACAATAACAATAACAATAACAATAACAATAACAATAACAATAACAATAACAATAACAATAACAATAACAATAATAACAATAACAATAACAATAACAATAACAATAACAATAACAATAACAATAACAATAATAATAATTTACTATTTGTAACCCGCCCATCGGGACGCGGGTGGCACTGTGGGTAAAACCTCAGTGCTTAGGACTTGCTGATCGTAAGGTTGGCGGTTCGAATCCCCACGGCGGGGTGAGCTCCCGTCGTTCGTTCCCAGCTCCTGCCCACCTAGCAGTTCGGAAGCACCCCTAAGTGCAAGTAGATAAATAGGTACCGCTTTATAGCGGGAAGGTAAACGGCGTTTCCGTGTGCGGCACTGGTGCTGGCTTGCCAGTTGCAGCTTCGTCACGCTGGCCATGTGACCCGGAAGTGTCTTTGGACAGCGCCAGCTCCCGGCCTCTTGAGCGAGATGAGCGCGCAACCCTAGAGTCGGTCATGACTGGCCCGTACGGGCAGGGGTACCTTTACCTTTACCCCGCCCATCTGGCTGGGTTTCCTTGCTGGGATGTCTTCTAAAAGTCAGATAGTTGTTTATTTCCTTGACATCTGATGGGAGGGCGTTCCACAGGGTGGGTGCCACTACCGAGAAGGCCCTCTGCCTAGTTCCCTGTAACCTCACTTCTCGCAGTGAGGGAACTGCTAGAAGGCCCTCAGAGCTGGACCTCAGGGTGAATGATGGGGGTGGAAACGTTCCTTCAGGTGTACTGGGCCAAGGCCATTTAGGGCTTTAAAGGTCAGCACCAACACTTTAAATTGTTCTCAGAAATGTACTGGGAGCCAATGTAGGTCTTTCAGGACTAGTGTTACGTGGTCTCGGTGGCCACTCCCAGTCACCAGTCTTGCTACCATATTCTGGGTTAGTTGTAGTTTGCAGGTCAGCTTCAAAGGTAGCCCCACATAAAGCACATTTCAGTAGTCCAAGCGGGAGATAATCAGAACATTCACCGCTCTGGCGAGACAGTCTGCAGGCAGGTAGGGTATCAGCCTGCGTACCAGATGGAGATGGTAGACAGCTGCCCTTGACACAGAATTGGCCTGCACCTCCATGGACAGTTGTGAGTCCAAAATGACTCCCAGGCTGTGCACCTGGTCCTTATGGGCACAGTTACCCCATTCAGGACCAGGGAGTCCTCCACACCTGCCTGCCCCCTGTCCCCCCAAAACAGTACTTCTGTCTTGTCAGGATTCAACCTCAATCTGTTAGCTGACATCCATATTTACACTTACATTTCCAGGCACAGCTATATGTCTTCCTTCCAGAAAGCTGCAGAGAAAAGGGAGGGAGGGAGGGAGAGAGGGAGGGAGGAAGTGATCAGACATGGAGTTTTAAAGTGTAGTCTGTGTCTGAAATGTGTGGAGGACAGTTAAGTTTGGATAAGCCCTCAGTGGAACATCCAATTCTTTCTCCCCTATTAATTTGCCTATATAATGTGTGCATTTCAAGTCTTTAGATGACAGAAAAAATGGAAATGTGTAGGTGGAATATGACATAGTTTATCCTCCATTTTTCCCCACATGATGCTGACAGAAATTAGGAGACTTCAGACACAGGGATCCAACTCTTTATCTTCATGTAACAGTGTAAAAAAAAAAAAAAAAACCCACATGTAACTGGTTCTGAGATTTTGGGTCAGTCTGCAACTGAAAAGCAATACAAATGTTTCCCCTTCCACACAGAATGACCGCTCCCCACTTAAAACGGGGGGGCGCCTTTTGCGTGGACGGTTGCAGCCCTGGATCTGGAGTGGCCCCATCAGCATAGGCTTTGCCTTCCCTCAGGTGGGATACCTGGAGGTCCCCGCCTACCCCAGTGAGTTGTCCAATCCCACCTGGGCGAAGCGTTGCCAGGGAAACCAGGCCAGGTAAGGGGAGGGATTACCTGCCCACACAATAGAGGGTGGATCTTAATTGTTAATCCTCACTTGGCTCCAGAGCTTCTCCCACCCTACCCACCCTCAGTTAATGTCTTCTTTTGCAGGTTAACTTTTCTTCACAGGTTTTGCAGGTTAACCTGTCTCCACAGGTATGTGGGCGCTGCTACGATAAGGTCGCTGTTAAAGGGCCGGAAAGGAATTTCCCTGCATTGGCAGGTTTCGCCTTTCCCGTAGCAAAACGTCACAACTTTGGCGGTATCAGGCCTTGGGCGGAATCCTTTAGTCCATCTTCCTCTTTGCGGCGGCGATACCAGGGTTCCCCGTTAAAGGGGTTTTTGAAGGGAGGCTTTGGCCGTACGCCGAAAGGTTGTCATTGCTCTCCCCTGCGGCGGCGTAACGGGGGCGGCTATCTCTGCTTGAACATATGTTCTCCAGAGCCGGCCCATCCCCCCCCACACACACTGGATAACCCTGATGCTCCCTAGGTCCCCGGCTGGGGACTAGGGAGGGAGAACACCCAATGCCTGAGCCAAGGTCTACCCACATTTGAAATTTAATAAAGTTGTGGCCAATTTAATCCCATAGCACGTTGTCTAGAGTCGTTATTCCACATGACGGGGGGGACCACTCAGGATCTGGGGACTCCGCCTGTCCACGCAAAAAGTCTAGTAGCCACTCTCCATTTCATACATATGGTTTTGTAAAGTTCCTCTTCAGAAATATATCTTCTTTGATCAATTTTTCACTGAATACATCACTAAATTTGGGCTTGATACTTTTTGAAATAACTTAATTGCTTTTAACGTTTCATTCTTAGTTGTGAGTGTTACATTAAGCACATTAAGATGTTGAGGGACATTTTTTAAAAAACTGTTATCTGTGAATCACCATCCTACTGTGCCCTGTCAAGCCTTTCATAAATGCTTCAAACAATCTGGAATGTGAGAATATTTCTCCTTCTGAAATGCCAGCCTGAGTGATGGCAATACATTTTTATTATTATTACAGGGTTTTAGGATGCCCTTTCCTCATTAAATCTGAGAAGAAGAAAAATGGAAATTGTCACGTAGAGCATGTATTAATGGGAACGGGAAAAAAAGTAACACCAGACATGCATTAAATAGCTTTGGCTTCCCATCAGGCTAGCTTGATGGTAGGGAAAGCCAGTATTATCGGTATAATCTTGCAGATAAGAACAGGCCTTTCGCCCCCACGTAACTCACCTTGATACTACAGGAAAATGGTGGGTTTTGCACATTATTGACTTGGAAGACATCTTTGTGAAATGAAAATAATAACAAGGGCTTTCTTCAGCTGGAACTCACTGGAACTCAGTTCCGGCACCTCTCAGGCAGGCACCAAAACCATTATAAAAGAGCAAGGGAAGTGTTATTAGTGAGTTAAAGCACCTCTTTTTCTAGAAAAATAGCACTGTGCCTTAGTCTCCCCCCACATCTCTTAGAGCCCCTTGAGGTTCTCCTCTAAAAAGGTAAATGGTAAAAGGACCCCTGACCATTAGGTCCAGTCGTGGCCGCTTCTGGGGTTGCGGTGCTCATCTCGCTTTACTGGCCGAGGGAGCCGGCGTACAGCTTCTGGGTCATGTGGCCAGCATGACTAAGCCGCTTCTGGTGAACCAGAGCAGCACACAGAAACACCGTTTACCTTCCCACCGGAGTGGTACCTATTTATCTGCTTGCACTTTGACGTGCTTTCGAACTGCTAGGTTGGCAGGAGCAGGGACCGAGCAATGAGAGCTCACCCTGTCGCGGGGATTCGGACTGCCAACCTTCCGATCGGCAAGTCCTAAGCTCTGTGGTTTAACCCACAGCGCCACCCGCGTCCCCTACAGTTCTCCTCTATTTTTGACCATAATTAGATGCACACACTTAAACCCAGCTTAGCTATACAATTATTATATGATTGCTGTCACAATTGTGTAGTTTTTAGTAAATAAAAATACTCATATCTCTTCCAGCTTGGACTACATGTTTGGTTACAAAATGTTATGGTGTGTGCTCTCTTCCAGAAGATGTGCTCCTATTCAGTACTCCACCCAGTCATTGTGACCAATCAGAGCTTTGCTTCCACCTTGAAGCTCTGATTTTGTTATACATGCACTTTACATCTGCAAATCCTGGGGTTCCTGCAGACCAGGCAGATACCTCAATCTTCTTTCCCAGTGACCCCATTTTGGTTACAGTCCTGTCAGCATGCAGCAAATGAGTTAGATATTAGGAGTGATAGTCAAGTCTCAGCATGTTTTATTGGATCTTCAGTTGCTGACAAATGAAGATGTGGAGAGGGTGCTTGACACAAACCATACAATAGCCTCCACTGTCCACTTTGTCTTGTGTTAGGATGCAGAGGATTCGTGGCTTGGGTGCTAATAATAAATAATAAATATTGCTTCTCTAAAGGAGAGTAACTCTCTGTAATGAGAGCTGGCTGTGGTGAAGCTTCCAGTGAGAAAGTCTCCGCTGAATTCTTGTGATCAAAATTATTATAGACCATTATCTAGTAATATGGCATCAAGGAACTAGATGCAGATTTCTTAATGCTCCTATGCACCCTTACTCAAAAGTAAAGCCCCAATCAGCATGTATACAGGATTACAGCCTGCAGTATGGTTGGAAAAGCAGGCTGGTTGCAGGGTGTCCTTACTGAGATGTATTGGTAAATCATTTGGTTGCACCTTTACGGTCCAGAGTTCACATGAATTGATACCTCAAGGACCACATCTTTCCACATGAAGCTACCTGGATTCTGCATTCATCATCTGAGGCCCTTCTTTGTGTGCCTCCTCCATGAGAGGTCCAAAGAGTGGCAACACCAGAACAGGCCTTTTCTGCAGTGGCCCCCTGTTTGTGGGATGCTCTCCCCAGGGAGTTTTGGCTGGCACCTTCATTATACAGTGGTACCTCAGGTTACAAACACCTCGGGTTACAAACACTTTGGGTTACAGACTCCACTAACCCAGAAGTAGTACCTCAGGTTAAGAACTTTACTTCAGGATGAGAACAGAAATCGTGCAGTGGCAGTGGGAGGCCCCATTAGCAAAAGTGGTACCTCAGGTTAAGAACGGTTTCAGGTTAAGAACAGACCTCTGGAACGAATTAAGTTCGTAACCAGAGGTACCACTGTACACCTTTAGGTGCCAGGCAAAAAACACTCCTCTTTAACCAAGCCTTTGGCTAACTGACATCTGATGCTCTTTTAAAATGCGTTGGAGGAGGGCAGGAATATTGAGTTGTTCTTTTAATTTTTATTATGGATTTTGTGTTTTTATGTGTTGTGAACTGCCATGAGACCTGCAGGTACAGGACAGTATACAAAATTAATAAATAGTTGTAGTACCAGTAACAATAGTCCTTTGTATATATGTTTTTTTAAAAAATGGCACAAATTCCCTCCATAAAGAAAGACATGAGGTTTTGGTCATGCTTTATTTAAGGCATGTATTTTTCTATTCACAGCAAGTGTTTCCTCTCCTATGGAAGCATTGTGCCAAAGCCCAGAGACAGGTTTAGCACCTCAGGGAGAACTAAGCCAATGTTATATCACATTCCTACTGAGGAAGTGTGCTTAAATAGCAAATCTGGAAGGGAAGAAGAAAAAACACCTGCAAGTTAAAATGTGATGGGAAATAATGAGAACTCAGAATCAATTTGAGCAAGTACTGTGTGAAGTAATGAGGAAGGAATACTATAATTTTTTTTCTCCATGGGTAATAACCCCCCCAAATACCCTAAGCTACAATCAAGGTAAGTGATTCTTGCATCAGACATGTGACATTTTTGCATGTGTGAGCTTTCATGTGATCCGTTTGTCTACAGTTAGTTTTCCGGGTCATGTAGCCAGCATGACTTAACCTCTACTGGCCAGAATGCCACAGCGCATGGAAACGCTGTTTACCTTCCTGCCACAGCGGTACCTATTTATCTATTTGCACTGGCATGCTTTTGAACTGCTAGGTTGGCAGGAGCTGGGACAGAACAACGGGAGCTCACCCCGTCGCAGGGATTCGAACCGCTGACCGCAGCAACTTTTTCCAGCTGTGGGCTGGTCCACCGTCCCTCAGACCATGTGGTGGGCCGGACTATATTTCGGGGGGATGGATGAATTCCTATGCCCCACAAATAACCCAGAGATGCATTTTAAACAAAAGGACACATTCTACTCATGTCAAAACACACTGATTCCCAGACCGTCCGCAAGCCGGATTGAGAAGGTGATTGGGGTGCATCTGGTCCCAGGCCTTAGGTTGCCTACCCCTACCCAAGAGGCTTAGTGGTTTAGACCACAGCGCCACTGGCATCCCCCTAGATTTCATGTGATACCCATCTATCAATGGCATATGGGGGCTGTTTCATGAGGTAGCTACTGGATTACCTCATCCTTGCATAAAACTAGATGCAGAGATTAGCATGTTAAATAAGCCTAGGTATCAGTTCTCATGCTAGGTTCAAGGGATGGGGGAGTGAATCAAATGTTGTGATAAAAGTAAAGCTGATGGGCATAAACTATTCCCCTATGGACAAAACTATAATCACAAAGAGGAATTGGCATAAGACTCAGTGAAATCCTCTTCCATCGGTCCCCATTCAGCTCTTGGCTCACATATATGAGTGCTATAACAGGGTGCTCTCACTCATTATCTCCTGCGGGTTACTAGAGCCTTGAGTGCCCAACACTATTCAGAGACCAGATTGTAGTACAAGCTAGAAGTTCAACAAAAATCAATAAAGAACAATTACCTCAAAGTGGATCCAACTGGCTATAGTGCATAAATACGAAACACCAAATATGGGCCAACAGAGGGAGGAGATGAGCAAAGAACAAAATAATTTGCACACACAACATTCCCAACTCATGGCAGCACTCTCATCATCCCCTCTAGTCTCCCAATCAGATTTTTCCCCCCATTTTGACTGGCAATCTCCGATCGGCAAGCCCTAGGCTCAGTGGTTTAGACCACAGCGCCACCCGCATCCCCAAAACCTCTTACACCAGTGCAATTTTTCTAGGAAAAGAGGTGCCGGGACCCACCATGAACACCTCCCTCATTCTCATAGAATGGTAATGGCACCTGCCTAAGAGGTGCTGGAACTGAGTTCCAGTGAGTTCTGGCTGGGGGGAAGCCCTGCTCTCACCCACCCTAGTGAGAGCCAGCATGGTGTAGTGGTTAAGAGCGGTGGACTCGTAATCTGGTGAACCAGGTTTGCTTCCCTGCTCCTCCACATGCAGCTGCTGGGTGACCTTGGGCTAGTCACACTTCTTTGAAGTCTCTCAGCCTCACTCACATCACAGAGTGTTTGTTGTGGGGGAGGAAGGGAAAGGAGATTGTTAGCCGCTTTGAGACTCCTTAGGGTAGTGATAAAGCGGGATATCAAATCCAAACTCTTCTTCTTCTTCTACGCTACCTACCAGCTGTAATCAGAAATTTTCAGCCACTTTCCAAATGCACAAATACCCTCCATGGCTAACAGAGAGGGGGAGGGGAGGGGGAGGGGAAACACAATAGCCAATCAGAGCCTCCAGAAAATTTCCTACCCCACATCACAATGGAGAAGTGGTAGATAGATAGATAGATAGATAGATAGATAGATAGATAGATAACACTGTTTTATTGCTCTTAGGGTATATTTTTGTCTTAATGCAAATTGTTTTTCCATTGTAAACAGTGTATACCACATTGAGTTTTAAAAGATATTAAATGTTTTAAAAAACCTTTTAAATTGGTGGTGGAGAATTTATGGCAAATGGAACTATCTTGGACCTCCAGAGGGTCCATTTTAGCCTATTAGGCTGTTTTCCCCAAACAATGGGGAAGTGGTATAAACCCAATGCTGTTGCCTAGAGAGCAGGCAGGATTGTAGCTTTGCTGGTGGGCAAGAGAAGCACAGCGAGGTGCCGCGACCAGAGTTAATAGCCCCCATGCAACTTCCCCAGCTGTGTTTCCTCTTGTTGGAACACTGAAGCTATTCATGCCACGCTTCTCCCTGAATGGGCGAAAGATTAAAGTCCCACCCCTCCCGCCAGCCAAGTGTCGGGAGAGCAGCAAACTCCATAAAGGGAAATAATTTCTTCCAGCTTATTCAGTCATCTTCCTGCTCTGCTATGTCTCCACTTTCATTTCCAAATTGTTCTCATAAATTTGCATAATAATAGTTTGCAGGCAGCCAGGTTTTAAAGACAAGGAAGCTCGTGCATAAATTTGTGTCCATTTTAAGTGGACCCCACTTTAACTAGGAAGACTAGAAAGCTGGGGCTTTCATTGTGAAAAGTTCTGTGCCAGATACTTGTAGGTGCTCAGCATATGCATTCCTACTGACGCTGCTCAACATCTGGTGAAAAAGAAGAGCTTTTTTGCAATAGGACTTTAAACCTAAAATGCTCTGGTTAGGGAAGAGGGAGGAAAAGAGATGTTACTGGGTGGGGTGTCTAATCATTTTACATCTCGCCGCTCTTGTTTTATTGCAGGCGACTCAGTGGCATCTGGTGCTGGCAACAGACAGAGGATGGATGTTGGGCCATTCGGTCTAGAGATATTTAATTGATGGGCTGATTCAACTCCTATTAAACCTAGTGAGGGGAAAAAGGCTGCATTGGGCCCTGACAGCATCATAATAACAGCACATTAGTATTGCCTACAAATGAGATTTGGTCACCAGAGCATGAATGCTTTTAGAATGCTTTTATGGGGCTTTGTCTAGTGCACTTAGCATGTACATAGAGATGCCAATGACATTCTAAGTATCTTGACATTGATAATAAAACACACTAAAACAAAATGGTTTGGCCAAACAGAATATCCAGACCAGGCTTTTACTGCCAATTTCTATCTTCATTTGTCAGCGCAAACATGGCTATCACTCATCTTGCTTGACTCTCACAATCTGTGTCTGCATCTCCCATGAATGACTCAGGCATAGTGACATCATTTCTTTGATGGCTGTCATATTCCTTGACTTCTGCCCTTGAACTATGGGCAGCCTCTGTGTCTATGTCTTACCAATACCCACTGAGATGCGCTGTGGCCAGGTGTTCAGGTTGACTATGGGGCATCAGCCTGTGTAAATATCAGTTGATCTTTTGCGCATTTTCCAAATTTTCACAGATGGAAGCAGGAAAAGCCCTAACCTTATAGAAAGGGCTGCCTCCTTCCATCACAAACTGCAGAAGGCACTAGTCAAGCTCCTATTTGCTGCATTCATTTGTTCTTGAAAAAGCTTTCCCGGCACTGTTTTATAAGAGCAGGATCCGATAGCCTCTGGCAACAAGCAATTCATAAAAAAAGAATTGGAAGGGACCCTGAGGGTCATCTAGTCCAATTCCAATGTGGGAATTTTTTGCCTGAGGTAGGGCTTGAATTTATGACCCTGGGATTAAGAGTCTCGTGCTCTACCAACTGAGCTGTCCCAAGCAATTGCATGCAGTTGAGTGAGCAAGCTGGTGGAGGAGAAGAAGAAGAGTTTGGATTTGATATCCCGCTTTATCACCACCCTAGGGAGTCTCAAAGCGGCTAACATTCTCCTTTCCCTTCCTCCCCCACAACAAACAGTCTGTGAGGTGAGTGAGGCTGAGAGACTTCAGAGAAGTGTGACTGGCCCAAGGTCACCCAGCAGCTGCATGTGGAGGAGTGGAGACGCGAACCCGGTTCCCCAGATTACGTGTCTATCACTCTTAACCACTACACCACACTGGCTCTCTTTTAAGGAGGGAGGGGATGTCAATCTACTATGTTTAGCATAGAAAGCAGTCATTGTCCACAAGCCCCCAGAAGGCTAATGTGAGCTCATTTACAAGCCTGTTTCAAAAGCCAAGGAGTTATATTTCTTTAGTTTAAATATATGCTAGAAAAAAAATAATTGTCCAGGAATCTGCTATCAGTAGTTTCAAATGAGCTCACCAGTATTTATTTATTTAGCTTGTTACTTAATTAGTATTCATTTTACAATCTCAGGGTGGGTTACAAAGAAATTAAATGCAAACAACCTAAGAAAGAGTACAGATAAAACATATATAGAATCAACTGCAACTCGGTCATAAAACATGTCTTATTGAGCCAGCAGAGCTCCTCACCAAAACAGAAACTAATGTTTGTGTCTCAAAAAAGCCCAAGAAAATGGGTGAATCAAAAGCTGGGATTGGAATATCAGCAGAGTCAGTGCCAGGATTGCATCCCGGAAGAAGACATTCCATAACTGGATTGCAACCATGGAGAAGAACTATTTGATGGCATGTCAACTTTGTCAATTTTTTCTCCTTGGCTGAAAACTCTGCTCTTTAGATCTGTCCTGTTCATTGCTCTCATGCTGGCATGTATCAGGGCAATAAGCAGGTAGATGAAGATGGGTTGTGATGACATCAAAAGCAGAGTCAAGGGTTGGCAGCTCCTTCAGGGACAGTACTAAAAAGTTTCATTGGGTAGAACTCAGTGGGGAGGGGAGGGGTCTGGCCAACTGCCTCTGACCCTCCCTCTGTCCAGGCAAGAGCCAAGGAGGTGGCATAGCTGGTAGTCTGGATTAGATTTCTTTGTGGTTCCCACCCATTCCCCCCCCCCCCCCGCAAGGGAACTAACTCCATCTACCTTCTTCAACCAATTTCATTTGCTCTGGTACCACCCCCACCCCACCCCGATCTGTCTCAAGATCCTAGCACCTTCCAAAACAGAGCCATACTTTTGCTCTCTATCCAAATTGTCATTGCAGGGCAGATCTGATATGGCAAACAGTCCTTTGATGGTTCTTGTTGGTAATCTTACTGGTGAAGCCCAAACATTTGTCTCATGTTGCTCCCACAATTCGCTACCCAACTAAATCTGAAATACATTGTACTTTAGGAATATGCACACTTCTGAAATACACAGAAAACCTATACACAGTATGGTTTTTCATGGCCCAGATCAGATCACAAGTTTAGAATTGATATGTGTTGAGATATACATACATACACTGTAATACATCGAGATTGAGTGCCCAGATGGGGCGGCGATAATAGGCAATATTATGTACTATATATATATGTCACCCAGATTTGAGCATCTGCACATGGCTAGAGTATTAAAATGTTCCATGTTCACCAGAGTAGAGATCATTATAACTCTATGAAAAACCCAGATAATCAAAGAGATATGTAATGCTTTCCAAGCTATGGAAGCCAAGGTCTATTAAACTTCCATAATTAGCAGTCATTTATTAAGAATACATTTCATAATTTTTTGAAAATCACTTTTTACATAAATAGCAGGAAAGCACCCAACCAGATTAATAGCTCTGTGCATTCTTGCCAAGGTTCCTGCTTAATTAAAACTTCGTCTTTTTCGTACAACAAATGAAAAGGAAAAATTATACGCTAATGCAAGGATTTTTTTAAAAAGGGGGAAAAAATCAAAAAAACTTTCTCTGAAAGTAATAAACCTTCTGTTCGCTGGGTTTATGAATAAGCATAACTTTTCTATTGGTAAACAGTTTCCATATTCCAATTAGGGTGACTTAAAGCACAGTTTTGTTGCTAACATGTAGGTTTCTTCTGTGGTGAAACACCATGCGGATTTCAACAGTAGCAATCATATACAGTAGGGGCTGGTCTATTTGGATGAATGAAGTACTGTCATACCAACCCCCAGGCTGTGCTCAGCCAGTCCCTCCACAAGCAGTCAAAGGGGCAGCCCTGGCTGTCAGCTTCCTCCTCTTTAATTGAAGTGTTGACCCTTGCAGAACTCAGCAGGGAGGTGGATGGCAACAAAACCAGAATTAGTTGGCTCTGTCTGTAATTGGCTGCTTTGGGTCTCCTTGCTTTCCATCCTACCAGTCCCAATGGGTACCAGACACCATCATTTATTTTATTTCATCATTCCTTACAGTCCTTTTTGGCAGATCAGGATAACTATTCCTGTTTTGTGGGAGGTGGGGGAATCTCAGGCCAAGAGAGAGAATTTTCAACAACAACAATTTATTTATACCCAGCCCAACTGACTGGGTTTCCCCAGGCACTCTGGGCTGCTTCCAGCACATATAATCACATAATAAGATATCAAAATTTTAAAAACTTCCCGATACAGGGCTGCCTTCAGGTGTCTTCTAAAGGTTGTATAGCTCTTTATCTTGACATCTGATGGGAGGAAATTCCACAGGGTGGGAGCCTCTACTGAGAAGGCCCTCTCTGTCTGGTTCCCTGCAACTTCACTTCTCACAGTGAGGGAACAGCCAGAAGGCCCTCAGAGCTAGATCTCAGTGTCTAATGCCACTTCAGTCAAGGAGTGAGATTCACCTAATCAACTCCTTCAGTGGAAGCCCTGTGTGAGAACTTCTGCTTGTGTAAAGAGACTTTTCACCCTCTCCACTGCACACATCCCCCATCTCAATTGGCTCTGGAAAGGTGTTGGGAGAACCCTCAAAACAACACAGTTGTGATGATTGGAAGAGCACAATGTTGAATTCTGTTGTAGGTCTTGTTGAGTAGCATTTCTGTCACAGGTGGAACACTCCTCCCTAAGTACTGAATTTTTTAAATAAAAAATGGAGTTGGAAAGTACATTAGAGATCATGTATTCCAATCCCCTGATTGGTGTAGCATCTACTCAGGGAGAAAGTTAGGCTACAAAGAATCTCTCTTCCTGGCACATAGTTTTCAGTGTGGAGGAACTATTATGCAGTGGAATATTCCATTACCTGACCCACACACCCCTGGAGCGGCGTAGTTCAGACTCAAGTTTACCATCACTGTGAAAACTATGCAAACAATTTTGAGAACTATCCCTTGCTGCTAAGGTGAGGAAACTTTGGTCCTACAGTTGCTACTAGACTACAGCTCCTATAAGTCCTAGCTAACTTGGGCAATGGTCAGGAATGATGAGACTTGTAGTCGAACATCAGGAGACTCCTAGGTCATCCCTGACCTAATGAGTTTCCAAAAAAAATGAGCATAGCTCACAAAGAACAATCCTAACCTTTTGATGCAGTGAGTTATAGAATGAAGCAGGAGACCAGTTCATAGAGTGAGACTGAAAGCTTTTTCTCTGACTAGGACAGGAAAGGGCAGGCTCCAAGCTTGCAGATCTACCTTGTTTGCTAGCAGAATCACAAGACTTACCAATCAGAGCCAGATGCAAATGACATACAGGGAGAATGTCAAAAAATGTTAAAGCCTAGGATTCTGTTTTCAGTACCATAATGGAACTCAACTGCAAAAAGCCCTGGTTAGCTTTCCTCATTTGAGTAGCCTAATTTAAGTGGAGAAAGTCATTTTGTCGCTGTGATTGTTAAACAACTAGGAGTCAATAAATCTTTGGTGATCTACTATAAATCATGGGGAGTTCTACCAGTAGATTCTGATCTATATTCTGCCCATCCCTGATCTAGCACAACACAACCTTCCCTTGGTGAACTATAAAATAGAAGCTGTCCTGTCCTGTCACACACAAACACCCCCCGCACCACCAGACAGTTTTATTTGGCTGTTATTTGCGCAGCCTAAAATAATACATTGCAGAAGGACATTCCTTCATTTATAGTGATTTCATGTCTCCCTTGGTCTACTGGTTTTTATTCATAAACCCAAATATGCCCTTATCCAATATTGATTAAGATCAAGACAAGGTGACTAAGGAAGGCAGTCATGGATGAATACATAAATGTGAAAGTATTTGCTGTTGTGGATGCTAAACATTTCACATATGCTTGCAATCACATTTTTCTGTTGTTGCTTTTAAAGAAAAAAGTGTGGGCCATAGGCAATTATATTATTATTAGCTGTACAATGAGCAGGCAGGAGTCAGCCATTAAAAAAAACACAGTTTGTTTAAAAGGATACATTGATTAAAAGCACCAGCTGAATATAACACTGATTAAAAGCAGCAGCTTCGATAACAGCAAGTGTTTACATGGAAGCAAAGAGGCAACATATGGCATGATCCATCTTTTTAGATGTGTGTGGAGAGAGACCTCCATAGGACTCAGTAGAACCCTGTTTCCTCTCTTTTCCCTTTCAGTGTACTGGGGGAGAGGAACAGACGGGAAACAAAGGGACTGGAAAGAGTGCAGAAAGAGAAATGGTTCACAAAACTATTAAGTTTTACTGTAGTCTAAGTTGTTTGGCGATGATGATGATGATGATGATGATGATATATTATTTATACCCAGCCCATCTGGCTGGGTTTTCACAGCCACTCTGGGTGGCTTCCAACAGAAGAGTAAAAATACATTAAAACATCAATCATTAAAAACTTTCCTAAACAGGGCTGCCTTCAGATGTCTTCTAAATGTCAGATAGTTGTTAATTTCTTTGACATCTGATGGGAGGGCGTTCCACAGGGCAGACACCACTACCAAGAAGGCCCTCTGCCTAGTTCCCTGTAACTTTGCTTCTCGCAGTAAGGGTACCACCAGAAGCCCCTCAGAGACCTCAGTGAATGATGGGAGTGGAGACGCTCCTTCAGGTATACTGGGCCAAGGCCGTTTAGGGCTTTAAAGCTCAGCACCAACACCTTGAATTGTGCTCGGAAACATACTGGGAGCCAATGTAGGTCTTTCAAGACCGGTGTTATGAAATGCTGTGGTCCTCCTTCAGGAGTAAACTCAAAACTTTTAATTTCTGAAAATCCTGATGGAAGACCGGTACAGCAGGCTATGCTATGGAGGAAGGAAGACTCTCAACCTTTCAATGTGATTCCACAGCCAGCTGCAGGGAGAGGAAGAGAAGGGTAGCTGGGGTTGGTGGGTAGGTGGACTCCCTTTGGAGACATGTGTGTGCCAGCCTGACATGATTATTCATGAATTATGCTGGCTCTGTGGTGAATGGGTCCAGAATGTGATGTACAGGTTGACAAGGCATATCAAGCCCTTTGATCATTATTCTTCCTTGCTCATTTGTGGGGCAACAAACGTCACCATCAAGAATAACTATGAGCATATCATATCTGACTGCAAAACTCTGGAGAAGGTGGTGAAGTAATGAGATGCCTGACAGACAGACTGTCAACAGGTAATTGTATTTCCATACTAGAGAAGCTTTTCTCTGTTTAATTTGGGCCAGCTGACTGTTCGTGAAATGCAGCAAGTATTGTTTCAGTGAAACATCTATTTATACCTTTGTTAGCTACAAGAAGACCTCCAAGCGGTTCTTTTGAGTACAACCAGCTCTTTGGTTACAGCCCGTTGCCATTTTCATGTTTACATGACTAATGCCCTTCTAATAAATATTTTCTGTTACTTTCCATGTTTGTCCACTGCCTGCTATAAGCCTCTAGGTGACGTATTATGCATTCCTTCCAACATTTCTCTGATGAAAATAGGGATGTCCATAATAATAATAATAATAATAATAATAATAATAATAATAATAATAATTTTATGCCCTGCCCATCTGACTGGGCTGCCCCAGCCACTCTGGGCAGCTTCCAACATATATAAAAACATAATAAAACATTACACAAATCTTCCCCATACAGAGCTGTCTTTCAAAGGTTGTATACTTACTTATCTCCTCAGATTGGGGGTAGCAGAACTCCATACCCTCCAACATTTCTCCGATGAAAATAGGAACATCCTAAGGAAAAGCGGGATCAAATCAGAAACTGGGATGGCTTCTGTAAATCCAGGACTATCCCTGGGAAAAAGGGACACTTGGAGGGTCTGTGTTTACATGACTAATGCACTTCTAATGAATCTTTTCTGTTACTTTCCACATTTGTATGCTGCCTGTTATAAGCCTCTAGGTAACATATTATGGGGGTTTCCTATGCATTATTAATGAAAAAGCTTCTTAATTATTGATGGCAGTTGATTCAGTGCCCCTCTGGCTTCTATATTTGGCCTTTTGTTCATTTAACTAATAATGAAAGAGCATAAGATCCCACATGCCACAAATGGCAAGCAAATTATTGCTTTGAAAGCAAAGATAGATAATTGAGATAACTTACTCACCTCTACATTATCACGAGCTATTGCAGAGAACTGTTGTAAAACACAGATGTGCTCTCCACTCCTATCCCACAGACGTATAAGGTAGCTCCTTAGGAGCTCAATGAACCATATTGTTTTGTTACTTTCATGGGATTATAAATACAGTGTACTAGAGGTGCATGTAATTTGAGGTGGCAGGTCCCTGTACAGGGCCGTCTTACCCATAGGCGCTAGGGGTGCAGGGCACCTGGGCGTCAGGCTCTCAGGGGCGCCAGGCCGAGAGTCCAGGGCCCGAGAGTTGAGTTCGGGGAAGAGCCCACCCGTCGGTCAGAGCGCCACAGCGGCCTCTTCTGCTTCGGGCGGCTCTGCACTGCGAGTTTGGGGGTGACTGAGCCAGCGAGATGCTGAGGCGGCCAGCTGGCCAGCTCTGCCCTCCTGCGCGCCTGGGACTGGGCAGCCTGGGGATGAGGGTGCTCGGCAGATCTTTGTACCCCGGCGCTGCATATGCTTAAGACAGCCCTGCCCCTGTACATTGCTAGTGGGCTGCATTTGTCTTGGGGAATCACAGGGTTTGCTGGTCTGATTCAGCACATTTCAGATGTGAGTCTACTTGTATTAGAACAATGAAAGAGAAGTTTGATCAAGTGGGAGTTTGGAGCTGCAAGGATCTTCTCCATTACATATGCTGATCTTATCCTGGAACATTTCTGCATAATGAAAATTTAAATCACCAGCCAGTGTCTCTCCATGTTCCTACATATCTTTTAAAGATTAAATTTTCTAAGGACTTTAACAGAGAGTCACTGCAGTATTGTGGCTGGCATGTCAGGTTAGGGCCTGAGAAGACCAGGGTTCAAATCCATGAAGCTTACAGGGTGGCCTTGGGCAGTCACACTCTCTCAACCTGACGTACCTCACAGGGATGTTGTGAGTATAAAATGGGAAGGCAGAGAACCATGCACACCACCTTGTGCTCATTGAAGGAAAGGGGTGTGTGCAAATGTAACGCCAAATTAGAGCAGGAAAAGAAATGTTGACACAAGCAGTTACATTTCATACCATCAAACATTTCTCTGAGGAAAAGTTGTTGTTTAGTTGTGTCCGGCTCTTCGTGACCCCATGGACCAGAGCATGCCAGGCACTCCTGTCTTCCCCTGCCTCCCACAGTTTGGTCAAACTCATGCTGGTAGCTTCGAGAACACTGTCCAACCATCTCGTCCTCTGTCGTCCCCTTCTCCTTGTGCCATCCATCTTTCCCAACATCAGGGTCTTTTCCAGGGAGTCTTCTCTTCTCATGAGGTGGCCAAAGTATTGGAGCCTCAGCTTCAGGATCTGTCCTTCCAGTGAGCACTCAGGGCTGATTTCCTTAAAAATGGAGAGGTTTGATCTTCTTGCAGCCCATGGGACTCTCAAGAGTCTCCTCCAGCACCATAATTCAAAAGCATCAATTCTTCAGTGATCAGCCTTCTTTATGGTCCAGCTCTCACTTCCATACATCACTACTGGGAAAACCATAGCTTTAACTATACGGACCTTTGTCAGCAAGGTGATGTCTCTGCTTTTTAAGAGGCTGTCTAGGTTTGTCATTGCTCTGGTGAAAAGAGGGACTTCCTATTCAATACTGTATTGACCCGAATATAAGCCACATTCCCCCCCCCCCAATTCCAACTGAAAAGTTAAAATGTGGCTTATATTCGGAACCAAGTGTTGCACACCCACCTCCCAGCACTACTACCCTGAGGTGGGGGGCAGCCTGTGCTCGACACCCCCTTCTCGAAGCTGGTGCTGGAGCTCGGTTTTGAATGCACTGCGTGCCCGTCTCCCAGCACTACTGCCCTGAATGGGGGATGGGGGACAGCTGGCACCCGGTGCCCTGCTCTCCAAGCCAGTGCTGGCATTTGGTTTTGAGTGTGCTGCGTGCTCGCTTCCCAGCTCTACAGCCCTGAATGGGAGATGGGGCGGCCAGCTTGGGGAGGGAGTGCCAGGAGTCGGGAATGCTGGGAGGCACACACACAGCACACTCAAAACCGAGCACCAGCCCCACCCCACCCCACCCTGTTCAGGGCAGTATTGCCAGGAGGCAGACCGCACCCACAAATAAGCCTTGAATTTTAAAGGTGTGGCTTATATGCAGGTGCGTCTTATATTTGGGCCAATACGGTAATAATAATTATTATTTTATTATTTACACCTCAGCCATCTCACTGGGTTGCCCCAGCCACTCTGGGCAGCTTCCAACATATAGAAATGTAATAAAACATTAAATTTTTTTTATTTAAAAAATCCATGTACAGGGCTGCCTTCAGGTTGCATAATTACTTATCTCCTTGACTCACATAACTCCATACCCTCCAACATTGCTCCCATGAAAATAAGGACATCCTACCATATCCTCCAACATTTCTCCACTAAAAATAGGCATGTCCTAAGGAAAAGAGGGGTCCCATCAGCAGTCCATGTCCCTGGAAAATAGGGATACTTGGAGGGTCTGACAACTGCCCACTGATTTTCCTTCAGTATAAGTCATTTTTCTAAGTCTCAATGTACCCTCAGAGCCCTCAAACCATTCTCCAAGGTGTTCTGGTGAGCACTTCATTCCTTCTGGAGAAAGTCCAGGACTCTTCTCATCACAGGGCATTCAAAATTATCTAGAATTACATCTCTCTGCTCCACTCTAGTACAGAACCATTCACAATTCTGAGCCCTCTATTTATGGAGTTAACTTCATTCTTTTTCTCAGTAAATTTCCCGCTCACCTTGTAATCACTTCCGTCTTCAAGGTTAGTTCGTGACTCTGGTTTGCTACAGATTTCTCCTACTTGACAGTTGCACTCAGTCATGCGTTGAGCCTCTGTCTGCACCCTGCTCTTATATATCAGCAGGGGAGGACAGTTCAGACACTTATATCACATACCTCCCCTGAGCCAGTTCCACTAGATGCCCTGAAGTGGTCAAACAAACAAAAAATGTCAAGTGAGAAATCTATAGGAAGTAGCCTGAAAACGTTGGTTGCTTGGATTCCCTTTTTAATGTTTAGCTCCTTCTTATGATGAAAACCTGTATTTTCAGGAGTAGCTTTATGTACAGGAGCAACAAAATTATAGCCTCTTGCAAATATGTTTTAGTGATGTCCTCCATCGCTGAATTTCCCTCAGACACAGAGAAATCACCTCAATCATGTCTTTTGTTGGGTGGCAGAATTTTAATAATAAGTTCAATGGCAGCTTTCCCTTCAGCAATCAGTGGATGATTTATGGCATTTAATAGTCAAGTGAGAGTGATGCATCTTCCTAAGTAAAAGCATACAAGAAATACATTAGTGTTACATGATTAATACGAGGGCAGCTGGGGTTTTATATATATAGGAAAATAAGTGCTTGCTTTAAATTTAACACGGAATGAAATGTGTATTTTCTTTGCTAATAAATATACCTGCTGAATCACATCAAGTCAAGAAGGCAACAGTGCATACGAAGTGTGGCTTCAGAACTATCATCATGGCTCTATTAATGCATTTGCTTGATAACCAAGTGGAAAGGATATTGGAAATTACCCAGAGAAGTGATTTTCAGTCTGTGTTCCTGAGAACTCTGGGGTTCCTCAAAGGGTCATCAGGGATTCAACAATGGTAAAAGTGAATGAGTGTCTCCTGGCAGCTGCAGACAATTGACCTCTTTTTGGTTGGTTGGTTGGTTGGTTGGTTGGTTGGTTGGAGACACCTTCATCTAAGGATCTTCATTTAACCAATTATTTTGCTGCTAATTTTTGGAATAATTTGGGATTGTGTTGAAATAACAGAGTGACAGAAAATTGACATTTGATTTCCAGATGGGGGAAAGCTTCTGTGGAGACATGCTTTGAAGGTTTATGACAATAAGTCTAGCCATATGATCCTGATCAGTTTAGAATGACCCAGAATAGTCTGACCAGTTTCCCAATTTGAGTCCTTATCTCAGCAAAGGTGTGTGCTAGGCAATATCAGGTAAAACAAAACTTGATATTATTACCTCCCAAAAATTAAACCTTCATTAATACACATACATTTTCCATTTCTGTGTCAATTAAATCTATTATACTTAAAGCAAAGGAGATGTGGTTTCATTGGGATTTGAGGGAGTGAGAGGACAGCACTGTGGCCTCATCAGGCTAGAGAGTTGTGTGTCAAGGCCCCTAAGCCACCCCCAGGAGAAATAAAGACACAAGGGCACGGAATTTTAGGTTAATGTCAATGGGCAAATTTAGGCCACAGAATGGTTACAGAATGTGAGTGGTATTGGCTTAGGCATTGGCAACAAGAGACTATATCTGACTCCTGCCCGCCTTGCAGGAAGTCTAGTAAGGGGAAACCACCAGTAGGGGGAGCCCCGCTGATGCGGATTGACTCGAGCCCCCCAGGGTTCCCAGTGGGGTCGTGGTATGGCCCTAGCCCCTCCCCAGGCTTTGGATGAGAGCCACACCCCAGATTCCTTTAACGGAATAACCTTAATCTTGGAGGGGCAGGTGATGGTGTACCTCCGCTCCCCCCCACATCACTATTCCAATGCCTAACTGCCATACCTTACAAAGTTGTGACGATTGCTACGAGGTAGGCGAAAACCAAGTGGCTGGTGCCAATTTGCCAAGTGGAAAAAAATCCTACCTGGCCCCTCAGTGGTGACCAACTAAAGTCCATAGAAAGGCCAATGACGCAACCTGAGAAAGGGTGGGAGGATGAGAGATCCATGGCACGAGGCTGGAAAAAAGGAAGCTACAGCATTGTGCCATGGTTTAAATTGGCCCCAGCCATGCCCCCAAGAGAGCTGATTGGCTGCAAGGCCCCATGGCGTGGCCGGGGTTGCCCCAACGTGACGCAGGATGCCGTCCTGTGCCAGTGCTGTGACGGGGAGGTGGAGGTGGAGGCGAGTTATGGGCCACCGGGCTTGCCTTACACTGGGGCTTCTGGGGCAGTGGAGATGTCTATGACTACAGTGGTACCTAGGGTTAAGAACTTAATTCGTTCCGGAGGTCCGTTCTTAACTTGAAACTGTTCTTAACCTGAAGCACCACTTTAGCTAATAGGGCCTCCTGCTGCCGCCACACCACTGCTGCACAATTTCTGTTCTCATCCTGAAGTAAAGTTCTGAACCTGAGGTACTATTTCTGGGTTAGTGGAGTCTGTAACCTGAAGCATCTGTAACCTGAAGCGTCTGTAACCCGAGGTACCACTGTAGTTCTAAGAGCTAGTACTTCTCGACCCATGTTCTTCTTCTGAATTCCTAACCTCATCCGCCAAAAGTTGGTGAATCAGAACCTAGGCTCATGATAATTTGAGGAGTAGGAATAGCTTATCCCAACCCAACCCCAATTCAGCTGAGGGCAGTTAACCCATTACAAGTGAAGAACTTCCATCTCCTGATTCTTGCAAGTCAAGCTGCCATTGAAGTCTCAGGAACAGACTGGGTGGTGTGTGTGTTTTCCCTTGGCCAATTGGCAGCAATGGTTGCAATATCCTGGTATTTCACGCCGTAATAGGGAGATAGATTATATGTCTCTCCCCCCATTTATACCGTTTTGATGTAATTATAACTCCTCTGTCTCAAAAACATTCATCATTTACATGGCAGCAAGTAGAATCTGCATTAACACTGTGACCGGGGAGGAGGGATAGCTTATGCCCTTATGGTTCTGCACTGCTAAGCACTTTAGGTTTTGGTTTTTTTAAGGGGGGAGGGGAAGAATCTGTCTTCTATTTTGGCCAAACTATAGGATAGGTTAATTTTGTTGAAACCTATTTTCAACAATATGTTAACATGTACGTTCTTCACAGACACACGCCAAAGAGAAATGAAAAGGAGAGGAACAAGAGTCTATTTAAAACTAAATGGCATTTTGGGCAGAGTTGTTTTTCAGCTGTGTTATACTTAGCACAAACAGATAATGGGTTTCTATTGAAATAAAAGAGGAATGCTGAGAGAATGGTTAATCCTAATGACATCGATGGTATGGTAATATCTTCAGGATTGTGTTTCAACACAGAGATGGATAATGTTATTTTTTCTCCCTCTAATGGAAAGAGCAGAGAGATAAAAAGAAAGCAAGGGGGAAAACCAACCCACCAACAACTCCTGTTTCGTTGCAGGATGTGATGCATTTAATTCTACTTAAAATACAGATAATTCTCTTCATAGCTCCTGAAGAATGGATGGTCATGTTTTCTGGTGTATTGACAAGGCAAGGTAATCCTAGGAGATTATTTTTTAGTAAATCATTAATCACAAAGCACAATAGCTTAAACTCTGTGGTAAACACAGGAGATGAGCCAAACAACCCAAATCTGTCATTGCTTTCCTGCCTCTGGAAGCCAAAAAGGTTTTTGTTTATTTCTGGTCCCAGAAGAGATTAATGTTTGGGAAATATTTGCTGTAAAGCCATGACGGCAGAGACTGATAACATGTATATACATTTAGGTAGCTCAATATATTTTGCTTTCCACCTGTGTCATCCCTGCGTAGACTCATTTGTTCCCCGCTCCCCAGCATTATAAAGGTAAAGAAATACAAGTTCATTTCAAAGGTACTACAGGGCCTTTCCCATCAGCAAGTGCTCAAAGAATCACATTGTAAAGTAACTGCAGTGACAGTTATTGTCACTAGTTGGCGCTATAGAGCTGTATAAGATGTACAGTGGTCCCTTGGTTCTCATTAACGCATTGGTTCCCAAACACCAAAAATCTAGAAGTAAGTGTTCCGGTTTTCGAACGTTTTTCGGAAGCTGAATGTCTGATGTGGTTGTCGGCTATTGTTTCCGGGGCGCCTGCACCCATCAGAAGCTGCGCCTTGGTTTTCAAACATTTCGGAAGTCAAACAGACTTCCGGAGCGGATTAAGTTTGGCACTTTTGTTCTATATATTTTTGTGTTTTGGTTTTTGAGGCTTTTCCAGTTAATTTGTTTTTGTGACTGTGGATCCCAGTTCAGCTACTGATTGATTGATTGATTGATTGACCGATTGATTGTGTGACTGTGGAAATGGATAAAAGCCCCACATCCAAACAATGACTAGTGCAGGTAAGAAAAAAAAAATAATTTTAATTTTAATCATCTACAATAGTGTCTTATTTTATAGTACAGTACATTGATTATTGGATGTGGATGGCGCTGTGGGTTAAACCACAAAGCCTAGGACTTGCCGATCAGAAGGTCGGCAGTTCGAATCCCTGTGACGGGGTGAGCTCCCGTTGCTCGGTCCCTGCTCCTGCCCACCTAGCAGTTCGAAAGCACATCAAAGTGCAACTAGATAAATAGGAAGGCAACTAGATAAATGGCAGGAAGGTAAACAGTGTTTCCATCTGCTGCTCTGGTTCGCCAGAAGCAGCTTAGTCATGCTGGCCACATGACCCGGAAGCTGTTCGCTGGCTCTCTCGGCCAGTAAAGCAAGATGAGCGTCACAACCACAGAGTCGGTCACGACTGGACCTAATGGTCAGGGGTCCTTTTACCTTTACTTTACATTGATTATTGCTTTCATTTTAGGGATCAATGGTCTTGTTATATAGTAAAATTCATGTTAAATCGCTGTTTTAGGGGTTGTTTTTAAAAGTATGGAACGGATTAATCCATTTTGCATTACTTTCTATGGGAAAGCACGCCTTGGTTTTGGAACGCTTTGGTTTTGGAACAGACTTCCGGAATGGATTGTCTGAGAATCAAGGTACCACTGTATATGGATCTGGTAATTGTAAAGTAACTGCAGTGACCGTTATTGTCATTAGTTGGCGCTAGTGATATTAGTTGTATAAGATGTACTGTACAAAGTACAGTGGTACCTCTGGTTATGTACTCAGTTCGTTCTGGAGGTCTGTTCTTAACCTGAAGCACCACTTTAGCTAATGGGGCCTCCCGCCGCCGCTACACGATTTCTGTTCTCATCCTGAAGTAAAGTTCTTAACCCGAGGTACTATGCCTGGGTTAGCAGAGTCTGTAACCTGAAGCGTATGTAACCCGTGGTACCACTGTAAAGTGCTCTTTGTTACTCTGGGATCCAGGGCTTTTTTCCCCAGCAGAAACTCATGGGAACTCAGTTCCGGTACCTCTCAGGTAAACAGCATTGCCATTCTAACAGAATGATGGAGGAGTACATGGTGAGTTCCGGCAGGTGTTAGAGATCTGTGTTTTCAGGATCCACCCTATTCTTGTGACTGTAATCTGCTTCAACAGTTTTTAATTCTGAATTTTAAATTGTCGTAACCCACCTTAGGTCCTGCTGCTGTAGGGTGGGCAATAAATTCTATAGATATGGACATAGATAATCATGGGCAGCAACCATTGACAACCTTATTCTCCATAAATTCATATAATTCCTTTTTAAAGACATCCAAGTTGATGGTCGCTACTCTTTCATGTGATAGTAAACGCTACAGTTCAGCTATGTGCTCCGGAGATGAGTAAACCTCATTTGTCCCAGTTTCTTCTTTGTTACCCTTCCCATTTTCTTTTGGGGTATACTTCCCTTTTCTATTTCAGCATTTGTCATGCCAAAAGTATTGCAAACCTTAACAAAATAATGTGTACGGGAATTAGAGGTAAGCTCTATGCCAAACTCCCGACTATAATTCTTTAGCACTGCATTTGGAAGATAGGGCAGTCTTCTCACCAGCATTTTAATACAGCAATTGCGCTGTGGCTCCAGAAGTTTCTGAGGTAAAGCATAAGATGTTTCTATAATGAAATAAGACATTGCTTCAAGTGAATTAACTTATGGGATGTTAAAGTATGCAATTCAGAAACCCGCCATCCTTCTAAGGCTGGAGTAATAGGGCCATCCCATTTTATAAAGAAAGCTTAAGTCAAAGCCATGGTGTGAGCTTCATGGCTGAGTAGAGCTTTGAACTGCATCTACTTCACCATAAACTCATGACCTATGGCCCATCCGGATGAATGCTACCCAGCACGAACATGTGGCAGCACCCCACAGTCTTGACAAGCCTCCTAGTTGTTGTTGTTGTTGTTGTTAATAATAAATGTATATACTGCCTGTACCCGCAGGTCTCAGGGTGGTTCACAGATAATAATAATAATAATAATAATAATAATAATAATAATAATAATAATAATAATAATGGTAATAATAATTTATTTATACCCCGCCCATCTGGCTGAGTTTCCCCAGCCACTCTGGGCAGCTTCCAATCAAGTATTAAAAACAATACAGCATTAAATATTAAAAACTTCCCTAAACAGGGCTGCCTTCAGATGTCTTTTAAGAAGAAGATAGCTGCTTATTTCCTTCACATCTGAAGGGAGAGTGTTCCACAGGGCGGGTGCCACTACCAAGAAGGCCCTCTGTCTGGTTCCCTGTAACCTCACTTCTCGCAATGAGGGAACCGCCAGAAGGCCCTTGGTGCTGGATCTCAGTGTCCGGGCTGAACGATGGGGGTGGAGACGCTCCTTCAGGTATACAGGATTGAAGCCGTTTAAGGCTTTAAAGGTCAGCACCAACACCAAATTGGTGCTTGGAAACGTACTGGGAGCCAATGCAGATCTCTCAGGACCGGTGTTATGTGATCCCGGCAGCCACTCGCAGTCACCAGTCTAGCTGCCGCATTCTGGGTTAATTGCAGTTTCCGGGTCACCTTCAAAGGTAGCCCCACGTAGAGCGCATTGCAGTAGTCCAAGCGGGAGATAACTAGAGCATGCACCACTCTGGCAAGACAGTCCAGTTAAAATCAGAATATAAACACACAAAACACAAAATACACTGAGGTCCAGCGCTGAGGGCCTTCTGGAGGTTTCCTCACTGCGAGAAGCGAAGTTACAGGGAACCAGGCAGAGGGCCTTCTCGGTGGTGGTGCCCACCCTGTGGAATGCCCTCCCATCAGATGCCAAGGAAATTAACAACTATCTGACATTTAGAAGACATCTGAAGGCAGCCCTGTTTTTAATGACTGATGTTTTAATGTATTTTTAATCTTTTGTTGAAAGCTGCCCAGGGAGGCTGGGGAAGCCCAGCCAGATGGGTTGGGTATAAATAATTAGTTGTTGTTGTTGTTACAAAAGCAACCCAATAACCCCACGACACATTTTAAAAGGGCATTGGGCATCCTGGTTTCCCTGTCTGCAAAAAAATGGAAGGTTTGTCAAGTATGTAGCAGGTTAAAATTTGGTCTGGTGAGCTCCTTGCTTAGTGTCACAGGGCTGACAGGAAGGGCATGTCATTCAAGGTCACAGTGAGAGACTCAAGGAAAGGGGGGGGGATACAAGGAGGCTGATAAAGCCAAAGAAAAAACTCTGTATAAACGAGTTGCTCAAACTGGCATGCAGATACCCCCCCCCCAGCCCCCTGAGTCAGGGCTCCTCCCCTGTAATCTTCTGCTACTGCGAGAACCAGGAGTCTCTCTCTGTGCCTGCCCGGCACATTGCTTGGCAACATGCAGCAGCCTTCCTCTTCTAGGAGTAATTGGGACCAGAGAACCACCAGCAGAGAAGCTGTCAAGATGGATCTGTGGGAAAGCTGCAGGGCGCAGCTTCCCTCTGTCATCTTTGTCGGAGCCTGCATCCAAACGGGAAGCATCTCTCTGTCCTGTTGCTGGACTACCTGCTTGCTTCTGCCTCTTCATGATCCCTCAAGGTTCCTTCTTCTAGTACCTCCCTGCTTGTCTCCTCTTCTGAGGTGTGGCCAATGTCCCACTACCAAGCTCTGGGATCTAATTCATCTTCTTCTGTCCCTTCTCTTGAGCAGCTTCTACCACTCTTCCTCATCCAACCAGTCCCTGATAGCTAGTGTCCAAGCAGAAGAGACCATCTGTGGGTGTAGATCTCCCATTAGGAGTTTATCTCTCTTTATGTGTTCCATCTTGAAGAAGGGGACTCACCACATTTTATTTTAATTTTAATTTTATTGGGTAAATTCAAAAAGTAATATGTCAAAGAATTTACAATGAATATTGAAAAGACCAGAGAAGGTCACAAATAACAAGACAAATACAGTAATAATTTTCCATTTTGATAAAATATTGATCATCTTCTGTTCTATTATTCTACATTTGTATCTTTATTCATGACTTCCCGTCTGCACCCAATGTTTATACCTTTTTAGAACACCAATTGTACTAAAATAAATTTCATGTTTCAATAAAGTTCTTCATATACCTAAAGTATTTTTTAAAAACTAAACCTTATATCTTATTTTATTTCCCACATTATATTATATTGTTTACACAGAAATCATTCAAATGCTACCATAGTTGCCACACCGTGATTGTAATTCTGTAAATATTTTTTAAACATGTCCCATTTTTTAGTAAAGCATTGATTGAAATTGCCTCTCAGTCTATTCGTCAATTGTGCCATCTCAGCATATTTTAGGAGTTTATTTAACCACTCTGATTTAGGGATCAGGGACTTACCACATTCTTGCCCAAGTTTCTACCTACTAGTACAGTTATCATTCTATCTTTTTTGAGATTGCATCCCAGTACAGCTTTCGACACTCTTTTGTTGACTATGAGGGCCACTCCATTTCTTTTATGGGTTTCTTGCCCACAGTAGTAGATATGATGGTCATCCGAACTGAATTCACAAATTCCCATCCATTTTAGTTCACTGATGCCCAGGATGTCAATATTTATTCTTGCCATCTCATTTTTGACCACATCCAACTTACCCAGGTTCATGGTTCTTACATTCCAGGTTCCTATGCAATATTTTTCTTTACAGCATATCCGCAACTGAATGTCCTTTCAGCTTTGGCCCAGCCACTTCATCAGCTCTGAATCTACTTGTACTTAACCCCCGCTCTTCTTCAGTACCATGTTGGACCAGCATGAGTTTGAAGCTACCAGCATGAGTTTGACCAAACTGCGGGAGGCAGTGGAAGACAGGAGTGCTTGGTGTGCTCTGGTCCATGAGGTCACGAAGAGTTGGACACAACTAAACGACTAAACAACAACTTCAAAGTACAATGATGACATCATTGGTCTAGTGCTACAGGGAAGAGTAGAATAACTGAGTTAAATCACTGGCAAAGTTTTATTTGGGAGCAGAGCCAACAAATGTACATTTCTGCCCATTACAAAACTCAGTAAGTAAATTAATGGGAAGAAATGAATGCTGAAAATTTAAAAGAATGCAGTACAAACCTAGTAATTTGGTCCTAGCCATTTAAAAGTTACAGTGCATATCCTGAAAGCGAATGGCTCGTGAGAAAAGTGGTTGGCTGAATTCATACTTGGAATAAAAACTTCAGATACTGGTGGTGCTTGGATTCAGAGTTGGAGTGGAGAAGATTCAAAACGCTTGCTATGACTGCAGAATGTGAACCCTGCTGTTGTAAATGTCAGAGAATACTATTTGCCACAAGGTTCAAAAGTGCATTTCTCTAGTACAAATGCTAACAGAATTGCCGGTGACACTGATCTTATAATTAGCAGACACAATGATCAGACAGCGGGTGGGGGGAGGAATTTAATTTGATTTGTTTTACAACCCAACAGTTTCTTTATTTTAATCATGTTAAGGGGTTGTTTCCCCCTCGATAGTCATATTTATGAATATATGTTGGCTATTAGTAGGGGATGATTCATCAAGCAATTTGTCATCGAAACAAGATTAACATCTTTGTCGTAATTCCGTTCATTAATCCAAGTTGTAATATTTTGTAGTCACATGTTATTTCACATGTTATCCGCTTTGAAATTTCTTTGCTTGAGGCGAAAAATGTGGGTGGGGGGTTTATTTCTTGTTTCTATCAGACCCAGGTGCTTCTCTGAATAGGTGACTGAAATCAGTCAGTCCCAACAAAATGGTGTTCCTTATGGCAGACGTCAGTTAACCAGTCAGCTGGGAGAGGACCTGGCCTTGATGGGATCACATTCCCTTTTAAGAGTAATTTCTTCATCTGGGGGCATTCCTGCACCCAGTGTTGTTCCTGGGTTCTCAGGTGGCCACTATGGCTCACAGTGAAATTTTAGGAAACTCCAGTTTTTCTCTCTCTCTCATAATACTCAAACCTAGGGACATCAGAAGAAGCTGAATACAGTGGTACCTTTGTTCTCAAACTTAATCCGTTCTGGAAGTCTGTTCCAAAACCAAAGCGTTCCAAAACCAAGGCATGCTTTCCCATAGAAAGTAATGCAAAATGGATTAATCTGTTCCAGACTTTTAAAAACAACCCCTGAAACAGCAATTTAATATGAATTTTACTATCTAACGAGACCATTGATCCATAAAATGAAAGCAGTAAACAATGTACCTCAGTCACACAATCAATCAATCAGTAGATGAACTGGGTTCCACACAGGCACAAAAACAAAACAAAAAGAGCCGCAAAAACAAAAACGCAAAATAAATAGCAAAAACAGACAGACCTCAGTGTAACACTCAAAACGGAAGTGTGGCACTCAATTTGGAAGTGTAACATTCAAAATGGAAGCGTAACACTCAAAATGGAGCATGTTTGACTTTCAAGAATAGTTTGCAGACCAGAACACTTACTTCAGGGTTTGCAGTGTTTGGGTTCCAAGTTGTTTGAGTACCAAGGTGTTTGAGAACCAAGGTACCACTGTAATGGAAGATTCCAGAAAAAAGATGAGAAAAACTACTTCTTCACATAGCACATAGTTAAACCATTTAAATTGCTCCCAGAAGAGTTGCCAGCATGAATAGCTTTAGAAGAGGATTAGACAAATTCCTGGAAGAGAAGGCTATCAATGGCCCTGGCCACAATGTTTATGCTCCACCTCTGGCTGATAACTTCATCAGTGTCAATCCTGCATTAAAGATTCCCATACGACGCACATCAAATATGGATCCCTCCAGGAAGTCAACTGGGAAGTTCAAGGGTCCATTAGACCCTGTTTGGACATATGGACAGAATATTTCCCCTTGGACCTCTTTACCTGGGCACCATGATACTTTGATCTGGAGGAGAGGAGGGGTAAGGTGATGGACTATATGGAACTGGCAGAAATGACTGGCAGAATCTGAGACCAGGGAGAAGAGCCGGTGGAGGAAGACTGGAAAAAGTTTAAAGATTATTTACGGAAATATTGTAAAATTAATGAATGCTAGAAAAATGTTGGAATGAAGTTATATGGCTTTAGTAGAAATGTTATAAGGAATTAAGGATAAATAGATTAATAGAGTATTAAAGGAAAAATAAGGTTAGAATGCGTTAAGATAATTATAGGATTGAAAACACTGGAAGATGGAAAGGAATTGCTGAAAAAATTAATAGAAGTGGAATACAAAAAGGGAGGTGTGAGGAGGTCGTGGAAATAAGTGAATGAAAGATAGGATATTGAAATTATTTGATGTGTTTTGAGTTGTGTTTGTTTTGTTTTGTTGGTTTAGTGTGTTGGTGTTATATTGTATTGTTTTTCTTTTTTGTAGTGTTTAAATTGTTGGAAAAAGTAATAAATATAATTTTTTTAAAAAAGAGAGGGGGGGGTAAGGCTTCTTCCTACCCACCCCTGATTAGACGAAGGATGAAACTCAAAGCCTTTTTCTGCCAACAAGTTGTGACAATTACTGCGAGGTCACCAAAATCTCCCAACCAGCCTAGTTGGTCTGCAGGCAAATTCCTTCCTGGCCCAAAATATGACCACTGAGTCACATCACAGCAAGGTCATACATACACACAGCCTGCTTACATCCAAGTGCTGCCAAATTTATACAGGGTTGGATGCCCGATGCTGACTGTGCTGCCGAAAGGCTTACCCAGGTGCATTTCCAAATTCACACCCTGCAGTCTGGACTCTGATGGGCCAAATCAAATTGAAGAGAAGTAGGGGAGTCCTGTCTCTCCCTGCAGCCATCTGGAGCTGATGGTGCCAGCCAGCCAGCCGCCCAAGAGGTTATTGTCCCCCCTCCAGTTGCCCACAGTTACACCAGGCCACAACTGCCACTGCCATCCAAAATGGTAAACAGTTTTGTGAATGTTTTTTGCTGAAAAGCGGTCCAGAAATTCAGTCAATTGAACCATCAAGTATTCCATATTGATGTGAAGATAAAGAAATCATACAAGTGAGAACTCTACATGATGAGATATCGGGGTAGAGTCCCCTGCTTATACATTACTAGTCCCAGAGGGCTACAGCTACAGGACATTCAGCGTTTAATTCTCATCTGCTTCAAAATAGATTTTCATTGGATACTCTGGGTGTATAGATTTGTCACTAGTGGCTCTGGAATGAGATGCCTAGAAATTCAAATAAATTAATGTAAATAAACAAGGGCAGCTTTTACACGGAAACTTCCAAGTTAAGCAATTCATTTAAGTTCCTTCCAAGAACACAAAACACACCATGTAAACCTGAACCCCCCACAAAAGGGATTTAACAGTATTTCTCATATTAAACTGATAGATGTCAAGGAGACGGAAGGAATAGATTGGCTATCCATTGAGTCAGGTTTCATCTCTCCCCATTATGCAATTTCAATTACCTTTTCTTATATTTCTGGCATATCAGTGACAAAGACACTGATAGTGCAGCCCTGTCAAGCTCTCCTTCCCTCAGTACATCACTTCTGACAAATCTGCAATCAATCTCTGTACTTTAAGAATTAATGTTCACTCTAACAAGAGACCAAATCAAAACATGGACAGCTTCCAGCAAAGCTATTTCCTGTTTCTACAGACTGGAGATTATTTACAGCTATGACATGCCGTACACCGTTCAGGTAGTAAATCTGCTTATTCTTCACAGAGCGAATAATGGGTGCCATGCATTAGGAGGTATTCTGCAAACATTGCTTCTTATTGAGGGCATGGAGGCAAGATATTAACAACTTCAGAGCATGTATTTTGAGTAAACTAGACCAGCCTTGAAGAACCTCCCCACCCCCCAAAAAGGTTAATAGTAGCTTAGTAGCCTGCATTTCCATGGCAGCTACAAACAAAGGGTGAGTCACATATAAGCCTTACATTTACAGCATTACTATGACCACTGTAATGATCGTGGCTTTCGCTGAGGACTCCTGAGAACTATAGTTTGTTACAGGTGCTGAGTGTGTTAGGAGACCTCTATCCCCCTCACAGAACTATGATTCCTAGAATTCCTTGGGATGAGGGGTTGGTTGTTAAACCAAACTGGGAGCTGTGGCTCTGTGAAGGGAACAGGGATCTCCTAGGAACTCGCAGCACCCATAAAAATCTACAGTCCTCAGGATTCTTCATGGAAATCCAGGACTGTTAAATGTGGACAACACTCCCCTTTCTCTATGACCCAATTATGGATGCTCAAGCAGGCTGATGGAAGAGGAAAAGAGAACAATCTCCTTTGCCATTCCACTCACTGGTTGTCATAGGATTCCTTTTTGCCTTGTTGTTAAAAAACAAGAGTCAACTAGGTTGATTTAAAACATAACAGGGTTGGAGGGGAGAGAGGGGGGGAACAGATAGGATAACCTTCTGCAAAGTCAGCAGAATTTTGGAGAAGTTTCAAAGGATGGTTGTGATTTGGTCCACACATTGTTTAGTGAAATGCTAATTTGGTAGGTTCCCCTTTAAATGTGATCTGAATGGTATTTCTCCCTCTTCTCTAAAATGGGCACACCACAGCATGAGGACCTCCCAGCCACAAGATAAAGGTACAAAGGTAAAGGACCCCTGGACGGTTAAGTCCAGTCAAAGGCAACTATGGGGTTGCGGTGCTCATCTTGGTTTCAGGCCAAGGGAGCCACTGTTTGTCTACAGACAGCTTTCCGGGTCATGTGACCAGCAGGACTAAACTGCTTCTGGTGCAATGGGACACCGTGACCGAAAGCAGAGGTACCTATTTATCTACTTGCACTGGTGTGCTTTCAAACTGCTAGGTTGGCAGGAGCTGGGACAAAGCAACGGGAGCTCACAGGGATTTGAACCACTGATCTTCTGATCAGCAAGCCCAAGAGGTTCCGTGGTTTAGACCACAGCACCACCCGTGTCACAAGCTCCCAGCCACAAGCTCCCCTGTGACCCCATGCATCTTTAAAGTGAGGGTTGGTGTGTATTGAGCCTATGGGTTCCTGCTATTACAGAGAGATAGACTGCACAGTCATTCCATTTCCTTCTAATGGTTATATCAACAGAGGAAGGTAACGATTGTTGTGCTTTGAGGATATCCTTATTTCTCCACACTTTGCAGATAAAACTTTTGTTAACAAGAGATAACCCTTGTATCACTAAGGGAGCAGGCTGTCATAGGGGACTGTGGCTTCTTGAATTATGAAAGCAATACATATTGTCTCTTTTTTAAAGTTTAAAGAGAGAAAGGGGGCATCTTGAAATAAACCACAGCTGCTTGGAGCTTCAGCTATTTATTTCCACAATTATCTAGTATTCAACTGAGCAATTCTTAGATAAGGGTTGCAATTACACAGTATTCCATTCACATCTCAAAATAATTCCCAAGGTCACTTCAAGGATAGTTTTGGAGGTAACCGTTATTATATTTGCTGATACATGTCTTTAAAAGGGGGGGGGAATGGGTGGTTAATATTTTTCCCCTTTACAATGGCATATACTAAGCTGAACGATTTTTCTTGCAGTGTCCAAATGCCTGAAATCCAGTGTTGAATAAGAAGGAGGGGGAAGGAAATTAATTCTATGGGACTTTCATGCAAAATTGTGGCATTAACATTGACGATTGACTTGTCAGTGAAATGTGACGTCGTTTATTATGCTGTCATTCTAAACAGCATAATTGCTTCATGAAACCAACTTCTTTCAAAGGTAGATTGACTGCATTCATGATGCTCTAACTTGTCTTGTTTTCTCTGCTAGAAAGTTTGATCAATTTATTCAAACTTCATTTCCAGACCAGATTTACTCAACTCGTTTTAAACGCACTCATATTTGTTGTTGCTCCCCATTGACCTATGGAATCCTGCAACACTTCTCCCCATGTGCTCAATGCTTATTTGGATACATATTTTTTTCTCCCCGAGTCTAAAATGTCCTTGTCAGCTGCTCCTTTTTGTCCTTTTGCTGGTGAATGCACCTACTATTATGGGGATTTCTTTGTCTCTAGGCAACTGCTCACTTCCAGAGGAGAGATAGGCAACCTGATGGGTTTAGGCATGGGGTCAAAATTCAGGTCAGTTCACATTGAAAGACACACTTACTTAATTCACACTCCTTAAAGCAATATGCAAACCGAAACACAGCTATCTTTCAAAATTTGCAGGTCTCTGGTGTGCAGTTCTCCGTTCAAATAATGCATATGGTCTATTGAGCAAAGATTAAGAATTGTGACCCTCCAAAATGCTGTTGGACTCCCACTCGCATCAGCCTCAGCTAGCATTGCCAGTGGTCAGGCATGATGGGAGTTGTAGTCCGACTTGGGACAGGCAAATCTGTCAGTTTGGATTTCTCTTCGTTTCCTATTTTTTCTGTTCTTAAGTTCAGTTCTCTGCATTTCCACATCCGTCCTCATGAAAATTTATCAGAATTTTAGTGTGAATCTCTCCTGAGGCAGGTGTGGGGGAACCTTTGGCCCTACAGATGCTCCTAAACTACAACTTTCAACACCTGTGGCCACTGGCCATGCTTTCTGGGGCTGATGGGAGTTGTAGTTCAACAACACCTGCCGGGCCAAAGATTCTGCACACCTGTCTTAAGGTAAAATGGGAATAAAATGCAAATATTGGTGAAAGTGAGATATGAATATGAATTATAGTTAGAAAAATTGCATAAAATGCATAAAATGTGCATATTTGTAGAAATACCGATGGATTTTCATGAGGACAGTTGTGGAAATGTGAAGAACTGAACCTAAGAGTGGAAAAAATGGAAACTGAGAGAAGCCAAACTGGCTGGATTCTCCTAGCTCAAGTTGGTTCGTGACTCCCATCATCACTAACTACTGGCCTGGTACTATATTTCCCAGCTGACTTTCTTGTTCTCTTAATAGTTGTCTCTTGGTCTTATGTCCCCTTTTCTCCTCCTCACTTTCCTTCTAAAACAATAGTTTTTCATTGAAAAACTGTGGATGTTTTCTGTCATTTTTTTGGTGGAGAAAACTGTTATGCACAGCACCTCCTGAGTTTGAGTATTCTTGTTGTTAAGGCTGAAAATCACAAAACTGCCACAGAACTCAAAATATACTACATGCCTACTTCGTACATAACCAATTAATGTAGATGAAAGCTGGCAATTATATGCTATATATTGCATGGATTTATCATCAAATTCAATTAGATGCAGTACTTAACAAGTGGCTTATAGGATCCAGCATAAGTAAAGCTGTCCCTTTCTTCCTTGGCACATAATCATTTTCTGAGATGCAAGGGTGCTGTTGAGTGAAGACGCACTTCTCCAGGAATCCCCTTTCGTGCAGCACTAGGGCTGGAGGGAGGTGGAAGAAAAAGGGTGCTCTGCACAGCTCTCATGTATGCAAATAGTGACGTGAGATTTGGTCAGGCTGCCCCTGCCAGCCACTCAAAGAAGGCGAGTGGGTGAACTGGGGAAAGGAAATTATTCCTCTAATGGGATAACAAGCCTGCTTGCTATGCACCAGACCATTGTTTTCATTTGGTTTTGACCTCCTCAACCCTGCTTACCCTTTCTGATGTCATTTGATAACCAAGTGTCTGAGAGATGCGATGTGGGTTGTTATGGATAATAAGTTAGCCACCAGTCCATGGGGTTGGGAAGAGTTTTTACTCAAAGGGTACAGCTGGCAAGCGGGGCATTGGGGGTTTCGATTTCTGCACAGAATCCATATTCCATAGATCCTAGTTTGTGTCCCTGTGTGTATTTGTATAGGCAGCCCCCCATTTATGTGCTTTGAATATGTGCATGACCGTTGTCAAGAGTCCAGTCCCCAGCTTGATAACACAGTTAATTAAAAAGGATCCTTTATTGTCAAAACGAACAGATAGCTCCGGATGGCTTTAACACAGCCTCTGCCATCATCAATCAAGATGGCCCTTCTGAAGACTGCATCTGGCGTGACCAGAAGCAACTGAACTTTCACTTCATGCGTCTTTTGTTTTGCTTCCTATCTTGCAGCTCTCCCATTCGTCGAGACCTCGGACTGAGTGGGTAAGCTCCCTGCTCTTGCCCATTCTCTGAGAGGTTGTGTCTTAACTCTTAACTGCCTGTTTGTGCCTTGACTGCGTTCTAGCTTGCTCCCGCCATTCCCTTATCAGCCGGTATTCCAATGGGCGGGGGAGTTGGCACGAGGCAATGCTCATCTTGCCTGGCAGTTAACCCTCTCTGTTCCTGACTGCTTTCTTCAGTTGGCAGCAACCCTTCCCTGGGAGCTGGCTCATTCATGACAACCGTGTATACACACATCACATAGAACCCAGAAGTGACCTTGAAACATCATTAAGATATCACTGAAAAGGGTGGAAGGGGGCAGAGCAGAGCAGAAGCGGAGGAGGCTATTTGCAGGCTTTTTTGATGGGTTTCAATTACATGCTATTTCACTGATGCACACAGTGCCTTCGAACATGCCCCCTGCATAAACAGTGCCTTCGAACATGCCCCCTGTATATGCAAATCTCTCTGTCCCACACACAACAAACTGGGGATATACCACACAAACTAGGGATGCATGTGTGAGCAGGAGTTCCTGCTAGTACAAAGAACATTTCGGATCCAGGCTTTTGTTTCTTGTAATTCAGACAACCCAATATCCCCGAAATTACTTTTAGTTACAAGTAATGGTTTGCTTGGGAGAAAAGCAATGACAAACCTAGACAGCATCTTAAAAAGCAGAGACATCACCTTGCCAACAAAGGTCCATATAGTTAAAGCTATGGTTTTCCCAGTAGTGATGTATGGAAGTGATAGCTGGACCATAAAGAAGGCTGATCGCCGAAGAATTGATGCTTTGAATTGTGATGCTGGAGGAGACTCTTGAGAGTCCCATGGACTGCAAGAAGATCAAACCTATCCATTCTGAAGGAAATCAGCCTTGAGTGCTCACTGGAAGGACAGATCCTGAAGCTGAGGCTCCATTACATTGGCCACCTCATGAGAAGAGAAGACTCCCTGGAAAAGACCCTGATGTTGGGAAAGATTGAGGGCACAAGGAGAAGGGGACAACAGAGGACGAGATGGTTGGACAGTGTTATCAAAGCTACCAACATGAGTTTGACCAAAATGCGGGAGGCAGTGGAAGACCGGAGTTCCTGGTGTGCTCTGGTCCATGGGGTCATGAAGATTTGGACACGACTAAACAACAACAAAAAATGGTTTGCACTTTCACATATGCAACTATTTTTAATAGAATTTGGGGAGCTGAATAATAAGCAGTTGCCAATCTTTAAACCTTAAAAAAAAATCTATTTTCGTAATACAGTTCTCCCTACTGAATGCTATGTTTTAATAAAATAAACACCAGTAAGGCTTTGACAAATAGCAATGTCAGCAAACTACATGCAGCTCTTCTACCAGTGAGTGAATCTAATTAAAATATGCCTATAAGTAATTATTTATTGAGAAGGAACAGAAGCTTTCTATAGACTGAGATCATCCTTATGATTTTGTGTGATGTGGGAGGATGGGCACTTTATGCCACAAAGTTAACAGGTACAGTCTTCCTGGTTCTGGAAAGAAAGGGAAAGCTAGGACCCTCAGGTGTCTGACAACAGAATCCTATGCATTACACACCAGAAAGTCCTGCTGAGTTGAATAAATACTAGTAAATGTGTATACAACTGCAGTCTGAGCCATATATATATATATATATATATATATATATATGGTTCAGATGTGGCTGGAGTTTATAACCTCTGTGCCTTCTCCCTGGAATTATTTAATCCTCTTGTCCTTGTGGGACCGGGTGGACCTCAATTGCCTGTCCATGGAACGCCGCATTCAGTGCAAAAGTAGAACATGATCATGTATACCTGAAGGGGCGTCTCCACCCCCATTGTTCTGCCCAGACACTGAGGTCCAGTGCCGAGGGTCTTCTGGCAGTTCCGTCACTGCGAGAAGCGAAGCTACAGGGAACCAGGCAGAGGGCCTTCTCGGTAGTGGCACCCGCCCTATGGTATGCCCTCCCATCAGATGTCAAAGAGATAAACAACTACCTGACATTTAGAAGACATCTGAAGGCAGGCCTGTTCAGGGAAGTTTTTAATGTGTGACATTTTAATGTATTTTTAATCTTTGTTGGAAGCCGCCCAGAGTGGCTGGGGAAACCCAGTCAGATGGGAGGGGTACAAATAATAAATTATTATTATTATTATTATTATTATTATTATTATTATTATTATGCTTAATAAACTGACATGTTGGATGCAATTTAATCTCTATAACTTTATGTTAAAATTGACAGTATTCCATATGGCTTTGGGATGAGTGGGACCTCTTAGTTCTGCTGCTGAAAATGTTGGCAGAGCAGTGAGCGAGTCATCCTACTCTGCCAAATTCTAGCATGAATTGCATACCCTCCAAGTGTCCCTATTTTCCAGGGACAGTCCTGGAATTGCAAAAATCATTCCAGCTTCCGATTCCATCCCAGAATGTCCATATTTCCCCCACTGGTGCCGCTGCTAAGCTCTGTTGTGTGTTTTGCTCACATGAGAAAGGTGTGCCATTAAGTGAAACATGAAGACATTAAAAATCCTTCTGTATCGAAGCAGAAATCCATTATTCCTTATCCCTCTAGTTCAGGAGTTATGGACTATTAAGCAATGTCTCCAGTGGGATGGGGTTATTACTGAAAACAAAATGAATGGAAAACTTTCCCTCTCAACATGCTTATGAGCTCTTATTGCAAAAGGCTTAATGGTCAGTATTTCAAAAATGATGTAGCATTACTAATCAATACCGAGGTAGGAATGGTCATCCAGATTTTATCAGGCCACTGTGTAATGAAAACTAATGAAGTTTATGGGCGAATGACACATGTTCACACGCTTGCAGTTAGGAGGAAATGAATGAATTTGCTTCACAATGATATATAATTAACTGGCAAATCCCAGGTACATTGGATCTCCATCGTACGGCTTAGCGGCAGCTGCACAATGCTTTTCTGATAGGCCGTAAATGTCCTCATAGAAGTGATATTGCTTTCACTGATAATGGAGACTTCTGAGGTAGAGACAGACATTAAATCTCCTTTCAAGCAACATAGCTGCTTATAGGCAAGCTAAGTTGATCTCATTTTCCCCCCAGTTAAGATATGAAGAGAGATAATATGAAATGTAAAAATTCATAGCTATTCAATTCACCATCTCTCTCTCTCTCTCTCTCTCTCTCTCTCTCTCTCTCTCTCTCTCTCTCTCCCCTTTACGTTTTGCCTTTATTTCAGAAATGCAGCCACTTTGCTTTCCAAAGGGACAAAGCAGTTCTATCAAAACTTGCTCAAGGTTTTGTTAGGAGCAGAACAGTCCATTAAAAGCACAATACTACAAGATCGTTTGTTCTATAGCTATGTATGAACTAGTATGCCACTCAGAATATAGGCGTTGTCATTAGTTTTTTAACAATGATTGAAAGACAATTATAAAAGATGCCCATTTTTTGCTGGCATTAGCAGAATGCTATTGATTTTTATTACTGATGACTGGTTATATTTAAAGTTACTCACAGTGCAAACCTCTATATGTTTTCTCAGAAGTAAATCCCACCAAGGTCAGTGGGACTCAGGTAAATGGAATACTCTCCAACATTTCTCCGATGAAAATAGGGATGTTCTGAGGAAAAGCAGGACATTCTAGGAACAAATCAGAAATTGGGCTGGCTTCAGTAAATCCAGGACTGTCCCTAGAAAATAGGGACACTTATAGGGTCAGAAATAGGCATAGGATTGCAGCCGTATTCTCTAAGGCTGCATCCTCACCATATATTTAAAGCTCTATTTCTATTTTAAGGGCTGTAGCTTTCTTCAAATAATCTCAACATGGGAAGTACAGATGGTGCACTTATACTGGGCCCCAGCTATCATTAAAAAAAAAGTAAAGTCAAATCAGACATTTCTAAAGAAAGTTAGAAAGGAAAACAGAGAAAACTTTAAGGCTTCGCCATTTGGCAGGCAAGTCACTGCTAAGAATGCTTGATCACTGTTACTAAGCTATTAGAGGAATTACTGTTGACCATCCTTACCCGCGACTCAGAAGCAGGCAGGGGGCATAGCTCCCAGAGCAGCCAAAAAGGAAAAGAAAAGAAAACAGGACAATTTCCTTCTTGTTGCTGCAAGGGTGGATGGATCAGCTGGGTTTGCTTCAGCACTTTTCTCCACATGGCTTCATTCATTCCCCAAGTGTGCTTCCTTAATAGAGTAAAACACCATGGGCTGGCCTTCATATGTTTCACTCAGAAGTAGTTTCCTTAAGTAAATGAGACTTCCTTCCTACTGAGAAAAAAAACCTGGTGATGTTGCGAAACCCTGCCCCCATTTTCCATGTCCCCCACCCAGTCACATTTAGTCCGCTTGTGATCATTGGGCTGTTTAGCCATAAAACAAAAATACATAATGAATCAGCAAACACAACCATACACATTATAGCTGCAACAAAGTGGCATTCCTATAGATTGATTTGTTGTTGTTATCGAGGTTGGCATAATGTCTGTGGGTTTGTGTATATGTGTTTTCCTGAGTGTTATGAAACAGCACATATTCGTTGCTTGCTGTTATATATTTGTATGTTGATTTTCTTCCCATGAGCTAAGGTTGTATGCATTGTCTTCCCCTTCCTGCTTTGATCTTCACAACTGCCCAGTTAAGCTGAGAGGTGGTAGTTCAGATGTCAAGGAGCCAGAGAAAGGAGGGGATCTATTGGAGGAATTGGCCAAAAATGCATCCCTCTCCATTCTGCTCTTTTTTAAAAAAAATGATATTTATTCAAGTTTAACAATAGAAACATACATAAACAAAATACAAAAAGAAAAACGTATAATTTCCATCCTTATTTTCTTAAACCTAATTTCCCCGACCTCCTCATACCTCCCCCTTCTGTATTCTAATTTCATTATCTAATCAGCAAATCCATTCCCTTATTTCCCAAAATCTTTAATAATTCTGTTCTTTTTCCATAATCAACACCCCTGAAAACCACATAATTTTTAAACCCATGTCAATTCTAGCCTTCATTAATTTTATAATATTTGTTAAGATAGTCTTTAAATTTCTTCCAATCTTCTTCCACTGTCTCTTTCTCCTGGTCTCGGATTCTGCCAGTCATCTCTGCCAGTCCCATGTAGTCCGTCATCTTCATCTGCCATTCTTCCAGAGTGGGTAGATCTGGTGTCTTCCAATACTTTGCAATAAGTATCCTTGCTGCTGTTGTAGCATACATAAATAACGTTTTGTCCTTCTTTAGCACCACATGGCTAACCATACCCAGGAGAAAGGCCTCTGGTTTCTTCAAGAAGGTATATTTAAATACTTTTTCATTTCATTATATATCATTTCCCAGAAAGCCTTAATCCTTGGGCATGCCCACCAGAGGTGAAAGAATGTACCTTCATTTTCTTTACATTTCCAACATTTATTATCTGATAAGTGGTAAATTTTTGCAAGCTTGACTGGGGTCATGTACCACCTATAGATCATTTTCATAATATTCTCTCTCAAGGCCCCTCTCCATTCTGCTCATGGATGTCTTCCATCAGCAGAGAGGCACCAACTAGATGCCCACCAAATTTTACATGAAGGCACTCACCGGTCTTGTCAAGAGGTATGTGTGTTTCGTACAAAGTGTGGACTGAGAATTCTTCCTGAGTTTCAATGCATGTTGGTGACTTTGGAAATCTAATGACAGTTGTGTTCTTGTAAGCCATTCCAGTGTAAATGCATGTGCAACAACAACAACAACAGCAACAATTTTTATTATTTGTATGCCACCCATATGACTGGGTTGCCCTAGCCACTTTAAAGTTTGAAAAGGCCATTGTTGTTGTTTTACAATAGCCAAGGACCTCTGAGTTATTTCTCTCTTATTCACAATGTTTTCCCACTTGATTGTCTTCATGATTTATTTGAACCCATTATTTGAAGGCTAATGGACACATTTCCCATAGATCCAAGGTACTATTTATTTATTTACTGCTAATTTTACAATAGCCTTGGGTCTCTGTTAAAAAATGCAGGTTGATCTATGCAGAAATGTCATGTGCTAATGGATTCCTTTTCAAAAATGGGAAAGAATGTTCCTTATGAGAAGAGAGACACAGCTTTGCAGGAATGTCAGTGGTTTAAGGTGAACCCATTAGACTCAAAAGCTTAATGAGTTACATGCCTTTCTGGGAGATAGGAAACTTTGTCGACATTAAATGCAGTTGGCGGTTCAAAGGGAGAAAGCTACAGGGAATCCATTTCCCCCAACAATCACAAGACAAGAACATGGTCTAAGTATGTAGACAAGGAGGACGTGCTCAACTTATGGGGAAAGCAATCCATAGGCCTCACTCCCTGACTCCCTTACTTACTTTAGCCAAATCATGTCCCTCATAGCTTTCTAAAAACATTAGCTAAAGGGATACACACAAAAGGTGAGGCAGTGAGCTCTCTCAGTCCCTGTGTAATTTGAGTGCTGAATCAACTGAGAAACCCAGTTCATGAGGAACCCAATGAATGTTGCTAAGACCAGTAACATTTTTTGGGAGATAGAGAGGTAGAGGAGCTCCCTACCTGTAAGGCAGAATATTTTTTTTTATTCTTATATGGTAAGTGGAGAGGTTGGGCTTACATAAATAAATACATTCTAGCATATGCATATATTAAATATTGTGAATGATTGTTGTTGTTTAGTCGTGTCCAACTCTTCATGACCCCATGGACCAGTGCACACCAGGCACTCCTGTCTTCCACTGCCTCCCGCAGTTTGGTCAGGCTCATGTTTGTAGCTTCAAGAACACTGTCCAACCATCTCGTCCTCTGTCATCCCCTTCTCCTTGTGCCCTCCATCTTTCCCAACATTAGGGTCTTTTCCAGGGAGTCTTCTCTTCTCATGAGGTGGCCAAAGTATTGGAGCCTCAACTTCATGATCTGTCCTTCCAGTGAGCACTCAGGGCTGATTTCCTTAAGAATGGATACGTTTGATCTTCTTGCAGTCCATGGGACTCTCAAGAGTCTCCTCCAACACCATAATTCAAAAGCATCGATTCTTCGGTGATCAGCCTTCTTTATGGTCCAGCTCTCACTTCCATACATCACTACAGGGAAAACCATGGCTTTAACTATACGGACCTTTGTTGGCAAGGTGATGTCTCTGCTATTTACGATGCTGTCTAGGTTTGTCATTGCTTTTCTCCCAAGGAGCAGGCGTCTTTTAATTTCGTGACTGCTGTCACCATCTGCAGTGATCATGGAGCCCAAAAAAGTAAAATCTCTCACTGCCTCCATTTCTTCCCCTTCTATTTGCCAGGAGGTGATGGGACCAGTGGCCATGATCTTCATTTTTTTGATATTGAGCTTGTGAATGATTACTGTTACATATAATTGTCAGACAGGGAGACAGGAGTTTCCTTGCCACTATTGACATTAAGAACTTTTTTCTATAACATCTTCTAAATTGAGATGTACATTCAGGCAAAGGCACCAAGACAGGCCGACTCAGATGAATTTGATTGTGTTGCTAAAGCACCACAACTTCAGAGCATCATTTTCTTTCCTTCCATGGAGAAAGGGAGGGAGAAGGTGGAGGGAGTGGGAGGAGAATCTTCAGAGAGCTAAGAACTTTCCTTTATCCCAGGATCACAAGTTCTGATCTGTTTAAGCCACAGAGTCCTGAGGCTTAGCCAGGAGGCAGTGAAGATCAAAGTCTGCTGCCCTGCCAAGCTTCAGAAAGAGAATAGCTAATCATTTGTAAAATAAATGGGGATGGGAAGCTCTGAGAGCACATCTCAAGTTGGCAGGGAACTGTATGTTGGTTGCACATGGACCTCACCTTTAAAACAAAACCTCCCTCTCCCCAGATAGACTCACTTTAATCTGAAGGAATCTCTAAACCAGAAAAGAATAGCTAGTACTCAGAAATAGAATATGTATGTTAAGAACAACGTAGGAGAAATCAACAGCCCCCACTTGACATGTTGGTTCTACAATTCCAGTACCCTCAGTGAAGACACAGAAGGAAACCTATTGGGTGGTGGGTGGAAGGGGGTGCTCTAGCTGGCTAAGTAGATGCAACAACATGTGCAGATTAACAATAGAGTAAGAATGTTTGACAATTTTTATATTTCCCTTCATCAAATGATCTCAGGGTGGCTTGCAATCATTGAAAACAGGAACTTCACCCAGTACAGATTGTGGCAGCCATTGTCTTGACTTGACTAGTTCAGCCACTCAAAATCCCCTAACAGTGCATCTGAAGATTCCATGCTGCCTGCCTGGACATTTGTTGGCATCCATCTGTCTTGGGAGACAATGGAAGAGTGTGCCTTCAGGGGTAAAGTCAAACAGTGCCTGCTGTGGCTGTAGAGAACTACACGGGCAAAGCTTCCCCCACAGAACTCAGCAGGGAGATTCCATGGTAGCTGTTAAAATCATCATGGTCACCTTTGTTCTTGTAGAGGGTCACAATGCTAGGGCTACACCTAGACACCACCAAGCTCAATTCAAGGTGTTAGTGTTAACTTATAAAGCCTTAAGTGATGTAGGTTGCCAGTATTGAAGAAGCACCCTATACCAGCCTGCCTATACATTAAGACATATACATTATTGTACTACCAACCTTACTGTATGCTTGTTGTTGTGTATTGAGTCAAAGGATTTTATATCTGTATTATTATTGTCTGTATTTGCATTAGGGTAAAGTAACTGCCTTTTGGTTCCAGAGGGTACAGCTACTATTGGTTCATTTAAGCTGCTGTATTTGGATCCTCTGTCTTATTGGTTTCCTCCAAAAGGCAGGACTGTGATTGCTTGATATTGTTCCCTCCAAAATGTATCCTTTCTGGCTAGTTCCCTGTCCCTATAAATGTAGCTCTCACCTCCTCAGGTCTTAGTCTTGTTGCTTTAATAAAGAAGTGTTACTAGAGAACTGTCTCCAGTATATTATGTCAAGAGAGCTGAAATCCACAAACCCCACATCACAACACTTGTGAAACATGGACCACTTAGAAATGCCATCTCCAACTTCTCAAAAGATTCCATCAATGGTTTCTCCAAAAAAAATTACACATCACTTGGGAAGACAGGCGAACTAATACCAGTGTACTGGAAGAAACAAAGATCACCAGTGTTGAAGCAATGATTCTTCAATGTCATCTTCATTGGACTGGTCATGTTATGTGGATGCCTGATGATCGTCTTTCAAAGCAGCTACTCTATTCTGAATTTAAGAATGGAAAGTGCAATGCTGGTGGTCAACAAAGGAGGTTTAAAGGCTGTCTCAAGGCAAAAAAAATTTAAAAAGTATAAACACCAACAATTGGGAAACACAATTTGAGAACAGCCTTTACCAAAGGTGTCATGGGTTTTGAAGACACTCAAACACAGGACGCAAAGGAGAAACATGCTAAGACAAAGGCATGCTTGACAAATCCACACCGTTATCAACTCCTGGCCGGAAACCAATGTCCCCACTGTGGAAGGACGTGTGGATCCAGAATTGGCCTCCACAGTCACTTACGGACTCATTGTTAAAACTGTGTTTATGGAAGACAATCTTACTTGGCTAAAAGTGATCACCAAAGAAGATACATTAAGAGTTGCAGGAGAGGCATTTCTTATTCTGAAAGTCTGCTTACCATCCAAAGGTGTGGTGGCGTTACGGACCAGCACTGCTTCCCCTCATTGCAATCTGATGTGGTTCTGTGTGCCGGGGCTGTCCGACTGGCTGGAGGCTTGATGCCTACCTTTCCAGCTGGGAACAAGATTCAAGCCTGCCTGCAAACTGGCCAATGGCAGGTAGCGTTGAAGTTTGGGCTGGCTTGGGGGTGGGACCAAAAGATCATGAAGGCTTCCCTTGGGTCCACGTCTGGGGCATTTAAAGCAGCCCACCCAGTTCTCTGTCAGATCACCTACCGTTCTTCCCTGTAAAGGTTTGTCTTTTACAACCTGACCTTGCTACAAACTCTGTTGGTCACCATATTAGGGACAGGGGAGGCAATTTGTTCACTAGACCAATTGACTCCTGTCTGGTGGTTTTGCCTACCTCATAGCAGTCATCACTGCTATGAAAAAGAATGGGGGGGGGATGTGTATTTAACTAAATGCAACTTCCTCATTCAGAGCACTATAAGATGTTTGAGAAAAGAAGAAGGGAAGATCATTACTCTGATTGTCAACACCGAGGGCAATCTGGCTGGCTGCAATGGCTTACTGGAATAGAGTGAACCACTCACTAATTCAGCAAAACAATTATTATTCTTACCGAAATAAGCTCTTTCCATTGAGAAGCTCTTTCCTGTGGTCACCAGCACTATTAACTGCATGCATCATTCTCATATTGCCAACAATGCTGGTCTTGGATTCAGGTGCACACATTAGGAGATATGTGTGCACTGCAGAGCTTTTAAGTGTTAATACCACCATGTGGAGAGCCATCCACCATGGGGAAGTCTTTTTCAGTGGCTACCACAGATGAGCTGTAACATTTCAACTCAAGTCTGAGACAAGAGAGCCGTCGGTATTTCCATCAGCAATGTCAAAGTGCAAAAGTGTATGTATGGAAAAGCACACATTGTAAACTGGTTTAACAGTCAAACTCTCTCCCCAGGGAATTGTGGGCACTTTAGTTCAGTGAGAGAGCACCAAGAAATGTCACTCAGAACATCTTTAGCACCTGACTAAAGTATAATTCCCAGGATTCCTTGAGACAAGCATAGAGGCCATGGTGGCTGCGACAACATTTGGAGGGCCACAGGTTTCCAATTTCTACTTTGGGGGAAACTATGACAATTAAACAGACTTACCTTCCAATAGAAGCTTATCTGTCTATATAATATAAATGTAAGAATGTCATTTCACAGCCCCTATTGGAGGATTTGTAGTGCCACATCTCAATTATGATGTTGCCAGGAGTTAAGATGAAGAAGCGGAGGAAATGTGGAGGTAAGTTGAACAACAGCAGTGGCTATGGCATGGGGTAAGACTGGAGGAACACTGAAAATGGGAAACTGGAGGTTTAAAACAATGGCAGAAGATTGACTAAAGTACTGCAGAATATTTGAGGGCTCCACATTCTCTCTCACTTAAGGCAACCGAGGACTGGAAGAGGGAGAAGTTACAGGGATAAAGGAGGGGAAACTAGTAAAGTGGGGGTGGAGAGAAATAGAGAGAAAAATTGTGGTTTAAAACAACAGCAGAAGATTGAGGAAAAATAGGAAAGGAAGGGCAATAAAAGGAAACGAGAGAGAGAGCATGTATGTGCAAAGGGCGATGCAGAATAGCAGAGAAAAATAGTTTCAAAAATGGGGTGAAAAGTGATCTTAGTAGTTGCGTGGCATGGGAAGGGGGCTAACGTGGGGGGAATGGCAGGGGCAGACTTTGGTAATATGCTGCCCTGTGTGTAGCCATTTGATGTCCTCATGGCTTAAGCCTGGCTTTGGGAAGGAGGCACGAGCAGCAGCAGAGCATATCTTCATGGCGCCCGGGCCTAGTGCTGCTGGACATTTGCAAGCCAGACTGCAGAGGGCGACGTGAGGATGCAACAGGGCTCAAACCCTTCCCATCAGTCTGCTTGGACTGACTGAAAGGGTGCGTGCCTGTTGCATCCTTCTGATGCCACCCTGCCAGCACGGGCTGGAAGGGTGACATGTGGAGGATGCAGCAGGGTGGGCATGCGCCCTTCCAGTCAGTCTGATCGGACTAACTGGAAAGGTGCATGCCAGTTGCATCCTCCTGAGTCCCTGCCAGCTCCATGTTGCTTTGCGAGGCTGGGATGTGGGATTGGACTCACAAAGCAGTGCGGGGCTAGCAAGAGCAAAATGTGCCCTTGAAAAGAAACTGTGCCCGGGGCAACAGGCCCCCTCATTCCATCCTTGCTATGCCTCTGGGCATGAGACTTTGGCAGGGACCTAGAGCCTTCTTACCTTCTCAGGGGCTGTGTACCTGGAGCAACTGCACTGCTTGTACAGTGGTACCTCTGGTTACGAACTGAATTCGTTCCAGAGGTCTGTTCTTAACCTGAAACCGTTCTTAACCTGAGGTTCCACTTTAGCTAATGGGGCCTCCCACTGCCACAGCATGATTTCTGTTCTCATCCTGAGGTAAAGTTCTTAACCCAAGGTACTACTTCCGGGTTAGCAGAGTATGTAACCCAAAGTGTTTCTAACCCGATATGTTTCTAACCCGAGGTACTCTAAATGTACAGCCCTAAATCTGCCTCTAGGAATGTCAAGTCAGAAGAGGCACATATTCCTAAAAGCCCATAGCCATGTCAAATCCTTTGTATCTTTAACTATATGAGATTTTTATTATTTTAACCCGAGCTGTCAAACCCACTGTGCAACAACAAAGAGATTCTGCAAAATCTGTGTATATATTAGCATACCACTGATTTCTGTGGAGGAGGGAGGAAATAACAACAACAATAAACTGCATTTTTTTTATATAAAAAAAGTCTTTGAAATAAATTGAGTCATCCACAAGGCCACCTGCAGTTAAATATGAAATATTTATTCAAAGTGGAGTAATAAACAAAATTTCAATCTCAATCATTCTAATTAGAAATAAACCTCAAAGAGCTTTCAGACTGGAATTTGAAATGGTACTTAATGCTTCAGCAAAGCCGTTCATTTGGAGAGCTGTGTATTTTCAATGAAACAATTGAAGCATTTAATTGGAGCAGCTATTTATTTATTTGAGAAGCCATGAATGCAAGAGAAAGTAAATTCAAAGCTCAAATATATATATATGCATCGTTTTCTATGAATTTGTGTGAGTTTCCTATAGGCAGTGATGATGCACTCACACCTGAACTTCAGAAATAACAGGATGGGTGATATTAACATCCAGGTTATATGAGCAACATGCCCACAGTCACAGTATGACCTGGATAAAAATGCTATGAGTATATAACCTACAATTTGATGGTGTGGATTTTGGATCTCAGCTGTGTTGACTCATATAAAAATCACTCCTTCAAGCCAGTCTTCCTCATGTTGAGCAGAAACCCCCACAACCTGCCAGGCTTTTTCATTCACATTGAAAGAGCCGAAGAATGAAAGCTCCAGTCACCCATGGAGACAGGTTGGGCCCAGAGGCTGAGTGTCTGCATTAAGCACAGAGGCAGAGGTTGGGTTTATCAACCAGCTGCTAGTTCCTTTCAAATCACTCAAGATGTGAAGCCTCAGCGGCTGCCTATGCCAACACCTAGATAGGGGCAGATCTCACCCAAGACTGAGGACATCATCATCTCAACAAAAGCACATCTTGGAACCAGCACATTGGCAGCCCACATTGAATTCAGCCGGACTTAAAGGAAAGCCATTCAGCTTTGGCAGGCGAGCGCAGAACATCTTCCAGATTTATTAACAATTGTGCTGCTGATTGTTTTCCTTGTGCTGAGACAGCCTTCTTATGCTGTGCATTCTTGCCAAAAGAGGGGGAGAAAACAACAGGACTTGAAAACCAGAGGAACTGCAAGCGTGCCACATAAGGAACTCAATTTTATATACACACAATGAGAGAGAGAGAGAAAGAGAAAGAGAGAAAGAGAGAAAGGGAGAAAGAGAGAGAGAGAGAGAGAGAGAGAGAGAGAGAGAGAGAGAGAGAGAACAGGGCCAATGCACTGAAGAACTTGATCTTCTCACAATGTAAAAATGTTAATACGTAGGTTCCTGAGTGGTTGCTCCCCAAACAGGACTTTGCAGTTCGCCTGGATAAGAGCTGAAAGGTTATGTATATAATAGTCAACAACACAGGACTGCATCTTCTGTATTGTCTGCCTTTGACATAGGAGTATTGCAGCTGCTCCTTATAGATTTCTCACACTTTATCACTTAAGGAGGTGTTAAAAAAATTGAGGGGAGGGGCAGTGGACATATTTAGAAAGTGCTGTGAGCCAAACAGAGTGAAGGAATCTGTGAGAATCAAAATGGTTTCAACTCATCTTCTCATTTTTTCTTCCAAATATCCATGACAGGATTGTTGAATGGTTGGTCACCAGTGCATTCACATCCAAATGCTCTTTTGGAAATGCCTTTTTGGCAGCATAATGTTAAATATACACTAGAGTGGACATTCAAATCTGCCTAAGACTCTTGCTTCCCCATCCTTTCCTGCACATAATATCTGAAATGCCTCTCTTGGCCTCATCACAAATCAAACCTAGATGTGCCAAGCTGTTCCAATTTTTCCAGCACATGCTGTTTCTGAAGGCACGTACATTATTATCTCTTTGTTATGATGTACCCCTAGAACTAAGATATCTAGATCGATAGATATAAAATTGCAATATGGGAAAAAGTGATCGGTTTTCCCAGCACCCATTCTTGTGGAGGTGGAGGTCTCTGTGAACAGCATGCTGGCAAACGTGACCACAGACTAGCTGTATCCAATTTCCAGTGGGCCTTGAAGATGGGCAGCCACCCAGGGCTCTGGAAGGATCAAATTGTGCTGTGAGTGACCGGCTGCATGGTTTACTCTTTCCATTGGCAATCCAGACTGCACACTTATCTTTTTCTTCATTGCCTCGTGATTTCCAGTTGGAGTCTCATCTCATCTAAAGCCCGTTGACATTATTAGTATACAGTGGTACCTCGGGTTAAGAACTTAATTCATTCCGGAGGTCCATTCTTAACCTGAAACTGTTCTTAACCTGAAGTACCACTTTATTTTTTTATCTTTTCTTTATTTTCATTGTATGCATCAGAAGTATACAATATAACATAATGCATTTATTTAATTTATTTAACATAATTATTACAAATTATAAGCAAATATATACATACATGTTTCAGATAAGCACACATATATGAAAAAGAACAAAAGAGAAAAAAGGAAGAAAAGAAAAAAGAAAAAGAAAAAAAAGAGGAGGAGAAGAAGACGAAGACGAAGACGAAGACGAAGACGAAGACAAAGACGAAGACGAAGAAGAAGAAGAAGAAAAGTTGGAAGAATTTCTTCCAAATTTATTATACAAATATCTTAATAATAAAATTTCATTGATTGACTTCCATCGCTTACACTGCACTTCCTATATACATTTTAAGCAAGATTGTATCTGTTATTCCGTATTTTCCCCATACAATCTCACACAAATATTCTAATCAATAAATTTTCTAAATCTTTCATAAATCTATTCTAAACCTTACATTTAATCTTTGTCTACATAAATAATCATTTAAACATTTCCATTGTTTCTGGATTATATTTTTTGGTTTTTGTCTTATCAAATCAATCGACTTTGCTAAAGTACCACTTTAGCTAATAGGGCCTCCTGCTGCTGCCACGCCACCACTGCGCGATTTCTGTTCTCATCCTGAAGCAAGGTTCTTAACCCGAGGTAATATTTCTGGGTTAGCGGAGTCGGTAACCTGAAGCGTCTGTAACCTGAAATGTCTGTAACCTGAGGTACGACTGTATAGACATCCCCCCAACACTCTCTCTCCAATCCAGACCAAAAATACTGTACCCAAAACTATCCACAACTACAATTGAAGCTCAAATTATTTATTTATTTCCCGGCACTGCACATATATGCGGTCAAGTGCAAGTCGGTCCCACACAAGTGGGGCAATGCCTGTAGTCCTTTATCTAAATCCTTTTAGATATTTTCTTCCTATGACAATCCCTTTGAGATCAGATCTAGTCTTTTCCCTCCTGAGATGGGTTCATACAATTGCATTCCTTTTACAGCAGGATCTTTTGATTCCATGGCCCAGATTCTTAGCAAGATTGGTCTCACGGGCCAAATTTGACAAGCCCCAATTTGGTGCTTTGAAATCCCAAAGTCAAGCTACAATCCCATGCACCATTAATAAGAAATGCATCCCATTAAACTTTATGGGACTTACTTTCAAATGAACATGCACAGGCAGTTAGTAAAGCAGGTGACTTGATTCATGTACTTTTGAATCACTCATTGGGTGCTTCTTTGAATATCTGCTTTCCTTCCAAAGAGGTTATGGTATCAAACACAAGACTACTCCACTTTTTGTTATTACTTTTACATCGATTCTTATTCTTATTATTTATTAAATTTCTATACCACCCTTCATCCTAGGACCACAGGGCAGTTTACAATACAGTGGTACCTTGGTTCTTGAACTTAATCCATTCTGGGAGTCCGTTTGACTCCTGAAACTGTTCAAAAACCAATGCGCAGCTTCTAGTTGGCTGCAGGAGCTTCCTGCACTCAATCAGAAATCCCAGAAGCTGCATCAGATGTTTGGCTTCCGAAGAACATTCACAAACCGGAACATTTACTTCTGGGTTTGTGGCGTTTGGGAGCCAATTTGTTTGGGAGCCAAGCCATTCAAGTACCGAGGTACAAGTGCATAAAAATATAAAAACACAAAGATACAAACCATAGTAACAGACAAAAACAATACCCCCACACACAGGAAGACAGTTTAGAAGGCCATGTATTGTTTAATTAGACAAAGACTAACCAGGAATTTGAACTTAGGTCTTCGTGATATAAATCTTACCCTTGGTCCCACTTTTACCACTACATTGGCTCTTTAAATGCCAAACTTTTACAGACTATTTTGCTTTAGCCTGGCAATTATACTGATCTCTTTGCTGAATGCAAATAAATCATTTAAGTTAGCTAGACCTCACTGTTGTACAAGTTCTTCTTAAACAATAGACCATCTCCTTAAACCATATACCGGTAAATATTATTCCACATTCCCTCTTTCACAAAGAGAACATTGTCCAAGTCTCTCCTTTATACAAATTTGATCTATGTATATGCACTGCAGAGGTATAAGCCTAAATGTAAGTGTATTAAATGAACAAATTCATTTCAAAAGGTAATGATTGCAAAATCAATCGCATTTTGTGAAAAACTCAATACGTTTATGATGTGGACCCACTAGGAAGACCTTACATGGTAAAGAACCATCAGAGCTGAACTACAAGTCAACAGCAAGAGGTTTGCTAGCCTCCTCATTGGTTCTAAATTATGCGGTGTCATTTCCTGCTTCATATTGTGGGGCTTATAGTTCAGCCCCAGTGATCTCCAAGAACAACAAAAAGCACTGCTAGCATCATTTTTCATGAAGGATGAGAGACCTTCTGGATCCTTCCTGTCTTCATCAGAGCCTGATACCCCAACTCTCTTTCCCAAGGAGAGTTCCCCTCTTCAGGGAGAGGGAAGTGGTATCGAGTTGTGAAGAGGAAGCAGAATTGAGGCTGGGCTATAGCTCAGTGGTAAAGCATCATGCAGATAGTTCCATGTTCAAACCCCAACATCTACAGGTAGGGCTGAGAGAAACCTCTGCCTTAAGATCCACTGCCAGACAGTGTAGATATTACTGAGTGAGAAGAACCATTGGTCTGATTCTATATAAGGCAACTTTCTGTGTTCTTTGCTTGAAGTGGGCTATGCCAGCTTTGACCCTGCTTTCTTGAAGAGTTCTTCCAGATGACCTTTTTTTTCAGCATTCACCCTGATTTGCTTGCACAGATCTTTGCCAGTGGTTGGTCTATTAGAACATTCACACTTGAGGAAATTGTGTAGCTAGTCCATATTGTTAAAAAGTTGGATTCTCTACCGACTCCTACTTGACTGTAAAGTAAAGGAGGAGGAGGTAACAGTGGCCATGGTGAGGTGGTCACAAGACTTTGGCCATTCAATAACCATGGCCCAATGGGAAAATTTGTGGAAGAACAATGGGAAATTCACAAATTGTTATACGATTAGAGAGAACTTTCTAAAAATGCAACACCAATGGTTCTTAACACCCTGGAAACTTTCGAAAATGTACAAAATGTTTGTACAACAAAAATTGCTGGAGATGCGGAGATAATTCAGGAACTTTCTACCACATGTGGTGATTATGTAAGAAAATACAGATATTCTGGGAGAGTATTCATTCAGAATTACAAAAAGTGCTAAAGATCTCTTTTAATAAAAAAACCAGAGGCCTACCTCCTGGGAGTTACAGATTTGGATATTCCGCAAAAAATGAAGGGTATATTTTTATATGCCACAGTGGCAGCAAGAGTTCTTATTGTAGCAAAATGGAAGAGTATTGAAATTCCCTCTATACATGAATGGATCCAAAAGCTGACAGAATATGCTGAATTAGATGGTCTATCAGAAAAAATAAAGAATAAATCAAAACAGGAATTTGTCTCAAAATGGGAGGTTTTCAAAGAATATTTGAAATATAAATATAGAATCATAGAATCATAGAGTTGGAAGAGACCACAAGGGCCATCGAGTCCAACCCCCTGCCAAGCAGGAAACACCATCAGAGCATTCCTGACATATGGTTGTCAAGCCTCTGCTTAAAGACCTCCAAAGAAGGAGACTCCACCACACTCCTTGGCAGCAAATTCCACTGTCGAACAGCTCTTACTGTCAGGAAGTTCTTCCTAATGTTTAGGTGGAATCTTTTTTCTTGTAGTTTGGAACCATTGCTCCGTGTCCGCTTCTCTGGAGCAGCAGAAAACAACCTTTCTCCCTCTATGTGACATCCTTCTATATATTTGAACATGGCTATCATATCACCCCTTAACCTCCTCTTCTCCAGGCTAAACATGCCCAGCTCCCTTAGCCGTTCTTCATAAGGCATCGTTTCCAGGCGATATATAGTAGTTTAAATATAGTAGTTTAAACTCTGTTGCAGCATTCGAGGAACTTCAGTAATAGTTGCAAGTTAGACATAAGAGTTAAGATGTATTAAGAAAAAGTTAAGTTATGATAAAAGTGTGTATGGGCAATAAGTAACATGAAATTGAAATAAGGAATAGACGGGAGGTCGGGTTTATAGTGTTAAGACCAACTTATGTTCTATTGTTTATTAAGAAAATTTTGTGTTTATTGTTATTCCTGTGTGTAATTCTGTATGTGTGTTTTCTCTTTTTTTCCCCTTACTGTATCAGTAATACTAATAATAAAAGTTGGATTCTCACCCTGAAAGAAAGTGGAAGGTGAATGGGGTGTGGAGAGATGAAGGGAATGGTTTGTTCGAAGGGAGGCCATGTTATTGGTTTGTAGGGATTTTTTTGTTCTTGTTTTTATCATGTATTTTGTGCTTTTATATTGTATTTTTATGTTGTGAGCTGCCCTGAGATCTGTGGATGAACAGTGGTAAGCAAATTCAATGCATAAATGCATACATATTGTACACACATAATAAAAGATGAAGGTGAAGGTAAAAGACCCCTGGATGGTTAAGTCCAGTCAAAGGCAACTATGGGGTGTGGCGCTCATCTCAATTTTCAGGCCAAGGGAGCCGGAGTTTGTCCACAGACAGCTTTCCAGGTCATGTGTGCCAGCATGACTGAACCATTTCTGGTGCAACGGAACAATGTGATGGAAACCAGAGCGCACGGAAACACTGTTTACCTTCCCAACACAGTGGTACCTATTTATTTACTTGCAGAGGTGTGCTTTTGAACTGTTAGGTGGGCAGAAGCTGGGACAGAGCAATGGGAGCTCACCCCATCATGCAGATTCAAACCACCAACCTTCCAATCGGCAAGCCCAAAGGGCTCAGTGGTTTAGACCACAGCGCCACCGGCGTCCCTTACATGTATAATAAACATAATAAAGATGAGCATTCTTCCTCATGTGCTTGTGTGGTGTTTACATGTCTTCCCATCCATCATTCACTCATCCCACACTTTTCAATGCAGTAAAGTTCCCTGTCACTTCCAAAGAACAAACAATTCTTTAAAATAAAAGAATAAGAAAGCCACATAAATTTGGTGTGCTAGGGTGACAGAGCCCTTTAACCCACTTTAATTGTGCAAACCTCAAGCTTGAATGCTTCCCATGAAACAATGACAGCCTGGAGGCACCCTAAGCTGAGGGAAGAATGCTTGATACAAACGCTTACCCCATCGCATTCACTTGATTGGGCAAAATGTAATTAATTAAGGAACAAGGAAGCAACAGTAGGCAAAGGAAATATTGGTGTTGAAGAAGCAGGCATAGGTATTGATGTCCCCAAGCAGTTGATAGGAAGAAATGAACACACTTGCAATCTCTTTTCTAGGGGGAAAGAGGTGTCTAGTCTACCAAAATTGTGTTTTTGGGATTGAAAATTGAAACTAGTCAGCATTCAGTGCAGATTTCATTATAACTCCAAGAACCTCCTCTTTGAATACAATATGGAAAAGGTAATATGCTTAGCAGATTAAAGTCTGAGTAGGCATCCAGATACTGTATATTATCCAGATCTTTTCCAGCTAAGGAAAGAAGAAGGAAAAAGGAGTAACTCTTGGAGTGCATTATTATTACAGAATACAAGATGGGAACATTTTCTCCTGGCAATGACAAATTCTACAGTTGTGTTAGCAGGGACTTCCTAGAGGTCAGGGATGAAATGTTAGATAGCAAAGGAATTGACATGAATAAAACAAAGCCAGGGGTTGGTGGAGATGAAATCGGAGACTACATACTTGACATCATCTTCCCTCTTAGAGATTGTCACTTGCTCACCAGAAGATTAATTCAGCAAGCATTTCATTAACAGCATTGTTCATGGATGGCTTTCCCTATCGACTTGAGCTTGCAATTTATTTCCCATAATAGAAACATACATAGCAGTTATCATGGCAAGGCAAAGTGAAGATGTTGCAGATTGAAGATAGCAGCTTACTATGAGTCTTGCAAAACCAGCAAAGAGGAAAAACATAATCTTCTGGTTTTCTTTTTTTTTTCCTGATAGATGCTTGCTCCTTAGAATAACCTCATCTATTCAAGGTTGCTTTGAATGAAATGCTAGAGTGGTATCAGCTGGCATGCTTTGCTTTCCATCGTACTGAGCAGGTATAAAATGTGGCAAGGATCTGTTGTGTTGCTGGTGCTAGTCTGGCTAAGGATTAGTCCCAATAAGTGTTGTGAAGGTCGTGATACAGAATTATATTCTTTCATACAAAAGCTTAGGGATTGCACTTGGTCTAGGAGCACAATGAAAAGGAGTGGGAAAATGGGGTGCATGTCCCAAAGAACTGGACAACCAAGATGGTTGCTGCTTCCTGTCCCTTGTATGTATTTCATACCCCACTTCAGATACTTGCTTCCACAAGCCCACTCACCCTTTGCATGTGGCGGCATTGCTGGACACAGGAGGCTTCACTGGGGACCCAACAGGGGAATTCAAACTGCTGTGCCCTTCCTGATAGGGGAGGGGGCATGAGCCCTATCAGGAACCAGATCCTAGCCTGCACCCTACTTTGGCAAATGGGAATGCAGGTTGGGACTTAGGCTGTGCGGAGTCAATGGAGCCGACGGTGGGCTTCACTCAGATCTACCCCTTGCCCATTTAAGCAGCCAGCACCTGAGGCTCAGCCTGTTTGTTCCTGCACCGAGTTTCCCAGCCCATCCACCCTCGGTTTAAGCTGATAGCTACAGTGGTCGCCATCCTTTAAGGGACTGGGTAGGAATTTGTCTACCAGGTTAATTGGTTCTGACCTGGTGGTTTTGCCTACCTCATAGCAATTGTCAGAAGTGGTTGGGTGTTATATACTGAATTGAATAGGATCCAAAAAGCAGCAGTCTGATTGTTCCTTGAACAATAGGATTCAGAATGCAGCAGTCTGATTGCTCCTACAACAATGCAGCAGTATGACTGGTCCGCAGAAGCCACCCAATCCAGCTCCAGGTGGAAGTGAATGCGCAACCTGGTTGGCCTACGGGAGAATCCCAGAATTAGCCAATCATGTGCAGCCCATTGTGTAAATAATGTATATAAAGCAGATATTTTGGGTGAACTTGCATTCCTCACTACTATGAGCTGAATAAAGAGCATGAAATCCACACTTGACTCCGAGTATATTTCATCGGGCATTGGGGCAGTCCTTTGTTTTGCACAGAGGGGAGGTTGTAGTCTCTGCCTGCCCCTCCAAACACTGGGGTATCCCGTTAAAGGGATCTGGGGGGAGTGGCCATGTTCGCGGGGGTCACCTGATTGAATGTAAGTTTTAGGAACCCCCACCTGGATTGACCATGCATCACTTCTGGTGGGCAGGCTGAAACTATTTAGATTGCCGCATGCCCAAGCCAAACCGCTTTCATCTGTACAGTGGAACCTCAGGTTACGTACCGTCCTCCTTATGAACGCTTCGGGTAACAAGCTCTGCTAACCCATAAGTAGGTCTCCTGGTAGTGAACTTTGCCCCGGGATGCGAGCAGAAGACATGTGCCGGCGGCACGGCAGCAGTGGGAGGCCCCATTAGCGAAAGCGCACCTCATGTTAAGAACGGTTTCTGGTTAAGAACGGACCTCCGGAACAAATTAAGTTCGTAACCGGAGGTACCGCTGTATTGAATAATTGGCCTGTGTTTACCTCAAACTAGTCTTATTGGTCTCTAATTATACGGGTTGGGGTACGGGAAGTCCGATGGCTGGTCCTGCAAGAATACAGGCTCTCTAAACAATGGCATTTCATGGCAGGCTTCCCTCAATGGACTCAGGACAACTGAAAAGTCAGAAACAGATAATTGCTTCAAAATCAGAACTATTTATTTATTTAAACTATTTATGTACTGCTTATCTACAATAGTCTAAGTGGCTTACAAAAATACAATACAAAAAATAAAAATTAGTTAAATCTATAAAATCAAACTTCAAATAATATGTCTGCTAGGATAATTTACTTACAGAAGTCTTCAGTAGATGCTGGCAATTCAGTGGGGGTGGGGGGTGGCATCTGAATTCAACTGGAAAGGAGTGGAATAAAAATGGGCCCACAACACTGAACCCACAGCTCCTGGTCAATACCACCAGCCATGCATCTAGGGCATGGGAGACCACTAACAGTGACTCCCCTGAAGACCTCAGTGATTGGTGGTCTTCACCTAAGTGATTAGGTGGTCCTTCAGGTATCCAGGACCCAAATTTTTAATGGTCTTGCAAATTAATATATGTCCCCTGAACCTTTCCATGGTAGCATATGGGCAGCCAGCACAGACTATTGAGCTCTGGAGTTATGTGCTTGTGATAGTCTGTCCCCATCATCTAAGGCAATGATGCTTACTGACATTGACCTGCTTATTGACAGTCAGTTGTGTTGTTTTCGAAATTGTCCTCTAAGGTTAGCCTTCTTCTATTATATTTTGGGCTAGCGTGTTAAAAGGATAAGGCAATGTTTGAGAATTGTTTCAAACAACCATTTGTGTCAGAGATATGTATTCAAGGTGAAAGCCTTGTCTATTTGTGAAAGACAGTATAAGGGCTCATCCAGAATTCTTTTTTGCACAGTGCTTTCCAGAGAGCCAGCGTGGTGTAGTGGATAAGAGTGGTAGACTTGTAATCTGATGAACCGGGTTCGCTTCCCCGTTCCTCCACATGCAGCTGCTGGGTGACCCTGGGCTAGTCACACTTCTCTGAAGTCTCTCAACCTCACTCACCTCACAGAGTGTTTGTTGTGGGGGAGGAAGGGAAAGGAGATTGTTAGCCACTTTGAGACTCTTTGTTGTTGTTTAGTCATTTAGTCGTGTCCGACTCTTCGTGGCCCCATGGACCAGAGCACACCAGGCACTCCTGTCTTCCACTGCCTCCCGCAGTTTGGTCAGACTCATGTTTGTAGCTTCGAGAACACTGTCCAGCCATCTTGTCCTCTGCCATCCCCTTCTCCTTGTGCCCTCCATCTTTCCCAACATCAGGGTCTTTTCCAGGGAGTCTTCTCTTCTCATGAGGTGGCCAAAGTATTGGAGCCTCAGCTTCATGATCTGTCCTTCCAGTGAGCATTCAGGCCTGATTTCCTTAAGAATGGATAGGTTTGATCTTCTTGCAGTCCATGGGACTCTCAAGAGTCTCCTCCAGCACCATAATTCAAAAGCATCAATTCTTTGGCGATCAGCCTTCTTTATGGTCCAGCTCTCACTGCCATACATCACTATGAGACTCTTTAGGGTAGTGATAAAGCGGGATATGAAATCCAAACTCCTCCTCCTTCCAGGCTCTGTGTCTGAGTGTGTGTGTGTGTGTGTGTGTGTGTGTGTTTTCCCCAGGAAAACCTGCACGTTACCACTGAATCAGAGCAAAAGCCAGGCCAAAACAACAACAACAACAATGCTCAGACACAAAACCTGAACCTGTGCCTAGAAACATGGTGCAAAAGGAAATTTTGCTGAGCCCTAACACACACTTTTAGAGCATTTAAAAAAAACAAAATCGTGTTATTAGAACAGCATTTTCCAAGTAATATTAAATTATTTTATTAAAATAATTATTAGACATTGTTATAATTAATAGCATTTCCAGTTATAAATGTTCTTATGCACATAAGGTTTTGGAAATGCTTTATCAAACTTATTACACAACACTCAGGGCTGTGGAATTATGGCAATTCCACACAAAGAGGGGAGACAAATGGCAGTATATGTTCTTGGATGCAGAATGCATTCCTTCATCTGAATTTTTTTTATATTATTATTAAGCATCTAGCCCTTATGGTTTCAGTACGTATCTGCTAAATTTTCAGAAGACTTGCTGCATAAGATCTCCAGTGGATAGGATGTGGGCGTTCTCCCCATTGCTTTCTTCCTTCCCATGACCTGCAGGGACAGAATAAAATATTCAAAATACTAAAAGAAAGCCTGGGCACATTTTACAAATATTGGATATTTTACAGCTGTGCTTAATTTGTATAACTTATACAGTGGCAGATAACTTGTAAAGGTAAAGGTAAAGGACACCTGACAGTTAAGCCCAGTCGCAAATGACTCTGGGATTGCAGCGCTCATCTTGCTTTACAGGCTGAAGGAGCCGGCATTTGTCCTCAGTCAGTTTTCCGGGTCATGTGGCCAGCATGGCAAAACCAGAGCAGCACACAGAAAGGCAGTTTACCTTCCCCCCTGTTAAGTTGTGGGTTGACATAGCAGACGACACAGCGATTTCTCCAAGTAGCTCTTTATTTCGTAAGCTGGAATAGAACTGACTGCAAACAGCTCAGCCGGCCTGCTTTTATAGGCAGCCGGCTATCAACATTGTAGCAACAACAGCCCAGAGTTCCCGCCTAAAATAACTGACGTGGACCTGAGTGAAAACTATCTACAGACCTGAGTGAAAACTATATACAGTATCCCCCCTGCTGGCCCAGGGTGAAACTTCACTACATAACACCCCTCCCCACCGAGATAAGGCGTTAGTTACAATCGTAATGGTTTCCTTATATACAGCACTACGCGTAATGGTTCAATTAGGCACAAAAGCATATCGGTTACATTTCCCATACTTAGACCAGCAGTGATACCTGTCCAACAACATAGTCCTTTAAATAAGTTGGGCGCTTGGGAACTCTGCCAGACCGCCAGGGACTGGTAGCCAAGTCCGGAGGGCCACACAGTTCTTGCTGAGGCTGTGGTGCGACCCTAGGTGGCGTTGGAACCAACTCCCCTGGATCCGCTGCTGTGGGTGGAGCCTCCGCAAGTGGAGTGGTCTGAGTCTGTGGTAAGTCTGGCAGACCCTCTGAAGCGGCTCGGTTCGGCTCCACGCTGGCAGTTTGCGAGGGAGGTGTAGATGGGGCCTCGCCATCTGTACGTGTCTCTTCTGGAGCCGCAAGCGCAGTTGGGGGCACCTCGGTAGTGTCCAAGTCCCCAACCCTGCGCCTAAGCTGGTCTATGTGCCGTCGCGGCAAGCGTCCGTCTTCGAGTGCCACCTGGTACGAGCGAGGTCCAGTGACTCCCACTACTGTGGCTGGCACCCAAGGAATGTCCCCCACATAGTTCCGGGCAAAGACCTGGTTTCCTGGGACAAATGACCGTGGCGCGTTGGCACAGCCTGAGGGTTCAGTCATGGCAAAGTCCGGGTGTAGCCGGTCGAGCGGTGACCTGAGGCGGCGGCCCATAAGCAGTTCAGCAGGACTCCGCCCTGTGGCCGCATGAGGGGTGATGTGTTGCACGAACAAGTATTCGGCGACCCGCTCATGCCAGTCTCCCCGGTCCAGGCGTGCCAGTGCCTCTTTTGCCGAGCGCACCATTCTTTCCGCTTGCCCGTTGCTGGATGGATGAAAGGGTGCCGTTAGGGCATGGCAGATGCCCAGTCCCAAAAGATACCGCTCAAACGTGCCTGACGTGAACTGCGGTCCGTTGTCAGAGACAAGGACATCAGGACACCCATGTGTGGCAAACAGGCCTCGCAGCACCCGGTTGACAGCTTCGGTAGTGGTGGAGGGCATCAGGGCGACCTCCAGCCATTTGGAATAGGCGTCCACCACTACCATAAAGGTCCGGCCGTGAAAGGGGCCAGCCAGATCGATGTGCACCCTCGACCAGGGTGTCTTTGGCGTCTCCCAGGTATGTCCCTTAGCTGCTGGTGGTGCAGGCCTCGACTCTTGGCACGCTTGACAGGCGGACACCCAGGCAGTGATGGCATCGTCCATATTAGGCCACCAGACATAACACCGAGCCAACGCCTTCATTTTGACAATTCCCGGGTGGCCAACGTGCAGAGCCTTCAGGACGCGCTGACGGAGTCCCTGGGGAATCACGACGCGGTCTCCCCACAGCAGACAGCCACGATGAGCTGAGAGTTCATGTTGTCTGGTTGCGAAGGGCTGGAACTCTGATGCAAAAGGCCCTTGTGGCCACCCCCTCCACACCCAGTTGAGCACCCGGCTGATGGTGCGATCCTGGGCAGATGCGGAGGCCACAGTGGCAGCCGATACAGGCGCTGCCGGAAGATCCTCAATCAGAAGGAGCGATGAAGCTGGAGCCGGGTCTTCCACAAATGCTGGAAGAGGGCAACGGCTGAGGGCGTCGGCATGGCCCATCGATTTCCCCGGGCGATGGATGAGCCGGTAGTGGTAGGCAGCCAGGAAAACAGTCCATCGCAGCATGTGTGGCGAGAGGACTGGTGGAGTTGGACGATCACCGGCGAGGAGGCCCAGGAGTGGCTTGTGGTCAGTGATGAGGTCAAAAGTCCTGCCATAGAGGTATTCATGGAACCTCTTCACTTCAACCACAAGTGCCAGTGCCTCCTTGTCGAGCTGGCTGTAATTCCGTTCCGTCGGAGATAGCGTCCTGGAAAAGTAGGCGAGCGGTGCTTCTCTTCCGTCTGGAAAACGGTGACTAAGGACAGCACCGATGCCAAAAGGTGAGGCGTCGCAGGCAAGGACCAGCGGCCTGGATTCACTGTACTGTACCAGCACACTGTCTGATGAAAGGAGAGCCTTGACCGCGTTGAAGGCCGCCGTCTCCCAATGACCCCAGGCCCAAGGCGTCTTAGTGCTAAGGAGTCGGTGAAGAGGCTCAGCCACTGTGGCTTTGTGGGGCAGGAACATGTTATAAAAGTTCAGCAGCCCCAGGAACTCCTGCAACTCCGTCTTGTTCTTTGGGGTGGGGGCCTGCTGGATAGCGTGGATCTTGGATGTGGTCGGGTGAAGGCCGGAGGCATCGATAAGATAGCCCAGGAACTCTACCTATGGAACGGCGATCTGGCACTTCTCCCTCTTTACCTTGAGCCCGGCCTCTTGGAACCTGGTCAGCACGGCACGGAGGCGCTCGAACAGCTGCTGGTGTGAGTCTGCAGACACCAAGACGTCATCAAAATATGGTACCACGCCCGGAAGCCCTTGCAGGAGACGCTCCATAAGGCTTTGGAAGATGCCAGGAGCCACACTCACCCCGAACTGCAACCGGCGGCAACGGAATGCCCCCCGGTGGGTGACGATCGTCTGGGCTTCAGCAGTGGCATCATCGACTGGCAGTTGTTGATAGGCTTGGGCAAGGTCCAGCTTAGCGAAGACCTTACCCTCACCCAGGGAATGCAGCAGGTGTTGGACAACAGGAACCGGATAAGCGTGCTGCTGAAGTGCCTTGTTGATCGTGCACTTGTAGTCAGCGCAGATTCTCACCGACCCATCTGGCTTGACAGGCGTGACGATGGGGGTTTCCCACTTGGCGTGGTCAACCGGCTCCAAAACTCCTTGGGCGATCAGTTTGTCCAGTTGTTCGTCCACCTTAGCCTTGAGAGCAAAGGGAACCCGGCGTGGCTTTAGCTTGATGGGGGCGACTTGTGGATCAAGGCTAAAGGAGATGGGCGTACCTGTATATTGCCCCAAGGTGCCGTCAAAAACCTCGGCAAAGTCTTTGACCAGACCCTCAGTCTCTGCGTTAGAGATGCAGTTGATGCCGGTGACTTCCAGGCCGAGGGCATCAAACCAGTCTAGCCCTAGGAGGCTTGGCCGCTGACCTTCGACCACCACCAACCGGAGCAGGCCTGAAAAATCCTTGAAGGTGATCCGGAACCGGCCAACGCCTACCACGGGAATGTCGTTTCCCTGGTAGTCTCTCAGGTGTACGCGGTGAGAGTCGAGTTGCCTTTTGGACACTCTGGGTACCAGTCTTTTGAGGGTGCTCCATGACACGATGGACAGGGCAGACCCGGTGTCGATCTCCATGTCACATGGAGCTCCTTCAATGAGCACCGTGACGTTCAGCTTGCGTCGCGTAGGCGAGTCGGTTTGGCCAATCGTGGTTCCAGACGGGCAGCGGCAGTTGGTGAGAGCGAAACAACTTTCCTTGGCAGACTGGAGTGAAGACTTGGACTTGCGAGTCGATGAAGGGGGTGTGTCAGATGGAGCCGATCGGCAGACCTTAGCAATGTGGCCCCTTCTGGAACACTTCCTACAGATGGCGTCTCTGAATCGACACTTGGCACGGGAATGGTTGCCTCCGCAGCCGGCACATTCCGGTTGGCCCTTGGACTTCTGTTGGAACACACAACACTGGAGGATGCCTCATCACTGCTGGCCTCTTCATGATGCACCGGAACTGGCTCCCTAGCAAGACGCGGGCTGCTGGACTTGCGGATCTCCTGGGCGGAGCGTTCAGCAGCTTCTGAGGCCACAGCCTCCTCAATGGCTTTCTGCAGCGTGAGGTCTGGCTTGGCAAGGAGACGCCGTTGCAGATGGATGTCCCGGACCCCGCAGACGATTCGATCCATCAGGGCATCGTCTAAGTCTCGGAACTCACAGTGCATTGCAGCCTGTCGCAGGGCGGTGGTGTATTTGTTGATTGACTCCCCCTCTGCCTGGTTCCGGTGGTAGAACGCATGGCGGGCAGCAATCTTGGACGGCTTTGGTGCGTAGTGGTTGCGGAGCTTCTCTTGGATCGTGTCCCATGGTGTTGCCTGGACTGCTTCAGGCGCAACCAATGCTCGGGCTGTCTCAAACACCTCAGGCCCACAGAGGCTGAGGAATAGGCCCCGCTTCCGATTCTTTGATACTGCTGTCAGCTCGTTGGCTTGGAGGTAGCAGTCGAATCGAGCGAGGTAGGAGTCCCATGATTCAGAGGCTGACGCAAACGGCGGTAGAGGCACAAGTGAAGCCATGATTCCGATGCCAGCATGAAGGGCAATGGATGGAACACCGTGCTCTAGCCAGAACAGTCAGCTCTGAATTGGTTCTGTCCAGTGATTTCGCTCAGTGATTTCGCTCTGTGATTCAGCTCAGTTCAGAGGCTGGCCGCATCTGGCTGTGCTCTGATGTCCATCTATCCCACCTTCGTCGCCAGTGTTAAGTTGTGGGTTGACATAGCAGACGACACAGCGATTTCTCCAAGTAGCTCTTTATTTCGTAAGCTGGAATAGAACTGACTGCAAACAGCTCAGCCGGCCTGCTTTTATAGGCAGCCGGCTATCAACATTGTAGCAACAACAGCCCAGAGTTCCCGCCTAAAGTAACTGACGTGGACCTGAGTGAAAACTATATACAGTATCCCCCTGCTGGCCCAGGGTGAAACTTCACTACATAACACCCCCTTCCTTTATCTACTTGCATTTTGATGTGCTTTCGAACTGCTAGGTTGCCAGGAGCTGGGACTGAGCAGCGAGAGCTCACCCCGTCACGGAGATTCGAACCACTGACCTTCCGATTGGCAAGCCCTAGGCATAGTGGTTTAGACCACAGTGCCACCCGCATTACATACAGTGACAAAATTCTGATTTTAAACAGCATAGCCTAGTACATGCATCATTTCGAACATCTCCCAAAGCATTATCTACCTGTGCAAACATTCCAGTAAAACCTGTACTTTCTCTTTGCTTAGTGTTGATAGTTATTAAGATGATGATGATGATTTAGTTTATATACTGCTTAAATGCCAAAGTGACTAAACAGTGCTTTTCAATGGGCACATAGTCTGCATGAAACAGGAGCTCCAGCACAGATCAAGTTGCCTGTTGCATGTAACATAATAATGTGCAATAACTCTTCAACTCTTGATAACATCTATCTATGGAGATAAGTTCCATATATATCAGGAATTCTGTTATAACGCCATTTTTTCCCTGACAGGAGAATGTGCACTTTAACTCTGATCTAGCACCAGCCAATTTGTCTCCCTCATGTATAAATAATATATTGTGTTATTAAAAATGACAGTAATATTTTCTTTCTGTTGAAGAAATATCTCCTTTATAGTTTCCAGAGCCTTGTCTATTAGGATGTAAGGCACTTATTTAGACAGAGCTATCAATATTCAAGGTGGTTTATAGAGCTAAATAAACTGCAGATGACAAAGACTCGGCTTGAGAGCTAAGTCAGTGGGGGCCATGCTCCCAGCAGGGACCCACAACTTGAAATGAAAATGGGTGCACAACCTGGAAGTTCAATGGATTAACAATAAAAAGGGAGGAGAGGAGAGGAGGACACTGTCAAGCTTATTCTGGAACACGAATGAAGTTTTTGAAAGTATTGAAGTCCAGTTAATTCTCACTCCCCCCCCCCCATTCCTGTCTCAATATTTGATCTCAATGAAAAACAAACAGATGCATACAACAATACACAAAAAGATATAAAAACACTTAAGTATAAATAGTTATAAAATATGCTGCAGAAGTATAGGGCTGGATACTTTTCTATGTATTATGTGTATAGTATGCATACATTTGTGATGGAGGGAGACTCAAGTTTAAAGGGATTTATACCCAAAATTTGGTGGTTCCATCCTAATTGAGTTTCGCCTGCATCACACTACTTTTTGCACTGAGTTTCTGCCTATGTTTGAACAGTAAAAAAGTATATAATCAGAGGGATGGGACCCCTTTGACCCTCCAGATGTTGGACTCCAATTCCCATCAAACCCAGCATCTAAAACCCAACATCTGGAGAACCACTGATTTATCTGTTCTGTCATCCGATTACCAAGCACTGCAATCAATGAGACACCAAAGGAGTGCTCCACTGGGAACCTTGGGTGATAGCCAATGCCAGTCATACTCCAATGAGACCCATTGAAATCAATAGGTATGTTATTTAGGTTGGTTGATTCCAATGGATCTCCTTGGAGTATGAGATGCTGGATCTTACCCTGTTATAATGGGCAATAATAAAAAAGGCTTGTGTCTGGTATTAGTTCTGTTCAGAGTAAACCCACTGAAATTAGTGGAGATGACTGACTTCGGTACATTAATTTCAGTGGGTCTACTCTGAGTAGGACAGAGTTGGCTACAACCCTTAATGAAGCTGTGTAGAAATTCAGTCTAAAATTAAATTTGCCACAAATTTGGGAGTTCCTCCTCCTGCAGACTGAGGCTGAATCCCAAAGAATTTTGATAAAAATGGTGAAGGTTTAGAGGGTGGCTCCATACACCCTTTGGCTGTGGCCAAATATTGTTGAATACAAAACTCAGGGTGGGTTGGAAGGTTTCTATTGAGGCAAAACATCTGAGAAAGCCATAAAATATTTTCAGTGAAACTAGAAAAAGATTCTCAGGACATCCTTGGCCATCAGGTTGTAAGTTTTCCCATCCCTGTTCGACACTATTGGCTGCATCTGACAGGTAAACGAACATCAGGTTGGTATCATTAAGTGTGTATTGCTACACATTACAGGGAAGAGGATAGCAGTCCTGTGTTTGCTGGCAGATTGTTCCATCCTCCAAAACAACAATACAACCACAGAGCCTCAATGATGTATATAATGATAAACTAGATAGGCTGGTTGTCTTTGCAGCAACTCATCAACTGGTAATAAAGATTTTCATGTTCCTGCATAAAGAAATTCATAAAAGGAGCATGGAAATCAAGTGATGGGGGAAGAATCAATCAAAGTGACTGTTTAATTGTTGGAGGCTGACGTGAGAATCACACTTAGGTTGCGAGAAATATACATGGGGCTTGCTGTGATGGTGAACATTATGGAGTTATAGCTGACACACAAGCCAAGCTAAATTTGTCAAATAAAAAAATGTAGGATAGAACGTTCCAAAATATAATGTCAGCAAACCAGAAGATGGAGAATTAAAAACAAATTGAAAGTAGCAATAGAAAGGAGACTCGAGGCATGAAACACCCATAAAACGGGGTAGCAAATAGGTCACTGGGGATATGGAATAAATGAAAGGAAGAGAACGACATAAGGAAAGTAATAAAGGATGCTACAAATAGACAGTATGGTTTCCATTTTCAAGGGGAAAATAATAGAAAATCTGTATTGTTTAATTAAGAGTGAGCAGAAGTTATACAGTAAAACAGTGTTAAAAGTTAAGTGTTTGGAAAAGAAAGAGAAATATAATACAATGGAACAGGAAGCTGAAGATCTAGACTCTGGTACAGGATTCTCAAGCTTATTCTGAGATTGGATAAGTGAATGAGCCCCCTGCCCCCTGCAAAAAAATAAAATAAAATAATGCAACCTTTCTCTATTCTAAAGGAAAAAATTGATCCTTCAAACTTTTCCGATCAGAGAATTTTTTTAAGGGAATCCTAGAACTCCTGATGATGGTGATGATGGTGATTAAATTCCATTACTTACAAAGCAGTTTACAACACAGAAATCTATTAAAACCAGTCGCAACCCATCATCCAATCAAAGCCCTAGAAAGCACATTGATACAAAAACAGGGCAGGTCTTGCAGAAACTGCCCCACTAAAAGAGGCCACACATGCTTAAAAACCCTTCTAATTAATGACCAAAACCCCAGGAAAAAAGGGGGAAATTCCTGGCTCCTAATAATAGATAAAGATGGTACCAGGTCTGCCTCCCAGAACGAGCATTCTACAAATGGGGAGCCATCACTGAAAAAGCCCATTCTTATGTTGCCACCCTCAACTTCTCATGGAAGGTCTTTGTGGAGAAGAGTCTTACATAACTATTGCAGGGTCCAGGTTAGTTCATATGGAGAAAGGCAGTCCTTGGGGTATTGGGGTGCTGGGTCTTTATAGGTCAAAACCAGTCCTTTGAAGTGAGCCTGGAAGCAAAATGGAAATTAATTCCATCTTCACATTTCCAGGTTCTTCATTTGAGCATTCAAGTATGTCAATAGTTTGAGTTGGGTTCCCACTGCCAGTATCAAAAATGATAGTGTATTTTTTCAGACTATCTTTGGCCACAGCCCCCCCCCCCAAAAAAAAAAACCCCACTAAAAATCTTGGGATATGACCACTGTTTGGATTTAATAATATAAGTGATTGGCATGCTTAAAACATTTTAGTATGTGATTGTCCTAATGGCATCAGTAACACTGGCCTGAAGCCAAAAGACAGAAGCCCCAGTAGCCTTATTGTATCCCTAATATGGCCTTCAGGATTCTGTATTTAGTTATGAACATTGCATCATTTTCTTTATATATTTATAATTTTAAAATTAATTTTCAGTATATCATTTTCCACAGTAATTAAACATATTTTAACATCTTATACAATTTTTTTGACTTCCATCAATCTCATCTGAGAAATTTCCAATCTAATCTCTAAATACACATTTCCCACTTCTTCAATTACCTTTAATTCATAACTAATATCCCTATTCTTTCTCTAATTTGCAATGTTTCATACATTTTTCCTTATGCAGCGTCTTGTAATCCTGCCAGCATAATTTGTTGGTTACAGTTGCTCTTCAAATAATTTGTATATTTCTTCTGTAAATCTCTGGTTCCACAGGTTTCAAATCCTTCCTTTCATTTTGTCCAATTCTGCATAGTCCATTAATTTTGTTTGCCATTCTTCTTTCATCGGCATCTCTTCTGAACATTGCATCATTTTCAGAACCAAGAAGTCACAAATGACAAGCTGGCACAGTTGAGTGCAGAGTGAGGTTGGTGGATCAGCACTCCATTTGCTCCCTTGAACCAGCTTTCACTGCTCACAAGGAGAGTCCACCGCCTTCCAGGTGAGTCTGTTCCACTGTCAAACAGCTCTTACCATCAGAAAGTTCTTCCTGATGTTTAGTCATAATCTCCTTTCTTGTGACTTGAAGCCACTGGTTCTGGCCCTACCCTCCGGAGCAGAAGAAAACAAACTTGCTCCATCTTCCATGTGATGGTTGATGTTTTCAATGTTCCAGAACAATAAATTATAGGATAGTATTATATACCTTAAAAAAAAAAAAAAAACTAGTGTCCAAAAGCAGCATGAATGTTGTTATTCATTTATGTGTAGTTGTCTGTATTTTTTGTACTATTTTAATTGTTGTATTGATTGCATTGTCCTTGGGTGTTTAATTGTGTGTTTGTGTATATGTGTGTGTGAGTGTGTGAGTGTGTGAGAGTATTTTAAAAAGAAACAAAACTAGAGACCTTTCTCATAACCTTGGCAAGATTGCTACAATTCTAGAAAGAAAGATACATCTGACAAAAGATTCTTCCCTTATGTGAAATGATCTGGAAACACAGCATTTTCCTTTGGGAGTTTGCCTTTTGGCAATCCTAGGCTGAAGAGAGTTTCCAAAGCATTTTATCATTGCTCTGTTATCAGGAATTTTCAGGGATGGGTGGGAGAAAAGTTGTAAACAAACACAGAAATAAACGCTCTGCTGTGCCTCAGCCTAATGAAAATATTTAAAGAAAGAAGGTTTAAAGGTTAAATCTGAAAGCCAAATAGCCAAAGCCAGATGTTATATAACCAGGTAGTATGAAGAAGGCATAGCTGAGAAATGTATGGATCATGGTAGCAGTGAAATTGCTTCTACCATAAACCAAGAAATATGCAACTACAGTCTGCCATCTACCAACTAGCACATGATATGGAGTTGAATGAATTTTATTATTTCGGTCACAGACCAGTTCCAGCCCACATACAATATTAAGGAAGTCATAAAACACAATAGGGAGACATTTGATATGGGGTTTGATTCCTCTCTTATTGCAGGGCCACTGGAAACCACATTTCTATGTTGTCTTCCTGGAAGTGGGCTCAAAGACGTTTCTAGAGACCCCTATAAACTGTGATATCAGCTGGAACCTTTGGAAATATTTCCAAATGGAGCCAGGATCAACCCCATTTGAGTGGGTTCCAGGCCTGATTCAGAAATACGAGACACCACTGGGATATCGTAGAACTCTTCCTAGGATGCTCAAAAACTGTCAGTGTGGTAAGGTGAAGCATAGGAGGAATAATAATAATAATAATAATAATAATAATAATAATAATATTTTTTTTTATTTATACCCCACCCTACCTGGCCAGAGCAAGGCTCAGGGCGGCTAACACAAGTAAAATTACAATAGAAACATAATAGGGGAGGGGGAACCCAATTTAAAATACAGGTTAAAATGCAATTTAAAAATGCAGCCTCATTTTAAAAGTAGCCCATAGATCAAAACCGTAAGGGGAGGGAAACATAAGGGTCAGGCTGTGCCCTGACCAAAGGCCTGGTGGAACAGCTCTGTCTTGCAGGCCCTGCGGAAAGATGTCAAGTCCCACAGGGCCCTAGTCTCTTGTGACGGAGCGTTCCACCAAGTCGGGGCCAGTACTGAAAAGGCCCTGGCCCTCGTTGAGACCAATCTAACCACCTTGTGACTTGGACTTCCAAGGTGCTGTCATTTGTGGACCTTAAGGTCCTCCGTGGGGCATATCAGGAGAGGCGGTCCTGTAGGTACGTGGGTCCTAGGAACTTCATCTGTTTGCCACACATGACTGTGTTAGCCTCCTTTATGGCAAGGTTACAGTTCTCCCACTGCAGTGAATGGATTTATATATTTATTCATTTTGTATTTCAACCTCACCAGTTCACCACGATGGATGCCTCAGAGCATGCAAGCAAAGGCCTTTCCCAACCCCATTTTTAATTTTGCACACCATTCTAGGGTTTGGGTGAAGCAAATGCATTACTCATTGGAGCCCTCACTCTTGTGTTGATATTTAAAGGTACTGCATTTCTCTGAATTCCTCAGAGTTCAGACAATATACCACTTCATAGCATCAGCCCATTTGTTTCTGTGTTTAATTTATACCCCACTTTCTCACCAAAGAACTCCCACTCCACCCTGGCTTAGATATTAATCATATAAGCCTTTAAATCATGGCTGGCTGGGTGGGCATGACCTGGGGGAAATAATACTTTCTACATTTATATCCCACTTTCTCTAGAAGAAGTTCAAAGCAGTGTGCATACTTCCTTTCCCTCCATTTTACCCTCATGAGGTCAGCTAGGATGGGAGATCATGACCAGCCCAAGGTCACCCCATGAGCTTCAAGTCTGAGTGGGAATTCGGACCTGAGTCTCTATCAGGGCTGGATTTAGGTTTGATGAGGCCTCAAGCTACTGAAGGTAATGGGGCCCTTTATATGTCCAGCTGTCCTTTGTCAACATCAAATTGTCACTGTTTTTTGTGTTGAATATATGCTACAGTGGTACCTCAGGTTACAGGCGCTTCAGGTTACAGGCACTTCAGGTTACAGACTCCGCTAACCCAGAAATAGTACCTTGAGTTCTGAACTTTACTTCAGGATGAGAACAGAAATCGCGCAGCAGTGGTGTGGCGGCAGCGGGAGGCCCCATTAGCTAAAGTGGTGCTTCAGGTTAAGAACAGTTTCAAGTTAAGAACGGACCTCCAGAATGAATTAAGTTCTTAACCCAAGGTACCACTGTAATTTATGGACCTAATAGGTAGGTCCTATTAGCCATTTGCACTTAACAAAATATGTATTTTATCAAAGTAATTGTTGAACTGAAATACAATTAAGAAGAAGTATATTAATATTGTTGTTTAGTCATTTAGTCATGTCCGACTTTTCATGACCCCATGGACCAGAACACGCCATGCACTCCTGTCTTCCACTGCTTCCCGCAGTTTGGTCAAACTCATGTTCGTAGCTTCGAGAACACTGTCCAACCATCTCGTCCTCTGTAGTCGCCTATACAATTAAGATGTTTCGGGACTCTTTGGTTTTGGAACAGATCGGTTTTGGAATGGATTAAGATTGGTTTTGGAATGGATTAAGTTTGAGAACCAAGGTACCACTGTATATTGAAATGAGCAAACCAGTGATATTTTTGGGAGCAGGCTAGCAGGCAGGGCTCATTACTTACATCATAGGAGCATACACAACACTAAACACTGTTGCTGTATGTAGGTATATATATGTGTGTGTGTGTGTGTGTGTGTGTGTGTGTAAAAAATGTACATCCAGGTTTTTTTCCTTTATTATTTTTTTGGGGGGGGGCAAGAGAGTGGGGCCCTAAGCTATAGCTTGCTTAGCTTATACCTAAATCCGGCACTGGTCTCTATGTTCCTGTTTCAAATCTCCAGTCACTGTACTGCACTGGTACTTCCCCCATATTTTGTACTGATAATCCAGCGACTGTCACAGACCACTCTGAGAACCTAATGTTCCTGAGCATGGGTGCTCTGCAAATGCATTGAAAGTGGGTCTTGATTTTCCTCCTGAAGCAGTTGTTCCTGGTTGCTTTGCAACCTAAGGGCATCAGCAACAATAATCGGAGGAAGTAAAAAAGAGAGGCACTAAAATTGTGCCTTATGATACCAGCATCTGTGGAACATAATATATGATGATTCCATGTACTTTATGAGGCAAAGCCTGGCAAGAGCGTCCGACATTTCAATGACACCTTCAGACAAGGTGCAGGAATTCTCTTGCCTCTTGCATATTATAGGAAGATGTCACATTGTTATCGATTGCTAACATTGGTAGTGGAATATAATTGCGATCAGCATCAATAACTGGAACAAACTTCATTTGTATGAGACACTGTTGGGATAGGCATGACAAGGTCACAAGGGAAATTAAAAGAAGCCGTTGAGATAAGATCTGTTCACCTAACAATAGGTGCACTTTGTTATGCTGATTGCTAAGATAGACTATAGACCAAATAGAAGAACTAAAGCAGGGTCCAAATGTGATCCTCCAGGCTCTCCATCTTTGACCACACTACTTCCCAGTCCACATGCTCTATACCCAGACTTCACTCCTCAATGACCCCACTCTGTGCCTTCCTTTGAGCATTTTTGCCCAGATGGAATGTGTACTTGAATTCTGAAGATGAATTCAATTCTGTGTCCAGGGCAGCTGTCTACCAGCTCCATCTGGTACACAGGCTGAGACCCTACCTGCCCACAGACTGTCTCACCAGAGTGGTGCATGCTCTAGTTATCTCCTGCTTGGACTACTGCAATGCACTCTGTGTGGCGCTACCTTTGAAGGTGACTCGGAAACTGCAATTAATCCAGAATGCTGCTGCTAGACTGGTGACTGGGAGTGGCCGCCAGGACCATATAACAAGTGGTCCTGAAAGACCTACATTGGCTCCCAGTACGTTTCCGAGCACAATTCAAAGTGTTGGTGCTGACCTTTAAAACCACAAATGGCCTCAGCCCAGTGGAGCGTCCAGCTCCGAGGGCCTTCTGGCAGTTCCCTCACTGTGAGAAGTGAGGTTACAGGGCACCAGGCAGAGGGCCTTCTCGGTAGTGGTGCCTGCCCTGTGGAACGCCCTCCCATCAGATGTCAAGGAAATAAGCAACTATCCTACTTTTAAAAGACATCTGAAGGCAACCCTGTTTAGGGAAATTTTTAATGTTTAATGCTGTATTGTGTTTTTAATATTTGATTGGGAGCTGCCCAGAGTGGCTGGGGAAACCCAGCCAGACGGGTGGGGTATAAATAAATAAATAAATAAATAAATAAATAAATAAATAGTCCAGATGGAGAACAGAGGAGTGTGTGATACAGTGCATTGAAACCAGCCTTCTGTACAAAGATATAATGCACACTTTTTGCTTCTCCCAGTTTTGCTTGTGGCCCTGCCCACCACTGGTATGTAGCCCTGAAAAGGCCCTGATCCATACAGTGGCCTGAACATGTGATTCTCTAGCCTATACATTTGGAGAGAGTGCAAGTCAATTGTCCAGTTTTTATGCACTAAATGGAAAGCATTTTATTCCTTAGGCAGCCATTGGTTCAACAAGTCACCCTCTTCATTCAGCTCTGCCATCTTCATTGAGATGTGGATTAGCTATCACTGCAATGATTTTAATTTAAAAACCACAGCAACGCTGTTGCCTTTTCATTTCAGTTCTGGAAACCAAGTTCAGCGAATTTCCCCCCTTTTTATAATTTGCTCTATCTGAAGCCTGAACTGTTTGGGTTGACCTCAGCAATAACCTATGTGATCTTTTATAAATATGTTCTTGGCGTGATCACGCTGCCCTGAATTCTATACTGAATCACAAGAATATTTGTGAGAGCTTTATGTGATGATGGATTAACGTTGTTTGACATTTATGGCACACTCTTATAGATACACCATCTAAATTTCCTTTTCGAGGCTAACCTTGTTTACATAAATGTCTAATATTTTATCTTAAATCACACTCTACAACTCTGTTTTCTCAAATGTGGTGTTTAGCAACACTGTAGGCTTTACCCTAGCCTTACAATTGACACCTGGCCAGAATATGACCCTTGTGGATGTTGGCTGTTCAACAACAGGAGTCATCCAGGGTTAGTTTTTTATTATTATTATTATTATTTGGTTGACACTACACTCAGATTGGCTTGAGATTCTAGTCAATTGGGAGTTAGCTGTCAGTGAGGAAAAATATCCAGCTAAGATGTTCTTTGCTCTCAGTTCACTGGCATTTACCATTGTGGCTACCCTAAGCACTGAAATTGCAGTGGAATATAAAGAGCCCTGCTGGATGAGGTGAAAGGTCATGCAGTCCAACCTCCTGTTCTCAAAATGGCTACCAGAAGTCTCCAAGCAAGACATGTACATGGCTAGCTGCAGACTAAAATCATAGAATGTGTTAGTCATTTTGGCAGCTCTGTCTGATGCATTTTGTATGAACAGCAACACAATTTAGCCTAGGTGGCTCCAAAGGCTTCTCTTTCAAATATGTGAACCATTGGCAGACGGATGAGAAACCACACAGTCCAACTATTCTGAATGCTACTTCTGTGGATTCACAGGTGAGGTGAGATTTATGCTCATGTTCTGTTTTGATCATGGGCCAGATCTTTGTCTCTCTCACCTCTGGTAGGCGTGGTTGCCCACCTGTCAATCACCTGATGCAATTGTGATGTCAGGCGATGCCTCCCTCTGAACTCTTGATTGCCGGGACATCAGTGCCAATGGCACAGGAATGCTTGCAAAAGGCTTTCAACCCCTCCTCCATTTATCTTTGAAATCACAGATGTTTGAAGGAGAAAGGAAGGAAGGGGTTTGAAAGTCTTGAGCAAGGCTGCTCCCACCTTGTCTTGCTCAAGGTTGTTCCCACCTTGTCTTGCTCAAGGCTTTCAAACATCCCATATCAAACACCTTTGTGGGGATTTGAAGGAGAATCAGGGATGGTGGACTTACTTACTTACTTATTCATTTTCCATACTTTATTTATTTATTTATTTGTATGAACCAGGTTCAGAGACAAGACTTCATTGGTACCTTGGACAGCTACATGCAGAGTCCTTGGTGACTCTCGAGAAGCTGTTGGCAAAGGGAGTCCACCAGAGGGAGATCCTTTCAAGGATGTCTTTCATGGTGGCATCCCACACCTGTAGCCAGCACTAAACAGGACACGTGTTGATCAGGTAGCAATCGTCAGCATAAGATGAGGACTATAAGAAGAAAGAGGCTCCCTTTTGTCACCTATTGCCTTCTTTTCATTTGCTGCTTCATTTGTGTAATATTAGGTTGCCAATAAATTGGATAAACAAATGACCTGGTGTCTTCCGGTTGAATTTATTGACATTGTTTATTTTTGTAAGCCACCTTGAGGTCTGGTTTGACCTTCAGATGGCTTAGAAATTCTATAAATGCCTAAAATAAATTGCCTGGATTTTTTATGCTTGCTATGACACTCCTACTTGCTCATCATCAGGGCCTTTCCCTGAAGAGCTCAGGGTGGCATCTATGGGTTTTTTCCCCCATTTTGTTCTTGCAACCACCCTAGGAGGTAGGCTAGAATTATGTGGAATGATAGGCAAAAGTTACTAACAGAACTCTTTGTCTGATTGGTGGTCTGGTTCCCTTACCCAAGTCCCACACACTATCTCTGTGCCAGGTGAAAAGTAGATCAAACTAGATGGGACAATGAAAGTCTCCTGAGTTTCTTTCTTTCTTTCTTTCTTTCTTTCTTTCTTTCTTTCTTTCTTTCTTTCAACAGGAACCACAAGAAGCCCCAACTCAAAGTGTGACAATGACATGGAGGAAGGATTTTTTTAACCCCATCCCCTGCCTCATTTTTCTGAAGAAGATCATCCCCTTAATCCCTATATTTTCCTTCCAGAGCTGCCTTTTTTAATCAATTTGAATTAGAAATAAATGGATGGATTCCCCCCAATTTTGTGAAAACCGTACTAGGAATGGAACTTACGCACAACTAAATAATATTAATATTTATAATAATAATTTTTGTTTTTCAAGTTTTAGTTTTCGTGACATAGTTTATAGTGCTTCTGTCCCTTCAGATGTCATTTCCCCACACTTTCCTAACTAGATTTTCTTGTCTGCCTTAGCCACTTACATTATAAAAGCAGAAATTCATTGCAGCAGTTTAGTCCTTAACCTGTCAATCAATGCAAATTACATCAAATTATATAGGAGGGGCCATTTATATATTTGGAAGGCTGCCCAATGGTAAATGGGGGGGGGGAAGATCCTGCTTTTGAATCCGATGAGAGCTGAAGCAGAGCACGATAGGGGGGAGGGAAGGAAACCAAGGGTTTATTAAATTTAACACATAATCTCTCCATCAGGTTCATAAAAAGAAGAAGAAAATTTCTAGCATAATAGGCCAAAATAACACAGTAGTACAGCCAGAAGCAGGAGTGTTTGGAGACACAGTTATCAGTGCCCACGTAGTAATAGCATTTTATAAGTCAGTTTTTAAGATGCCAAATGAGATGTGCTGAGCAGGGTCAGATTTGAGGGTCACAGAATGCTCAACAAATATCCAGCTTGGGGATCAACAGTCTCCTTATGTGTGTGCTTTAGAACAAAGAGATTAACAACCATCTAAGGCACTGTTTTTCAAAATTTTGGAGCTCAGGCCTTCCTCCTCCCCCACCATGCAGCATCAAGTGTCTGTCTCAGAAACGAGCATTCAGGAACCTTTATACCCAGTTGTACACATGCAGGCTTCTGCCACATATTAGGATCTTTGCATCAAGGAACTAATTTACCATTGGAGTCTGGATTTGATATCCCGCATTATCACTACCCTAAGGAGTCTCAAAGCAGCTAACAATCTCCTTTTCCCTTCCTCCCCCACCACAAACACTCTGTGAGGTGAATGAGGCAGAGAGACTTCAGAGAAGTGTGACTAGCCCAAGGTCACCCAGCAGCTGCATGTGGAAGAGCGGAGATGCGAACCCGGTTCCCCAGATTACGAGTCCACCGCTCTAAACCACTACACCACATTGGCATGATAAGAGGAATGAGAGGGTGCATCTCTGATTGCCCCTTCCCCCCTTCCCACAAAATCTCTGCTCAAAAGTAATGCACAGGAAACTATCATTAAACTGAAGGCATTATTTCCAAGTGGAGGACACGGGGGGACGGGACGGGGGGGCAGAGAAAGAGACTATAAAGACCTGTACTGTTACAATGGCAATTGGTAAGTGTAGATCTCTGCCTTTGGCCCTAAGAAAACTGTACACTGGCATAAAGACATATGCCTAAACGGATAAGCAATGGCCCTTATTATGATAGCTGATCATGGACAGAAACCTTTAATTAACTGCAGTGAAGGGGTTGGAGGAATGAGGAGAGCTCCTGCTTGGGATTAGATTTGCATAAAAAAAGTGTCAATGCGCTTTAGTTAAATGAAAGGCAAATCCAAGAGACAACTTGTTAGTATAATTGTTTTAATTTTCTGGTGCAGCAAGATGTTGCAGGTGATGATACAGCAATTACCATCTGAAGCACACATTAAGAAATGGCATAATTCAGAAAGACTTCATTGTTCAAATGGGTGGCTTGAGGGGGGGGGGACGCTTCCTGCTCTACTGGAAACAGCAGAAATGTTGGCAAATGTCACTGGTGAAATTCAGCTTTGCTGCATGCCTGGCTGTCAGCATGGATTGTAATCATCCCTTCTGCCCTTGATTATAATCATTCTTGTACCCATTGGGCATAGTTATCTTCTATATATTGTTACACGCATCCCCCAATCTCTTCCGAGAGGGAGCAAGTTTCCAGGGAAGGTTCAGGTGCTTGCCCGGAGGTTGTGTTTCCATAGGAAAATCAAGGCACAGTGGTTTCATGAACTGGCAAGACACCAAGGAGAGGGAAAGGGATCCCAGCGTTGGGTGTAGATGCAATTGGTACACACCAGGAGAAGCTGAAGATGGGGAAGGGGAGGTTGGGGACTTAGGAGGTACTCAAGGGGCATCAGAGGACATTGAAGGGGCAGGTATCAGTTTACAGGGAACACATCACTAGCACCAGCGGTGCTTCCTTCTCTGTGAACTCTGAAGCAACAGGAACAGTGGAAAGTAGTGGTTAAGAGCGATAGACTCATAATCTGGTGAACCGAGTTCACTTCCCTGCTCCTCCACATGCAGCTGCTGGGTCACCTTGAGCTACTCACACTTCTTTGAAGTCTTTCAGCCCCACTCACCTCACAGAGTGTTTGTTGTGGGGGAAGAAGGGAAAGGAGATTGTAAGCGACTTTGAGACTCCTTAAAAATAAAGGTAAAGGGACCCCTGACCATTAGGTCCAGTCGTGACCGACTCTGGGGTTGCAGCGCTCATCTTGCTTTATTGGCCGAGGGAGCCGGCGTACAGCTTCCGGGTCATGTGGCCAGCATGACTAAGCTGCTTCTGGTGAACCAGAGCAGTGCGCGGAAACGCCGTTTACCTTCCCGCCAGAGTGGTACCTATTTATCTACTTGCACTTTGACGTGCTTTTGAACTGCTAGGTTGGCAGGAGCAAGGACTGAGCAACGGAAGCTCACCCCGTCACAGGGATTCGAACCGCCGACCTTCTGATCGGCAAGTCCTAGGCTCTGTGGTTTAACCCACAGCGCCACCCGGTCCCTACTCCTTAGGGTAGTGATAAAACAGGATATCAAATCCAAACTCTTCTTAAAGAGATTGAGGCAGGCGAGAGACAACAGGCCAGCTTACTGGGTGATCACCTGAAGATCATGAGACTTGTTAGGGCTGGGAGGAGGTGTGTGGCCACTCAGCTTGATTAAGCTCAGAGCAGGTGAGGATTGTGTCCTTTGTTAAGTGGAGAGACACAGCTGGAGCATGCTCAAGTGTGTCAAACAAGGTTGGGAGGAAGAAAAGAGAAGAAAGGAAGAGACTCTGTGTGCTCAGTTGGACCATGGCTTTGCTATTTGGGGAGCTCTATTGCAGTTTCAGGACTGACCCTAGGAGTCTGACCCTGGATCTTTGGAGGTGGGAACTTGGCTTTATGGTTTGACTTAGAACCTTTCTCATTGCATTGGACCTGAACCTGTATTTAACCATTAGACTGTTTGACTCTTCTCTAGCATCACCATTGGGACTGTGTGCACTTGAGGACTAACCTCAGAGGATGCCAGGGTTCAGGAAAGGTAATGATGTGTGGATGGCTGAGGTGCTGGATGGCTTGAAGGATTGGTTGCAGATGTGAGGATATTGGCGGTGAGCGCTAGGCGTGTGTGGCGGTTAGACATTGGCTTAGTGAGGTGTGTGGGAGGGGAGGTGCGGCCATCACCTACCCCTCCATGAATAAGGGTATTCCGGTAAAGGAATCTGGGGATCCTGTATCTTGTCCGAAGTCCGCTTGGGGGGCTAGGGCCATGCCAGGGCCACAGGAACTCCAGGGTGAGCTTCGGTTGGTTTTCATCGATGTTGCTCCCTCGTTTGGTGTTTACCCTTCCAGACTTCCTGCGAGAGAGACAGGAGTCAGTTATAGTCAGCAGTCAATGCCTAAGCCAATACCACTCACTTTGCTGTAATCAATAAAGTTGTGGCCTAAATTTTGCCCAAAAACTTAAACCTAAATTATGTGTCAGTGTGAAGTTATTTACTTAGGGGTGGGTTTGAGGGCCTTGGAGTGCAATGCAATTACAGAAAGAGTCATGGACTATATCAATAAAAATTTGAGCCTGGCAATGTACTTAGTCTGGCATTTTCCATGGTTGCATTTGTTTAGGATACATTGTTGTTCTTGGAGTACGTAATGCACTCATGGAATCATAGAACTGTAGAGTTAGAAGGCACTCAGAGGGTCATCTAGTCCAACCCCCTACAACAGCCTTTCTCAACCTGTGGGTCCCCAGATGTTGTTGAACTACAACTCCAGTCACCCCTAACTAGCAAGGCCAGAGCTCAGGGATTATGGGAGTTGTAGTCCAACAACATCTGGGGGCCCACAGGTTGAGAACCACTGCCCTACAATGTAGGAATCTCAACACATGGTCCCCAATCCAATTTTAAACCACACCCTGTTTAGCTTTGCAGATGTGCTAGCAGTTTTATGGCTGCACAACAAGGAGGGGTGACTTCACTGTACAGATAATGCATTGTAATAAACAAACTCATTCTGTCCACACAAGAGCTTTCACTTGCGCAATGGAATGTCCCCTCTTTTTTTCTCCCCATGCACCCCACACATCTGTTCCAGAGGGTTGTCGTAAACCCAGAACAGCTTTTGGGTGGGGGCACACAGGGATGAGAGTTACGGATGTTCCTTTGCATAAATAGAAGTCCTTGCTTGAAAGAGATGGTTTTTGTTGGATACACCTCAGCTTTTGTGATTTTGAGTCTCTGCAGTATCAGTGTTGTTGTTTTATTTAATCCTCTTTTAAATAAACAGGGGAGAAAGAAAGAGAAGGGAAGACAATGACCGCTCCCCACTTAAAACGGGGGGCGCACTTTGCGTGGACGCGTGCAGCCCTGGATCTGGAGTGGCCCCATCAGCATAGGCTTTGCCTTCCCTCAGGTGGGATACCTGGAGGTCCCCGCCTACCCCAGTGAGTTGTCCAATCCCACCTGGGGGAAGCGTTGCCAGGGAAACCAGGCCAGGTAGGGGGAGGGATTACCTGCCCACACAATAGAGGGTGGATCTTAATTGGTAATCCTCACTTGGCTCCAGAGCTTCTCCCACCCTACCCACCCTCAGTTAATGTCTTCTTTTGCAGGTTAACTTTTCTTCATAGGTTTTGCAGGTTAACCTGTCTCCACAGGTATGCGGGCGCTGCTACGATAAGGTCGCTGTTAAAGGGCCGGAAAGGAATTTCCCTGCATTGGCAGGTTTCACCTTTCCCGTAGCAAAACGTCACAACTTTGGCGGTATCAGGCCTTGGGCGGAATCCTTTAGTCCATCTTCCTCTTTGCGGCGGCGATACCAGGGTTCCCCGTTAAAGGGGTTTTTGAAGGGAGGCTTTGGCCGTACGCCGAAAGGTCGTCATTACTCTCCCCTGCGGCGGCGTAACGGGGGCGGCTATCTCTGCTTGAACATATGTTCTCCAGAGCCGGCCCATCCCCCCCACACACACTGGATAACCCTGATGCTCCCTAGGTCCCCGGCTGGGGACTAGGGAGGGAGAACGCCCAATGCCTGAGCCAAGGTCTACCCACATTTGAAATTTAATAAAGTTGTGGCCAATTTAATCCCATAGCACGTTGTCTAGAGTCGTTATTCCACATGACGGGGGGGACCACTCGGGATCTGGGGACTCCGCCTGTCCACGCAAAGAGAATACTGATCACATGTGGACAGAGCCAGATGCAAGGGATATTAAAAGTTGACCAAGTCAATTCCTGAGCTGTTACAGAGTTGTCAGTGGAGCCACCTTGGGGCAGAATGGTTGCCAAGGGTCTCTGGCCAGTTAGAGCCCCCCAGGTGGCTGAGGTGGATGTAGTTTCATAAGTACCTGTAGACTGTGCAGTGTAAAACATCAAAGGCGAAAGGAGAACATACAGTGAGAGCATTTCTTTGATTCAGAAAAGGAGGTGAATTTGTTCCAGCAGCTATAATGGGTGTAAAGCTGGAAAAGTTGTGAGCCAAATTTTGTATGGAGCCTCAATCTGCATTCCTGGCCTAAAATTTTCTTTAGAATGAATTCATTCCTTTCTTCTTCTTCTTCTTCTTAGAGCTATACTGGGCACACTCAAATGTATTGCTAGCACTGCCCTTAGTCTAGAAGACAGGCATAGCTCGTTAAGGAGCTTGGCATAGATATATTCTATTCATTATCATTGGCTCTGAATCTGCTCCACTGCCCCTCCATGGTCTCTGGCATCTCAGATGTTGCTTGACTCTTTTGTGTTGACATGGAAAAGTGAGTTAACAGGGGGTGTGATTCATTGTGCTACTGGTTTGTCTCCTTGTCTGCGATCATTGGAGTTAGTGTAAGCCAAATCTGTGGTTGAATGGAGAATAAAAGATGTTGTAGAGCTGGAGAATGCTCAGAAAAGGGCAACCAAAATGATCGACTCCCCCAAGAGAAAGGGTTACAGCATTTGGGCTTTCTAGTTTGGAGAAAAGGGAAGCAAAAGACATGAGAGAAGTATGTAAAATTATGCATGGTGTGAAGGAAGCTGATAGAGAAAAGTTTCTCCCTCATAACTTGTGAACATTCAATAAAGCTGAATGATATAAGTGTGGCGATCACACAGGGCCCCCGGATGTTTGACGGTCTATTGACCCTGTGCCACCACTGTGATTGTTTCTTTGCTGCCACAAACCCGTTTCTCCTCACAGGTAATCACGGAGTCCAGTCAGTTGTTAACGTTAACAAATAATCAAGTTTATTTATAGGCATGAACAAGCTTATGGTTTCCGTTAATTTTCCTTGGCAGTTTCTTAATCTTAGTTTAACTGTCCTATTCGTTCCTAGCAATTTCAAACTGATTATTCCAACTATCTATCTGACTCCACCTAACAATTCCTCTCACTCCCTCACCACACAACTCGACCAACCCACTGACTTAAATCCTCCCTCTTCCTTCTTCAACTCCCCACTCTCAACTGACTTTCACACCACTCTACCTCTCACTCTAACTCCTCCCCTCAGTTTCCAATCACATCACACTCATTTTAACCCTTTCCTTATGACCCACCTAGGAGGCAAATGCCACAATAAGATTCAGGACAGACAAAAGAAAATTTTCATACAGCACATGGAAGTTTACTCCCACAAGAGCCAGTGATGGTTACCAACATGGATGGCTTTAAAAGAGGATTAGACAAATTCATGAATTTCAAGGCTACCAACAGCTGCTAGTGATGGTGTCGATGGTCCACCTTGACCAGTACTTCTCAACCTGTGGGTTCCCAGATGATGTTGGACTACAACTCCCATTGTCCCTGAGCTCTGGCCTTGCTAGCTAGGGGTGATGGGAGTTGTAGTTCAACAACATCTGGGGACCCACAGGTTGAGAAAGGCTGACCTTGAAAGTCAGAGGTAGCCTGCTTCTTAATGCCAGTTGCTGGAAAGTGCAGGAGGAGTTTCCTTGTGGGTTTCCCATGAGCATCTGGTTGGCCATTGTGTGTCAAGACCCTGTGAACCCACCATTCCCAGGGAGTAAATAACCAGACAAAACAACAGCATATAGTTTTGGGGTAAAATAAGCCACAGCTTGTATTGGTTACAAATTTGAATGGTTTGGCATAGGCTTTGAGGGGACGCAGATGGCGCTGTGGGTTAAAGCCTCGGCACCTAGGACTTGCCAATCTAAAGGTCGGCAGTTCGAATCCCGTCGCTCGGTCCCAGCGCCTGCCAACCTAGCAGTTCGAAAGCACCCTCAGGTGCAAGTAGATAAAAAGGGACCGCTTACTAGCGGGAAGGTAAACGGCGTTCCGTGTGCTGCGCTGGCTCGCCAGATGCAGTTTGTCATGCTGGCCACGTGACCCGGAAGTGTCTGCGGACAGCGCTGGCTCCTGGCCTTTAGATTGTGATGAGCACACAACCCTAGAGTCTGGCAAGACTGGCCCGTACGGGCAGGGGTACCTTTACCTTTACCTTGAGGTAAGCCACATTATTCTGCTCCAGTCCATCTGCTCAGAGTGTAAGGGTAAACCCAACTTGGGGGGGTATTATTTATATCAAATAGGCGTATCTCCCCAAGGGGTCCCCAGTGGATGAGTGCTATGGCCCTAGCCCCCACCGGACAGAAGTCACTCCTCCTAGATCCCTTTTTATTTTTAATTTTTATTTTATTAAAGATTTTCTTGTTTTACAGAAGTATGTGTAATGTCTCTCATATTTTTTCCATGTTACATTTTTACAAATCAGTTTCATTTGTTGAGACATTAGAGGGAAATAAGGGGTGGAGTGGGGAAGATGGGTGGGGGTGGGGTCAGGTGGAAATGTTTCTATTTTGCTTAATGTATGTAGGGTTTGGTGTCAGCGTTGCTCGTGCAGGTTCTCTGCTGTTCATTTGTGTTTCTTTGGTGGTGAGAGAGGTTGGAGTTGGCCTAGGGTATGGTTGTTTGTTTGTGATTGGCTGTGGTGATCTTTGTTTTTGTGTGTGAGTGGGGTGGGTGGGTGTTTAGGATCAGGTTAGCCATATTGATTTGTATGCTGTTGGTGGATTATTGTCATTGTCTTGTTGGGCTGTGTGTGTGATAGAGGGGAGCCATACAGGGGTAAAAGTGTCTTCTTCTCTTTTTCCCCGTGTCAGTTTCAGTTTATTGGTTAATTTTTCTAGTAGGGCTGTTTCCCATATTATTTGGTACCATTGGTCCATGCTTACTCCTGACAGTTCTCTCCAGTGTCTGGTTATGGTGTTTCTGGCTGCTGAAAGTAGGTGGGTTATGAGTTCTTTGTGGTGTAAATGGGTCTTGGAAGATGTTTAGTAGGGCCAATTCTGGGGTGATGTCTAATACTTGCTTAGTTATTTTACATATTTCTCGTATGGCTGTTGTCCTTTTAATAGGATACCCTTAACCAAGGGGGGGGGATGACAGAGGCTACAACCTACCCTCCAACCAAGACCAAGGCTTATCCAATGCCTAACCACCAATGAATGTCACCTTTGGAAACTGCAGGAGGGGCGAGTGCTGTTCTACTCAAAGCCTGCTTGTGAGCTTCCCATGAGCATGTGATTAGCCCCTGTGAACATAGGGTGTTGGGCTAAATATGCCACTGGTCTGATTTTCAGGCTGTTCTTGCATTCTTAATGAAATATACACATGTGGAAGAATTGTGTGTGCCAGCCAATAGATTAAGTTCACCACAGTCACTGAACCTGACTTGATCTGCCTCTAACAAATACATTTGCCATGTCTACCTTTATTTAATATAAAAAGAATGGTTTGGTTGGCTGTCTTCAATGTTTTATCCTCTAAGATCCTAAATGGCAGATTTGCTAAAGTTCCCTTCAAGCTGTTCAAGTCATCATACAGAGAAAGAGGCACATTCTCATGTGTTCATTTATGATAGATTTTATCAAGGAGTTAGAGAACTTGTAATTTATCTTCTTATGAGGAGGTTTCCTGGTCAATCCTTAAATTCCTTCTTCCTTGAGGGGACCAATAAATCTATTAACCAACAGCTGGCAAAATATCTGAATTTTGTCATGTCTCCCTGGCCTGCTACAATTACTAGCTCCCATTTGTTGGAGTTAATTAATAATTGGTTCTACTGAGGCTGTGATTTTGGTATTTTATATTTTGTTCTTTGTTTATCGGTCAACCGACCATAATAAACGATTGATTGATAACGGTAAGCTCTCCACAGCCATGAAATGAAACATGTGGTATTGCTGTAGCAGAATTTAATGAAATTCTTGGAGGTGTCATTTAGCTATCATTAAAAGGGTTTTTTTTTTTTTTTTTTTTTTAAAGGATAGAATCCCGTATACCCATATAATTAGCTTCAGAGTGGTTTCTGGGTTTTTGAAATCAGCTCCACAGACTACAAGATAATAATACTGAAATTGACAATATGTGTGTTTCAGCACAGCCCACATGGGCAAAATGTGAATGGTTTGGCATCTCCCAGAATTCCTAGTGGCCACTACCCTGGTCTGCTGGGGCTTGGAAAAGATGAACCAAGAAATGAAGCAGGCCAGACAATGTATCTCTGGAAAAATCTTGGTAACTCTTCTAACACAGCTTTAGATAGCTTTAAATCTCATCAGAGAGTTTTGGACTTCTGAAACTTTATGTAGGCTTGTTAAGGACTGTACTGTGAAGACTTAAAGGGTCACTGTCCAATTCTGTCTGCACTGACTTCTACACCATGGAAGAAATGGGGATTAGGTCTTGCCCAAGGAAGGTGGGAGGCTAGCCTTCAGGAAACTCTGAGGGTCCACCACTGAGTTGGAGAAGCCTATATCTGCTCAACATCTGTGCTTTTTTCCTCGGGGTAGTCTAAGGGGCTAGATGGGGGGGGCATGATAGGTCCCACTTTTTCCTTCCCATAATGCCCTGGAGCAATGAGACTTATGGGACAATATGGAAGAAGAGTTATGTTGGTCTTCCCACTACCGCTTACAGTGCTATTAAAATTAAAAGATGAATCTGTGACTTCTCCTGATGCTGATAATAAACACCCTCAAAAAATATCACAGAGGTTGACTATCCCCCCCAAAGTAAATACAAAAATACTTCTATCCTTATCCCTGCCCAACCCCCAAAGTGTTAACCAGTTTGTAATTGGTCCAGAACTATATGGTCTATTTTTTCTGTGACTGCTGAGTAACTTAACTAAGAGTCTTCTTAATATACTCATCCATTTAGGTCTGGGAAAGTTCGGCTAAGCAATGGTCCTGCTACTGGCAAGATTTCATGAGGCATAAGTGCTGCAGTTAACATCAGCAGTGCAAATTATTTTGAGATATAAGCTCTAAGCAACACACATTAACTGCCTAATTAGGTGCCCATTATGCCTCATATATTACTCCAACGTGTTCACAACTCTTGTTTTCCTGCGTCGTTGTCCTCAATGGGCCTGACAAATGATGAATGCTTGAATAACAACTTACTGTAATTGCGCACTTGACAATGGTATATGTCAAGCAGCTTGTTTGAGGGATTGTACTGTGTTAGTTGAGTGTCATTAATGGCTTGTGTATACGTGTGTGTTTATCCCTATGTTAGAATGGCGCCTAACAACAAACATTGCCATGAACACCCACTTCAGATCTTTTATGCCTATTATCTTCATTGACATAGTAAACAGAAGATGCTAGAGAGGTGATTGCTTTCCTCATCAGCAAGTAAGAAAATGGGATTTGGGGGTACTTTAAAACTAGGGGTGCATCCAATAGTTTATTTCAAGTCACAGAAGACTCTACAGTCCAGCAGAGGCTACTGTAGACAGAAGGAGGAAGCAGGTGATTATAGCTGATAACTGCTTTCTCCTCTAGCTTCCTGAATCTGCTCCTGTCCATGATGGCTATCTTCTGCCTCCATGGTCAGAGGTAAGATGCTCTAGAATACTGTAAACTTATTGGAATTAAAAGTGGGTTGAGTGCTGTATGCTCAGGTCCTACTTGCAGGCTTCATGTAGTCATCTGGTTGACAACTGTAAGAACAGGATACTTGACTAGAGGAGAAAGTGGGCTCTTAAGTTATTGTGCTCCATAGAATTGGGGAGATCCATCAGAACATCAGGGACACGGGTGGCGCTGTGGGTTAAACCACAGAGCCTAGGACTTGCTGATCAGAAGGTCAGCGGTTTGAATCCCCGCAACGGGGTGAGCTCCCGTTGCTTGGTCCCTGCTCCTGCCAACCTAGCAGTTCGAAAGCAATCAGCAACAAATATTCATATTAGTATCAGGGGTCACCAAACCTCTAGAAGATGAAGGCAGGAGTGAACATTTTTAAAGGGTTTGTGTGTGTTGGGTTAGGGGGTTGTTGCTTTTAGTGGTGATAGCCTTAGTCAGGAGAGGACAGCAATGGAGCTCCTTTTGGTGGTGACTGGCTGCCATCTTTTTTTACCACGAACAATGCTACATTATAATAACCTAGCATTCTGGTGGTACCAAATGTCGGTCATCATGAGGAACTCTATTTTTGACACTCCTATCAAGGTGACAGTGAAGAAAAATTGGGACCACCGCGTGGCAAGGCCACTCCATGAAACTTTCAAGAAGGTGATACTCTCCTGTCAGCAAAATATTCCTCCCATCTAAATGTCCCATTTGCATGCAACAAAAATGAAGGGGGAGGGGAGAAATTTTGCAACAATTCTCTCATTATACTGTCAACAGGTTTGCACTTTAAAAAATAATAATAATAAAATACCAACCATAATTTACACTTAATCCAGTTACAGACAGCTCACACAATCTAGTATCTGTGTTTTCCTTCAATTGCTTCTATTTTTCAATGTGTTTTCTTCACTCTTGATATTTCAGACATTTTCTATTAAAGACTGCTAAATGCTTTGATAAGGGACGTGGGTGGTGCTGTGGGTTAAGCCACAGAGCCTAGGACTTGCTGAGCAGAAGGTCGGTGGTTCTAATCCCCGGGACGGCGTTAGCTCCCGTTGCTCGGTCCCTGCTCCTGCCAACCTAGCAGTTCGAAAACACATCAAAGTGCAAGTAGATAAATAGGTACTGCTCCAGCGGGAAGGTAAACGGCGTTTCTGTGCACTGCTCTGGTTCGTCAGAAGCGCCTTAGTCATGCTGGCCACATGACCCAGAAGCTGTACGCCGGCTCCCTCGGCCAATAAAGCGAGATGAGCCCCGCAACCCCAGAGTCCCTTTACCTTTACCAGTGGTCCCTTTACCTTTACTATCAGAACATAAGTGCTGTAGGAGAATGGAGAATACGTAAAAATCACTTTCCTACCCCATACCCTCCAACATTTATCCGATGAAAATAGGGACACTGTCTTTAATAATAATAACTTGTTGTTGTTTATACCCCACCCATCTGACTGGGTTGCCCCAGTCAATCTAGTCAGCTTTCAACATATATAAAAACTTAATAAGAAATTGCAATTGAATAGATTGGAAGTCTAACACAAGGCTGGGGTGAGGGATGGTGGTGGGAAAAGGAAGTATCTGTGGGATTGAGTATGGGTATGTATGAATATTTTTAAAGATTGTATGAAATGTATGTTTGTTAGTATATTTGTAATATGTATGTACAGTGGTACCTCGGGTTACATACGCTTCAGGTTACATACGCTTCAGGTTACACACTCTGCTAACCCAGAAATAGTGCTTCAGGTTAAGAACTTTGCTTCAGGAAAAGAACAGAAATCGGGCTCCGGCGGCACGGCAGCAGCAGGAGTCCCCATTAGCTAAAGTGGTGCTTCAGGTTAAGAACAGTTTCAGGTTAAGAATGGACCTCCGGAACGAATTAAGTACTTAACCCGAGGTACCACTGTATTAATGTTGAATTATTTTAATAATAAAAAATATAAAAATATAAAAACTTAATAAAACATTTTTACAGGGCTGCCTTCAGATGTCTTCTAAAAGTTGCTTATCTCCTTGGCTTGGGGGTTGTATACCCTCCAATGAAAATAGGGACATCCAACCATACCCTCTAACATTTCTCCAATGAAAATAGCAATGTGGGACATTCCAGGATCAAATCAGAAACTCGGATGGCTTCTGTAAATCTGGGGCTGTCCCTGAAAAATAGAGACACCTGGAGGGTCTGTAAGCCCAGCTATTCATGGAAGTCTCTACTGGAATAAAAGTCCTGTCATGAGGGGAATGTTACTGTTGGATGAAACCCAAGGTGTTCATTCTGGCGTGTGATCCTTTGTTCACTTACATTTTACAGGTCATTTTGACAAGGTTGTCGTTCAGTCTATCATCTCTCAGTCTTCTCTGTGGTTCTTTCATCCCTCCCTTCCCCAAAATGGAGGTTCTCTGGGAAGAGGGAGAGTCCACTCTGAGAGTCATAGTTCTGTGAGGGGACCAGTGGTCTCCCAAAAGCTCTCACCACCCTTAACAAACCACAGCTCTCAGGATTTTTGGGGGGGAAGCCATGACTGTTAAAGTGCTACCATAGTGCTTTGACTGTATATTGCAGATGCAGTCCTAATTTGAAAAGGTACACATAAGAAGCAGCTAACCTGCATTGTAGAGAAGTGATGAAATCTGAGGCTCAGCTGGAACAGGAAATATCAAAAGAGTAATTACATCTGTGGTGTCCTGGTTGTGGAGTTTCATCTCTACGGAAGTGTGTCTGTTGCCTGCATTGCTATCCTTTAGGTTCCAGACATTTACCGGTATGTTCTTTCAGAAATTTTAAAAGATATGATTTTTTTAAAAAAGATCTTAAGGGGAAGGTGTGGGAATGTTCAGGGATGCAGGAGAGGATATATTGTTTGATTATATCCTTTCCAACTTGTGTTAACAAGTTCTACAATTTAGCAGAGTAACATTCCCCTTTTTAAACTTGCATAGCGCATGCGTTTGCTCAGGCTTGCTAAAGCCTCTAAAATAAGTTACCTGGTAATTTCCCCTTTAGTCCCTCATAAAAGAAATAGACAAGACACAGCCTTCTATAAAAGTATGAAAAGAGTTTACTCACTCATTCTGTTCACAGATGGATCCCAGAAGGAAGACTTAAGTTACAAACGTAATATACCTGGAATCTATCACATAAAGAGATAGTCCCTTTGTCCTCTCTTGGCTGGAAGCCAAGGGAGCATCTTAGGTTAAGCAGATGTTGCTTCTTTGACGAATGTAGTCAGAGAGAGAGAGATGGCGGCCAGCCCTATGCTTTTGTTACCTGCACAGGTGAGGCCACGCACACTTCTGGTCACATATAGAGGAAGTCTGTCCCAGCCTAGGAGGAAACGGGAAGTTCCAACTGGCTGGCCCAGACATCCCCTTTTTATGTCCACTCTAGGGATGTTGTACTTGACTGCTCTGTGTTTCACATCCCACAAAAGGGAGTTGTTAGACATTTTAAATGAGACCTAAACTCAACCTCAAGGCCAAATTTCAACTGCATCTTCAGTTTGTTGTTGAGATTACAGGTGCAGAGGTCTCAATCCATATTGGAAATCTACCATTTTGGGAGGGGAGGTTTATTCCTTCTAGCATTGCCCACCGCACAACTGCAGTCTGGACAAAAACCAGCCCCCTGTGGAGCTATTAAGCTTAGGAAAAGTTTTTTTCTAGCTCTTGCACCATGTTGATGGGGTGGGGAGAAGAGTCATTTTTGGCTGGATTGCAGCTGGGGAAAGGAAGGGATAAACCTCCCTGTCCCATATGCTGTAATCCCAAAAAGAGTTGAAAGAGAAGTAAAAAATAAAAGCCAAATACATTACAAAGCTGCACACTCTGAATTTAACATAATGTCAGTGTGGCCTTGAGTTATCCATTCTGCTGTCTGAAAGTGGTCTTTGCATGTGTGATGAATTTAAAAGGTGCTCATGTTCTAATGTGTGGGGCTGCAGGTAGTATTTTAATTGTGCAATTGTGCTTTATTTTTACAAAAAAAAAAAAAAAACAACTTGTGAATTGCCCTGGAATAGATATAAATGGAGGGTGGTATACAATACTATATGATAAAATGCTCCCCAGGCTTGTGTTTCTCAATGGGGCGGATTCATGTCCAAGCATTTTCACTGAACTCCTGATGAATGAATTTCAACTTTATTGAGGTCAAAAGGCTGTTCCAAGATAAAATGCCTACATTATATAGTATTTTACCTCCTACTGTGAAAACACTCCATTCAGCTACATATGCCAGTTTAATAAATGTGAGCAATAAATCCTAGAAAGTATAGAGATCTCTTAAAGACACAAAGGTGTGGGACAAGTTTTAAAATAATAATAATAATAATAATAATAATAATAATAATAATAATAATAATATATCACTAGATGGGAGTAATCCTTAATTAATATGCTGTATTTTTATATATTGTACATCTAAGAACACCAATCCTGGAAATGCAATAATGCATGCACACTAAAAATGCTGAGATCATAACAGATGCAAAGCTTAAGCCGTGTTGCTTATTTTAATTTTAATGACTTGATCGTAATTTTAGTTTAAGGGCAACACTTCCTCCCTCCTATCCTCCTTCTCCCAAGTGTCTCAAATAGCCAAGCACAATTTCTGCTGACTAAACACGCAGCAGAGAGGGGTTTTTTAATGAAGAATTACAGTGCAGTAGCATGTTGAGAGAGAACTCATTAAAGCTGGTGTGCAGTCAGTCAGTTTGAAAAGGTGGCAGTATTTGCTCACACAAAATGCTAGCGGTACAAATGAATCTGCAGGAAAGCGAGCAGAAAGGGAACTATACCAAATGTTTTCCAGTTTCAATGATTTGAAGTAAAAAGAAACCCAACTGGCTATTTGGAGTTGAAATGCTGCTGCCTCAAAAGCAAAATACAATGTGAATGTGCACCTTTGTTGTTGTTGTTGTTTAGTCGTTTAGTCGTGTCCAATTTTTCATGACCCCATGGACCAGAGCATGCCAGGCACTCCTGTCTTCACCTTTATGTGCACCTTTAGTCAAGGCTATTCTGCATGATAGTTTTTCCTGATAGTTGCTGCTGTTGCTTTATCCTTCTTGAATTACTCCTATGGGTGGTTGTCCCACCCATCCAAGGACCATGCAGTCAATAGGAAGACTTTGCAGTGTGCACAGCCAATCAGATTTGGCTCCATTGTGATATCATAAGGTGCATGTGAGCACAACTGAAAGCAGCTCCTTTCTCTCTTATGGATTTCCCCTTAAAATGCCCTTCACCTATATTCATGTATGAAAGAAAAATATGGTTGTAAAGCCCATGCTTCTCATCTAGCTTGACTTTTACCCCCAGATTCAATATAGGAAGCTGAACCTGAGATATATTGTGCCATGCCCAAGGTCACGTAAGGAGTCTTTGGTAGGATTTTAACTGGATGAAATTTTGTCTAGGGGATTTCCTGTGTCACAGCCAAGTATCTTAGAAATAATTTCTCAAGACCTCCGGGTTAGCGCCATCAGCGAATGGCGGAGTTCCTCCGACTGGAGGAACGGGCTCCGTGGAAACTGGGTCTTCCCGTCGCGGCGAAGACGGGGGCCCGCTAGAAATCCCAGGCGGAGAAGCCTGGGAACGTGGGGTTCGGCAGAGCACCAAGAGTGCCTCCCCTACTCGCGGGGAAACCCCTTTTTGGGGCTCCGGAGTGGAGTGGGGTAAGCAGCGCGGTGCAGTGAACCGATTGCTACTTCCACAGAGGGAAGCCGCACAGCCATCGCCGGAGAGCGCTGACTTTTTCCTGATGACAATTGGACTCTAAACAAGTACCCGTGAGTAAAAATGGAAGATTTGAGTAAGAAAATTTGTGAATTAGGCAACGAAGTGGGAAGGTCTAAACAGGAAGCCCGCCTTCCGCTTTTTGTAAATAGACTGAAGCAAAGATCATACAAGCTAAATAGCCTGGAAAATTGATTTTAAGATTGAAATTTCCTGCACCTATAACTATCAAAACCCTCTTGACAGCAGGAGAAAAGGGGGAAAAAACTTTGACCACCTAATCCTGCAGAGAGAGAGCAAAGGAATACAAGTTTCCATCGTCCCAAACCTGGGGATGGGACGTCAGGACAGAAATTCTTGGAGATGCCCATCAATTGAAAACGGAACACTTTTGACAAATAGAAATAAAAGAGAAACAAATTAACTTCAATGCTGCTTTCTGCTTTTTTGTATTGTAAGGAAACAAAGTATTTGAAAATCGAAAGTAAATTTCCTTTTGTTGGATACATTTTAAAGATGGACGTTAAATAGAAACTGTGTCCCCTAGAGGGAGCTTGTCAGTTTCTTTGTTGCAGTTCACAGAGAGACATAACAGCTGTGAAAATCAGCGTGGGACCAGATACTTGACCTTGAACAGAAATGAGCAGGAAGGAAGTTTTACCCTCTGCCCTTGGCAAAGTAAATGCTATGCTGCAGCAGTTGCACGAGAAAATGAACTTGATGAATGGAAAGTTGGATTTTATGACTGCTGTAGCCAGTAAATATGAACTGACAGGAAACGAAGACAAAGAAATTTCACAACAACTAACTCAGGAATTTGACTCAATAAGGCAAGTCCAAGGGCAGATGAAGATGGGAGAGGCCGTGATTGTACCTCAAAAGATACAAAGGGAGAGATCCAAAGTCTTACATGACCAAAAGCTGCAACATTGGAAGATTGAATTTGGAGAGTGTCTGCAAGTTAATTACTTTTGGAACAACTACCTTTTGGATTATAAAATTAACATAGGGAAGTGGGATTGTGGGGAATGGAATAACCTGATGAAAGAAAATGGATATTATTACTGCATGGAATTCCCCGGAGACCCACTCCCCAAGGAGAAAGGGAAGAAACTACAAAAGAATCCAACAAGGGACAAGGAGGTGTGTAACCACAAACAAGAACAAGAAAACCTGCAGAGGGGGCATAGAAGAGACCTGAGAGCCTCGGACATCAGAACACCAGATTGATGGACATGATGTAATGGGTAGAAAGGACTGACATAACCCGAAACCAGGAAGAAGGGACATTGGATAAAATTAGAAGAGAACTTCTTTTTATATATCTTTTTATTTTTGGAATTAGTGTAATACTAATAAAATATCAGAATGTGCTGGAAAGGAATTAATTGGCTTTAGTAGAAAGGTTTGAAGGAGTTAAATATAAATATGGTTTAAATTTTGAAATTCTATGGTTATGAAGGTAAGATAAGGTTAATGAAATTAATGCTAAATAGAGACAGATTGTTAAGATAAATTATTTAAATAAAAATTGAGAAGTATGGGAAAAATTTGCTGAAATAATGAATAAATTAGAATACAAAAAGGGAGGTGTGAGGAGGTCCAAGAAACAAGTCAATAATTAGGGGAATTGCAATATTTAAAGAATGGCAGAGACTACTTTCCAAATTTATTTGGCAGGGAAAAAGACCCAGAATTAAATTTAAACTGCTTACAGACCAAAGAGATAGGGGGGGTCGTGCGGTCCCAAATCTGAGGTTATATTATGAGGCCGCATGTCTTTGTTGGGTAAAAGACTGGATCGTCATTAAAAATAGAGAGATGTTAGATCTAGAGGGGTTTAACTTAAGATTCGGTTGGCACGCTTATCTATAGCGAGATAAGGGAAGGGTTCATAAAGGTTTTTCTAACCATATTTTCAGAGGGCCACTACTGGAAGTCTGGGAAAGGAATAAAAAATTGCTGGAGCAGAAGACACCCTGGTGGCTATCACCAATTGATATTTTAACAATTAAAAAATTAAACATTGAGGGGGAACGATGGACGTATGAGGACTTACTAACCAAAACAGAATCCGGGTGGAGGATTAGACCATACGAAGAAATAAAAAATAAGTTGACTGGTTGGATTCAATATCATCAAATAAATTCAATGTGGACGGAAGACAAAAAGATTGGAATAAATGAGAAAAAATCTAGATTCCAGATTGAAATAATAGAAAGTAAAACAAAATTATTATCAAAAATGTATAACCAGTTGCTTGAGTGGGACACCAAGGATGAGGAAGTAAAGGAGGTGATAGTGAGGTGGGCGGTAGATCTAGGGTATAATATAGAGTTTGATAAATGGAAGGCTTTATGGTGTAAAGATATGAACTTTTCAGCATGCACGACACTTAAGGAAAATATGTACAAGATGATGTACAGATGGTACATAACGCCGATAAAATTGTATAAAATTTATAGAACAGGCGACAAATTGTGTTGGAAATGTAAGAGTAAAGAGGGCGAATTTATTCACATGTGGTGGACGTGCGAGATTCTCAAAAAATTTTGGGAATCCATCTATAATGAATTAAAAAAAATTCTCAAATATACGTTTGTTAAAATACCTGAAACCTTCCTGCTGGGGATAATTGGCAAAGATATTAAAGAAGAAGATAGAACCCTTCTTCAATACGCAACAGCGGCCGCTAGAACCCTCATAGCACAGTACTGGAAAACAGCAAAAACCCCAACATTAAAGGAGTGGCAATTTAAATTAATGGATTATTTAGAATTGGCAAAATTGACTCAGAAAATAAGAAATCAAAAACGTACAAAAGTTAGTAATGAATGGGATAAATTTAGAATATATATGGAAATAGAGACAAGGGGAAAATCAAAATGTTAATCAGAAATATATATGTATCAAAAAAAAAAAATCACAGTAGGCATGAGATAACGCTTACTACGTTATAAATTTTATTTTGGAATAGATACAGCAGAAAGATAATTAAGATAACATTATCCGAAATCAAGATAAAGGGAAGTCGATCAATGTTGTTGTAAAATTAATGTAAGTCGCGTCGTTTATGTTGTATGTATTTTATGTTCTTTTTCTTTTCTTTTTTTTTCTTTTTATGTTTATTTCATTTACTTTTGTCTGTTGTATGTTTGTGAAATATATTTATGCAAAACTTAATAAAAATATTTAAAAAAAAGAAAAGAAACAAGTTAATGAGAGGATGTAATTTGAATTTGAATTTTTCTTTTTTTTCTGTTACGTACTTTTTTGGTTTTTATATGTCTTTATTTTTTTAAAAAAAATATTTTTGAAAATCTGAATAAATATTACTTAAAAATAGAAATAATTTCTCAATAGCACTTGCATGTTAACCCACTTGAGGTTATAGGAGTTAAGAAAACTAATATGAGGAGTTAATGGATTACTTATGGAGATCTAGTGGTGAAAGAAGGAGAGAAATGGAGATTAAAACCATATGAACAAGTAAAAGAACATGTATATGATTGGCTGCACTACCATCAGATAAATGATATGTTTAAAAAGGATGTGAAAGAAAAAGGGTATAAAGAAAAAGATTCGAAATTTCAAATAGAAATTATTAACAATGACTGTAAGATAATCTCGAAAATGTATAAAATTTTATTGGAATGGCACACGATAGATGAGGAAGTAAAAGTGGTTATGATTCAATGGGCCAGAGATTTAGGATATAATATAGATATGGAACATTGGCAAAAAAATATGGAATGAAAATATGAAATTTACAGCGTGTACTACGTTAAAAGAAAATGTTATGAAAATGGTATACAGATGGTATATGACACCAGTTAAATTGGCAAAAATGTACAAAACTTGTAACAAATGTTGGAAATGTAAAGAGAAAGAGGGTACATTTATTCATATGTGGTGGGAGTGTAAGAAAGTGAAGGGGTTTTGGGAAATGATTTACAACAAGTTAAAGAAAATGCTGAAATATAGCTTTGTAAAGAAACCAGAAACCACCTTACTGGGAATAACTAGAAAAGATATAAATAAGATGGACTGTAAACTCTTTCAGTACGCAATAACAGCAGCGAGAATATTGATGGCTCAAAAATGGAAACAAGAAGAAGTACCGACCTTGGAAGAATGGAGAACAAAACTAACAGATTATGCAGAACTGGATAAATTAACTGGAAAAATTAGATTCCAAAGGGACCATAGGTTTTTAGAGGACTGGGGAAAGTTCAGAGAATATTTGAAAACCATATGTGAAGACCAGACAACGCTAGTGTGTTTTAAAGAAGCTTTGTGAAAAAATAAGAAATATTGCAAGAATGTAAATGAGGGGAATTTTTTTTTTATTTAAAGGCGATATTAGAATTAAGGAATGTGAAGTTAGGAATTCAACTACGGATGATTGTTAGAGGAGTTGAGGGAGGTCTAAAAAGTTAAAATATGTGATGTGAAATTTGTACAATTGCAGATTTTATGGAAAAAACTTAATAAAAAATTTATGTAAAAAAAAAAGAAACAAGTTAATGAGAGGATGTAATTTGAATTTGAATTTTTCTTTTTTTTCTGTTATGTACTTTTTTGGTTTTTATATGTCTTTATTTTTTTTAAAAAAAATATTTTTGAAAATCTGAATAAATATTACTTAAAAATAGAAATAATTTCTCAATAGCACTTGCATGTTAAATATGGCGATTTCTGCTATTATTATTATTATTATGTATTATTATTATTTTCCTGCCACAAACCAATATGGCTAGCCTTCCAAAAGAAAGTAACATGATGGGAAATGATTATGGGAAAGGGGAACAGAATCCATAGATGTGGTCACATGGGAAGCAGCGGAGCAAGCCTCTGAACTAATTTGAGTGACTCTTGAATTTAAGAAGCTCCTTGGTCAAAGTTAATTCTATCGTCTGCAGTAATGGTTTAGGGGTCATTATTTTATCAGTGGGATGACTGCAAAGAACTCTGGCTGAGATTTCATTACAAATGGCATAGACCAACAACTACAGAAAGGCATAAGCTCACAAATGCATCAAATTGGCAAGGCACAAATATAGCTCAATTGGTTAGGGTATAGTGCTGATGATGCCAAGGTTGCAGGTTCGATCCCTGCATCTTCCTGAATTGCAGTGGGTTGGACAAGTTGATTCTCAGAGTCCCTTCCAACTTTACAGTTCTGATTCTATAGTTCTAAAAGTTGGCCCACTGAGACAGAAGCTGCATACTTTGGATGTAAATCAAATACTCAAACTCACAGTGTGGATTCCATCCCATTCTTAGAACTTTTTAGTTTCTCCTTTCTTCTATCCATTACTTCTATAGATATACATGGTGCAGTCACGGAATGCCTAGAATCCCAAATTTATATTTGTCTGCCCTTGAGAATGTGATGTTGACCAAATGAGATGTTGTTTGACTAAGTGCATGTCTGATGCTGCTAATATATCCATTTCAGCTGGCTCTGTTTTTAAACTCTTCATTTTGTTTTTGTTTATACTATGATGACAATCATAGTCAATTTATTCATCGCATTGGTGTGATATACAATGAAAATGCTTTAATTAATTATGCCAGTTATCTTGGGAGCCCCCATGGGAGCAGCCACTCCAATGTTGAGGTTGCTTCTTACATTCTGTTAAATTTGAAATTTTATATTCGAGATCTGAGTGGTGAAACTGGAATTCTGTACAACTGAATACAATCCTTTCAGCTGTACATGTAAACTTCTGAGAGGAGTAAAAGGCATTTGCACATTAAAAGCAAGCTACTGTTGATGACTCTGTTCTTGAATATTAACCGCATGTGTGTGCAACTATGGGATGGAATGTTGAAAACTAGTTGAATATTTGGGGTGGGTGTGACATTTTCCAGCAGTGAATATCACTTGATATCTATTGCTATTTCATATTGTGGGAGAAAGGAGTCATGAAGCTAAGAGAGAAGGAGGAGAGGCCAAGCCCATTGCTTCCTTAAATATTAAAATAATTGTTGCTGTTGTTTAGTCGTTTAGTCGTGTCCAACTCTTCGTGACGCCATGGACCAGAGCACGCCAGGCACTCCTGTCTTCCACTGCCTCCCGCAGTTTGGTCAAACTCATGCTGGTAGCTTCGAGAACACTATCCAACCATCTCGTCCTCTGTCGTCCCCTTCTCCTTGTGCCCTCCATCTTTCCCAACATCAGGGTCTTTTCCAGGGAGTCTTCTCTTCTCATGAGGTGGCCAAAGTACTGGAGTCTCAGCTTCAGGATCTGTCCTTCCAGTGAGCACTCAGGGCTGATTTCCTTAAGAATGGAGAGGTTTGATCTTCTTGCAGTCCATGGGACTCTCAAGAGTCTGCTCCAGCACCATAATTCAAAAGCATCAATTCTTTGGCAATCAGCCTTCTTTATGGTCCAGCTCTTACTTCCATACATCACTACTGGGAAAATAAATTTAAATAATACCAAATATTAATTCACAGTTGCACCAAAAATTCATGGTTGGCAAAACTGGGAAGGCCATTTCAGCTTTCATGGAGGACTGAAACTCTCCAGTAGTTCAGAAGATGCTCAAAAAAGGAAGGGGAGGGAATGGATCAGCCCTGTTGAAAGCAAATTTCTTGTGGTAGGATGAAAATCACAGAGCAAGGTGTGGTGTGCTGGCAGATCTCCCAGTGCGATTTGAAAAGACAAACAGACTTGGATGAAATAGTTGGGGTGGGGGAATGCATGGTTTCTCCTTTGCTGCAAATTATGCATTCTGGAAATGCAAGGAGCACAAGGCATGACAACGGGCACCACGTTAGAGCAGAAGGCAAATACCTGAAGAGAAAAGCACTCTGCGAGGCAGCGGTTTACACTGTTAAGTGCAAATTACCCTTCCACTGTGAGAAGCCTCGGGGAAGCCGGTGTCAGGCTGTAAAAGTATCAGACTGGAGGTTTCTAAAGCGGTGGCTTCCTTAGCAATGCAAAAGAGCAATCCGGTGTCACCGCTTGGCTCCGTTCAACACTAATATGAGAACAGGTGGAAAATGAGAGAGCTCTGCACTAAGTATTATTTCCCACATCCCTTAATATTCAAGCTAAACTAGGTAAGGATGATGGGGGGGTCTTTTCTTTTGTTTGTTTGCGGGGTGTCCCAGTGACTCAAGCACTGTCTTGTGCTTATGGCGAAGGGCAAGTAGATCAATAGACTGTCCGTTTTCTCTTAGCATTAGAAAATTAGATCATTTATCAGGATTACTTTTCTTTTCTGGTTGCCTTGCTGGGGTAAGCTGCTTGCAGCTTCTCTCTTCCACCCAATGACTCCCCCTCAAGTGTTTCTGAAACTATTCTGGAGTCAATCTCGCTGAAATCTCTGGGAGTCAACATGCGTGCAGTGGGGATGCAAGAAATCAAAGGAGAGATGCCCCCCTCCCTTCTTCGACATTAGACAGCCAGGCGGGGTTGAGAGAGGGAGACTAGCACCGAGACAAGCGTAGACTCTTCGCTGCGAAAGAGAAAGCGAGCGATCCCTCTGGTCAGTTTCATGCATGTTGCTCAAATTCGCGCGTAGCAAAAATGCACGCGCGCACGCACCCTGGATTTCTGAGCCGAGACATCACGTGCGTGTGGAGAGACTGGCTGGGGCGAGAGAAGCTGATCTCCCCGCCCTCTGGTTTGCAAGATCACCGAGCCAGAGGGAGGCGATACCAGCTTCTCCCGTCCCACAGAGGCAAACCCAGGGTCATCCTCTGAACCCTCTTTAGGTTCGAGCCTGCGCCATTACAACATCCCCACGGCGAGTCTTGCAAACTGGGTTATACGCGTTGGCTCAGAGAACTACTGCCTCCCTTCCCCAGCCGTCTCTTTAGCATCCCTCCTCCAGCTCTTTGCAAAATTAAAACAAACCCGGAAAGATCGGGCAGCTGGCTGGTTTCCTCAATGCCTTTCCCGGTTTGTTTCACGGGAGTTTCCCTCCCGGCGTGTTGCGATTGTTAGGGCAAAATTATTGAGAGAAGTAGCCTTGCACGGTTGCTATATATAACCGAAGGGAAGGGCACAGATTTGCACTGAGTCTGTGGAAAGAGTTTCTTTAGCAACCTGGGAAGAAGGTGGCGGGGCTGATGTGCCAAGCCCTTCAAAAGCGAGGGAGAGAGAGCGTCTTTTCTTCCTGCCCACCCGATCTCCCCCCTCCTCCTCCTCCTCCCGAATCGCATTAGATCCTCCCCTCCAGCTCCCTAAATCAGCTCCGCCGCTATATCTATCAGGATGAGACCAGCCTCCTCCTGTAGTTCTCTCTGCGCCTCGCTTCTTCTCCAGCACCACCTGGCTCACTCGGTCTTGGGTTGCTGTGGTTTTTACGCACAGAGCCAGCCTCTCTTCGTCTCGGTTTCTTTGGATGAATATAATCTCGTCCACCTACTTTTTGCCTTAAAGGATCAGCTTTAAAATCTCCGCTTCTCTGACTCTGAGCGCCCGCCCGCCTGCCTCCCCACAACTCTTCCTTTGCATTTGTCCAGTCTCCCTTTATTTTTTATTTTCACATCCATTCATTGTTTCCTGGGCTGTGTGGCACGCACACACGCGTCCGTCCGTCACACCGCTTGCCCGGTGGTTCGTTGTTACTTGGCTCTCCCTCTCTCTCAGCGCCGCTAAGGAAGCTCTGGCGGATGCCACCGTCCCGCTGTGGACACCCCCACGCCACGCCGCCCATCGCTGTCCATCACCGCCGTTCTGAAGCGCATCCAAACCTCTGGAACTACCATGGGATGCGCGCTCGCCTCGTGGAACCGCTTGCTGCCCAGACACCTCGCCTCCTGAAATTCCACCCGGTGAGTGCCTCGCCTTTTACGCACGCCAGATTTAAGGAAGCCTCCATCAATTCCTCCCCACAATGTTTAGCGATCGCCAGTTTGATGAGCTATTGTCTCTGTGACTTTTTAAATTTATTTTTTTTTATTGGTGGGGGGGGGAGAGGGGAAGCTTAAACAAATCTGTCGCTCTGCTGCTTTTAACCCCTGTTGATGCTATGGATATTCCGTTCCTCTATTAACCCCTTCCCTCACGCAGACACAGCAGAGAGAAAATGACGAGTTAGGGGGTGCACTGTGTGTTGGGGGGGGGTGCATTTCTAGGCGAGGCAAATTGCACCCCACATGTTACATTTCTGAAAGAAAATTATGTTGGGAGGCTGAAACGGATGGGGAGCGGGTGTTCTCTTGGCGCTCTCTGGTGCCGCAGATGACAGGCACACACACCAGATCCTTGCTTGTAAGCTCCGGGTTCTGATCGCGCCTAGACTCGCTCACTTGAGACACATGGGACTCTCACATCTCCCCCAAAGGCACCCCTAGCTCGGTGCGTCATTCGCACTATTGGTTTCGTGGCATGCCAAACACCTGGGTTTCTAGGGGCTAACTTGTCGGGGGCTTGCGGTGGAAGATCCAGAGAGGGGTGGCATCGTTGCCCTTGGTGGGCATCCTATTCGGAGGGTTGATGGGAGAGAAGAAGAAGATCTCACCCATATCTCACAGCTTTCGCGTTGGGGTGTCTCTCTGGCGCCACTTGGTCTTTGTGGGAGACTCTGTCCTCTTCCAGATTTTCTGGGAAGGGTCTTAAAGAAGTATTTGGGGGAGAGGGCTGGGCTCAACCAGTCCCTCAGTCCAAAAAAGGGGGGAGATTCCCCACCAGATTCGACTAGGAGGTGGGCTTCCTTAAGGGACCTTTCAAGGTGGTGCTTTTGGAATTGAGAAATCGTGAGTCGCATCTGGGTTCCCAATCCGCCCCGCCCCCCCGGCCCCCCAACAGCTTCCCGATAGGGAATCAGACTGTTGCTGCATTTCACCCTGGGCATGCAAAGCAGATGCTGTTTCACTAAGCTAGGGCTCCAAAACGCTGAAGAAGTCCGATTGTCTGGTCGGGGATCTCTTTTCCGGAGCTCACATCTTCTTGCAAGTCTCTCTCTCTATCATGCTTACCTCTTCTGCGTTATTATTTGTGTAGAGTTTATTTGCAAAAAAAAAATAAACTGCGCGAGGAACTGCAGGGGCCGGAGAAGACAGATGAGCGTAACTTTTCCTGTTGTCTGCCTGTCTGTCTGTTTCTCACACACACTTCATTGCATTAATATGCGCTGGGCTATATACAATATATGCACACCAGTGTCGGGTAAATTTCGGGGCTAGGGCAGCCGACACAGGCCAAGGATGCTTTACACACATAACCCGGCAGCAGACTTGGGTTTGTCATTTGGGGTCCATCCAGCAGGGAGCAGCTACAGACAACTCTCACTCCCCGAAAAGCGTGTATTTTGGAATATTTTAAGTGCACACCTTAAGTCCAATCTGCATGTGGGCCCTTAGGCAAGCTTTCGGCCCCTCATCTATCTAATGCTGGCCCATCTTGCGGGGTTCTTGCTGTTGCTGTTTTTGTGAATAATTGTCAGGGGTCCTTTACCTTTTCTTTAGTACAGTATATAAAAAAGCATGAAGACTCTCGGAAGCAGTCTATAAATACATTATCATTCCTGCCAGTTCTGCACTCGCAAGCGACCATTAGGGAGAGCAAAGGGGGCACATGTCCCTCCCAGTGAGTGGCGTGTGTCCCCCCCCCTCCCCGTTCTGCGGCAGGCTGTGGTGGTCGTTAAGATGCACTCTCACGATCACTACAGGTGGACGCGCTTGCTCATTAGTCTAACCCTCAGAACTACTACTTGTCATCGGAACACTTAACGCTTGGAGTAGCTGTTCTCCAGCAGAGACTTGTGCGGAACCTTTGGACCTTCCAGATGTTGCTGGACTCCAGATCCCATCACCTCTGGCCATTAGCCACACTGGCTTGAGCGGTGGGGTGGCCTGGAGAGGTTGAGTTCAATACAACCTCAGGGCCGCAGGTTAGCCTCACCTGTGTCCTGGAATTTAGGGGTTCCTCGTCGGAATTCCAGAACCACCTTTTATCCCACCTTGGGATAAAACGAAAGCCATTGCCCTCATCATGCCCTCCTTCCTGTCAGTCTCCTACGACACTTCTCTGACCCACGACTGGGAACAGACTATTGCACCAGACAGACCAAAGCTAATCTTCTTTAGGACAGCGATCCGCGTGGATGAATTATTCCACTTTAATCCATCTGTGGAGTGAAGGGACCTAAGGACACTTTACGTGGGGTGGTTATAAAGCGTGGACGTTTCCCCCTCTGGTCTGGAAGAGAAGATCCGGTTGGCAGGAGTTGCTCCGGTTTAATTAAACCGGAGTAAAGCCCCCCTCCCTTCCGCCCACCCCTTTCCGCGTGTCCTTCCCAGCTGTTCTGCCACCAGCTGGAGCGAGGGAAGACAAGTCACCTTGCTCAGGCGGGCGGTGCGTGGTTTTTGCAGCAGAGTCTCCAGCCTCACCAAGAGAAGAAGATCCCTCTCTCTTTTTTTCTCTGCCTCCTTGCCAACGCTGGCCTTCCCCTTCCACCCTCTTCCGACAGAACTTGTGCAATTAGCCCGATCCCCAAGCAGAGCTAGTCCATTGCACTTCCGCGGAGCTGCAGCCGAGCTCGCAGCAGCTGCAGCCGAGCTAGCTCAACTCATGGGGATCCGGAAACTTTGAGCATCATCAGATAGATGCGCTTCAGAGGACGCCAGACTCGGGCGAGCCAGCTATAGGTAAGGGATTCCGCGTCGTCTGACTCTCCTAACAGGCTACCCGAAGGTGAACTGTACCACTGGGTTTGGAGTCATCGTGGGGAATGGGGGGGGTGCAATTTGGTGCAAGGAGGGTGAAGGAGAGAGAAGGTGGGTGCTGAGGTGCTCCCAGTGTCAGTGAAAAGAACTTGGTGACAGTGACGAGAGATGGCAACAGGGGGTCGAGTTTGGGTCTAAAACTGCGGGGGTGGGCAGCGGAGGCTACCAGGCTTTGCAGTGGAGGCGAGGCGAGCAAACATCCTTCTGCGCATCGCTTGCAAATAAATCAATGCAATTAATGGTGTCTTAATGGGCATTTGCAGGCAGCGAGCGAGCAAGCGGCATGCTTCACGGGCGAAAATCTCCATCAGCCTTAATGTGTTGTTTCTTGTTCAATACTATTTACCGGGGGTGGGGAGGCACCGCTAGGAATGCCACACCAATCAGGAAAGATGTGGGGAATGGGCGGGGGGGGGGGAGAGAGATAAAATCCTAAAGGCTCATTCAGCAGCCTGTGACATTTTTTGCTTGTGTGATTTGATTTTTAAAGAGGTGGCACAGCTCAATAATATTGTGGGGTTGGAGGAATAATTCTCCCTTAAGGGGCATGATCTCCAGACAGCAAAACGGATGTAGTCTCTCTTCTCTCTCCCCCCCCCCTTTTTTTAATGGACCAAGATTATGATGATCACCTCTGTTCCAGTCCTAGCTTTGATGACTCTTTGGTGCAAGTTTTCAGTATGGGCTCGACAGGGAGACTAGGCAGGGTTGCACAGATCAGTATGCAAAGTACAAGAGGGTGCATGTTTCCTGTGTGGCTTTCCTCCTGCTTGTGCTGCCAGCCTTCATTAAAATGCAGCTCAGAATATGGTGACTTTTCCCTTTTATCGCAAGGTATGGCAGCCGTGGTTCTGTTCATTTCCTAGTTTTGGGGAATTGCAGAGTGCACGAGGAACTGACTATGGCCAAAAGGAAAGTCCAGGATGGATTGAGTAGGAATGTGAGAAGATTTGGATGTGGGTGTTTTTGCGCATGGTGTCCCATGCCCACCTACGTGTATGTGAATCCTGACACCTCTTTAGAACAAAGTGAGATGCATCTATAGCACGTTGTCTATTGTTGGTCCTGTAATGCTTTGCCAGGCATCAAGGACATCTGCACCAAATCATCGGCCATATGGTAGGACACTGGAGGCTGACCACTTCACCATGTGGTTTCATGCATACTGGTATGCAATGAGGACTGTAGCTCAGGGGTAGAACCTCTGCTTTCCATGCAAAAGGTCCCAGGTTCCATCCATATAAGAGCTGGGTAACCCTGAAGTTGTCAGTCAGTGAAGAAAATCCTGAGTTGGGTGGACCAATGGTTTAATTCGGTGAAATGTTGCTTTGGTGGTCCTTTCTCAATTGTCACATACAGTGGGTGGTGCTGTGGATTAAACCACAGAGCCTAGGGCTTACTGATCAGAAGGTCGGCGGTTCGAATCTCCATGACGGGGTGAGCTCCCGTTGCTCGGTCCCTGCTCCTGCCAACCTAGCAGTTCGAAAGCACAAAGTGCAAGTAGATAAATAGGTACCGCTCCAGCGGGAAGGTAAACAGCATTTCCGTGCGCTGCTCTGGCTCGCCAGAAGTGGCTTAGTCATGCTGGCCACATGACCCGGAAACTGTACACCAGCTCCCTCGGCCAATAAAGCGAGATGAGTGCCGCAACCCCAGAGTCGTCCGCGACTGGACCTAATGGTCAGGGGTCCCTTTACCTTATCCTCTGCATTCATGCTCTAATAGAAGTTACACAGGACAGGAATACACAGGCAGAGGAACAAGGAGTTCAGTAAATCCCTTCCATGAAGTTCCAACACCATTAATTTGGTTTCTGCCTCACCCAGTTTCCCTTGGGGGCTGCTCACATGGTGCCATCGGCATATGAATGCATGAACTGTAAGCACTGAATCTGAGGTGATATGAAATCTCTTATGTGTAATAGCTCTCTGCTGGCCTGTTCATGCCCAAGAAGACCCCAAATTGGAAAATATGCAGAGGCTGAACCAGGTCCCCCCAATGCTTCCCTGTTCTACCCCATGAAAGGAGATTCTGACTTAACATCAGGAAAAACTTTTTGACAGTAGGAGCTGTTTGACGGTGGAACGTTCTTCCACGGGAGCTTGTGAATTCTCCTTCCTTGGATGACCATCTGTTATGGATGCTTTAGCTGAGATTCCTGTATTGGAATTATGAGGCATAAGCATTAACCAGACTTCCTTCCTTCCTTCCTTCCTTCCTTCCTTCCTTCCTTCCTTCCTTCCTTCCTTCCTTCCTTCTTTCCCCAACATCTCAACACAAATTGGAATAATAACACGGGACTGTTGAGATAGTATAATTGAAAGACCACAGTTTTGTAAATGTCAAAGAATAGGGTCAAGAATAGGGAGCACATAGCGTCCCCAAATGTTCTTTAAATAGACACTGCAAGTCTCTTTTTCTGGTAGTGTGTGTGTGTGTGTGTGTGTGTGTGTGTGTGTGTGTGAAGTCTGGAGCATTGTTTCTTCCCACCACAACAGGTATTAGGGAATTCTCACTGAGGCGTGTCTCACTTTTGCAGCCAGATGGTAGCAGACTCCAGAAATCTCACATGGTTTGAGTCCACTGCTGACTCCAGCACTAAGCTTCTGCTCCCATCAGGGGGACACCGAATGGGCTGTGCTGGTGTTTTGTCACTTTTCCTACTTGAGAACCACACTGCCCAGTCAAGTTTTCTAATTTATGCAGAGAAGCTCAAGAGCTTGCTTATCTTCATATACTTTCCTGCGAAGGTGCTTTCTGTGGCTAGGAGACCTTTATGCAAGTTTGTTAAAGGAAGAGGTTTCCCGAAGGCTAATTTGGTAGGAGACATTTCTCATCTTGTGTTTGCTTCAAGGGCAAGAGGGATGGGAAACTGGGTGGAATATGGACAAAAAGGAGAAGGTAGAGCAGAAGGTGCACCAAAAGAAGAGACACTGACCATGGTTTTTGTAGGTTCGTTTTGCAACAGTCACAGACTGATGGGCTTTTAAATAAGTGAGATGAGCAGCCTAGGCAATAGCCTTTTGCTGCCTTTCTTGTGCAAATGCCATTAAGTGTTAAATTGCATCCTTTGGTGAGTAACTCCATCACAGAGCTATCTCAAGACATTTCTTTTTATTTTCAGTTGACTGCACCATAAAATGAAACTCCCTTCATTGGGTGACCATTTTGCAATATAATCAAATGGGCTCTTTCAATTATGAGGCTTAAGCATTAAGCAGAACTTTCTTTCTTTCTTTCTTTCTTTCTTTCTTTCTTTCTTTCTTTCTTTCTTTCTCTGCATATGAGAGAGACAAGATGAGCCTGTAGGAAAGAGTGTGTGTGAACGCAAAACAAACAAACAAAAAATGAGCTAAAGACCTCAGCAAGTCAATATAGACACTGATACCATTTAGAACAAGGTGGAAACCTAACTGAACCTACTAAGACTTATTTTTGAGTACATATGCATAGGAATGACTTCCAGTCTGGAGGAGAAAGTGATTGTGTTGGATTTCTATAAAATGCCATGCAGCTCAGTTCTGTGTATGTTTACCCAGACAAGAGCTCCGCTGGAGGGTGTGTGGGATTTGCTCTGCTGTAGCTAGAATCACAAGCCAAGTCATGCTAGAGTTATGGAAGCAAAACCCATTGTGGCTTATTTGGGGGAGGGAGGGTTAAATATGGGGGACTTTAGAATTTTTAGTTGGCTGTGTAAAGTTCATAAGAGGCAGACTACGGGCAACATAATTTCAGATTTCATTTGGGGGGGGGATTTAAATGGGAGGTGGAGTCAGGAAGGTCCACTGCCTCACTTTTTGATACATTAAATTCTTTTTACAACTAAAACTTGAAGGCCTTCTCATTTTTATTTTGTTTCTGTATGTCATAGTAACAATTGCAGTATTCTCAGTGAAAAATGGACATCTTAAATTTCTCTTCGCTTCTATAAAATTATCTTTTAGCATGCATACCTAATACTTAGCACCACTTGATTCAGTCACTCGGTGAGTAAAAATGATGCTCTCTGAGAATAATCAGATGTGGTCTGAACCCTGCCCTTTGTATATGGTGGGCTTTGCAAACTACACCCCTAAGCATCTTTCAGAGGGTACAGTCCGTGTCTGACCCTCCCAAGCTTTCTGAGAGCTGAAAGACACAAATCAAGAATTCTCTTCATTATTGATGTAGACACTCTGGTCACTGCTTTGTTCTATGTTTCTGTCTTAATGGCACAGGTTGGTGGGGCTTCAGTTGCACCTCAGCTCAATGTAAGGAAAATTGGGTTTCCTCAACAAGAATCCCTGTTGGGTCGCCAGTCGTGGGTAGGAAGGGAATTGTTTGTTTTTTAACCTCTCAATCATTGCAGATGTCTTCTATTGTTCCCACCTGCATTCCTGCTTCTTTTCCTACTTGGTGTGTGTGTGGAAGTGTGTGGGTGCAGAATGTTCCTTGGTTGTGTAGCATTTCACATGATGCTTCCAGTTGAGGCCATGCTTTGGGGCTAGCAAGGTTTTTTTCCTCCATCACCGACATTATTGCCTTCAAACAGCAGCACATCAAGAAAAATTATTGCCTTCAACTCTCAGGGCCCCAATGGGACATGACTTGGGTGAGGCAGGCTGGTATTTATTATCTTTTTGTTACAGCAGGGCGGGATTTAGGTTTGATGAGGCCCTAAGCTACTGAAGTTAATGGGGCCATTTATATGTCCAGCTGTCCTTTGTCAACATCAAATTGTCGCTGTTTTTTGTGTTGAATATATGCTATATGGTAATTTATGGACCTAATAGGTATCTAAAGCCATTTGCACATGCAGAATGTAGGCACCCTATATATAGAAATGAGCAAACCAGTGATATTTTAGGGTGCAAGCTAGTGGGGGGGGGCATTACTTACATCATAGGAGCCTACACAACATAAAACTCAGTAGCTGTATGTAGGTTTTATTTTATTTGTTTTTATCTTATATCTTGGAAATGTGCATACAGTCTTTTTTCCCTTTAAATTTTTTTGGGGCCTCCAAGAGAGTGGGGCCCTAAGCTGTAGCTTGTTTAGATTATATATAAATCTGGCACTGGGTGGGGGATGGGGAGAAAGGCAAGCCTATTGTTCTCTCAGTCTATTGTTCTCTCAGATTTAGAATGGGATTATTTCCAGGTGATAGCTTCCTCTCTTAGTCAGCATGTTTTCCTTGCATCCCAGTAACTTCCTTTTTAGTAAACCCAAAAGGAAAGTGAAGGACCATTGCTTAGAGGTGGAGCAAATGCTTTCTGCATGCAGAAGGTCCTTGGTTCAAGCTGGGAGAGACGTCTGCCTGAAATTCTGGAAAGTAGCTGCTGGTGAGTTTCGACAATACTGACTTGGTAAAATGCTGTGTCCTATGTTCTGCTTTATTCTATGCACCAAAGGCCTATTATGCTCTTTGAGTATTAAGGGCACTCATTTGCAAAAGATAGTTTCCCCCTGCTTATATTTGCAAGCAACCCAGATGGCTTGGTTGTTGATTTTTGTGGCTTGGTTTATGATGCACACCTAGTAAAGGTAAAGGGACCCCTGACCATTAGGTCCAGTCGTGGCCAACTCTGGAGTTGCAGCGCTCATCGCTTTACTGGCTGAGGGAGCCGGCGTAGTTTCTGGGTCAAGTGGCCAGTATGAGTAAGCTGCTTCTGGTGAACCAGAGCAGCACACGGAAACGCCATTTACCTTCCCGCCGGAGTGGTACCTATTTATCTACTTGCACTTTGATGTGCTTTTGAACTGCTAGGTTGGCAGGAGCAGGGACCAAGCAATGGGAGCTCAACCCATTGCGGGGATTTGAACCGCCAACCTTCTGATCGGCAAGCCCCAGGCTCTGTGGTTTAACCCTTAGCACTACCCGAGTCCCTATGATGCACACCTAGTTTGGAATAATTCCCACTGAGCTCATTGAGACTTTCTTCTGAGTAAACATGAATGGGATATGGCTGTATATTGCATGCGATGATCTGCTATGTATACAACATTCTCAGCTGCTCGCTGCTTGGGGTGCATTGCATTCTAGATTATGTGGACAGATCTATGGCAAGTGTGTTTGAGCAAGTCTGTTGCGTCCTGATGTAGGCTGGTTTTGATGACTTCTAGTAAGCCCCACCCCACCCCCCAGCCATTTAGTTCTGTGATCCCTTTGCAATAAGTGAGCCTTTGGAGATCCAGAGAAAGCAGAGCAGTTCACAAGTTTTGAGAGAAGATGTCCTGATATATTGTTTGGAAGAATCTCCTGTGATTTAATAGAATTTCTTGCACCCATTCTTCACAGTGTGACAAATGGGTGCTCTTCTAAAATAAGCCATAATGGACTGAACAATAAAACTGAAATAGGAATCTTGTGGGCAGAGTACACTCTGGTATGATTTCCAGAGAATAATCTGAGTTCAGGAAAGGTATCAGATGCACCACGTCCAGCACATTCTTAATATGGGAGAAAAATGGTCCCTGGAGCATAATATGCCAGGAAAATGCCTTGCCTTGAGAATACAATATGTGTAAATTGCACCAATATACATTTAGTGAAGGGACAGTCATCTTATGCTCAGTTGCTAGCTGAGTTGCGTAGCTATTATAATTTCATAGACCAAGTAGGGAACCTGAACAATTTTATCTGAGAATCTTAATGTAGCTTGGGAAAAAAGAGATTCTAATTTCCTGTAGTCTTTTATTACCACTCCAGCATATGCTTAGTAAAACAGTGTTTCGTGCTCCGGGAGTTCACTGATGAAATGCCAGAGCTCCAAGTAAAGAAATCTAAAATTGGAGACGCACAAACAAGCATATGAGGACAATGAAGCTCTCTCGCTGCAGAAGGCAGAGTTGGTTCAACAAAAAAGCAAACCTAGGCACATGTTAGTCGAAAAGTCGCCAATTTCTGCCCTGCTCTCCTTTGAGCCCTGATGTGAACAAGCATCCCTTCAAGTTAATTTTCATTAGACTGACTTTCCCCACCACTGAATTCAGGGTAGACTTAATTATTTAGGAAGCTGTTTCCATTTGGATCAGTCTTCAATCAGATGATTACAGTATATTCAGTTGATCCGACTAGTCAGTAGAAGCATCCAGTAACATCCTTTTGAAGGAAGTGTTTGTGTGTGTAAATGAAGCATTAGTTTTGTCAGCTCTAGATGGAAAATTAGGGTGGGGAGGACTAAGAATCCCTCTCTTTTATCTGTTCTGCATTTGTCTACCTCTTAATATTCTTATACCACCCTTCTCCACAATAGCCAAATAACAGTGGTTTACAGCAAAATAAAACACAACAAAATATAATAACGCAATCAGTTAAAACCATTTCACATAAAACACCTATGTAACTAATATAAAAGGAGAATCATACTTAAAACTGACTTTACCAATTATTTCTGCCATCTCAAAACAAAATTCTTTATCTTTTTTCCTTTCCTCTTTTTGAAGTAGGGTAATGAAACCTCTGGGAAACTGGGGAAATTTTTTTGTGGCATGCAAAATTACAGCAGTTGCATGTTTCTAGTCTATCTGCAGGAGGAGCACATTATGGTTTATCTAGCTATATCAGTTCTGAGCAATGTCATGCCTTAGTATGACTAAGGAAGAGAACCATGGATGCAGCTAGGGGCAGGAATGATTCTCAATCTCTGGTGCTAATAGCAGTACGGAAAAGGTTTAGCTCTACCCAGTTGTGCCCCTGGTTAACCCCTTGCCTTCACTTCAGTAAAGCAGTTGCCATTCATTCCTGTAGATAAACACCCATCACTGCACTTGGGGAAACAGTAACAATGAGTCACTGCTCTGTATTTGGCTCTTTTCAATTGTCCAATATCAAAGACTCATGCAGAAACATAGGGGGAAGCAGCTCTTGGCAGGAAAAGGAGAAAGAGGTTATCTCCCGCTTGGACTACTGCAATGCGCTCTATCTGGGGCTACCTTTGAAGGTGACTCGGAAACTGCAATTAATTCAGAATGCGGCAGCTAGACTGGTGACTGGGAGCGGCCGCCGAGACCAAATAACACCGGTCCTGAAAGATCTTCATTGGCTCCCAGTACACTTCTGAGCACAATTCAAAGCGTTGGTGCTGACCTTTAAAGCCCTAAACGGCCTCGGTCCTGTATACCTGAAGGAGCGTCTCCACCCCCATCATCCAGCCTGGACACTGAGGTCCAGCGCCGAGGGCCTTCTGGCGGTTCCCTCACTGTGAGAAGTGAGGTTACAGGGAACCAGGCAGAGGGCCTTCTCGGTAGTGGTGCCTGCCTTGTGGAATGTCCTCCCAGCAGATGTGAAGGCAATAAACAACTATTTTACTTTTAAAAGACAACTGAAGGCAGCTCTGTTTAGGGAAGTTTTTAATGTCTGACGCTGTATTGTTTTTAATATTTGGTTGGAAGCCGCCCAGAGTGGCTGGGGAAACCCAGCCAGATGGGCAGGGTATAATTAAAAAAATATTATTATGTTATTATTATCCTTACTCATTTGTAAACGTTTTCATCTGTCAAAGGTGAAGTGTGCTCCCTCTTTTAATTTAGAAAGAAGTGTCCTGCCACTTTTAGGTTTAGGAACACTGCCTAAGATAATAACCCACCCACTCTATATGTCAAGCATTTAGGTCAGGCATCCCCAACCTTTGGCACCTCCAGATGTTTTGGACTACAGTTTTCATCATCCCTGACCACTGGTCCTGTTAGCTAGGGATCATGGGAGCTGTAGGCCAAAACATCTGGAGGGCTGCAGGTTGAGGATGCCTGATATAGGTCAATATCTAGGGCTTTGGCTAGTGTGTGTGCAGAATGCATGTGTGTACAACTGCACAGATCTTCAGAAACCATGGTCTGTTGTTACACTCCTAGAGGAAACCTTTATCAAAAAGCCCCCCTATAGAAATAAGGTAAAGGTAAAGGGACCCCTGACCATTAGGTCCAGTCGTGACCGACTCTGGGGTTGTGGCGCTCATCTTGCTTTATTGGCTGAGGGAGCAGCTTCCGGGTCATATGGCCAGCATGACTAAGCTGCTTCTGGTGAACCAGAGCAGTACAAGGAAACACTGTTTACCTTCCCGCTGGAGTGGTACCTATTTATCTACTTGCACTTTGAGGTGCTTTCAAACTGCTAGGTTGGCAGGAGCAGGGACCGAGCAATGGGAACTCAACCCGTTGCAGGGATTCAAACCACCGACCTTCAGATTGGCAAGTCCTAGGCTCTGTAGTTTAACCCACAGTCCCACCTGCGTCCCTCCAATAGAAATACACACACATATATTGCAAGGAATCAGTTCCTTCAATTTTCCATCCATCTAAAATGAGTAAATGCACACAAATTTGGAGCATACCTTATTTTAGGTGAGACAGGAGGTGGGGAGTCTTCATGCTACTACATTACCCTCCCCACCCCAGTTGTGCTTCTGACACAGTGGGTCATACAGCATCATCACTTGTTATTCAGCATCACTCACCCATTGGAGGAGGGGAAATTCATTGGCAGTGTCGATACAACCAAGGTTACAATGGTCAAAACATGAAATAAGGATTTCCCATGGGGTGAATTGTTCAATTCCAAAAAGACACGCACGCATACCCTCTTAGCCAGAAACTACAGTAATTTAACTTATATTAGGGTGAAAGTTTGTAACATTCAAATCAAGCACCAGTGGTACAGCCACTGACTGCAGTAATTACCATTTTTTGGTGTATACAGAGAGAGAGAGTCTTGCTAAATAATGCTAACATTCTTGGAGAAATGGATCAGCAGCTGGGTTAATTAATGCCTCTTACTGAGTATAAGCATTCCTGCCTCTGCCAGGGCAGAAGATCCTGAGAGGTAGAGATGTGCTTGTTTGGCTAATAGTCCCCATATTTTCAGTTTTTGGTCTGAAGACACAGTGAATGTGGAGGAAGATCTAGATGGGACTGATTCTAATTAAGGGTGCATTTGGATGTGGTGACTATTACATGAGTTTCCTAGTTACAATGCAAACATTTATTTATGTTGTTGTTAATGTTATGTTATCTTAGTAACTCTTAAATGCTTTGCCTTTTCTTTTTTTTTTCTGAACAAAAAAGAATGCCTCGTGGAACCTTAAAGATAAACAAATTATATAATGGCCTAAGTGTTGGTGGTGTATATTAGATAGTGAGGTGAGAAGGAAATTAAATGAATGCAATAAAAGGTAAAGATAAAGGGACCCCTGACCATTAGGTCCAGTCGTGAACAACTCTGGGGTTGCGGCACTCATTTATTGGCCAAGGGAGCCGGCGTATAGCTCCCGGGTCATGTGGCCAGCATGAATAAGCCACATCTGGCGAACCAGAGCAGTGCATGGAATCGCCGTTTACCTTCCCACTGGAGTGGTACCTATTTATCTACTTGCACTTTGACGTGCTTTTGAACTGCTAGGTTGGCAGGAGCAGGGACCGAGCAACGGGAGCTCACCCCGTTGCAAGGATTCGAACCGCCGACCTTCTGATCGGCAAGTCCTAGGCTGTGTGGTTTAACCCACAGTGCCACCCGCATCCCTTCAATAAATGCAATACTGCCTGGCAATTGCACCATCGACTTGAGCAGTTCACAATAAACATAGGTTGCAAGGTCATCTGCCCTATCTTTTCAGGTGTTATACTGTGGTTAATGCTTACAGTGTTATACTTAAGAACATCACCAGGACCTGCCGCTACATCACAGGTCCAGGGCCTGAAATCTCAAGGTCTGGGATGTTCTTGACCTGGCAACTCGATGTACTATATCAGTGGTGGCGAACCTATGGCTCGCATGCTAGAGGGGGCACTCAGAGCCCTCTCTGTGGGCACGCATGCACACCATCATCCCAGCACACAGCTGGCAGAAGGTGAGGGCAGTGCGCCGAGTCCTCAGGTCAACTTGGGCAGCTGGAGCACCATGTGCGTGGCAGGAAACAGTGCAGCAGGAGCGGAATGTGATGCCCATCAGGGCGCCGATTCTCTCCAAAATGGGGGTCACATCTATTCTTTGACCCAAGTTCATTGCACCCAGTTGCACTGAGGATATTGTGGCAATTAGTATTTTGTGTGAGCGGGTTGCAATTATTATACTGGGCTCTCAGTTTCAGATGCTGCACAAGCAGGATAGGAAAGAGCCAAAATCCCCAAACTGGCCCGTCTGCTGCAGTGCCTTTAGGGCTCCTTTTGCTCAGCCGCTCAGCGTGGGATGCCCAGACCGAGAAGGCGCACTCGTGGCCAGGGAGGCACAAAGGGAAGGGCTGGGTGGGGCATTGGTCCCATTCGGGTATGTGATGCTATCCCCAAGCAGGCACTCATGTTGTTTTCAGAAGCTGGGTTTGGATCCTGGGACTTGTGTCTGAGTAGAAGCGCCTCGGATGGGGCATTGGAGGGTGCAAAACAGAGCCAGAACCCCCAGGGTGTGCGTTGTGCGTTTTCCTTTGGTGAGCTTCCACTGTGGGTGGGGAGAACACAGCACTCTGCACGTGCTCAGAGGCGTGCTGCCACATTGGTGGGCTGCTGAGAGTTCTGAGCAGCTGCCTTCCTCCTGCTGCGAGGTTGAGGCTTTACACACCCTCCAGCCATGCTGGACACCCTGCATAGGGGCTGGTCAGGGCTGGGCGAGGGAGCAGGGCTAGCATGTGGGGCAGCCCCCAGGGCCCTTTCAGAAAATGGTGACGCGATGGGGGGGGGGCTCTGCTCTGCACGTGTTCAGAGGGCCACGCCAAAAACGCTTGCTTGCTCAGGCTGGAGCTTAAAAGCGGGGAATCCTTAAGTGTGGAATTCTCTTCCAAATAATTTTAAGTCAACGAAGGCACTTGGGATTGCTTTCCTTACTTAGTTTGGATCATCTTAATGCAAACTTTTACATGTTGTTTGTATCACCGAAAGCTCTGTTGCTATGTTTTTCTTTTAAGACAAAATATGTTTATGTATGAGTTGTTTTCTAAACTAAAACCTCAGTATTCAGGTTAAATTGCAGTGTTGGAACTTTGCGATAAATAAGTGGGTTTTGGGTTGGGTTGGTCTATAAAAGGCTTGCCATCACTGTACTATATAAATATTACGTCCAAAATCTGAAAAAGATGCAAGTGACCTTAAAGGGTTACGAACGCTATCTATCAATCTTTCCATATGCCTATCTCTCTAACAGCTTGGGAAGATCAATACTGTGACCAAACATTTTATTGTACTTGGACTGAATTTTGGAAGGACTTCCAGGGGCCAGACAGCACAGCTTGTGGTGGGGTAAGATCTGGCCTAATATCCCAGAATAGTGGCATACAGTTCATAAGATGTGTCCCTTTCATTTGTATGCCAGCATGGCTTTGCAAAATAGTTAAATGAACATTGTTTCCATTTTATGAGGCAAGGGAAAAATTTGAGCAGCCTGTCAATGGGTACTAGAAGCAAGCTGTACTGGTTTTTATAAGAAAAAAAAACTTGTTCCTTTTCCCTTATGGGGTTCCCAAGAGCCCATATAGAATCCTTATATAGGTTTCTCTATCAGTAGGAGAAAATAACAGAGGCCAACCAGAGAATATTGAGAAGCAAAGCGGCTAGTAAGCCTGATCTTTATTAAACTGTTGCAAGATGGTCCCCCACTCACCCCACACATGGAGGGAGGAGGAACCCAGAACATTGGTGTGAAAGCTCTTATATGTTGATGTTGTTGTTTAGTCGTGTCCGACTCTTCATGACCCCATGGACCAGAGCACGCCAGGCACTCCTGTCTTCCACTGCCTCCCGCAGTTTGGTCAAACTCATGCTGGTAGCTTCGAGAACACTGTCCAACCATCTTGTCCTCTGTCGTCCCCTTCCTCTTGTGCCCTCCATCTTTCCCAACATCAGGGTCTTTTCCAGGGAGTCTTCTCTTCTCATGAGGTGACCAAAGTATTGGAGCCTCAGCTTCACGATCTGTCCTTCCAGTGAGCACTCAGGGCTGATTTCCTTAAGAATGGATATGTTCAGTGAATGGATACATACATCACTGAAGGGGCGGTCTACAGCAGAAACCTGTCTGCCAGGATACCTAATAATGTTCACTGATTGCTTTTAGCTGGGCATCCTGGCCATTCTTTCGTGATGGTAAATACTCAGTTCCTGAATCCAGGTCACAGGCTCACCCTATTCACACACAGATTTGCCCTTAAGACAGGATTGTGAGCAAAGAGACAATGGGGAGGTTTGCAGAGAAACATTTGAGGTCAGTTTGGGAAAGTCAAAATGGTTTCAGGACTGTTTTTCTGTACTGTTTCAGACCTGTGGTTCATATATTTATGTATGTGTTTGGTACATTTATGAACATTTATTTTATATCTTAGACCTTATAATTCTCATAACAATACCATGAAACTAGCCACAGATCTGACTAAAATGTAGACTCCTCAGATGAGTTTTTGACAGGCAAAAGTGTAAGTAACCAGCAAGTTATAACTCCAGGGGACGTCATTCATTTGTATACCATTGATTTCACTTAAGGCAAATGTGTTTGAGATTGCAATTTGTGGGATACAAGTTAACCTTTAAGAGATAAGGACAACTGGGATTTGTGCAAAATTGCTCATGAAGCAAGAGTCTAACCTCGGTCTTCTCAGTCACTCAAGTGACTGTAATATAACAAGCATTCAATGAATGTATATTCTTTGAGTGATTAAACCTAGAGAACCAAAAGTAGTACAGTTGCATGCCCTAGCTTTAATGGTACCATCCTTTGCAGCTTAAATTTGGAAGCTATTGCAAGGTTGATTTAACCTTCTAGAAACAATAATCCAGGATGCTTTGAAGCAGATTGGATTTTCCTGGTATTACCCCCTTAAAAACAACAATCATACATACATTGTTTTGTGAAGTAATAAAAGTAGTATTTACTCACATAATATTGGCCTTGAAGCATCAGTTACAGGAGCAAAATGAAAGACAGGTTTCTAACTACTGTGTAAGTTACAAAAGTACAAAATGTTAATTCAGGAACGGTGTCTGAACTCTGCATGTGTGGGCATCTTGGAAGCACTGTGGAGAAAGAGGAGGCTGTCCAGGCAGGAAGGAAAGAAGGATGTAGTGTTACAGCTTCCTGTCAAGATAGACAAAGGTAGTGATCTCAGAGTCCTCTCTAGCAAATTTTACAAGAAAGTTCTGTGAGCCTTAGCCCCTTCATGTGCCCACCGGGCAAAGCATGAATTGTTGGTTTGACTGCAACAATGTCCCATAATGACAACATTCTTTCTCTGATTTTTGTCCATAACATGTGGTATTCAGGAATGTGTTTCCTTTGAATATGGAAGTGCTCGTGGCTAATATGTCTTTGATTGACTGACATCCCTATCATGGCTTACCACGTTCTTCTTCTATGAATTTGTCTCAAGTTTTTTAAAAAAACGCAATTTACACTAGTAGCCATCCTCACATCCTGTGCAGCTTTTCCCTTGTTTCTAATGGGTGCCATTTTGTGGTTCACCTCAGGTGCCAAAATATCTTGGGCCTGCCCTGGTGTAACCCTTTGCATATTTACTCATTAGTTAGAGCCGCTCTATGTTGCTAACTCCCAAATAACTGGTTACCAATTAGCTATTGGGCTAAGTTCAAGGTGTATAAAGTCATATACACCTCAGGAGTAGAATAAAATAATAATAATAATAATAATAATAATAATAATAATAACAACAACAACAACAACAATAATTTTTTATTTATATTCCGCCCTTCCCAGTTCAGGAAACCGGGCTCAGGGCAGCTAACAACAAATTTAAAACACTTAATTGATGCTGCAAAAAAAACCACCAGCATAAAATACAGTATAAAGCGTAAATAACAATAAAATCAAGAATCAAAAATCAATTTAAGGGGAAAATCCATCCAATAAACATTAGATCATCACCAGGCCTAGCTGGCTAAATTAGTCCCCCTTGGGCCAGCGAGGAGACCAGGGAAGAACCAGCTGTGGGATCCATTATGCAATCACTGCGTTCTGAAGTGGAGGGCCTTCTGATGATACCATCTTATGAGGAGGTCTATTCCACACAACAGAGGTCTGAGCCTAGGGCTTGCCGATCAGAAGGTCGGCGGTTCGAATCCCTGTGACGGGGTGAGCTCCCATTGTTCAGTCCCTGCTCCTGCCAACCTAGCAGTTCAAAAGTACATCAAAGTGCAAGTAGATAAATAGGTACCGCTCCAGCGGGAAGGTAAACGGCGTTTCCGTGTGCTGCTCTGGTTCGCCAGAAGCAGCTTAGTCATGCTGGCCACATGATCTGGAAGCTGTCTGCAGACAAACGCGAGCTCCCTTGGCTAGTCAAGCAAGATGAGCGCCACAACCCCCGAGTCGTCCGTGACTGGACTTAATGGTCAGGGGTCCCTTTAGCTTTTTACCTACCCTTTGGAATTCGCTCCCCTTGACTATTAGATAGGTGCCATCACTGTTGTCTCTCTGGTGCCTGCTGAAGCCCTCCCTATTTCAGCAAGTCTTTTAAGTTGAGATCTCTCCCAGTCTGCACCTGTCCTGTAATTTTTTTTTTTTTTAATGTCTCATTTTTAAGGTGTTTCAGTTGTTTTATTGCTTGTCGCTTGCTGCCCTGGACTTCTTTGTGGGGAAGGGTAGGATATGGTTTTAGCAAGAAATAAAAAGATACAAAAAGCAAATGTGCTCAGGATTGCAGCCTAGTTGCCCCTACATTTTATCTAAACCTATTTCAAGGCAAATTTTGGAGGTTCCTGCTTTTGACAGAACATCTAAGAAATTTCTAAGGATGCAAAACAATAACTCAACAACAACTTGATGCATAGGAAAACTTGTCAGGACAGTTCCATACAATAGCAAACTGTATTTGGCCTTTGGTGCTGAGTGAAAAGTTAACTGTGGGATGGGCTTCCTTACTTCCATAAACAGAAAAAGAGAACCCCCTATTGTGGTTACTGTCAAGGTGTATTTAGGCCTCAATTATAATTATACTAAAACAATTTATATTCATTCATAAGAATTGAGGTCTATTCTTTCTGGAAACCCAAGGTGGGTGATTCTCTCAATTCTGGTTTCTCTCAGTTTCTCATATTTTTTTCCAACCTTAAGTTCACTTCTCCACATTTCCACATCAGTTAGCATTAAAAAAGAAAAAAAATCCTCATGGAAATTCATCAGAATTTCAGTGCAAATTTCTCCCAATCTGTAGCTGTTTGCATGCCATTTCCCCTAATGTACACATTTTTGCAAAGCTATTTTTCCTAATGTAATGCATTTTTTTAATTATAGTTTCACAAATACATACATTTTTATGCACACCTTACCCCTCAGATGCATTTTAGACATATTATTTGGCTGGATAATTGCATTCCAAAATTCGGAGAAGTACGAATTTCAATGAGGGACTCTGTTTTGGTTCTCATATTGTGTCGGACAGTGTGAATCAGGTAGATGAGAGCTGAATCAAATTTTGCCCCTTCCCCAACCCAAGGCCAGCTCTGGATGTCTATTGCAACACACACAGCCCTCCAAATAGTGTGACAAAACTTTGAAACAGACAATGGCTTATTAGCAAGGGGCAAGAGACAAGTTTTCACAAGAGCAGGTAAGCTGTAAATAAGGATTTGTTATGTTCATCCATGAGAAGAAATAGGAGGCACTGGTCTTGCTGAAGGATGCTAGTACGGTATGGGCTTCTAGGGATTTTAACAACTGCTCTGCAAAAACTAATCTTGTTACACTTGATAAGAGTGTGTAGCTGACTTGCCTTCCTTCCTAAAGCAAGAGAAGGCCTGCAATGCCATTATTTTCACTCTTCATTACTTCGGGAACATTGCTCACACTTTAGCAAAGCTCTCTTTTATCTAAAGCTGAGAAGATTTATCCCCCTGGGTTTGCCTCTCAATCACCAGAGGCATATTTTTTTAAAAAAAACAAGGAGGAGGAAAGTCATCTTCTACCTCTGGAACCCGATAAAAACAACATTTTACAAGCTTCACTAAACCCACAAATGGAAAGCATGTTGCTGACATTAATAAATTAATTCCCAAGAAGCTGCTCCGCAATAAGAACCTTGGTTTTATTTAAGGGGGTGGGCACAGAAACATAGAACATACCCTCCAACATTTCTTAGGTGAAAATAGGGGCATCCTATTCTATAGTAAGAATAATTTTATTACTTGTACCCCACCCATCAAACTGGGTTGTCCCAACCACTCTGGGCAGCTTCCAACATGTATAAAAACATAATAAAACATTAAGTATTTTAAAACTTCCCTATACAGATGTCTTCTAAAAGTTGTATAGTTACTTAATTTCCCTGGCTTAGGAGTCGCATAACCCCATACCCTCCAGCTTTTCTCTTATTAAAATAGGGACATCCTAAGGGGATGTGGGTGGCACTGTGGTATAAACCACAGAGCTTCTTGGGCTTGCCGATCAGAAGGTCAGAGGTTAGAATCCCTGCAATGGGGTGAGCTCCGGTTGTTCGGTCCCTGCTCCTGTCAACCTAGCAGTTCGAAAGCATGCCAAAAAGTGCAAGTAGATAAATAGGTACCGCTCCGGCGGGAAGGTAAACAGCGTTTCCATACACTGCTTTGGTTTTGCCAGAAGTGGCTTAGTCCTGCTGGCCACATGACCCAGAAAAACTGTCTGCGGACAAATGCTGGCTCCCTTGGCCAGTAAAGCGAGATGAGTGTCACAACCCCAGAGTTGTTTGTGACTTGACTTAACTGTCAGGGGTCCTTTACCTTTTTAAGGACAAGCAGGATGTTCCAGGATCAAATCAGAAACTGGGATGGCTTCTGTAAATCTGGGACTTTCCCTGGGAAATAAGGGCAGTGGGGGGGGGGGGTCTGACAGAATGTTTAAGGATTGGAAGATGGCTGAGATGGAGAAGATTCTGAGAAATTCTAAAGGAAGCAAAAAGTATCAATCTAGTTTGGGAACCTGGTTCTAGAAATGGCCAAGCAGCAGGGGCCAGCAAACTTTTTCAGCAGGGGGCTGGTCCACTGTCCCTCAGACCTTGTGGGGGGCTGGACTATATTTTGAAGAAAAAAATGAATGAATTCCTATGCCCCACAAATAACCCAGAGAAGCATTTTAAATAAAAGGACACATTCTACACACTGATTCCCAGACTGTCCGCGGGCCGGATTTAGAAGGCAATTGGACTGCATCTGACCCCCGGGCCTTAGGTTGCCTACCCATGAGATAGATGCTTGAAAGCAACCCATAAGCAGGGAATGAATGGAGCAAATCTGTCAACATTTTGATACTCACAGAGTCATATTTTGATGTGTGGATAGTTTAGTATACATGATAGGCAAGAACCTATATTCTTCTGGTAGGATTTTTGCAACTCTGAGTATGACTCAACTCAGTGTTTCCCCGCCTAAAAAAATGTTTAGGGGTGTTCTCATTTAGACTCAAGAAAACCACCATTTTATAGTTCAAATCGGGGGAAATAAATACAGTAAATGGACAAATGGACAAAGATTCACAAAATGTTTAGGGGTATGCGTCGTCCTGTATCCCCCAAGAAAAAAAAAGCACTGGCCCAACTCATATGTGGTTTTCATCACTTGATGAGTGCAACATTGCAGAGATCACAAAGGAAATTTCTACACAAATATATCCTACTCTGAGTATGGCTTGGTTGGCTATAACTCAGTATATTTTATTTTTAGTAGACTTGCACAGCAAATAGGACTTGGAAACTTAAAGATTTGGGTAACATGGATTTAAACTCAAACATGTGCTGAGGGAAATTATAATTGAGTGGATATCCTGGTTGCTTTATATATAAAAATATAAAGGATAGTGTTTTCAATAGCATTTTGAATGACCATTAACACTAAGTCCAAAGAGTCCTGCACTACATTCTTTTATAATTAATAGTTTTACATACGATACCACCTTTTTAATTTATGCTATCTTTTTTCTACTCATTTATCTACTTATTTGGACAAAAGCCATCCAGATATTTGATTTATTATGCACCATATAGTACTAGATTCTACCAGGTTACAGCCAAGCCTGCACTATTTGACACCACTCATTTCAAGGTCCAGGAAAGAAAGATATGAGAAAATACTGCATACCCACACTAATCAATTTTCTTGTGTTAACTCTATGGATTTGAACTAAAACAGGAGAGACCCATTAGTCATCATTATAATTTAATGGCCTGGAACATTTTGAGTCAATAAGCGCACAGAAGAGTAAACTCTGCCTATTATTGCACTCTTGTAATTTAGAAAGTGACATGATCTTTTCATGAAAAGTTAATTTAAAAAGTTCAGTGTTTCATGTCTGAGGCACATTTCCCGGTGAAAGCAACCATAAAATTTCAGGTTTCAATGCTCTGCCAGTATGTAATGCATCTAGATTTTTCTATTTGCAAAAGCGTAGCTCCAATGGAATATAATACCTCTTTGGGATGTATCCTAATTATGTGGCTTGTGGGGAAAGGGAAAGCTATACCTTCCAAGTTATAAGGGCAACCCAATAATCAAAAGGCACATGTACAGAGTTTTTGCAATTTTCCAGGCTTAATTTCAAGAGGCTGTAAACAACCACTTTCCTGAATCCAGCAGTTGCCAGAACCAGGTCTATAAGGTCCACACCAGTCTAATTTTGGCTACAATAGAGTCCTTATACTTTCAATGTGTCAGAAAAGCCAAAAAGTCCTGTGGCAGCTTAAAGACCAACACATCTATAGTTGTAGGTGTGGGGTAGGGTTTACTCAGGGGCTATGCCTGAAGGAACGTCTCCACCCCCATCGTTATGCCCGGACGCTGAGGTCCAACGCCGAGGGCCTTCTGGTGGTTTCCTCACTGCGAGAAGCAAAGCTACAGGGAACCAGGCGGTGGGCCTTCTCGGTAGTGGCACCCGCCCTGTGGAACGCCCTCCCATCAGATGTCAAAGAGATAAATAACTACCTGACATTTAGAAGACATCTGAAGGCAGCCCTGTTTAGGGAATTTTTAAATGTGTGACATTTTAATGTATTTTTAATCTTTGTTGGAAGCCGCCCAGAGTGGCTGGGGAAGCCCAGCCAGATGGGCGGGATACAAATAATAAATTATTATTATTATTATTACTACTACTACTACTACTACTACTACTTCATCTGACACATGCAGGGGTTGTCTGACTGGTTTTATATAGATGATTTCCCCCCCTTTACAGTGGGAAATGTCCAATAAAACATACGTCGGCCATCATCAGTCTGGTGCCCACCAGAAGCATTGGACTGCAACTTCCCTCCGCCCCAACCACCATGTCTGTGCTGGCTGGAACTGATAGGAGTTGCAGTCCAAACACCTGGAGGGCACCAGGTTAGGTGAAGGCGCATAACATCATAGTTGCCAACTTACAGATTTGAAAATAAGGGACCAGCAGCCTTGAAAATAAGGGATCAGCAGCCAAAATAAAGGATTTTAGTCATCCACCAGCCAAACGAAGCCTCAAGTGGTGGTTCCCACAGCTCAGCAACCCAGCAAAGGGGATGCAGCAAGGAAAACCACCGTCACCTCTCTGCAGGGAAGTGCTAAGCAAAGGCGAGTCCCCAGGCAACGCGGCCAATTTGATCGGCACAAGGCATGCAAGCTCCACCCCCCAGTCGTTCTTAGACTCCTTATTGGGTGAGCAACACAGTTGGAGTCTCCCTTCTCCCTGGCCGGCAGGGAGGGAGGGAGAGGAGCTGCTTCCTTTGAAACCCGGGAAATTTAAGGGACATCATCAATAAGGGACAGCAGCGGGAAACGGCGCTGGGATAAGGAGTTTCCTGCCAAATAAGGGACAGTTGACAGCTATGCATAACATTCCTCATCAGAGCACAAATGAATGAAAGGCAAAGCAGGCCGAGAAGAACAGCAAATGCTTTGCCACAATGCATTTTTTAAAAACACATTTAAGGTGTTTATTTTTGCCTCAGCTGACTGCTATGGTGCTGCATTTACAATTCTTCCATAGTTATTTGCGACACTTCCTTAGGGATACCAGAGTCAAACATTTCCAGAATGTTATGTTGTATAATAAAGAAAAATCAGTGCAATTCAAAGGAATTAAACATATGTTAGGGCTGCCATACGTTCAGATTTTTTTCCATAAATTAAAAAATTACGGTTTTGGGGATGTGTGTGTGTAATATAATTTTTGGGGTGTCCTGGTTTTTACTTTTTGAAATATGGCAACCCTAACTGTGTTCCAGGGAATCCTATGTTTTCTTAGATTTAAAATCTTATCAGGGGTTCCTCAGAGAGAAGATTAGTAATGGCTGACAAGGGTGAAGGGCAGGTAATAATTACTAGGTAAAAAGGTAAAGGACCCCTGGACAGTTAAGTCCAGTCAAAGGCGACCATGGGGTTGTGGCGCTCATCTCACTTTCAGGCTGAGGGAGCTGGCGTTTCTCCACAGACAGCTTTCCGGGTCATTTGGACAGCATGACTAAACCGCTTCTGGTGCAATGGAACACCGTGACGGAAACCAGAGAGCACAGAAATGCCATTTACCTTCCTGCCGCAGTGGTACCTATTTATCTACTTGCACTGGTGTGCTTTCAAACTGTTGTTGTTGTTGTTGTTGTTGTTGTTGTTGTTGTTGTTGTTGTTATTTAAATCTTATTTTACAGTGTGCAGTCACAGGGGGCCATTAGTTGTGTTCTAGGCTATGTTCTTCCTTTACACAAAGCAATGGTGAGATCCAACAGCTACAACCAGCACTGGCATGAAAATGTGCTGGAGGTGGCTCGGCAGAAGAGCCTAAGCTGAAAATGTTCCCTGAAGATAGAAACTCTGAGAACCGCTGAAGCTGGAAGGCCTGAGCAAAATTATTAATAGTTATTCTTTGTTCCTTAGGCAGCAAAAAAAGCTTAACTGTTCCTCCTGCTGCATTTCCAGAACACCACAAATGTATTCAGATTTTATGATGAGTCTTGTTCATTATGTATTATGGAGCCCTGCCTGGGTCAATCAGTTTCCTGCAGTCAATCCACTTATATTTTATCCCCATGATTTTTTAATATTATGAATATCCTGTCCAGAGGAAGTGCAATAATCCTATTTATTGAACTCTAGTGGGTTTTTGTTTTGTCTTGTCTATAACTGAGCAATAGTCAGGAGACATAAAGCTACTTTATCTTGAATATTTTTGTGTCTGAAATGTGCATAGATAAAAGTGGCATTCATTGTCAAGTTCAAGTTCCCAGCAGGAGCCTGATACAAATGATTATAATTGGTAGTGCCCTATTTAGGTGTGAATTAGTGGGAAGTTTTTCTTCATCAATAGATTCACTAGAGAAAAGGCTATCACACGGCAAGACTTCATTAAATAAATGCCATGCTGTTCCAGTTTCAAGTTAACCACTGCATTTTTTTATTATACCAAGGAAAATTTGTGTTTCTTGATGCCACTACATTACAATGGCTTGTTGCATTTTTAACTTGAGTTTATTGTGTGGACAGGTGGAGTCCCCCAAACCCTGGGCAGCCCCGTGTGGAATAATGACTCAAGACAATGTGCTATGAGATTAAAATTGGCCATAACTTTATTATGTTTCAGATGTGGGTAGACCTTGGCTCAGGCATTGGGCGTTTATCCCTCCCAGCCCCCCGCTGTGGATCTGGGGAACATCAAGTTTATCCACAGTGTTTGTGGGGGGGATGGGCTGGCTCTGGAGAACATATGTTCAAGTAGAGAGAGCCCGCCCCCATTATGCCGCTGTCACAGGCGAGAGCAATGCCAACCCCTTGATGTACGGCCAAAGCTTCCCCTCAAGCAACCCCTTTAACGGGGAAGCCTGGTATCGCTGGTGCAAAGAGAAGGGGGGGCGTGAATCACCGCTACACGCCACCCCCATTTAGGGAAGATAGACTGAAGGTTTCCACCCAAGGCCTGATACCGCCAAAGTTGTGACATTTTGCTACGGGAAAGGCAAACCTGCCAATGCAGGAGAATTCCTTTCCGGCCCTTCAGCAGCGACCCTGACGTAGCAGCGCCCGCGTACCTGTGGAGAAAAGGTTAACCTGCAAAAGAAGTCTTAACTGAGGGTGGGTAGGGTAGGAGAAGCTCTGGAGCTAACTGCTTTGCAGGTAAGATCCTCCCCCTATTGTTTGGGCAGGGTGGTCCCTCCCCCTACCTTTCCTGATCACCTTGGCAACGCCTCCCCAGGCAGGATTGGTCAACTGGCTGAGGTAGGCAGAGACCTCCAGGCATCTGGGGAAGGCAAAGCCAAGCCTGTGCTAATGGTGCTGCATAGGGTCCAGGGGGCTGCGCATGACCACGCAAAGGGCGCCCCCTATTTAATGTGGGGAGCGGCCATTCTTACAGCTGCCTTTCTATCATTGCTGACTTTGGAGAGCCAGGGTATCAGAAGGGCTCCATGGGCCGGATTGTGCGCAGATGGGATTTTTGGCACTGTAGAAGGGAGTCCCCGTGCTGCGCCGCGCCAGTTTAGCACAGCTCACGGGGACTCGTTGAGCGGGTGGCTCAGTTCGGGGGTGGCTTGTGGGCCAGTTAAATGACCCCCGGGGGCCGCAGGTTGCCTATTCCTGATTTAGACCAAGCCAAGACACACCTGGGGCTTCTTTTTGGCTACATAGGTAACTTGTAGGAAGCAGACAACCATACTGATCCTCATAGAATTGAATTGAGAATCAAACAGGAAGTAAAACTGCAGAGGGTGAGTTTTGAAGAGATTACATGGGGGATCGAAGGAAATAGAGATGAAGGGTTTGCAAAAAGAGAGAGGCCCAAATGAAAAGCTGTGTTTTAAAACGTGAATGCATGGACAGAAAAGGTGACTCAAGTAGAATCTAATTCGAGCAGTAAGGAAGGTTAAGGGGCAGGTAGGAAACATAGATGGTAATCTTAGATTTAATTAGGCAATTGATACTCATGGTGTGGCCTGTGGAGAGGAAAGTGTTGAGAAAGAAGGGGATATTAAGGAGTCAGATTATGAAGTGTAAGAAGCTGAAAGGGAAGATGAAGAGAAAGACGAAGGTAGTGAAGAAAAGACAGTGCCAGTCCAGAATGCTTTCCCGCCTGAGGTGGAGACCCCTGTTTTAAGGCCAATATTTTAAAGCATTGCTTCAGCTTTAAGACACGAATTCTTGCCTTCATCTGGCTCCAACATACCACCACCTGGATAAGGTCACTTCACCTTACAGAATCAACCATTAAAAATAGTATAAAATGATCTGAAATGATGCTGGAAAATATCAAACAGGCTTTTACCAGGCCTCTATACCAGAGTTGGTAGCTTATTGCCTTCCAGATGTAGCTGAACACCAGCTGCTATCAGCCTTACATCCAGTGACCAAGGGTGATGGGAACTGTAGTCCCACCAAATCCAGAGAGCCAAAACTTAGCTGTCCTTGCTCTAGAAAATGGAATCAAATGGTTTTGATGAAAAGTTTCTGATCTATAACCTTCAATTTCCTAAATCTCACAATTGGCTTTCCAGAAGGTATTATGTTAGCACCTTGACTACCATACATAGAGTCTTTATTCTCCACACACCAACATACTTTGTTTAAAATTGCAGTGTGCAACCAAAAGCATGTCTACTGAGCGGTAAATCTCATTGAATTCAGTGCAATTTATTCCAGTGTAAGAATACCCAACACTGCAATCTTAAACTGAAGTCTGTGCAAATACTACATCACCTGTTCTACCACTATTTCCTATTTTTGTAAACCATATTTTAAATTAAATTTTCTGATAAATTACAACTATTTTCTTAAGCTGGTTAGATTCACTTACCAGAAGGTAAGTTCCATTGAATCTAAGAAGGACTTACACCTGAGTAAACATGCATAAGGAGCATGCACTTTGCTTATATCCCAAGCGCACATTGGATATGGATTAGATACGGTGGTGATGTATGAAGCACAGTACCATTTTACATTTGGGCAAAAATCTTGCTAGGAATGTCTACCTCTGTTAAATCAGTCACTGATGATTTTAGATAGCATTCCACTAGTGCAGAATGCCTATTCTTTCTTAACCTTTGCAAATCTCCCCATGCTTATTTACACTGCAACGTATGGGTTATTTGTATCTCTTTTGGTTTTGCTATTTCAAATGCATGTCAGAGACAAACACTGTATCTATTATCGTTCCTTGTTTTGGGTCAGAATTTCCTATCTGGCATGTTGCAATATATTGTCTTGACAGCCCTGACAAGTTTGCCCCAATATACTGGCTAGCTTTGGGACATGTATGAAACCGGCTGAATAGCAAGCATTCCATGTTTTACTAGGTAGCTGTGTACATTTTTTTGACAAATGAGGAGGATTCACCAAATCATTATATCAAGCAATCATGCCATCTGTTGTGTCAGTCCAAGCTCTTTTAGCATTTATTTCTATTGCACTTAAAAAAAATGGGCTGCCACTTAAAAGCTTAAAAGGGAGCCAGTGTGGTTTAGTGGTTAAGAGCGTTAGACTTGTAATCTGGTGAACCGGGTTCGCGTCTCCGCTCCTCCACATGCAGCTGCTAGGTGACCTTGGGCCAGTCACACTTCTCTGAAGTCTCTCAGCCCCACTCACCTCACAGAGTGTTTGTTGTGGGGGACAAAGGAAAAGGAGAATGTTAGCCACTTTGAGACTCCTTAAAGGGAGTGAAAGGCGGGATATCAAATCCAAACTCCTCTTCTTCTTCTTCTTATTATTATTAAAGGCTGGGCATGGAAGGAATAGCATAACAAAATGTGTGTCAGAAAATATCTTCATACGTTTTGAATTCTCCACCATCCCCACCCATACACGCCCTCCCACCAGATGTCAAGGAAATAAACAACTACCGGTATCTGACTTTTAGAAGACATCTGAAGGCAGCTCTGTTTAGGGAAGTTTTTAATGTTTAATGTTTGATGTTTTATTTTGTTTTTAATATTCTGTTGGGAGCCGCCCAGAGTGGCTGAAGAAACATACATACATACTACATCATCATCAGTAATATATTCCTCCTGAGTTTGGGTCTGGCTTATACAGTGGTACCTCGGGTTAATAACTTAATTTGTTCTGGAGGTTCATTCTTAACCTGAAACTGTTCTTAACCTGAGGTACCACTGTAATGGCCTGCAATGTTACCACAACTACTCCTTTTCTCCACCCCACAGCTCCCTCAGCTCTCAGCAGTGGTCATAATAGGAAAGGTTCACAGGGAGACTCTGTTGAAGCTTTGATACTTTTCTGAAGCCTGTGCAGCAGACTCCAGAACATCAGGTACCATGGGAAATGTAGTTCCCAAAACCTAGTCAGGAACCAATGGAACTACATTCTCCATGGCGGTTGCAGCAGCATCTAGGCCAGGTCCTAATGGAGACCTAGAGTGAACATCCGCCACACAGAAAAAAACCCAACAGTATGAAGGGGTGATGGATGAATCCTGTGTTTGTGTAAGCCAGGCTTCCTCAGCTCCCATGATTCCTAGCTAGCAGGACTAGTGGTCAATGATGATGGGAAATGTAGTCTCAAAACATCTGAAGGGCCGAGTTTGAGGAAGTCTGGTGTAAGTGTTTAGAGGCATATAGGTCCTTGTTCACATTGAATAGTTCATATACGTAACAATTAAGTGTACGTGAATATGAAGTTCACTCTCACCATGTGTATAAGCTACACGCTTCCAAAGGATGTAAAACATTTGGCCTTCAGTTACAGTTTAATGGCTCCTTAGAAAAGCTGATAAGAAATCTCAAGCAAGAATACATCCTCTGCTAATGTATTCATGTTAGCTTCATGGCGGTGGAGCCCATTCCTAATCTGAAAACTTAATCCTTCTAAAATTATATACCCATTTTAATTATCCAAGCCTTTTTTTAAAAAAAAGATCAGGTTTTATTTTTAATGGTATCATTTAAAAGGTCTTCCCACCCAAATTATTGATATTTTATAGCTCCTCAGCACATTCCAAGCCATTTCATATCGGTGTGCTGCAAAAATTGGTGTTTTAATTCACATTACAAATATGTTGCCAACATACTGCTTCTCACCTGCTCCATTGCAAACATGGTACAAATATTGAAGATTAGGTTGGACAGAATTCTGGGAACGGCGGCCTTCATCTGTCTGAATAGTTTAAATGAACACAGCTTCTGCTTGCATCCTGATTTGTTGTATTTAGACCACACCGTTTTTCTCCAAGGAGCCATCCATGGTTATCCCTTTCCTCATGTGATTCCTCCACAACATCCCTGTTGCAACTGGCCCAAGATCAGGTTGTTTCATAACTGATCAGGTAATTGAACCCTGCTCTCCCAGGTCCTACTCTGACACTTTAACCACTATACCACACTGGTAAATAATCTGCTTCAAACTGAACAGTCTTAGACACTTCAGGTAATAGCATGCACACACTCTCTGCACATTCCTGCAGTCATTCCGCCACATATGTGGATGCAAATATAAGCACACTCAATGCTCATGGTTGATGGATGGTTAAAGATAGGAAAAGGAAGAGAATCACCCTTTCCTCTTCTCCTCAATGCCCTTTGCCAGCTGTTTCTTGGAGATAATAATAACACAGTGGTACCTTGGTTCTCAAATGCCTTGGTACTCAAACAACTTGGAACCCAAACACTGCAAACCTGGAAGTAAGTGTTCCGGTTTGCGAACTTTTCAAACATGCTGCGTTTTGAGTGAGACGCTTCCATTTTGAGTGTTACACTGAAGTCTCAGTTACAGATAGGTAGCCGTGTTGGTCTGCCATAGTCAAAACAAAAAAATTCCTTCCAGTAGCACCTTAAAGACCAACTAAGTCAGTTCTTGGTATGAGCTTTCGTGTGCATGCACACTTCTTCAGATACACTGAAACAGAAGTTTCCAGACCTTTCTATATAGTGAGAAGGTGGGGAGGGGTATTACTCAGAAGGGTGGTAGGAATGGGTGATTGGCAGATAGCTGTGATGAGCCTGTTGACGACTCTTAACGACTGCAATAGGTCTTACAGGAGGAAGCAAGGGGTGAAAAGGTGAAAAATGGCTTTGTCATGTATAATGAGATAAGAATCCAAGGTCTTTGTTCAGGCCAGGTTTTTCCATTGTTTTAAGTTTGGTGATAAGTTGTAATTCAGCAGCTTCTCTTTCCAGTCTATTTCTGAAATTCCTTTGTAGTAAAACAGCTACTTTGAGATCTTGTATAGAATGTCCTGGGAGATTGAAGTGTTCTCCTACTGGTTTCTCTGTCTTGTGATTCCTGATGTCCGATTTATGTCCGTTTATTCTTTGGCGTAAGGTCTGGCCTGTTTGTCCAATATAGAGAGCTGAAGGACACTGTTGGCATTTTATGGCATACACAATGTTAGACGATGAGCAATTAAATAGTCCCGAAATGGTATGTGTGATGTTGTTGGGGCCAGTAATGGTGTTGTCCGGGTGTATGTGGCAGCAAAGTTGGCATCTGGGTTTATTACAGGCTCTGGTGCCAGTGTCTGTGTTAGGTCTGGTTGTAGTATTATTGTGGGTTAGGAGTTGTTTAAGACTGGGTGGCTGTCTGTAGGCTGTCTGTCATTGCCTACAGACAGCCACCCAGTCTTAAACAACTCCTAACCCACAATAATACTACAACCAGACCTAACACAGACACTGGCACCAGAGCCTGTAATAAACCCAGATGCCAACTTTGCTGCCACATACACCCGGACAACACCATTACTGGCCCCAACAACATCACACATACCATTTCGGGACTATTTAATTGCTCATCGTCTAACATTGTGTATGCCATAAAATGCCAACAGTGTCCTTCAGCTCTCTATATTGGACAAACAGGCCAGACCTTACGCCAAAGAATAAACGGACATAAATCGGACATCAGGAATCACAAGACAGAGAAACCAGTAGGAGAACACTTCAATCTCCCAGGACATTCTATACAAGATCTCAAAGTAGCTGTTTTACTACAAAGGAATTTCAGAAATAGACTGGAAAGAGAAGCTGCTGAATTACAACTTATCACCAAACTTAAAACAATGGAAAAACCTGGCCTGAACAAAGACCTTGGATTCTTATCTCATTATACATGACAAAGCCATTTTTCACCTTTTCACCCCTTGCTTCCTCCTGTAAGACCTATTGCAGTCGTTAAGAGTCGTCAACAGGCTCATCACAGCTATCTGCCAATCACCCATTCCTACCACCCTTCTGAGTAATACCCCTCCCCACCTTCTCACTATATAGAAAGGTCTGGAAACTTCTGTTTCAGTGTATCTGAAGAAGTGTGCATGCACACGAAAGCTCATACCAAGAACTGACTTAGTTGGTCTTTAAGGTGCTACTGGAAGGAATTTTTTTGTTTTGACACTGAAGTCTGTCTGTTTTTGTGGCTTTTTTGTTTGGTTTTTGTGACTGTGTGGAACCCAGTTCAGCTACTGATTGTGTGACAGCAGTACATTTTGTATTGCTTTCATTTTATGGATCAATGGTCTCGTAAGATGTTAAATTGCTGTTTTAGGGGTTGTTTTTAAAAGTCTGGGGGCGGATTAATCCATTTTGCATTACTTTCTATGGGAAAGCGCACCTTGGTTTTGGAACGGACTTCTGGAACAGATTGAGTTTGAGAACCAAGGTACCACTGTAATAATTTCTGCCGGCTGTGCTAGAATGACCAGTGTGTGCTAAACTAATTTCTTGTGTGTCTTTGTCTAGGTGTTAAGGGACAGCTAAGAGAATGAAGACTCTAAGTCCCCAGCGGAAGCATGATATGGCGGTGCAGTGCTGGTGCTGAATTGTTCTCTCTGATGGCTCTATGGGAGTGGATAGCCCTGAGTCTTCATTGCTGGGTTTTAATGGTCGCTGCTGCTTCGGATCAGCATGCCACAAGCCCCTTCGACTGGCTCCTTTCAGATAAGGGACCCTTCCACCGCTCTCCGGAATACACAGATTTCGTGGACAGAAGCCGACAGGGATTTAGCACAAGATACAAGATTTACAGGTATGAAACAAAAGGGATGGTGATTTCAGAGGGTGCTCTTCTGGGAACTGTTTAGAAACAATACAAGGGCACTTTAAGGAAGGAAGAAAAAAATCACAGATGGGGAGAACCAATGGGTAGGTCTGGTTTCATTCCAAAAATATACACCAAGGTTCCTTTTCATGTTGGGAATAGCTGTGCTGCCTATTGAAAGTGAAAGGAGGTGATTGATTAAAGCGAGATCTGAAGGTGACCACCTGTTGACGAAATCTTTCAGCTTTGTTGAAAAGCTAATTTTAACTCCTAGTTTTAGCTCAGCTTGCATTTTCTTCCTGAATTGCAGGAGATTAATGAGGCACAGTTCAGAGGTAGAGTATGTGGTGTTTACATGTACAGCATTCCCAGAATCATGGAAATGTAAAGTTGGAAGGGACCCCAAAGGTCTTCTATTGCAGCCCATGGCAATGTAGGTGCCAATGGAGGCTTACCTTGAAATGTAAAAAGAGGCAGCTTTTGTCAGGACTGTGGTGGAGAATGAGGTTAAATTTCCCCACACTCACTCCCAAGGTTCTATGGCTAATATTTGTGATTCGAGGACCCGATCCCCGCTTGGGGAATAAAGACATGAGGACACCGTATGTAAGGTTAATGGGTAAGGAAAAGGCCACAACTTTATTGATTACAGCATGTGAGAAGGTATTGGCTTAGGCATTGAACCACGGAACTTTAGACTCCACCCACTCGTAGAGGGGTGAGTCTGAGGAGGGGTTAACCACCAGTAGGGGGAGCCTGTTGATGCTAATACAACTATAGGTTCTCTCCTGATATCACCGAGGGTCGTGCCATGGCCCCCCACCACACGGACAGGATCCACGACCGCCGGATTCCTATAGCGGAATACCCAAAATTGTCAGGGTAGGCGATGGCCACACCTAGCCCCCCGAAACACCAACAACACATTCCAATGCCTAACCGCCAAATACCACAAAAGTTGTGATGGTTGCTACGAGGTAGGTGAAAAAAACCAAGAGGCTGGGCCAATTTAGCCAATTGGAAAAAAAACTCCTACCAGGCCCCCTGGTTAAACAGGGCAACCAACCAGAGGTCCATAGCAAAGTCTCAGGAAAGCTAACTCTAAAAGGGAGTGGAGGGTGGGTGACTTGAAGAAAATGTGTGTGCAATGGCGGGGATGGCTGGCGCAACCGAATTTGAGCGGCAAGCCACGCCCCCGCTGAGCTTCCCTACTGGATGCCCAACCGGGGAGGGGCGTGGTGCTCCAGCCCTGGAGTTGAAGCAGGGGGCAAACGCCCCCTGCATGACGTGGGAATCGTCTCCCGTTCACAACCCCTCCCCTCCTGGAGGAGGAGAGGCTTTGCATAACAAAAGCAAACAAACATGAATGGCTTTCAGATCAGCATCACCTGATGAATATCTGTCTGCCATGCACTCACCTGATAAAAGTGCAGAAGCCCTGAAAGAAAAAAGCGCCCTTCAGCAAGAATTAATGTGCTTGCTGTAATTACATAGTCTCATCAGAAAATGTGAATATTAATGATGCATCCTGTGTGTTGTTTTGATGAGAATAAATAATATAAATAATGAACCATGCTTTATACATAAAAAGTGTTACATACATTAGCAATAATAAATGCTATGAAAGGATCTTGGCTTTAAAAGGAGAAAACTATGGAGGGATGCCTATCTCTGTGTCTTTAATTATTGACCCTGGCGGACTCCTCTTTGCCAGTCAAAATAAGGAGCTGCAACTATAGAGTGTGGAAGAAACAGATTGGCAATTTCTGTCACTTGACCAATTTATGGCCATGAAATCATTTGAACAGGTGGTCCTTTATTTGCTTCAGATTGTTTTGCTGTCATTCCAGCTTTTTCAGCTATTGGGTCCATAATAAGGGGCAAACTCTTGCCTTTTCATTCTGTTTGTGGCTCCATGCAAATTGCTGCTGGTTCTTAAATACAGGTTTGGGAGAAGGTCTGAAGTTTGTTTTGTGTTATGAATATTTATTTTCCTGTGCTGCTTCTCTGTGCACCAGAGGGCACTGTGTTGCAGGTCAATTTTGCATTAGTTTGTGTTGCCGTAGGCCAACACATTGTGAGGTCTGTTGCACATTAACTGTGATGATGAAATATGCATTGGGGGTGTTTGGTGAGCTCAACGGATCAGAGGAGACGATTGCTATTAGCCGGGGTTTAAAAGCCAGCTGTCAATGCCAATCATCTATTTATTTATTTTGGCAGGGGAGGGGAAAATAAAAGCAATAATATATAAAGCCCGAGTCAGCATATTTCACTCCCCTTTGTTTTTATATTGCTCAACGAAACAGAAATATATCCATTGCAAAATGCAACAAGAATGATTCCCATTGCTTCTGGTTTCAGTACTGTTAACTATGCCTGAAAGGGCCACACATTGCATTCTGCATTCTAGGGTCTATATCACTGCTGTTTCTTATACCCCACAAAAAGCTGCCTCTGAAAATTGCAGGACCCTCCAGTATAATGGAGAGCGGCAACCAAAGGGAGAATCGGTTCATGGATGTGTTTACATGCACACCTGAACACATGCACAGAAACTCTTTGGGGCAATTTGTACAGCAGGAAGCTTGTGTGCAGCTAGGGAAAACCTATACACATTGATTAAACACTATATGGAGAGGGGGAAGAAGATAGAGGTACAAGGTGGATGTGGGTTATTTTTTTCCCTTTCAAGTTGGTCACATGGGGATTCTAGGAAAATGTTGCCAAGGTGCAAGACCTTGTGTGAAGAGCTTCACAGTGAATGAGTGTGAGGATTTTTAAAAAAAGAGTTTTGAAGGGAAAATGTCCCATTGCCACCCTTTAATAAGGTAAGCACAACACAAACAACCAATATTTATTTCATTCTCTTCACATGCGGTTTCAAAGCACTACGCCTGCTTGAATTGCCAGAAAAGTCGTGTGTGAAAAGTTTGGCATAGCATGAGACTTCACCGTTTTTCCCTCCAAGAGTGTTCTAACTCCCACTTCAACTCTTGGCTAGTTTTCCTTGTATATGTATTATTTACACTTGCACCGTACCCTCCAACATTTCTCTGATGAAAATAGGAACGTCCTAAGGAAAAGCGGGACATTCTGGGATCAAATCAGAAACTGGGACAATTTCTGTAAATTAGGGACATCCCTGGAAAATAGGGACACTAGGGGTCTGTTGCACCTGCACCGCCTTTTGGCCTGTTTTGCTCATTTCTGATTCCTATAATTTGCTCAGTTCTCCCCTTTCCCCATGGTGTTTGTGTGTGTATGTGTTTAATGTATATTTCTTTTCTGCTTTAAGTTACCATAGTTGGGGGCCAGACTTTGGAGACTCCTATTAAAGCTGATGTTTTAATTCATCCATAACTATAAATTTATGCAACTTATAAAGTTAAAGTTTGGACATTGGTTTAATTTCCAAAGAAGGGTGTCAGTCATATATATGATCTGAGCTTCTTAGCTGTGATTTTGCTACCCTTCCTTCAACACATCCCATACTCCAGAACTGTTCTTTCAGAAAATGTGCAACCTCACCCAGACTGGAAAATTCAGGGCCACCTCTGGACTATTCTGGGTTTCTTCAGGGCCTCAGATGTACTGGGGATTCCTGTAGGGTTGCAGGCTTTTTTCTCAGACGTTGCCTTCCCTTGGTCTGAATTAGGTAGGATCCTGAGATCCAAATTGGGTGGGTTCTGTGATGCTGTAGGGTTAGCGCAGAGAAGGAGGCATTCCAAAGTCATTGTAGGCTCATTGATCAAAACCAGAACCTTGCAAATTATCCAGTCTAACCATAATATAGCTGATTGTCCTAATGTTTGCTGAAAAGACTTTTTTTTCTTATTCCCTCCATTCTATTGAAATTTCATTGACTGAAATGGAAAGCTGTAGGAAAACAGCATAGGCACGAAGCTGAGAGTGTCAGATAATGGTGAGTAACAGATAGTAGTGATTAACAGTGCTTGGAAGGGCATGTGAACTCGACAAATGTAATTGAGAGAGGAAGGAATCATATAACTGCTACAGGCTTACTGGGAAAGCAAACTCTACGCGGTCTATGCATTGAAAAGAGGAGTGTTAATGTATTTTGAGGCTGCCCTGGGAAACAGCTAACTTCTCCTGTGGCTGACTATGCATTGCATTCCATTTATGGGGCCACTGTGAGAATCAAGATTATAAATGTGCTTGAAGGGAAACCTGTTCAGCTTTCACCAGAGCTTCCTCAGTTAGGGAATAAATAGCAGAAACAGTCCCATCTGCTTTTCCCACCAATTTTTCAGCAATCGGTAAATTGCTTTTGGCTAGTGTCAAAATGGGCTGCTTTCCTATAGAGATTTGTTTCTGTGGGCGAAAAGGTAATATAGTCAGGGGCCATCATCACTCTCCTGAAAGGAAGATCCTTCCGTTGAATGCAGAATGCCCTCATTTCAAATTGATTCTGTCACACATCAGAACGCATGGAAAACTCATTCTCCAGGAATCTTGTGGAGAATGTTGAAGATGTGAGGGCCTCTTCTGACATTACTGTTGCAGCAGAGAAGCTGCTGTAGAATGGCGTCTTCCTGATTCATAAAGGTTATGTTGGGAACTCTGGCACAAACAGTAGCAGCTCCTTCCCATGCCAGCTTCCCCCACCTCCTGAAACCAGACCAATACTGACTGTAAAACCATAAGAAGATGCCTACTGGATCCAACCCAAGGCCTATCTAGCTCAGCATCCCATTTTCCACAGTGGCCTATGGGAAATCCACAATCAGGACATTGGCACAATAGCACCCCGACCACTTGTGATTCCTCAGCAAGTGGTATTCAAAGGCATGGTGCCTCTGATCCTGGAACTAATATATAGCCATCATGTCTAGTGACAACTGATAGCTTTACCATCCACAAATTTGTCTAATCCCCTTTAAAAGCTAAGTTGGTGGCTATCGCCCATCTTGTAGTGATATAAGAAGTGATAACTTGTGATGCTGGAAGCAAAATGCTGTAGTAGATATGGATTGTCAAGGAGCTGTCAAGGAGCCAGATCATCTGCAGGGCGCGCACACACACACACACACACACACACACACACACACACGGCATGGAAGGCAAATAGCTTTTTCTTAGCAGAAAAGACAACATCAATGTCCCTGGTTCATCTTAACAATGAAGGCATTGCTGAAACTAACCTCTAGGCATGCCCCTGCCCTCTACTCTCTCACTCTGGATCCCTACCAAGCAGATGAAGACCATTGAAGGGGTGAGCTCTTCCTCTGGGCCTGTCTGGCATGTTGCTCAACAACATGCTGGACCATCCTTGAGCAGGAAGTCAGGGAAGAGAATCTGTAGGACTGGGACTGTCTGCATGCACACTGTGACTGTGAGCTTCTATTCCTGTCCTGGAAGGTCCTCCATCTCCTGACCCCCCCCCCCTTTATGTCTTTGGTCTCTGGCTTCTATCAGTTCCCAGCTCATCCCTTCTGCTGACTGCTCCTCAGTGTCCCACCACCAGGCTCTAAGGTGTCGTCTTCATAGCCCTTCCTGGGGGGGGGGGGCTCTTGGGAGGCAGATTCCCACAAGTCTTCTTCATCCAAATTAAATGGCAAATTAAATTTTGTGAATATATAAATCTGGCAAGACGCACAGCATTCATAAGGGGACAATCGGAGCAGAAATTATTAAAAGAATGGGGATGTGCTAAAGAGTCTATGAAAAAACATTGTTCTGGAGTAAGCAAAGCGGTATGTAATGAATGATGCTTTACAGGATTAAAGAAAAAGAAAAATGGTGTAAAAAAGTACAAAGATGGAAGTAATCTACATTAGACACAACAATTTAGTAACAGGAAAATTTTTGAGGTCTTAGAACAAAGGAAGGAAGTCAATATGTGTATATGTATGTAATGACTAGACTAGAATGATGAAATTGTTTTATTTGTAGATGTGTGCTTTTTCTTTTGTTTTCTTTTTGTTTTCTTTTTTGTGTTCTGTTTTTCTTTCTTGTTTGTATAGTATTTTGGACTCAATGTTTGTAATATTTGGTATAATTTTGTTTTGTAAATTTTATATATATATATAGTCTTCTTCATCCAGCCAGCCCAAGCCCTCCCTGGGGGAGGTGGGCTCTTGGGCTGGTGACTCCCACCACTCCACATCCAGCCAGTCCCTGACATGAACCTACCAAGGTCATGTCTGACACCCAAGGTCCACCACCAAGGTCATGTTCCTAGTCTTCTCTTCTCATGAGGTGGCCAAATTATTGGAGCCTCAGCTTCAGGATCTGTCCTTCTAGTGAGCACTCAGGGCTGATTTCCTTGAATGGATAGGCTTGATCTTCTTGCAGTCCATGGGACTCTCAAGAGTCTCCTCCAGCACCATAATTCAAAAGCATCAATTCTTGGCAATCAGCCCCTTTTATGGTCCAGCTCTCACTTCCATACATCAAAACTGGGAAAACCATAGATTTTAACTATATGGACCTTTGTCGGCAAGGTGATGTCTCTGCTTTTTAAGACTTTCTAGGCTTGTCATTGCTTTTCTCCCAAGAAGCAGACATCTTTTAATTTCATGACTGCTTTCACCATCTGCAGTGATCACGGAGCCCAATTGCCTACTTCCTTCACTGGAAGCTGGCTGGGCTGGCTCATTCATGACACCAGGGCAGGGCAGTAGTTGTCTGGATCTGCAAGGGTGCAGTGTGGGGGCATTTTACCTACCGCAGCAAAACATATTGAGCTGCCCCTGGGCATCAGACCACCCTCAGTGCAAGGTCTGAAGTGGTCTTGTAAGCATGTTCACTTGAACATGTTTGCAAACCTCCCTACAATGAAAAATTGCAGCCTTCAATCATGGAGAGGCTTGTAGGTGTGTTCAGCGGAACAAAATTATAAGATCCTTTCAGATTTTGCTGCTGAATGTTGTGAGATTAGAGATGGAGAGGGTCGTGCCGTCATACACATCCCCATGTCTCAAACATTTCAGTAATATCTGAAGAGAGCTACTGCCACATTAGGAACTGTAGTGCCAGTGTGGTGTAGTGGTTAAGAGCGGTAGTCTCATAATCTGGTGAACCGGGTTCATGTCTCCGCTCCTCCACATGCAGCTGCTGGGTGACCTTGGGCCAGTCACACTTCTTTGAAGTCTCTCAGCCCCACTCACCTCACAGAGTGTTTGTTGTGGGGGACGAAGGGAAAGGAGAATGTTAGCCGCTTTGAGACTCCTTAAAGGGAGTGAAAGGCGGGATATCAAATCCAAACTCTTCTTCTTCTTCTAGTGTTTGTGTTCTAACATATTCCACATGAATAGGGAGCAGGAAAAAAGAAAACAGCTTGCCACGAGAGCTGGAGAGGAGTGTCTTAGATAGTGCTGTGCCATCTGTGTTGGTTTAGCCCCAAAGAATGGTCTGAACATGCATGAAGAGCATGCTGGGAAATCCCCAGCATCTGGTATGCTAGCTCTGTCCTAAAGAGTGTTTATGTGCATTAACCTAAGTTGTTCTCTAAATTTCATGCCCACTGTTCATTTCAGCAACTTGCAACAGGAACTGGAGCTTAACACAAATACAGACCTTTTCTTTACCCTGCACTTGTAACAGGTACCCATGCAATGAAAAAGAATTGGGCTGCCAATCAAGCACAGAGCTAATTGATCTGAGATCACTCATTTCAGCTGACGCAAACATGTTTAATGGAAGCATTCCTAGAAGTAAGCCCTGTTGAATTCAGTAGGACTTAATTCTGAATCTCCATGGTTTGGATTGCAACATGAATGAAAGACTGAATGAAATTCATGAGACAATGTGCTTTCTTGATAAATATGCATCCTTACCTTTATTCTTTTTTAATTTTAAATATAAGTTGACCTGCACTCAGGGCAGGATAAGGAACCAATGTTGGGGTTTTTTTTGTGTGTGTGGTTTTTTTTATATATAAAAAAACCTGTACTCAAATATTGTATATCAAGTTATATTTTAAAGGTTCTTTTAATGTGTAACTTCATCTCCCATAGGTTGATAATTATTAATAAGGTCAGCTGCAGTAAGAATGTTTATTTAGAACTGATTATAGATGTTTGTCCACTCTTGGGATTGCAAAGATGCAAGATGTGAAACGAGGCCATTATTGCTCCTTCTTTGAGGATTTTAGATGTGTGACTTTGCTCTCTCCATTTGGCATTCCCTTTCATTTGCTTTTCAATGCCCTGTCTGTTCTATCATTTAAGATTCAGGAAGAGGTAATAAGGACAGTCACATTCAGCAGAGGAAACTATCACTCAGGGCATTTATATTCATCTTTGCAGTGATTTCCCCCCACCCCCTTTTTTGGTGTGGGGAGTCTAATTCTTAGATTCATCTGATGCTGTTATGTTTTTCCTGCAGTTATGTCAGCTGTCACTTTACAAATAACATTGCTATAATTTTGAAGAACTCTATTGTTTCATGCTTTTTGCTTCTCTGAGTGGTAGGAAGTTCTAGGGCAGGCTTTTACAATTAGTTACCTTGCGAGATAAGAGTCCTGAAGAGGTGTGTGTGTGTGTTTTGTAATACTGGTTCGTTTATAAACTGAGCAGCAGGAACGTTCAGACAAACACCTAGATGGTCAGCATTACTTAGTCTGAAAACACATTCTTGCAGCTCATCGAGGCTGCAAAATCTGGACTTCCAGATCTTGCCTGGCCAAATTTTCTGTTCAGAACTGTCTCCTTCCTACAGGTCGGTGTGGTATAACCTGCATTCTTAGCACACAGAAGCCCAATTCACACAAAAGTCCCCCCAAAGAGCCTCACTGACAGCAGAAGCCTCCAGCTGACTGTAGTAGCTATCAGTTCTGGCAGTTGCAACAATTACCCATGGAAAGATCCCTTCCAGCCCTCTTTCAGTGCAATTACAATCACCCATCTGTTTCCCTGGCCATCCCCTAGCGTTGCCTGCTTGCTTCTTTCAACACAGAAGAACAAGGGTATCTTTGCAGTTGTAGAAAGGAATCAGTATTCCTTGTTAGTGACCAATACACTAAGCAGATGCACTACACTCTTATTATAACATCAGGATTTCCAGACTGTATGAAGATAGACTTAGCACAGGTTCGATTTTGTCAGCAAGGAGATGTGAACATAAGAGTTCTGCTGTATGAGGCTGGTGACCCATCTAGTCCAGCTGTGGAGGTAGAACATATCCATCAGGGTTAGTACTGTGGCTGTTTAGTATGCTGATGACAATGTAGTGGATGTCCTCCACACCATCCTAAATATCTTTGCAGAAGCTTACAAAAAGCTTGGCCTATCGCTCAACATCCAAAAAGCCAAAGTGCTGCACCAACAAGCACAAAGCAACCCCTCTGCAGTGCCACAAATCCAACTCAATGGTGTAACGTTGGAAAGTGTCAATCACTTCTCCTACCTGGGCGGTTATCTTTCCACAAAGGCCAACACTGATGGCAAAATCCAGAATCGCCTGAGCTCTGTGAGTGCAGCTTTCTCCTGATTGAAGTGCAGAGTGTTTGAGGATTGGGACATTTGCAGGGAAACCAAAATGCTTGTTGACAAAGCTATTGTACTACCAGCCTTATGGTATGCTTGTAAAACATGGACCACTTATAAACATCATCTCCAACTCCTTGAAAGATTCCATCAACGGTGTCTCTGAAAAAAATTACACATCACTTGAGAAGACAGGCAAACTTATACCAGTGTACTGGAAGAAGCAAAGATCACCCGTGTCAAAGCAATTTTTCTTTAACATCAACTTTGTTGGACTGGTCATGTTGTTCAGATGCCTGATTATCGTCTTCCAAAGCAACTACTCTATTCTGAACTTAAAAATGGAACACGTAATGCTGGTGGTCAACAAAAGAGGTTTAAAGACTGTCTCAAGGCAAATCTAAAAAAATGTAATATAAACACCAACTATTGGGAAACACTGGTCTACGAGGGCTTCAATTGGAGAACAGCGTTTACCAAAGGTGTCTTGGGTTTTGAAGACGCTCAAACTCAGGGCGAAAGGGAGGAGCATGCTAAGAGGAAGGCTTGTTTGGCAAACCCTCACCATGATCAACTCCTGCCCAGAAACCTATGTCCCCACTGTGGAAGGATGTGTGGATCCAGAATTGGCCTCCACAGTCACTTACGGACTCACTGTTAAGACCGTGTTCATGGAAAACAATCTTACGCAGCTATGAGTGATCTCCAAACAAGAAGATAGCTTCATCTTCCATGAAATTGTCTAATTTTATTTTCAGGCCATCCAAGTTGTAGGCTATCACTTCATTTTGTGGGAGCTAATTTCATAGTTTAACTGTGTGCTTTGTTTGTCCTGAATCTCCCAATATTCCTCCTCCTAGATATCCACAAATTCTAGTGTTCAGATATTTGAAGATGGTCATCATATCACTCCCAGTCTTCTCTTCTCCCGCATAAACATACTCAACTCCCTCAACCACTGACTTAGTTTCCAGACCTTTTATCATCTTGATTGCTCTTCTCTGCACACATTCCACTTTGTCTACATCCTTCTTACACTTTTCTCTATCCAGTTTCTCCACACTGTGCATAAACTTATACTTTTCTATTGTTTTTTGTCCCTTACTAGCCTTTTCTCTATACTAAAAAGTCCCACAGGCTGCAACATTTCTACACAGGGGAGCTGCTCCACCCACTCCATCATCCTGGCTGCCCTTTTCTGGATCTTTTCCAGCTCTACAATATCCTGTATTCTCCGTTTCACCATAAATTTGGCTTGTACTAACGCCACTGATGGGACGCGGGTGGCGCTGTGGGTAAAACCTCAGTGCCTAGGGCTTGCCGATCGTATGGTCGGTGGTTCGAATCCCCACGGCGGGGTGAGCTCCCATCCCTTGGTCCCAGCTCCTGCCCACCTAGCAGTTCGAAAGCACCCCTAAGTGCAAGTAGATAAAATAGGTACCGCTTTATAGCGGGAAGGTAAACGGTGTTTCCGTGTGCTGCGCTGGTGCCGGCTCGCCAGAGCAGCTTCGTCACACTGGCCACATGACCCGGAAGTGTCTCCGGACAGTGCTGGCCCCGGCCTCTTAAGTGAGATGGGCGCACAACCCTAGAGTCGGACATGACTGGCCCGTACGGGCAGGGGTACCTTTACCTTTTTTAACGCCACTGATAGCAGAAAAGGGGAGAATTCCCCCCACACCTCTATTAGAGGTGAGGTGTTTAATCCATAGAATTTTGCTATAAGGTGTGGGTTTGCATTTGAAAGCCCTCTTTCCCTCTGTGATGCACAGTTGCTGCTGGGAGAGAAGTAGGGTCCTGAGAGGTAGATGAGATTGATGGGCATAAGAAAAACCAGATAACCAGAGTAAGAGTAGACAGGCTGAGGATGGAAGCAGGAGTTTTATCAGGCCTGGAGACTGAGGAGGGACCAGATAGATAGGACTATGGGGCAACAAGTGAAAATAATCAAAAGGTCCAGGGCGAGAAGTGTGGGATATCATCCTTGTAGCAGTCAAATACAACATTCCTTGTTTGCCTAGAGTGGACACAGACAGGGGGATGTTGATCCAGCCAGTTGAATTTCCTGCTACACCTTGTCTGGAGCATCGTGCCCTTTCATGTGACCAGGTAGGTAGGCCTCACAAAAGGTCCAGTCACTCAGCCATCTTCCTCTTCTTCCTCTTGATACCATGCTGCCTTGATACTGATGTATTTTGAGGTCTGTTGGCTCTCAGCCACCAGGACATGGGCTTATTCCAATATGGGATGAACCCACTCTCTATTCTGTAACTCTAAGCTCAAGCCTGCCTTCAGGGATCCAATGTTTTATAATACTGGTTCGTTTATAAACTGAGCAGCAGGAAGGTTCAGACAAACATCTAGATGGTCAGCATTACTTAGTCTGAAACCACATTCTTGCAGCTCATCGAGGCTGCATAATCTGGACTTCCAGATCTTGCCTGGCCAATGGTGAACTGAATGCAAGTAAACTTCTTATTACTTTTTTAAAAAAGACTGTTGTGTCTTTATTCTTTTTAGGAGGGATAAAAGGGGACTTGCCAGGAACCTAACCCAATCTGAACAAAGCCAGATTTGATTGCTTAAGTAAAGAAATCTATCAACTAGCTTTCTGCTATATATTGTGGAATGTCGCTCTGCTGCTGACACACAAGCTTGAGCGGGGAAGGATACTATTAAATCAATATATCCTCTCCTAGTATCTACAACATTGCCACAAGGAGAACCATTTTTTTTTTTTTTTTTGCTAGGAGAGTGAGGTTCCAAAGACGGAAACTTGCTTGCAGGCTTTCTTCCTCCCTCAGGCTTTTAATCTGTTGGGGTTTTTTGCTACTGGCTTTTGCCATAGTGTTTTTATGGCATGGCTGTTAGTTTTGTCCATTTATCACCATGGATAGCTCAGTTGGTTAGATGATGGTGCTGGTAACACCAAGGATACATGTTTGATATGGGACAGCTGCATATGTTTGATATGGGACAGCTGCATATGCCTGAATTGCAGGGGGTTGAACTAGATAGATAATCCTCAGGGTCCCTTCCAACTCTACAATTCTATGATCTGTGCCCTTCTTGTGGTGAGAATTGGGTGGATAATGCTGTCTTTTAGTTGGTTCCTTGTGGGCAAGGGAATGGCATAACCAGTTGTACGCTTCCTGTATATGAAAGGTTCGTCAGTCAAAATATCTATCATTTCCTTTCCCCCCCTTTAGGTCTTTGTCATTTCCTTCTGGCATAATTGGTTTTAAGGCAATGGTCAATGCCTCAGAATCCAAATCTTTGTTATCTTCCTTGGCTTTGATTGATTTCTTCTGGAGGCACTGATATTGTCTGCTGGTCATGGGCTGTTAGTGTCTAGCTTCTAATGCATTAGTAACACTCTTAGCAGACAAGCCAAGTTCCTTCCAGTGAAGGCCTTTGTGAAGCAAAACAACAGTCCCCTCCTCCATTAATTTCTGGGTTCTCAGATTCCCAACATGCTTGTTACTGAAGGTAATAGCACTCTGCCAAAAGCAGCAGGAGCTCAGCAGCCCTCCTTGCTTTTTAATACACCCGATTTTACACAGTACTCAAAGTTATTTTGACCACCAGTCCTTCCTTAGATTTATATAAACTCTGGGCCCAGCATGAAAACAACAGAGCAGATAGGGCGGTTGCAGCTGCCCTGAATTCTTTGGTGACTTTTGGCAAGCCTTTCTCTCTCAATATCCTATCCGTAGTATCATTCCTTCAGGTAGTTACATGCCTGCTGATTTGGAAAAGCAAAATGGGGACACCCCAAAATCAGGTAGTTATTTCTACAGTGAGTATGCAGAAAACAAATCTGTAAATGAAAAGGAAATGAATTAAACCTGTATACCTGAAGGAACATTTCCACCCCCATCATTCAGCCAGGATGCTGAGATTCAGCTCCAAGGGCCTTTCTGGCAGTTCCCTCACTGTGAGAAGAGAAATTACAGGGAACCAGGCAGAAAGCCTTTTTGGTAGTCTCACCTGCCTCATGGAATGTCCTCCCGGCAGATGTCAAAGAATTGAACAACTATACAATTTTTCGCAGATATCTGAAGGAAGTCATTTTGGGAAAGCTCTTAATGTCTGATGCTGTATTTTGTTGGAAGCTGAGGCAACCCAGTCAGGTTAGCTGGGTATAAGAAATTATTATTATTATTATTATTATTATTATTATTATTATTATTATTTTACCTAAGCCTCCATAGCCCAATGAGGACTGGTCACATTTATATAGATGATGATAGATGATAGATAGATGATAGATAGATAGATAGATAGATAGATAGATAGATAGATAGATAGATGGAAACCTGGGAGAAGGAAGAATGGAATATCACATCTTTTTAGAGGTCATGGCTGGCAAGTTGGTTTGCTACAACCTGCCATATTTTATTTCAGGCCTTGCTTGTTATTTTAACAGATAGAAACCTATATCACGTATGAAAAGAATGGGAGGTTCTCGTGAATAGGATTGCTAGTGTATTACTTTTTTCTTGTGTCTTTAGCCAGTCTCTTAATTCACAGATATTGGCAGGTGCAACATCTCATAGCATGGAGATCAACAGGATCACTTGCTGATGGCGAGAAATCAAACAGCTGTTAAAAGGCACAGCTCCAGTGGCATGTTAGCACAGCTGGAAAATCTACTTATGGGTTATTCATTGCTTAGGAGCATTCCTAATATAATATTCTTTATTAGCAAGTGGGAATAACACTGAGCTCATTTTGTTGGCTTTGTCAGTTTTGCAGAAGTGAATACTGGAAAAGGGTTGTTCCCCTAAAACAACAACTCAGACAGCAGCGTATGATCATGCATGATGTAATAAACAGATATCTTAAGGAAGATGCAGTATTTGTACCTAGTTCTGCTTTCCTGGCTCTCAAGTTATGATAAACCCACCCCCTGCGTTTTGTGTCTCTGAAACTGAGTGTCATTTCTAAACACCAGGGCTGTAGCTATATGAAATTCACATCTGTCTTTCGTAGGCAAGTGTAGGATAAAACCTGATAACAAACAATATGCTTCGAAGAGTCACTGTGTTCAGGCATAGAGAGGGGAGGGGTGGGGAACAGTGAGTGTTTGTGCAGGGTTTTTGTGTCAGCATCACATGAGTAGGTCCTTTAGATATTTATTTATTTTGGTTGGCACTGCAAGGGATTAGAGAAGGTTGCTTGGTTGCAGTGTGGTTTGTTTGTTTGTATGGGTGTGTGTGCAAGAGGGTTGTTGGGTCAAATTAGCCATATCCATTTGTACGCTGTTGGGCAGGGGATAGGTCATTGCCTTGTTGTGCTGTATATGTGATAAAGGGAACATGTTTTCTTTTCAAGACGAACGATCCAGTTATGTCATAAGTGCTATTTTTACATTCTTATTAGCCTGTCCCTCTGCGCATTCAGCTCAACAGTCATCTTGTTTGTAGAGTTCAGGGCAGATTTCTGGTGAGAAAGGGAATGGCGGATGATGAGAAAAGAAGCAATTCCCAGGATACTGTTTGAAGTGCACGGCTGACTATCTCATCCAGAGATGCTGTGAATATCTGCGGCTTTTGATAAGAAAACTGTATGCTTATGGTTGCAGATAAGTGTCTTGAACAACTCTGAGAATATTATTATTCAGTGCACCAAATGGCAGATGTGACTCATTGAGCTCATTGCAACAAAGTGTGATTAAACTAATGTCAGATGCAATCAGCAACAAATATTCGTATTAGCATCAGGGGTCACCAAACCTCTAGAAGATGAAGGCAGGAGTGAACATTTTTGAAGGGTTTGTGTGTGTTGGGTTAGGGGGTTGTTGCTTTTAGTGGTGATAGCCTTAGTCAGGAGAGGACAGCAATGGAGCTCCTTTTGGTGGTGACTGGCTGCCATCTTTTTTTACCACGAACAATACTAAATTATAATAACCTAGCATTCTGGTGGTACCAAATGTCGGTCATCATGAGGAACTCTATTTTTGACACTCCTATCAAGGTGGCAGTGAAGAAAAAGTGGGACCACCGTGTGACAAGGCCACTCCATGAAACTTTCAAGAAGGCGATACTCTCCTGTCAGCAAAATATTCCTCCCATCTAAATGTCCCATTTGCATGCAACAAAAATGAAGGGGGAGGGGAGAAATTTTGCAACAATTCTCTCATTATACTGTCAACAGGTTTGCACTTTAAAAAATAATAATAATAAAATGCCATCCATAATTTTCACTTAATCCAGTTTCAGACAGCTCACACAATCTAGTATCTGTGTTTTCCTTCAGTTGCTTCTATTTTTCAATGTGCTTTCTTCACTCTCAATATTTCAGACATTTTCTATTAAAGACTGCTAAATGCTTTGATAAGGGACGTGGGTTAAGCCACAGAGCCTAGGACTTGCTGATCAGAAGGTCGGTGGTTCTAATCCCTGCGACGGGTTGAGCTCCCGTTGCTCGGTCCCTGCTCCTGCCACCCTAGCAGTTCAAAAGCACATCAAAGTGCAAGTAGATAAATAGGTACTGCTCCAGCAGGAAGGTAAACGGCGTTTCTGTGTGCTGCTCTGGTTCGCCAGAAGCGGCTTAGTCATGCTGGCCACATGACCCAGAAGCTGTATGCCAGCTCCCTCGGCCAATAAAGCGAGATAAGCGCCGCAACCCCAGAATCAGTCACGACTGGACCTAACAGTCAGGGGTCCCTTAACCTTAAATGCTTTGATGCTAGAAGCAGTTTTTCAAAAAAATGCTAAGATCTGACTTAAAAGATAAAAGTTATTGAACTATGCGGATCCTGAAGTAGCCCACAGAGCTCAGCTCAAGGAAGTTCTTGAGTCTTGGAAACAAGGGAGCTCATATACAGTTTTGAGGGTATGGTGATTTATTTATTTTTTACTTAAGCAGTGTATAAATTTTATGAAATGAATAAAAGTTTCTCTTCCTCTACTCTTTGAACATGCAAAATCTGATCCAAGATTTCAAACTCATGAACATTCTTCTTGGTTTTAATAATGTACTTGCAAGAAGCAACTTCCATTTGGTTTTTCCTTGCAGCAATCACATTTCTGCTCTTAGGGATAGCAATGGGTGGTGCCAGCATGTGGGAAAAACTCTCTGTGGAATTGAAATAACACATGTGTGTGGTGGGAGAGAGACTTCATATTTCAGAGGGGCTGAAAAGTCTCCTTAATTGCTTATCATTGTCACCCATTTCTCTAAGTAGGACCTTACATTGCATCAAAAGTGCAGTGCAACTTTATAAAGTGGGGTATATTTGTACTGGAAGTGTGGTCCTATTCATACGAACCTTAATAGCATAATTGTAATGCATTTCCCAGAAAGAAGATTCACAGAATAGCCTGCAGAGCAAGATCTTAGCTACTTAACAAAAGGCATTACCTTTTAAAAACTCAAATCCAATTTCTGTTCAACAAATATGACAGACAGGCATGGCTCTGCAATTTTTCAGTTCTTTCTTTGATGGTGCCAGATTCTTGGTTTCAATAGATAGCAAGGGCTTGGAAGAAAGCCATCAAATCGTGGTACCTTTCCTATCTGTAAATATTTTGTATTTTTAAAATATAATATTTCCAGAGGTAACCAACATATCACACATCAGTAGCTCCTTCAAATTAGGGCACACAATAATAAATAATAATATAATAAATTTTTATTTATACCCCGCCCTTCCTGATTCAAAAACCGAGCTCAGGGTGGCTAACAACAAATTTAAAACACTTAATTGTAAAAGCAGCATAAAATACAGTATAAAAACATTAATAACAATAAAATTCAAAATTCAGAAATCAATTTAGGGGAAATCCATCTAATAAGCATTAGATAGTCACCAGGGCTAGCTGGCTGTATTAGTCCTACTTGGGCCAGCGAGGAGGCCAGGGGAGAATGTTGTTACCCTTTCTTAACTTCAAAGAGTGTTTGTGCTGGTGTACTGCAATTCTCTGCCAGGAATATTGCCAGGGTCAATTTAACTGCACTCCATTGAAAGAAAGTATTTGGCCTTCTGTCAGAGTTGGTTTTAGGGTAGCATGACTGGTGTGTTTGCACTGGGCACCGTTGTGCAGGGGGAGCCACAATAATGCTGTAGAATGAAGCACAAGGGGGGGGGGGAGAGTCAAATTTAAACATCACACAGGGCACCGCTGAAATTTGACAGCCCAGATTCTGCCACTGTTTCTGGTGAGGCTTGCCAGAATTCATTGTCATCTTATGTTAGGAAGGATTTGCTAGACCAATGGCTGTAAATGTTAGAATCCTGTATGAAGGGAGAGGATTAGTATGTAACTTGAAGGGTAGCCCTTATTTAAAGTTTGGTGATTAAGATAAGAGCTCAAATAATCTCAGAATGAGTTTTGGATTGATGTAAAAGTGTTGCATATCTGGTTTGGTTTATATTGCATTTTATACATAACATTTCATGTCTGCTGGAGTCTGCTACTAATGTCGTATTTTACAATGGACCTCTCAAGACTCTTTATCCTGTTCTTTGACACTTGAGAGGTATAGTTTGAGAACCTACCCTAAATTATTGTGATCTGCACTGGGATAGATCCTTTTCACATGTACTACTAGCAAGCCACATGTCCCCCATCTTATATTTGTGCAGCTGGTTCTTCCTGCCTCTGTGCAGAGCCTTATGTTTGTCCCTGTTGAAATTCATTTTGTTAGTTTTGACCCAATTCTCCAATCTGTTAAGGTCATACTGAATCCCAATTCTGTCTTCTGCGGCATTAGCTATGTGCCTCAGTTTGGTATCATCTGAAAAATTTGATGAGCACCCTCTCAATTCCTCTATCCAAGTCATTTATAAAGATGAGCAACAACAAGCCCAGGATAGAAACTTGTGGCACCCTATTTGTCCCTTTTTTCTCCAGGATGATGAAGAAGCATTAGTGAGCATTCTTTGGGTTCAGGTATCATGATTATAGCAGGGGTGACTGACCTGAGGCTCTTCAGATATTGTTGAATTTCACTTTGTACCCTCCTTCTGCTGAAGGCAAATGTCACCAGACCTCAAATGACTTACCAGAGGAGAAATTTGTGCCCCCAAAATTACTTTTAATTTCATTTTCTGAAATATATGAAGATACAAGAAATATATCTTCTCCCACTGAAGCTCCTTTGAAATTCTTCAGATGTTTTACATAAGCAAAAACATCCAACTTCAACTTGAAAGTTCACTGTAGGCAAAATTCCCATTGAAGCAAAATTCCCTTTGTGTGAAGAGCACAGAAGATTGTATGAGCACAGTTAGATCAACCTTGCACAATGAAAATGCTAGAGAAATCCAGAAGTATATTTATTACATGGAAAATGTCTTTGTTTACTGCTGGTGATGTCTGAGAAAGAATATACCCAGAGATATGGGGTGGGGGGGGGAGTAAAATAACTGGCAAGATAAATGCAATTTTGCTGGCTGAAAATAATCAAAATATGAGGCTTTGATTTGCTGCAAGTGAGCAGGACTGCCGATTTGGCAGAAATAGACAACAAAACCTCAAGCTGAGTTCCAGTGGAGCTATTAGCATATCTGCAGTGTAAGCTACACAGTGTCTTTCCTTACTGCTTCAAAGTGTCTTTCACACCTAGTTCTATAAAAGAGTTTATCTGGCCACAGTTTGCTGCTTGCGAGCGTCGGGTGCACGTACATTTAGACCTGACATTTTTGAACAAGTCGCTGTCTGCAGTACTAATGAAAGAAAGAGAGACAGTGGTGTTTATATAGTGTTCAAGTCACTCAGTATTCCTTGCCACCGTATTGTGAAGCAGGCCACTGCTACTTTACAAGCCTTACTGCAAATGCTTGTCTGAGAGAAGGGTATTCCAAACATGCTAGAGGTGGAGGCAACTTTGCCCCCCTCCTCAAATAGGAAGTAATGGGTGCATGGGACCTTCATTTATTGCTTGCAATACCCAGGAAAGGACCTGCTATTAAAAATGGTGTCTAGCGCTCAGGTAATAAGAAGGTGATCTTACCAAGTGCACTGATTGCATCCCTTGAATACCCCCAAAAAGTGCATTCCTCTGAGGAAAATCACAGAATAATTTAGAGACAAAATTGCTTTGCATGCACAGTGTGCCTCCTACCCCTGGGTGGTCTGTTGCCTCTGGCAGGGACTCCAAAGAAGTAGAGACACATAATAATAATGTTTTTCTATATGGAGGCATATGCAGATTCATCTCTGCACCACTTTCCAGGGTCCTCCATGCAAAGGATCACGAGGCTGGATGGCCATTTGTCATGTATGACCTTGTTGAGATTCCTGCATTGCAGGGCATTGAACTGGAAGACCGTCAGGGTCCCTTCCAACTCTACAATTCTATGATCCTATGATCTAAGGGGATTGCATTTACATTGACTGCAAATGTACCCAGGGCCAGCTTATCATAAGGCAGAATGAGGTGAATCCCTCAGGTGGCAGAGGCTGGGGTGGAAGTGGCAGTGTTTAAGGTGCTGGTTTTAACCTTTAAAGCCCTATACGGCCTTGTACCTACGGGACCGCCTCTCCTGGTATGCCCCACGGAGGACCTTACGGTCCACAAATAATAGCATTCTGGAGGTCCCGGGCCTCAAGGAGATTAGACTGACCTTGACCAGAGCCAAGGCCTTTTCAGCTGTGGCCCTGACCTGGTGGAATGCTCTGCCACAAGAGACCAGGGCCCTGCAGGAACTGACATCTTTCCACAGGGCCTGCAAGACAGAGCTGTTCTGACATGCCTTTGGTCAGGGTCCAGTCTGATTCCCCCTCTCTCCTTATAAGAACTTGTATGAAAGTGGCCCCCCAACTTTTCTCGCAGGCTCATATAAGATCAGTACAAACAGTTAGGCCCATGAGCATTTAAGGCCCCCAACCCTAATCTGTGGGTTGCAATCTGATTGGATTTCACTTTGATTCTGAATTGATTTTTGGATGTATTTTAATTGATTGCCTGATTTTATGTTAATATGTTATATATTTGATGTTAGCTGCTGTGAGCCCGGTTTTGGCTGGGGAGGGTGGGGTATAAATAAAATGTATTATTATTATTATTATTATTATTATTATTATTATTATTATTATCCCCTCACTATACACTTCGGTTGGAGAAGAGAGCTCTCTGTGTACCATACTGTCGGTCCTTCACCTCCACCCCCCAATAACTAGTCTGTGCAGTAAAGAATACAATCACATTGCCAGTACGGAAATGGGAGTCAACTGTCAGTCTTAGAATCATAGAATTGTAGAGTTGGAAGGGTCATCAAATTTAACCCCCTGCAATGCGAACATATGCAGCTCCCCATATGGGAGATCTAGCCAATGACCTTGGCATTATCAGCACCATGCTCTAACCAATGGATCTATCATGTGCTGTTTCCAATCAGCTTCTGTTTGTGTAATGTTGGGGCTGCCATCTTGCCCTTTACCTCAGGCAGGAAAGTACCCTGGGTTATTCTACTACAGCCAATCAGGTGGGGTGGGGGGGTGTTGTTGCTGGTAGCATCCATTTGTCTCCACGTGATGTAAATGCATGTTGACAGAAACAATGTCAAACATGGTGTTATTTACCACAAGGATCGAGAGAAGACTATTTCTTACCTAACGTCCCTCCCTTTAATGCAAGATAGAGTGTAGCTGTTAGTATGGAAATAACAGCCTCAGCCTCTTGTTTGGGTCAGTTGCTTGCCAAAGGGAGCCTCATTTGCATGAGCTTTGAAATTGAGGTCTTGACCACTTTGGTCCATTAGAGATACTCTGACATTGCTTGGAAGAGTTGAGGTGATAGCCTTCCCCCTCCCTCCGCATCCCCACTTCCTGGCGATGTTCCAGTGAAACCATTAGATTCTCCTGCCCGTCTTCTCCTTGAATTTCTAAGTGCAACACAGTACTCCTTCCTCTCCTCTCCAACTGAAAATGTGATATTCGGTTAAGCTACCACTGCAGTTGGTCTTAAGATTTAATTATTGATTCCACAACCATTCCGTCAGCATGTATTGAGAACTGGAGAACACCGGAGCTCTGCTCTTAGCAGAAATGTGGCATCTTTGATTGTGGCACATGGACAAAATTCTATCACAGCCAATTTCCCCAGTGCACCACCTAATGTTCCCCACGGTGAAATATGAATATAGAAATAAGTGTGCAGTTGTGCTTCTGAAGTTATTTAACACTGAGTCACCCATTCGAGCAAATGTAAACGCCAGGACTTTAAGTGGATGAGTAGCATAAAAGGACTCTCTTGAGAAAATTTATTCACACTAGCCAAGAACTAGGAGCCATGAACAAAACTCGTAGTCTGGACCAGGCCTTCTCTGAGTTCCAGAGAGGCTTGGCCACTTTCAGGTTCTGAGGCCCCTAACCATAATTAAAAGTAAAAAGATAATACACTGAAACAAAGTAAGATATGCACACACATACACACAGCAAATTAGAGAGTGAGACATAATTTGAATATATATTTTTTGTTTATCAAATGTTTTTTCTATGAAAATGCACCAGTTATTAAAACAGTAACTTCCAGCCAGTAGCCTTCATTGGACATGGTAGAAAGCAGTGGCATTACGTCCACTCAACAGTACAAATTGAGCCTTGCCAGCTTGCAAACAAAACATGGGCTATATTTAATTTATTCATTCTTTCCCTGCCCAGAAAGCAAGATTTATTGGTTCCCCACTTAAATGGACACTGTTTGAGAGGGAAGTTTTATTGCCACCATTTCGATTTTGGCCATTTACCTTAGATAAAGTTGCAAATCAACACTGTTTATGTCTAGAGGTTATTGATTAGGAGATAATTCTTGACGTGCACAAATTCCTAAGGTCATACAAAGGTTTATGTAACTTGGATGGTGAGCAATGTTGTCAACGGATACTTCTTTCCACAGCTGATGATTATCCAAGATTCTTGGGGGATCATTCCATATGCTGCACATTCTCACCTGGCTGTGATCACAAAGGTACACTGGCAGAGCAATCCAAACCCTTGATCTGCCATGCTGGAGAGAGTTAGGATGGAGCAAAGGGGTCCTTCTGCCCAGCCCTGCCCAGTTCTACCAGCCTCTGAAAGTGGGGAGGAAAGCCACCACTGTTTATGGGGAAATCCCACCAGTGGGACGCAGGTGGCGCTGTGGGTTAAAGCCTCAGCGCCTAGGACTTGCCGATCGAAAGGTCGGCGGTTCGAATCCCTGCGGCGGGGTGCGCTCCCGCTGCTCGGTCCCAGCGCCTGCCAACCTAGCAGTTCGAAAGCACCTCCGGGTGCAAGTAGATAAATAGGGACCGCTTTCTAGCGGGAAGGTAAACAGCATTTCCGTGTGCAGCTCTGGCCAGAGCAGCGATGTCACGCTGGCCACGTGACCCGGAAGTGTCTTCGGACAGCGCTGGCCCCCGGCCTCTTAAGTGAGATGGGCGCACAACCCCAGAGTCTGTCAAGACTGGCCCGTACGGGCAGGGGTACCTTTACCTTTACCTTTTACCCACCAGTGTAGAGTATCCCAATGTCCAAAAACTGAGGAGATTTCACCCCTCCCATATCCAAGAATCTGCTGATGTGCTCTGCTGATTCTCCAGAGAGGAGGGGGTGGTTTTCTGCTCTCTACTTATTCCGCTTCAGCCTCACATCAAAGAGAGAGAGAGAGACTGAGTGTTAGAGAGAGATCGTGTGTATAGATAAGGTTGCTGCTAAGAGCAGCTGCAGACGCTCAGTGCAGTTCAGCATTTTTTGTTTAGACCTCATTTAGCTCTGTATATAGTTGTATATTATAGTTGTAGATAGAATAAAGAAGATATTCTACAGAGCTGCTCTCTGAGTCGTTTATGCTCTGCTATACTCTGCTATACTCTGCTGTGCGACGACTGTCTTCTTGTGGAAGTGAATCCGGTGCTCACAACTCTAAGCTGTGAGTCCACAGTACTTTGACCTGTTCCTGTGCAGAAGGTGGTCTCTGGAATTGCTACCCAGCTCGCCTAGCCCAGTCGGGGCTGAGTGGATGAGTCCAGTTCGTGGCACTGGCTCAAGGGCGATGCTGACAAAAACCTGGGTTTGCTCAGTTTTGTCTGAGCTGCAAGAAGTGTCCAAGACTTGGTCAAAAAAGAGATGGCTCTGTGTGTGTGTGTGTGTGTGTGTGCGTGTGTGCGTGAAGGCGCATCCAAAAATGGAGCAAATTTTGAAATAAAATATAACTACACTGTTCTAGCTTAGCAAATCACACCTTTCCTAGTTGTGTACCTACCATATCTGGAGATTATGTATTTATAATACACAGTTCTTTAAGCTGCTGCTTTTCACCAATTCCATAAGGCATTCATCCCAGGAGACTTTCTGCACTTGCAGTGTAATTATCCGCATTTGTTATATCATTAGTTTTAACATCTCTCGACAACAATACCAGAAACATATTGGTTGGAGGAGGGTGATGTGGAGGAGAGGATTCTTGTGAAAAAGAAAGGATGTTGTGAAGTGATGAGTTCACACCTCCCTTGACAGCTGAAAACTTCTCCAAAGTTATATAACCTGAGAAAATAAAGTAAGAATGTTACAGAAGCATCAGCCATTTGAAATGCATATTTCCTTTGAAGGAACTCCTTGGTGGCGATTGTCTTCAACTACCGTATTTTCCGTCCCATAGGACGCTCCGCCCCATAGGACGCACCTAATATTTTTTGGGGGGGAAATAAACAAAAAAAAAATTTCCTTTATTTCCGCCCCCAAAACCAGGTCGGGGAACAGCGGGATGGTGGCGCTGCGCCTCCCTGCTGTCCCCCAGCTTGTGGGGCTGGCCGATGTCTGCCCGAAGCACGGGGTGCTCTGCTTCAGTGCGCCCTGCGCTCTGTGCAGCAGGCTGCTCCCCACGCTGCGGATGTCTGCCGGCATGTGGGGCGCTCTGCTTCAAGGCGCGCCGGGCGGCAGGCTGATATCCGCAGCCTAGGGAGCCCTGCGGGAACTCCCGCGGGCTCCCCAGGCTTGCTGATAGCTTCCTGAAGCCTGGAGAGTGAGAGGGGTCGGTGCGCACCGACCCCTCTCGCTCTCCAAGCTTCAGCGAAAGCCTGTATTTGCCCCATAGGACGCACACAGATTTCCCCTTCATTTTTGGAGGGGAAAAAGTGTGTCCTATAGGGCGAAAAATACGGTAAATAGTTTGCTATTGTGTTACTCCTTTCTGCCAACCAGTCCTGTGCACAGTTTTCATGCATCAGCCCCCTCCCCACCCCCTCCAACAAACACATTTGAAAGGATATAGGATGCTAATTAGCCAAAAGGCCTAGAAGAAGAGGGATGTTTTCACCTAGCCCTAAAGATATGTAACAAATGTGTCAGGTGAGCCTCCCTGGTGAGCCATGGCAGAAAAGGCCTGTCCTCATGTTGCCACCCTCCAGACTTCTCATGGAGGAGCCACACCAAGAAGGGCATCTCTCTCTGTGCTGCTAAGCAGGCCACATAGACCCAGCAACCACCTCTGGTCACCATATCACTGCAGAGGAGTGGCATAGCAGGGATTGCCAGTGCCCTGGATCCGGGGGGTGGGAGGAAAACAAATGAAGTATGGATGCACATTCAACTGCCTCACAGTGCCCGTGTCATCCAGGAGATCACAGCCACAGAGCTAAGAAAAGAGTCATTCTGTTGTCTGGAAAGACAACACAGAGAATCTGTTTCCACTGGAGCCCAGCAACAGAAACACAAAGCTGTATTGAGACAACACCAGGTGTTGATATTTTGTGCTCCCTAATGGCTCTGTGGGTTAAGCCACAGAGCCTAGGACTTGCTGATCAGAAGGTCGGTGGTTCGACCTTCCCGTTGCTCGGTCCCTGCTCCTGCCAACCTAGCAGTTCGAAAGCACGTCAGCTCCAGCGGGAAGGTAAATGGTGTTTCCGTGCGCTGCTCTGGTTTGCTAGAAGTGGCTTCGTCATGCTGGCCACAAGACCCGGAAGCTGTACGCCGGCTCCCTTGGCCAATAAAGCGAGATGAGCACCGCAACCCCAGAGTCGGTCATGACTGGACCTGATGGTCAGGGGTCCCTTTACCTTTACCTTTAACAATTTTGTGCCTGGGGCAGCTGTCCCTGTGCCCCCCCCCCATGCTACGCCACTGCTGCAGAGCACTTCTGAGGGTGTGGTATGGCTGAGAGCTCTTCTATAAATGAAATTAGTACATTCTTCTGAATCCTGGTAGTAATGCCTTAGGCGCCTTCCCCCTCTGATGCTGGGCTGTGTTCATGTTGGTCAGCATCACCACACATGGGCAAAGGCCAGTGAGAACATCAAGCCACATTTGGGTGCTTTATACTGCCCTTAGATGCTTTTCTACATGTGGGTTGCAAGATGTAGATATCTGTATTCTGACCCATTTCTCCTCTTCCAAAAAACGACAGAAAAGCAGCTTCCTACTCCTTTCTTTGATTCCTGCATTCTTTGTTTGTTCTTAAAGTGCAGGAAGCTATTCTTTGTACCCTGAAAAGAGTCTCTATTGTGCCTGAGATTTTTGTTACCAATGAGAGCAAAACCTGTTCCTTTGCTCCATCTATTATTATTATTATTATTATTATTATTATTATTATTATTACTACTACTACTACTACTCATGTGGCATAGGTGGCACAGCCGTGTGTAATACCACCAAGTCATTGCATCTCAGCAGCTCTCAGAAATGCAATTGCAGAGGTTCCCTTTCTCTATAGTAGAGGTTGTTTTACATTCTGCAGACAGAGCGCCATGAATAATTCCTTTGGAGGATGCGCCTGAATGTTTAAGGGATGGCAGGAAATACTGCCACCGTAACCGCTCTGTTTCAATAGCCTGATTCAGAGACTGTTGACTGGTGGCCAGCAATTCATGGGCTTCGTGGAAGGCACTAATAGTATGGAGGCTCTAGAAGATGAAGAACAAAACTCAGCTAAGGGGACTTTCTTCACAAAGCTGCTGCTGGCTTCTATCCACCAGTTAAAAGGTATATAAATTTAAGCACCTTCTCCTTTAAGGACCCCTCTCATATTTAGACTTTAATATCTCATTCAGGTCAGAATGACCATCAACTTCCAAGATAACAATGGATAACAATTGCCAGTGGAAACAAGGCCTCTCAATATTGCTTTAAATTCCTTGTTTTGCCCTTTCTTTCCACCCATTTCCTGTGTGTGCAAAACAGCTTTTGTTGGTTGCCAAACCAAAAAAGAAGCCATTGGGTAACTGGCAGGGTTCTCTGCCAGATAAGTGGAATTAAATACTGTACACTGACGAACAAGGATATTTGTAGTTAAGGGAACTGCCTGAGTGTTCTCCTCAAACCCAAATGACCCAAATGTAGTAAACCAGCAGTACTTTTAGCATACTGTTGATTTTCCAGATAGCAGGACACATAGCTACTTATCCACAGCCACTTTCTTCTTCTATTTCTATTCCCTTTTTTTATTTTTTTAAAAAAAATGCTGATAAATTCGGAGTAAACCCAATAATTAAAAGTGAGGAGAAGGGAAACAGTCTGAGCCATAAATGCATTTACTAAGAAAAAAAGTTTTATTGGAATCGATTGGATTGCTGTGTAATTTGTTTAGGATCAGAGTAACAGGCTCCAGCTACAGAACTTTTTACATTAATCATAGAGAGGGCTGTGAACGGCAACTACTACAACCCCCTGCATGGAATTCAACGTTGTGCTATTGCAAATTTTCTGTCTGCACAAGCTTTACAGCTTGCTCGACAGAATGATCACCCCTCTCTTTCCCTTGCATGATGTTGTGGGTCTTCTCCCAACACTCCTCCTAAGGGGGTGCACAGTGTGGGGTGGGGAAAACTCCATTGTGCAATTGGAAGTCCTTGTGCAGGGACTCCTTAGATCAGCAGTTCTCAACCTGTGGGTCCCCAGATGTTGTTGGACTACAACTCCCATCATCCCTGAGCTCTGGCCTTGCTAGCTAGAGATGATGGGGGTTGTAGTCCAACAACATCTGGGGACCCACAGGTTGAGAACCACTGCCTTAGATGAACTCTGCCCTCTGTAAGGATAACCAGAAGTAGAAAATCTTCAAGTGTTGATCGCTCAGCCTGTGGCTGAAGACCACTGGTGAAGGAGAGTCCACAGGTAATTGGTTCTGTTCCTAAGCTGCTCTCCTAATACTAGACATCTCCTAACGTTCAATTGGAATCCATTGCCTTGTGACTTAAGCCCACTGGTTCTGTCCCTGTGGACAATCCAGCCAACATTAAACCCTATTTTAAAGTTATGCATGCCACTTGTAGCAGCACTGGGATGTGAAGCTGTTGCAGATCCCCACCCTTGTTCTGCCATAACTATTTCTTGTGTTCCAGCTTGTAGCCCATGGGGTCTTGCTGCTAGGTGTAGAGTGGTACAAGTCAGGCAACCTATGGAAAACTCCCTGTGGAGCTTTTTCTACACCATACAGCTGAAGCATATTTTAAACCACTTTAACAGTCACGACTTCCCCCAAATAATCCTGGCAACTGCAGTTTGCTCCCTTTTCTATCCATGTAGGTCCTTGTATGATTTAGAACCATGGGAAATCTGATTATTACATTGTTCAGAGAGCGTACACAGATGGAAATGCTCCCCAGTTTAGAAATTATCCCTCAACACACAAGGTACTGGGAGGAGTTGTACAAACTTGGGTTGGAGCTAAAGGCGTGGTCCTGCAGATCCCCTTGAATCCATGTTTCCCCATTGTGTGACTAAAATGTGAAGAGGACTCCTGGGATATAGGGAAACTGGAAGGATTGCTTCAGCATTCGGCCAGTTTTCTTTAAAAAATGCAGACCGAATGAAACTCTTCATCCCTTTTGATGGCACTGAGAGGGTAGCAAAAGAAGGATTAGTAGAAAGTGCCAGTGTGGTGTAGTGGTTAAGAGTGGTGGACTTGGTCAGACCACACATGGAATACTGTGTCCATTTCTGGGTGACACAATTTAAGAAAGATATTGATAAGGTGGAACGTGTGCAGAGCAGAACAACCAAGATGATCAAGGGTCTGAAACTGAGCCTTATGAGGAAAGGTTGAAGGAGCTGAGTATGTTTAGCCTGACAAAGAGAAAACTAGAGGAGGTATGATAGTCATCTTCAAATATCTTAAGTGCTATCACATGGAAGATGGAGCAAGCTTGTTTCTCCTGCTCTGAGTGCCAGTGTGGTGTAGTGGTTAAGAGCAGTGGACTCGTAATCTGGTGAACCGGGTTCGCGCCTCCGCCCCTCCACATGCAGCTGCTGGGTGACCTTGGGCTAGTCACACTTCTCTGAAGTCTCTCAGCCTCACTCACCTCACAGAGTCTTTGTTGTGGGGGAGGAAGGGAAAGGAGATTGTTAGCTGCTTTGAGACTCCTTAGGGTAGTGATAAATTGGTATATCAGATCCAAACTCCTCCTCCTCTTCTTCTTCTTCTGTAGTTCACTAATTTTAAGAGCATGTATTACACTAATTTTTATACCTTCAAACAACCAGAATTACAGGTATTCACAAGGAATGATCACATGCTGTCTGAACCATATGCTATGTGCCAACTGCCCCTCCCCTCACTAAACAACACTCTTGCTTTTGTTACTAATGGTGATACATTCTTAAGGTGTCACCTGATGAGGTAAGAAATGCATTTGAAGACTCTCGTAGTTTCTGCTGCTTTCTGCAACCTTATTAATTTGTCTCCCGTGAATAAGAAAGACACATTTTCTCATAACTGTACCTGACAATTAGTGTCAGTAATGGAACTGCAGAGTCTTCTGGCTTCTCAGAGATCCCAGCTGTTCTATCTTTTCCTCCCTTTTTTTCTTCTATTTTTGCGGGCCTAAAATTTGCAGTGAAGTGTCAGAACATATGATGTAGGTCTTAAGGCAATGCAGCTGCTCTTATTTCAGAATCTGAATGTACTTGTTCATGCGCTGTCGTAGATGGAGTGGTGCAGATTGAATAATCCTTTAATTGGGAGGGATGCAAACTAAATGTGACACTTAGGGATTGTTACAAGAAATGCTCCAGCACCCAGAATTCCACCCAAAGAGGGTGACATTTCTGCAAGCATTCAAGTCTGAAACTTGCAAAAATCATGAGCCTTTTGCAATGTGCCCAGCTCAAGTGCACCTGAGAGATTCAAAGATACCCAGGGAACATTTGATTCTATTTCTGCTCCCATTGCACGCCACTCCAATCCCCTTCCTCCAAGGGCCTGCAGGTTCATATGTGGTGATGGGGAAGGCAGGGAACCCAGCTCTTGAGTGGGGAAACTGGGGCTAAAAGCCCCTTGATCTTCAGTGGGAAAGTGATGGTATTCATGTCTACTTCTGCTGGGTATTTTGCAATTTGTTGTCCCAGTCCCCAGGTGGGAATGAATGCTGGAGTTCCTCCCATTGCCACCTTCCTTGTCAGTGCAGGAAAGTCTGGAGAAGTGGATAGTGGAGGTGACAGAGGATGAGATATTGGAGGTGGACTCTCAAGTTCCCATGTCAAGCAAGCTGTGTGTACAATCTGCTGATCTTTGAATCTTTTAGACAAAGGATTAAATGGGTGCTCGTTTCATTTGATTTCTCATAATGTCCCTAAGTGTTAGGTTTTGTCTAGCACGCCATTGTTATGTGTTGTTGCCAAGATGCAAAAGAAGCAAACTCCTGTATCATTTTTAGCACTTTTGGATCTTTCCCCGTGTAGAGATAAAAGCAGAATTGACTGCAGCTGAATATTTGCTTGCCTAAATTTCCTCCAGCAAATTTCAAATTCAGATCTTTTTGGATAATTCACCTCCACTTGCCACATGGTGATGTTTAGTATTTGACAGTGGTTGACCACTGACAGCTCATGGGATTTCATTTCATGTTTGATGTCTGCTGAGATTAAACTAGTCAAGAGATTCTAATAGGTCCACAGCACTGGAAAAAAAAACCCCAAGGATGCATTTTCATGGGAAACATTTAAACTCAAATTTTAAAATTTGAACTTTTGCATTCAATAGTAACATTTTGGTCAGTTTAGGAGACTTGTTTCAGCCCTAAAGGCACCAATCACATTTGCACTTGCACTCCTGATAATAATAATAATAATAATAATAATAATAATAATAATAATAATTAATTATTTATACCCCGCCCTGTTAACATTTCCTGAGGATAGCATCTAAAAACCCAGCACATATGCCAAGGGAACCTGCCCAGTTGGGAAGTCCTCCTCACACAGAGGATCTCTGCCTGCATACATATATATGTACAAGCATGGATCCCCAGTTTTATGTCCCACATATAAGGTGAATAATTTTAGGAGGTAAAGAATGTCTCCCCCAATTCAGCCAACCTGCCTGAAAAGGCTATCACTGTTGCATCACCAGCAAGTTTCCTTCATGCAAGTAGTGAGTTTATGTGGGATGAGGAGAACCTTTTTACAACTTAGAGCTAGAAGAATCTTATCTAGGGTGGGGACAGAATGTTCAGAAGAATGGGATTCATATAGAGACTTGAAGCCTGCAAGAATTATCTGAGTGCGACTGAGATTTTTCAAACTGCATTTGAAATCTGGATCTAGAATACAGTAGGGGTGTTCAGTCATGGAATTAAAAGATGCCTGCTTCTTGGGAGAAAAGCGATGACAAACCTAGACAGCATCTTAAAAAGCAGACACATCACCTTGCCGACAAAGGTCCGTATAGTTAAAGCTATGGTTTTCCCAGGAGTGATGTATGGAAGTGAGAGCTGGACCATAAAGAAGGCTGATTGCCAAAGAATTGATGCTTTTGAGTTATGGTGCTGGAGGAGACTCGTGAGAGTCCCATGGACTGCAAGAAGATCAAGCCTATCCATTCTGAAGGAAATCAGCCCTGAGTGTTCACTGGAAGGACAGATCCTGAAGCTGAGGCTCCAATACTTTGGCCACCTCATGAGAAGAGAAAACTCCCTGGAAAAGACCCTGATGTTGGGAAAGATTGAGGGCAGAAGGAGAAGGGGACGACAGAGGATGAGATGGTTGGACAGTGTTCTCGAAGCTACTAACATGATTTTGACCAGACTGTGGGAGGCAGTGGAAGACAGGAGTGCCTGGCATGCTCTGGTCCATGGGGTCATGAAGAGTCGGACACGACTAAACAACTAAACAACAACAAAGGGGTGTTCACACAAACACCTCCATACATCAGAACAATGTGCCAAAGGGCAAGGTGGTATCACGAGGCCACACAGTCTTGCCATGTGAGTTGCCACCATACTCCCTTGACATCTGCATGTTCAGCAGACTTTGGAACTTCTACATGTGTACATAAGTAGAGCTTCTCTATGCTAAGAGGGGTACCATGGAGCAGCGCTGCCCACATACATCTATACATGCATCAAACTCCAGTGTTCATTGAACATGTGGATGGCAGAAAAAAGTGGTGGTGTGTGACAGTGGGCAGGCCTAATTAATGTGCCCTTGCAGCCCCATCTGCACATTTTCTTCCAATATCCCTTACTGGGCCCTGCAAATGGCGATCCTCTTTAGAAATGCTACCTTGCTTTCCTTTTTTAAGTGAAAGCTTTCTTAAGCACCAGAGCTTAAACACCATAGCAGCTAGAATACATTGCCCAAAGGATAATGCATTTCCCGAGTCACTTCCTGTTCTTCTAAAATGCTGGTACCCAGCCACTAATAGTGGCCATATTTCACATGAGAGGTAGTTCCACTTCAGTGGAGGGTGAAGTGATTAATTTCTGCAGCTTGTACATAAATTTAAGTTTTATAAAAGAGCTTTGTGAAGCTGTAAAATAAAAGGGGACCAGAAAGCTGTATAAATGTACAGCATTATTTATTATTAATCAAAGCTAAGCTGTTTACTTACTCGGCGTGGACGCTTTATTCATGCAAAGTCAAGCATCTGAGTCTATTAAACAAAGGCTTTGTTGAGCTAAAGCATCCGCTTGTGGTTCCAAGAAATTCTTCATACTTCTCATAGATCACCTTGGTGGATGTATTATTGAAACAACTTGGCTTTGCGAAACACATCCTCAAGAATGTTTAATGTAAGATGGCAACAAGTAAGCTCTCTCCCCCCCACCCGAAACAAATTATAGTTTGCAGATTTCAGCAATGAGGTGTTTTCTTTTCTTTTAAAAAAGAGAAATGTTAAATCCCATGTTTGTCTAAAATGGTGAAATGGTTGACTTCTGTAAAAGAAAGTTCTGGATTTCATGTGTAGGTAAAAAATATATGGGGGAGAGTGAGTTATTTATTGATTGTGTGTATAATATTTAATAATAATAATAATAATAATAATAATAATAATAATAATATCTTTATTGTCATTGCCCCCTCTCGGGGACAACGAAAATTACTTGGCTGCTCCATCCACCCAGGTAGGGCACTCCACACAAAATCAGAACAACTATAAAAACACTAATTAAAACAATACAGTATAATACAGCAAGGAAGATTAGATGACTTTCAAAGTCCAGGTTTCCCATTTCAGCATTATATGAAACTACACAAAACATGCTAGCCCACAAAAACTAAGACCATAGCTCTGTGATCAAAACACAAGTTTGGGAACAGGGTTTGAGACTCAGTCCCTGTCATCTCCATTTAATAAAGAAGAAGAAGTTCCCAGATAGTAAGTTTGTGTAAGACATTGCCAGAAACCTTGGCAAGTTGTCTCTGGCCAAGTAAGATTGTCTTCCATGAATGTGATCTTAACAGTGAGTCCGTAAGTGACTGTGGAGGCCAATTCTGGATCCACATGGCCTTCCACAATGGGGACATAGGTTGCCGTGTGGGAGTTGATCACAGTGAGGGTTTGCCAAGTGTGCCTTCCTCTTAGCATGTTTCTCCCTTTTGTCCTGAGTTTGTGCTTCTTTGAAGTCCATGATGCCTTTGGTGAAGGCTTTTCTCCAACTGGAGTGCTCACAGGCCAGTGATTCCCAGTTGTCAGTGTTTATACTATTTTTATATATACCAAGAGGGATCGCTGTGCAGTGAAAGCAGCAATCCCTCTTGCTGTTCTGGCTTCTGGGATAGCTGCGCAGCCTGCATTCACTCCATAAGACGCACACACATTTCCCCTTACTTTTTAGGAGGGAAAAAGTGAGTCTTATAGAGCAAAAAATACGGTATATAGATTTGCCTTGAGAGCATCTTTACTGGGCTATATGGACCAATGATTTAACTTGGTATAAGACAGCCACCTCAGTTCTCTTTGAACTAATCTGCTTGCTACATGAATAGTTATAGAAAGTCTATGTTACTTTCTTTTTTTTAATGAATATTTATTAGCATTTTCAAAAAACACACAAAAACAACAATTAAACAAAAAATAACAAAAATACAAAAATCCACAATTTAAAAGAGAAAGACAGTTAAAAACACATAAAATTCCAATTACTTATTTTCATTTAACTTATTTCTCAGACCTCCTCACACCTCCCCTTCTTGTATTCCAATTTAAATTATTAATTCAGCAAATCCTTAACCTTATTTTCATTTAATTTAAACCATTTTAAAAACCAATTTTAACTTATCCAAATTTAAACATCAATACTAAAACATCGTTGCTCATTCTTAAACATTTTTCCTAAAGTCGACCAAAATTTCCCTTCCACGGCTTTCCCCAATTCCAAACAAATAGCAAAACAAAATAAAAACAAAGCAAGTTATAGTTATATACCCTTTGGATTCCCAGACTTCACCCACCCCTTTCCCGGTTTCAGTCCCCAGCAAGTATTCATCAGCTCAATATATTGTTTAGCCTGGAGATCTCACATCCGAGGCTCTTAAATCTCTTTCAGTTCCTCTCTGCTGGCCTTTTTGATAGTCCTTAACTTCAACATGAAAGTCTATGTTACTTTCTCCTAAAATGCGAAAGCTTCTGTATCTGGTTGGTTAGATGAGATGCTTGCTTGTCACAAGGCCAAACTGCATGTTATATTAAATGTGTTCTCTCATTTGCTTGTTTGTGTGTGTTTAAATAGCAGTTATGGTCCTCTTGATTTGTATTGAGACTGTGGCAGTGAAACTGTTCTGAAAGGGGCTGGGAGTCCCAATAAAAATCCCCTCTCCTCCCAAAGCTATTATTTATCTTAGGATGGAAATTGCTATTAATGCCAACAGCCTTATAACACAAACAGCAGATGGGAGTGGCAGAATCAGGATTGTGGTTCAGGGGTAAATTAACTCTGCTCCAACTGTGATGCTATCCTGATCTCAATCCAGTCTTCCTGTAGCTGCCATTTAAAACCTTACACACAAATGCCCATTTAATAGCACATGTAGCTTGACCTACATGTCTCTGGGCAAACTGTCATTTGCAAGCCTATGATATCTTGAAATCTGGAGTCTCGTTAACCATTTATTTTTCTTCTCTTTGTCCTAGATAGATAGACAGACACACTCCTGCCTTTGATTTAGATAATGGTATTAAAATAAGTGGAAAGCACATCATCCTTTTTACAAGGGCAATGAATTCGTACGACATCATATCTGTTGTCTGAGGAGTTATAGCTGTGACGAAAACTTATAATTTTATGGCACAGATGGATCTGCAAGATGATAGATTTGTGCTGAAACAGTAATCTTTATAAGATGAGAAAATGTAGGATGGAGCAAATCTTCAGCCAATGCAAATAACTGGGACTGCTCACAGTAGCTTGGGCAAGATATTTGATTCTGAGCTTGGCTGTTGGTTTAGTGGTAGGTAGCAAAGGATGACATTCAGAGGTCCTAGTGTAGCACTGTGGGTCTGGATTTACATTCCTTGACCATATATTCATATGATACAAATGTGCAGTCCCCTGCTTGATAGCCTGAATTTTAGTTTTGTCTGCAAGAGAGGTCTTACAGCATGCTTTAGCTTCCTGTCAAATATACCAGGTCATATTGTCTAGATAAAGTTGATTGGGGTACTGTTAGCTGCAGAGAGATCATGTTAGCTGTTCTTCCAGAAGCTAGTACTATTGTGGCTGGGGGACTCCCAAATCAACCCTTTAAACACATACTGTTCAGTGATTGTGGGGCTTAGCATAATTTGGGTGCATTTCAAGTTCACATGTGTCCATTCCATTCCTTTTCTGCAATTTTATCTCATTTTTATCTCCCAATTTTATGACATTTGATCTCAGTGCAAATGTTTCTAATCAAATTTCATCCTAAAACACACATTTTAAATGTATGCCAGTATGTATTTTGAGCAGGGTTCTGTATCACAAATTTTGGAGAAGTGTGATTTATTATTTTTTTGTCCTGAGTCACTCATTTGTGTAGTAGGTGTGGATCAGGTCAGTTCAGTTTGGAATTCACAGCAATTAAATTCTTCAAATTAAAAGAAAATATTGTGAAATGACAGTGTGGGGAGTGGACTGTTCCCCTAAAACGATATATACGATATCTTTATTGTCATTGTCCCATACAGAACAATGAAACTGAAATCTTAAAACATTCAAAAACCCCTAAAAACTCTGAAACCGCATTTTAAAATACAATAGACTATAGACTAATGTCCTGTTAAAGAGTCAGGGAGCTTGGATCAACATTAACAAAAAGTCTCAGAAGTGTGATAGTCAAGGGGTTGTTTGTGGCTATCAGCAGATGCACATTGCTGTGTGGACTAAGCCATAGTCTCATAATTAGGGACACGGGTGGCGCTGTGCTCTAAACCACTGAGCCTCTTGGGCTTGCCGATCAGAAGGTTAACGGTTCGATTCCCTGCGATGGGGTGAGCTCCTGTTGCTCTGTCCCAGCTCCTGTCAACCTAGCAGTTCAAAAGCACGCCAGTGCAAGTGGATAAATAGGTTCTGCTGTGGCAGGAAGGTAAACAGCATTTCTGTGCGCTCTGGTTTCCGTGATGGTGTCCCGTTGCACCAGAAGCAGTTTAGTCCTGCTGGCCACATGACCCAGAAAGCTGTCTGTGGACAAACACCGGCTCCGTTGGCCTGAAAGTGAGATGAGCGCCATACCCCATAGTTGCCTTTGACTGGACTTAATCACCCAGGGGTCCTTTACCTTACCTTACCTAGTCTCATAATTGTCTGATCTCATGTGTTCACCTCACTTTTTACAGCACCAAACAAATGACAGAGTACAAAGAGTGTAGGGCAGTTGTTATGTTTCTTCTTGGGGATGTTAGGGTAAAACAAATTTGCTTGTTTCTTTACGGTAAGAATGAAAAGGTTTCTGCAGTTTGGCATGTGTCTGCACATTCTCAGTGTGAAGGAGAATTAACACTTTAAAAAACCATCCAAGGGACCCATTACCAGAGGAAAAGAGTGTTATTGAAATTAATGGCGTTTTAATTGTACTCTGCTTCATCAGCCCATTTCTCCCCCCTGTAACAAAAGAAATTATATTCTGCGTGAAGAGGGCTCATTAGGAACACAGCAGCAGCAGTTCAGAATTTGCACATTTTTTAAGAGTGAACGGCACTGTTGTGAATTGCCCCCTAGGATGCTGTCCCTCCAGATGTTTTGGTTACTGCATCATAAAATTAACTGCTATGCACTATGCAGAGTATGGTGACAGGATAGTGGACTGTACCATCTCTGACTTCAGGAGAGGAGCATAGGATGAAGGTGGCACTGTGGTCTAAACCACTGAGCCTCTTGGGCTTGCAGATCAGAAGGTCGGCGGTTCGAATCCCTGCGATGGGCTGAGCTCCCGTTGCTCGGTCCCAGCTCCTGCCAACCTAGCAGTTTGAAAGCACGCCAAAAAGGTGCAAGTAGATAAATAGGTACTACTCCAGTGGGAAGGTAAATGGCGTTTCCGTGCACTGCTCTGGTTTTGCCAGAAGCAGCTCAATAGCACAAGAGTGAAACAATTCTCCAATTTTATTCTATGCAAAAATAACTGTACCCCGGCTACCATAAATTTTAGGTGCTATAGTATTGTCCCCCAAAAGAGGCCCTACCCTCAAAACATAACAAAAGATCTGAACAAGGAGCTTGCTGGACCCTTTGCTTGGAAGAGGATGGGATCCTGGCACTTATACATTTGCAAGTCAGAGGTAATCTATTAATCCACAAAGGGAGACATTTTCTGATTATGTTTTGTGGAGGTCTTTTCTCCTCACCCCAATAGTCAATACTTTACAGTCTTTGCCCCATTGATTTTCAAAAGTCAATAACTTAAAGGATGTGCAAGGAAAATCAATGCATAATGGTATATCCTCAATTAGCTATGAAGGAATGGTAGCTCAAGACTTATGTGCGGGAAAAGGGAAGGTTTTCTAACAACAGTGGTACCTCGCGTTAAGAACTTAATTCGTTCTGGAGGTCCGTTCTTAACCTGAAACTGTTCATAACCTGAGGTACCACTTTAGCTAATGAGGCCTCCCACTGCCACTGCGCCACCGCTGTGCGATTTCTGTTCTCATCCTGAAAGCAAAGCTCTTAACACGAGGTACTATTTCTGGGTTAGTGGAGTCTGTAACCTGAAGCGTCCGTAACCTGAAGCATCTGTAACCCGAGGTAACACTGTACACTGAAGAGCAACTGACTTTTGAGAAGGCCTGTTTTATTTCCACAACATCACAGCTTGAGCTTCTTATGTTAGACTTAGTGGGTTCTGATTCTGACAATCATGACAAGAAAAAACAACAAGATTTACAAGGTTTACACTTTGTGCTGCAGCAGCAGTGCTGTATGGGAAAAGTTCTTTGCTGCTGAAGTGCATGGGCATAGTCTCTGCACTTCAGGAGGGTCACAGGTATACTAAAACCATGTTCATGACATGCTGTCTAGAATTTCAGAGATGAAAGTAGGGACACTTCGACCACCACCTCTATGGACTGAAAGTATATGTGGAGGGGGACATGGGGATGTGCCAAAATGTGGCCTATCACTATCTATTGCTGTGTCCCACTGCCATGCTCCCCAAACCTCGGTGCATTAAACTGACATATAAATATGTATTCAAGTAGAGTTTCTCTGTGCAAGTTCAACTTACATCAGTATAGAGATATGGAAGAAAAGCCCCCATCTGTAGAGTCGTCTTTAAATAACCTCTCCAAACAATCAGGAGTGCTGCGTTATTTGAGTTCCCAATGGTGTAAGCACCCCTTCCCAACATTCAGCTCAATATGTAGAGGTTGGCTGCAATGCCTCTTGGTGTACCCTCATCGAAGGCACTGATGGCCAATGAGATCCCCTTCTCCATCACTTCCTAGGTATATACACAAGGGGGAATTTGTGGAACAGTATTTAGGACAATTATTTTTCTGGGACAGGTTAACAGAGACTGCTCCTAGTAAATAAAGGCTCTCATGACAATGCAGTCCAGTGGATATTTTTAATAAGATGTGGGTTGTTGTTGTTTTTTGTTTTTTTTTGTGTGTGTGTATTTTTGAGGAGTGGACTTTGATTTGATCCTACAAAGGGTTTGTTTCTCTGTATCCTTTGCAATCAAACATTCCTCTCCTAGAAACTTCCCCAGCTCTTTCATTTGCAGTGTTACAGCAATATAGCTGCCTGCAATTTCAACAGCCAGACAGCATTTTTGTGGAGGGATCTTTGGTGAGAACAAATGCCTCTATTCTCACTCTGTGCCATATCTAGCATAATTCACCTTTTCAGGGCCTGGGCTATGGTAATGATCTCTGCAATAGTACCTGCATGCATCTGAGCCCCGTCCCTGCACCAAATGGGAGGAGAGCGATGTCACCATGTTGTGGATTTCCAATACTGCATCTTAATAGGGCAGACAGCATCTTAAAAAGCAGACACATCACCTTGCCAACAAATGTCTGTATAGTAAAAGCTATGGTTTTCCCAGTAGTGATGTATGGAAGTGAGAGCTGGACCATAAAGAAGGCTGATTGCCGAAGAATTGATGCTTTTGAATTGTGGTGCTGGAGGAGACTCTTGAGAGTCCCATGGACTGCAAGAAGATCAAACCTATCCATTCTGAAGGAAATCAGCCCTGAGTGCTCACTGGAAGGACAGATCATGAAGCTGAGACTCTAGTACTTTGGCCACCTCATGAGAAGAGAAGACTCCCTGGAAAAGACCCTGATGTTGGGAAAGATGGAGGGCACAAGGAGAAGGGGACACAGAGGACGAGATGGTTGGATAGTGTTCTCGAAGCCACCAGCATGAGTTTGACCAAACTGTGGGAGCCAGTGGAAGACAGGAGTGCCTGGCGTGCTCTGGTCCATGGGGTCATGAAGAGTCGGACATGACTAAATGACTAAACAACAACAAATAGGGCAGAAGAGTAGGAACTCAATGTGGGTTGCTCTTTTAGGTTGAATCTGTGTGCTTTTGAATCTAGCTCTGTCCTTTCAAGTCAACAAAGATACAGCTGTTAGCATCACTGTTCTTCATTTGAGAGAATGATGGAATTTGGTTTCACATGATATAAAGTGTAGCTCGCTCCCTTTGCTGTTTGCATCTGTGTATGGCACATTGGCACTTTCAAGTGGTACATATGGAACATTTCCCATAGTTTTTAGCCAAGTGGAGGCTGCTGACACAGGTGTGTCATTAAATTTAAAAAATTTAGAGGCTGCATTACTCTCTCATTCGCTGGCTTTGAGAACCATAAATACTCTTAAACTGTCATGCTTTGTGGAGATGGAAATCTTCAGGTTCTTTTCAATATGCTGAGCCCCTCATAAGCTTTTGTTTTTACGTTTACAGCTCTACACAATGGTCCTGGTTTTATGGCAGAAATGATGTTTTTCATTTTTATATCTTCAATAGCTAGGCAGATGGCTTATCCCATATTTGAGGCATTTTTCTTGGTCTTCAGCAGCTTGATGATATGCATTATTTCCACACAAGGATCTTGATAAGTCAAAAAGAAAGACAGCATTGCATTTCTGAATATTTACTTGCTAGTAAATGCCTTTGATTTCAATGGATCTTGCAGAGTTTTTACTGCAGTAGTTCCCAGGCTCTGGAATGAGTTTCCTGAGCAGGTACAGCTTTCAGATTTTTAAGGTATAGGATGCTTTATCATGCATGCGTGTTTAAGAAGCAATATCGGTTGCTACAACTGCTGATCTGAAAGAGGCTGGAAATCCCATCCTGCAATGAGCAATGCTCATGTGCATATGCACATGCACATGCCGTACAGTGCAGTTAACCCACAATGTGATAGATACTAGTTCCTTAATGTAATGATCATTTAAGCATGTATGTTCATTTTGTAGTTACAGATACAGTAGATATTTGTTTAGGTTTCTAATGAGGTGTTAGATTCAAAATAGCATTGCCTATTCTCTCTGTCTCTCCTCTGCTGGAAAGTACATCCTTCAGGGGAATCTGGAGGCTGCAAGCTCATTGAGCAGTCTGGTGCAGAAATGGAGGATAGGTAGGAAATAGGCAGGATTCAGTCACACCATGCCCCCCTCCACATCTTCCCCCCTTTTCTTCCTAATGTAACACTACAGACTCAACAAATGAAACTGATCTGTAGGAAATGTAACTTGAAAAAGAGACATTGCGCATACTTTTGTAAACCAAGAAATATTTAATAAAAATATGTTATTAATTTTAAATATACTGATGACTGAAAACAGGGGTCTTTCAGGACCCTGGACAGAGCCCAGGATGCATAGGACTTGTTGCAAGGAGAGCTTGGTGTCAACAGCTGTCTTTTTATGCTTCCAGAATCTCACTATACAGTGGTACCTCGTGTTAAGTACTTAATTCGTTCCGGAGGTCCGTACTTAACCTGAAACTGTTCTTAACCTGAAGCACCACTTTAGCTAATGGGGCCTCCTGCTGCCACTGTGCCGCCGGAGCATGATTTCTGTTCTCATCCTGAAGCAAAGTTCTTAACCTGAAGCACTATTTTTGGGTTAGCAGAGTGTGTAACCTGAAGCGTATGTAACCCAAGGTACCACTGTACTTATGTTTCAGTCTCCACCACATGTTCAGGGCTGCAGAGAGTTAAGAAGACAGTCTTTGGCCTGGAGCTTAGCACTCCATCTTCTTTCTATTGGGTTGGTAGAGTGCAATGCCCCCTTAATGTCACTGCTGAACCCCAAGGACATCTCTCTCTCTCTCTCTCTCTCTCTCTCTCACACACACACACACACACACAGAGAGAGAGAGAGAGAGAGAGAGAATGATGTATGTGTACATGTAATGTGTATGTGTATGTGTGCAAAGGAATGGAGTAGACTTTTATGAACACCATAACACCTCCAGCCCTGTGATTCTATCAGCATTTTGTTCCTAATCAAGCTAGTGTTTCTGTTTCTTTCGTCTTTAGCAAGAAAAAAAACTGGCCCTGCAGATTTATCCCAAAGCATGTGAGGTGTTTTTAATGAATGATACCCATGGTGACCAGTTCCAAAGCAATATACCACTGGTGGGGAACAGCCCCAAATGTTTTAGTTAACACCTGGATTTTATATCTCTGCTGTGTGCTAGCTTTTAATGCACCATAAACTTCCATAAAGTTCTCTATTCTCTTGTGGTTTTATGTCATCATAATGGTTTCACAGTTCATCTTTTATTATAGCAGTTTATCAAATGGGTCGAAAAGCAACCGGCACCGTGATACCATAAAAACTAAATTCTTTATACTGTCCAGCATTTTCCTTCAATCAGTGTGGTATCTATCAGGTTGTATTATCTGTGCAAGGAAAGCTACGCAGAAGTAATATGTTAATACTATTTTTATATATGTAACAATCTCACTTTTGCTCTTTGGGTGGAAATTTCCAGTATTGAAATATCCGTCTCTTAAACTCAATTTTTAAGAAAGCATATTTTTTTAGTTTAAAACTCTCTGAATTTTTTCTGTGCATGCTTGACCAAAAAGTAAGCATTTCTTAATTGCAAACCAATTGAATTTAATGCCTGGATTTCAACCCTGCTTTGGTATTCACCATCTTTTATTGCAAGCAACAAATATCGAATGCCATGTGACAGGAAGTGCACTTGAAAATATTTAAAACAGTGCTGTGCTAAAAACTGATTTCTCTCCCTTGAACCCTGTCACCCCATGAAAGAGGCTTAATTTTTTTGTCGCACTTAAATTCCCTGTTTTTTACTGACTACCAAACAGACCAAATAAGCATGTACATCAAGAGCATATCATATGAACCTCAAGTCTGGAGTATGTAAAAAAAGAGGAACCCTAAGGCCAAATCAGAGTCTCCTCCAGAAAATTTTTACTCAGCCCCTGGGAAGGGTGACTAGCAAAAAAGAACACTGTATATGGAGGGAGAGATGGAGGGCAAAAGAGAAAGAGGTGGAGAGAGCCAAGGAGATTTAAATAGCAGCTCAGTTGCTTCCTCCCTGCCCATGTGATCCCCAAGACCCCATAAGAGACACCAACATGCATCAAATCAAATATCTGTAATACGGTCAATGACCAGAAAACAATTTATTAAAATATGACATAATAATAATAATAATAATAATAATAATAATAATAATAATAATAATTTTATTTATACCCCGCCCTCCCCAGCCAATGCCGGGCTCAGAGCGGCTTACAAGCAATAATAAAAACAAGTTGAATGATTACAACTTAAAAACAAAATTAAAATACAACATTATAAGTAGTATTGAGCTACAAATAACAGTAAAAATATAGCCAATTCACAGAATTGGTGCTTATATTTATGACCAAGTTTCGGCTTTTAAGGTTTTAAAAATTCAATTCAAATGTCACTACTGTTTATTATCGTTCCTTCGATGTTTACAATTTAAACTCCGTTGCTAACATCATTGCTCGTCTTACTCTTGTTGCGATGTAAGAGTACTTAGCCACAGTCCTGTTGATTTCGGTCTCTTTGTCAGCTAAGAGGTGTCTGATATAGGTGTCGTCTGTACTACGAGGTATTTTCCTTAAAATCGGCTCGATCAGCTCTTTTCTTGAGTCTCGATATAATGGACAGTATAAGATGACATGCTCGATGGTTTCGATTTCGTTGCTGTTACAGGGACATAATCTTTGTTCGATCCTACAAAGGGTTCGTGCAACATGCATCTTCTCCCAAGAAAGGGAGTGTGGCAAATTCGCCCCTGGACAATTTATATTTATTTATTTATTTATTTATTTATTTATTTATTTATTTATATCTTAGAAAGCCTACTCAGAGTTAGGTAGCATCTGTAAATCATTTTCAGGTAGTTCTCCTGAACTTTACAGCATGTTATTCCTTGAAGATCGCTCTTCCAAAGTTCCCCCCAGAGATTAAGGTCTATATTATGTCCTATAGTAGGGACATGGGTGGCGCTGTGGGTTAAACCACAGAGCCTAGGACTTGTCGATCAGGAGGTTGGCGGTTCGAATCCCCATGACGGGGTGAGCTCCCGTTGCTCGGTCCCTGCTCCTGCCAACCTAGCAGTTTGAAAGCAGGTCAAAGTGCAAGTAGATAAATAGGTACCGCTCCGGCGGGAAGGTAAATGGCGTTTCCGTGCACTGCTCTGGTTTGCCAGAAGCGGCTTAGTCATGCTGGCCACATGACCCGGAAGCTGTACGCCGGCTCCCACGGACAATAAAGCGAGATGAGTGCCACAACCCCAGAGTCAGCCACGACTGGACCTAATTGTCAGGGGTCCCTTTGCCATTACCTTTATGTCCTATAGTAAATAGTATTTTATCCTTTGTATTGGGTACATTCAAACGTGATCCCACCCTACATTATAAAGTGATACAGTTCTGGGAGATCTGTACCACACAGCGCTTCCATTTCCCCTCATGGAACGTCTAGCTTTGCTCTCCACACAATGCCATTTTGAAGAGCGAACCATTCAAAGTGCCTCCATGAAATCTGCAGTGTTGCAACAGTCCCACAGAGGAAAGGCAGCAGGGAAAATATATGTAAATTGCTCAATTGGTAGTAAAGCTGACTATGTCTCCACATAACGAAAAGGTGCCAAAGAGAGCTGATGTGTTTAACTTGTGAACGCTGAAACAGCAACCATTAGAAAACTTGGCTGGTATTCTTTAGCTGAGCTCTGCTTCTTAATCTCCTTTTAGCTGTCATAACAGATGCTTCCACCATCGTCTGTGGCATTGCTGCAAGCAGGCAAGAAAACAAATAAATCACTCTTCTAACTCTTGACGTTCAACAACCAGTGCTGCCGCATCCACAATATCTTGTTGCACCGTGTTAAATATTTAGAATTGCTTGTAAATTTTCTCCACTAACATAGCCCATAACGTCTCGGGTTCAGAAATACATAGTCTTAGGTTCGTCAATATGCAGGCACATGTAGACCTAGTTGGACTGATATATGGCTTTTGTAGGGAGAAGGAAGTGGTGAGAAATAAAATCCAGATCACTTATCCCTCCCTCGAACAGGTGTTTGGTGCTGTCACCCATAATCTGGCAATGTTTACACATGTACAACCCTGACAGCCATACTAAACCAGGAATCCTACACCAAGCATTCCTTTGTATATGGGGGTCTCCATCCTGCTGGGGAAATTTGAATGTCCTTCAGTTGGATTTGGTCAAATGTGTTTGAAAAGTAGAAATCACACTTACAGGCAACCCAGAAAGCAACAAATGAGTAAATCTATACTATTTTTGAAGGGAGTAATAGCAGAAAACAGCAAGTTTCCAATTATATTGTTTTTACATTATTGTTGTTGTTGTTGTTAAAATGGGGAAACACAAGATATTGCAAAGCTCAGATCTGGGTTTGGGAGATTCCACCTCAAAAACAGGAGGAGAAGGAGGAGACTGAATGTTTAATGACTTCCCTGCAGAAAACATCACTGGAAACACAGCTGGAGGGCACATTATGTCCAAGAGAAGGCCAGCCTAGAACCGTTCAACCTCACATGCAGGGAAAGATGTGCAGGGAAAGATGTGTGTGTTCCGGGATTCAAACATACAACCCCCAAACCGCAATCTGAAATGGCTTTCTCCAGAAACAGGTTTGCAACTCAGCTCTGCTTTTCAAAACTGGCAGAACAAGGGGGAATTAGTGCAGGTGTTGATTAATTTAAAATGTGTTTACATTGTCTGGAGAATATAGGGCTAGAAGCAAAATGTCACTGCTTTTCACCACACAGATATCACACAGCTTATAAGAAAGGCAATGGTTTAAGAGCAATAGCACAGATTGCCACACAGGTGCTTTTTTGCTTTTTTTTAATGAGCGAAAAACAACGTGAGCTTTTGACAAGAATGCTGGGGAATGTTCATGAATCTCCCCGATGCAAAACAGCATATTTGCTATTGCACAGGAGACAGATGGATGCCAGCGACAGTAATTCAAAACACTGTCATGTAGAGAATTCTTCTTTTCCCACTGCTCCAGTCAGTGAGCTACACCCGCCTCCTGGATACTCCATTCCATTCCTGACCCCACCTGGTTTTCTATCCACTCTCTTGTCCTGCCCCAAGTGTTTCCATGGCCACTGAGTACACACAGTTATCATTGAACCATTTGGAGCGGTTCCCCCACTTTAATCCCCCTTTTTTGCAAACCTCAAGTTTACCCCAAAGCGTGTTCTCCTTCAGGGAGAGCACGTGTTGTGGTGGGGTCTACTGAGCCACCCCCTTTGTTGCTGGGTAAGTTCTCCAAGATGGCCAGGGGGCAGCGATTGGATTGCTGAGTTGCTGGGAGGAAAGTTATGTTGCAATTTTGGTGGGGGGGGGTAAAAGGTTTAAATACTCTGCACGCAGCCTTGTACTTTCTCTTTTGCTGCGTGCAACGGATCACCCGCCCACCCGCCCTAAAGTAAGGGGTTGTTGCGTTGACCTTGCTATGCCTGTCATGGGGTCGTCTGCTGTTGGGGTAGGGGCTTGGTAGGAATTTTTCCACCTGACAAATTGGCTGGCTGGGTAGTTTTTGCCTACTGCGTAGCAAATCGTCACAACTTGTAAGGTTGTGGTTAGGCATTGGTTATAAATCTGGTGGAGGAGGGGTTAGGATAGGCTGGGCCTGCCCCTCCATGGTTGCAGCGGAAAGGGAATTCCGTTAAAAGAATTCTGCAGCTTGCCATCTTTTCGTCCAATCCCTGGAATGGGACTAGGGCCGGCAAGCCTTCGGGGAGCAGGCGGGTGAGAATTGAGGGTCTGTGACTCAGCTCCAATTCTTCCCCGACTTGTTTTCCCACACTGGCTTTTGGTGGTGCCCGGAAGTCAGTTCTGTCCCCAGGCGGGGGGACAGATAGTCTTAACCAATGCCTAAACAACCACTCACGGTTTGTATTTTAATAAAGTTGTGGCCAAAATCATGCCAAAAATCTTAAACAAAAAATTACGTGTCCGTTGTGAGTTATTTTGGGGGGGTGGATTGGGGACCTCGACACGCAAACCCACTGATACCACCTTCTGCTGTGCAGTTGGTGCCTTTTCTGGTTATATATGGCCTCACATTAGAAACAGAGTGACTGATTAAAAGTCCGGTTTAACGTGCTCCCAGTCTTTGACTCCCCCACTCTGATTCGCTCCTTACACAGTCACATAGAGTTCCCAATAGGAGCCTGAATACAATTCATGCCTTGACAAGAAAATGGAAATGAAGGAGAATGCTGATAAATATAGTGGCAATAAATTTCACAAAACTACCATCATAAGACTCGCCAAAAATTAGAAACAGGATCTATTGGCCCTAATGGGTTTATTTTATTGGACATTTTATGTAATTGTATCGATTCCAGCCTTTCCCGTAACTCCGGTGATTTTTGCAGAGAACTCATATAAGATATCTTGTTCCTCGCAATGATTGTATTTTAGATTTTGGTGGGTTTTTCAAAAAGGCAAAATGAGTAATTACCTAACTTTCAGTCTTCCAACAGTGGGAGGAAAAGTCTCAGTGATTTTCAACCAACAATCCAGAAATTGGTTAGGTTCATAGCTTGCTATTAAGAAGAGAATATTTGCACACAAACACATTTTTCAAAAAATAAATAAATAAACAATAAACTCCTGATTCATATTTTTCTAGGGTATATTTTTGGGTTCACCAGAAAATAGGACAATGTGTAAGTGTTTGTGAAGAGAATGGGGGACATATATACCGATTATGGTACCAATTGGTACTGATTATGAGAAAAAACAACTTTGACTTTTAGAAGAGGAATGAAGCTGCAAGAAGGAGATATGCTAACTTGGGATGTGGACAGATGATTCTGCAAGGACTCCTACAATAATAAATAATCAAGCAGGAATTGAATGGCATATGTGAGCATCCTTCTCAGGTCATCCCAATATCCTTTTGGAAGTAGAAGCCTGCAGCTAAGAAAATTACCTGGACTCGGTGTCCACATTTCAGCCCAGCAGCCTCCTGTCCCTCATTGCTTCCTGGTCTGCATTGCATCCCTAAAATTAACTCTCATACTGCAATAAATCTAGAATTCTGTTTCTGTTCTATCATTCAGATGCTGGCATTAATTACCTTATGCTCCCTAGCCTCTGCAATTCCACATTCCTTTACTGTGCCCCTCCCTCACTCCTTTGTAGAGTTCAGTGCCGATTTAGTTCCTGGACATTTTTATTCCTGTGCTGCATTCTTCTTGGCTCCAACTCTGTTGCCTCCATTACTTTCAGAGCTCTCTACTTTTCAAGGTGAATCCTGTAGTCAGCCTGCCTCTTGGTTTCAACATCCTAGCCAGGCACACTGGAGCAGTGCAGGGAGACTAAGATAACAAAATTCAAATAGGCATTGCACCTGTGCTGGTAATGCTTCTTAGGAGAATGACTTCAAACCCTCCAATATTAAATCTAGCAATAGCACAGGAAGCCAAGCGTCTCAGATAAGCTGTCCAAGAGAGGACAAATAGCCAGTCTAGGACCTTCCTGAGATGTCAGATCCTTCCTAATCCACATGTACTTATTTGTTTAAATGTTCTTGGGTGCAGATCAATTTTGTATCCAGGGCAGCTGTCTACCAGCTCCACCTGGTACACAGGCTGAGACCCTGCCTGCCCACGGACTGTCTCACCAGAGTAGTGCATGCTCTGGTTATCTCCCGCTTGGACTACTGCAATGCACTCTATGTGGGGCTATCTTTGAAGGTGACCCGGAAGCTACAACCAATCCAGAATGTGGCAGCTAGACTGGTGACTGGGAGTGGCCTCCGAGACCATATAACACTGGTCCTGAATGACCTACATTGGCTCCCAGTACATTTCCGAGCACAATTCAAAGTATTGGTGCTGACCTTTAAAGCCCTAAATGGCCTCGGCCCAGTATATCTGAAGGAGCATCTCCACCCCCATCGTTCTGCCCGGACACTGAAGTCCAGCGCTGAGGGCCTTCTGGTGGTTCCCTCACTGCATGAAGTGAGGATACAGGGAACCAGGCTGAGGGCCTTCTCAGTCATGGCGCCTGCCCTGTGGAATGCCCTCCCATAGATAAATGTTTGATCTTTTATTATGTTTTTAATATTCTGTTGGGAGCTGCCCAGAGTGGGCAGGGTATAAATAAATTATTGTTATTATTGTTGTTGTTGTTGTTATTGATCCAAATCCTGTCTCAGAGGTTGGATTTAGGATTTGGTCAAGTGTGCCTTCTTGTTCCCAAGATCAAGGCGCCAGGGCTACACAACATCAGCATGCCCAACAGTGTGCTCACGTTGTGCAAACATGCCCCATGGTGTACTGACATCACACACGCATGCCACAGGGCATGCTGATGTGTTGTGTGGACACCCCGTGGCTTGTGCACATGATGCAAGCATGCTGTGCAGTGTGTGCATAGCTGTTGTGGAACTTTGAGGGTGCCCGGCCCCCTCACTGTATTTTTTGGGGGGGCAGCCCCCAGGCCCCCCCAGATGGCACACCTGGTCTAGGTTCCTGGCTAGATGAAATGGGAAGCAACACATTCTCTGTCTCCCTTTCATTAAGCTGAGGGACACCCAGGATTCTTAGAAAAGAGATGTACCTGGAATTAAATGGGACTGGTAAGGTGATGAGCACCCCTGTTTGTCAGAAGGATAGAACAGTGATGCAGATTGCAGCCTCTTCTGAAGGGGCGATGTGCTTCCATCCACACCACTGCAACAGAAAAGCTAAAAAAAGGCTGATACTTCAATATGTAATTAATTACCATACTGTGCGATACACAGAGTTGAGCTAATCGATGCACTGTTTATTGAGCTTGGCTGTAACATGCTATGTAGTTCTGTTTCTCATTATCTGTTGTTTTAAATTTTCTTTCTGCCAAAGCTTCAAAAACAACAACTATCAGGCAGTGTGAGGCTTAGATTGAGAGCCCCATCCACCTGGCACTGGCTGCCTGCAGCCCTTTGGCTGCTCATTGTAGGAAGGAATTACAGTCTGACCCAGTTGTGAGTTTGTCCTAGCAGCTTGTAATAGCAACCAAGTGATGCTGAAGGGCCAATGTGATGCTGTTGAGGGATATAAAGATTACTTCTTCTCTGCAGATGATCTGAATATCTCAGAACTACCCCTTCACATCATTCACTCCACTATCAGGTTGAATTTCATCAAAGGAAATGTGGTTTCATATCAATATGACGCGCTGTGATAATGCCTATAACTGTTTCAGAGACACCTGTCATTTTTCAGCTGCATACCTGATAGACTCATGTGGTTTACTAACTCCACTGGGAACATGTTCCACCCAAGAGCTCCGCCATCCTTTCACCAAGGAAGATCCACATACAAAAGTAGGTGCCAAAGTCTGTGCAGATGTGTGCATTTACATCTGTGTCTCGAGGTTCACCTTTGAGTTAGTAGGATGTGTCTTTTGATATGGATGGGAACAGCTGTTTGTGTGGGACAGGCTGAGAGAAACCACTTGCATCCCTCCAATGTTCCACTCTCATACAGAGGCCCCCTTAACTGCCCAATTTTGCAGAGATGGAAAAATTCATGGCACTGATAAAAGATACAAATTTAGAACCTTTTAAAGAAAACTGGAAAACTTTTCTAGTCTCTGTATAAAAAGTTATTTCCCCCATGCAAAGATCATAGTGGGGTTTGAAGTGTAAGAAAATAGCAGGATAGAATTAGATGAGATGGAACCTTAAAATGCAATTGTGTGTAATTTGAGTTATAAACGTCAGTGTGGGGTGAGCAGGAAGTCACAAGTTTTGTTGAATTGGAATATAATTGTTGAGAAACAAAGGTAACTGTCTGGATGGAAAAAAGAATAAAATATTATTATGAAAAAGGAAACTCTGCCCTCATACATATCATACATTTAAAACACTATGATACCAACTTAAACAGACAAGACCCACCCACCCCAAGAATTCTGGGAGCTGTAGTTTTTTTATGAGTACTGAGAGTTGTCAGGAGACTCCTAGTCAACTCACAGAACTACAATTCCCAGAGTTCTTGGTGAAGATGGATTGGTTGTTGAAACCACTTTGATAAAATTTGAATAACTTCTCTTGTTTTGCATAAATTATTTTGCAAAGTTTGCTGTTTTGCACAATCTATTCTAGCTTGCTTGTCATGGAGAAGGCACTAAACCTCTATGCATCCAACCGCTGATCAACTTGCCCAACTATCTCTCTGACTTCTGAAATTTCAGTCTATGCATGTTCAAGCACAGCCTTAAGGACTAGAAAGTTGCTTTAAAAAAATTAAAGAAAAATGTGAGATTCTCAAGAAGTCAATCACTGCTACTTTTTCTGTTTCTCCTGTAGTTTCACAGAAATTACAGTAAATACGCAGCCCTACTTTTAGATCAGACGCAGGTGGCGCTGTGGGTAAAACCTCAGTGCCTAGGGCTTGCCGATCACATGGTCGGCGGTTCGAATCCCCGCGGCGGGCTGAGCTCCCGTCGTTCGGTCCCAGCTCCTGCCCACCTAGCAGTTCGAAAGCACCCTTAAGTGCAAGCAGATAAATAGGTACCGCTTTATAGCGGGAAGGTAAACGGCGTTTCCGTGTGCTGCACTGGTGCTGGCTTGCCAGAGCAGCTTCGTCACACTGGCCATGTGACCCAGAAGTGTCTCCGGACAGCGCTGGCCCCCGGCCTCTTAAGTGAGATAGGCGCACAACCCTAGAGTCGGACACGACTGGCCCATACGGGCAGGGGTACCTTACTTTTAGATCCAGGTAGGGTGTTTTTCTTGGGAGAAAATCAATGACAAACCTAGACAGCATCTTAAAAAGCAGAGACATCACCTTGCCAACAAAGGTCCGTATAGTTAAAGCTATGGTTTTCCCAGTAGTGATGTATGGAAGTGAGAGCAGGACCATAAAGAAGGCTGATCGCCAAAGAATTGATGCTTTTGAATTATGGTGCTGGAGGAGACTCTTGAGAGTCCCATGGACTGCAAGAAGATCAAACCTATCCATTCTGAAGGAAATCAGCCCTGAGTGCTCACTGGAAGGACAGATCCTGAAGCTGAGGCTCCAATACTTTGGCCACCTCATGAGAAGAGAAGACTCCCTGGAAAAGACCCTGATGTTGGGAAAGATGGAGGGCACAAGGAGAAGGGGACGACAGAGGACGAGATGGTTGGATAGTGTTCTTGAAGCTACCAGCATGAGTCTGACCAAACTGCGGGAGGCAGTGGAAGACAGGAGTGCCTGGTGTGCTCTGGTCCATGGGGTCACGAAGAGTCGGACATGACTAAACAACTAAGCAACAACAGAGTGGTTTTTCGTTTTGTTTTTTGAAACTTCTAAAAGACCCATCATTTGAAACTTTATATAGAAGCTTCCCTTAAGTATTACTTTCACGTCCCTTTAGATTATTTGTAGCCATTTAAAAGTAACCTGAAAAATAGCCTTTAGCGATTGAGTTTGTTCCTAGAGTTACCCGATTAAATGCAAATAAATAGGCATATCAAGGTCTGTGTCGTAATCATCCAACATCTTTCACTTTCCAATTCAGCATGTAGATAACAGCAAGCATTTAATCTTAACATATGTCTTGGAAAGGGGGGAAAGGGAGGGAGAAAAAGATAAGTGGCTCTATATGTGGGATTCATAAACAGAATAAATAAATAGGCCCACTAGTTTGGCTCTAAGATCATCTCTATTAAGACTGCTCATCTGAAGAGCTGCAAGATAAGCAGCCCATGTATATTTATGAAATTATCAACAGTTCTTCAAGTGACATACGGATCCCCATTTGAAAGCCATCTTTGCATCATTATTTGCTAGGAATATTCCTCATCTAAATAGTTGGTCATTTGTATGTTTTGACAGTTGGATATTTGCAAAAGAAAAATTGGTAATTTGGAAGTAGAGATGACAGCAAATTCTTGTAAACTGCCATCTGCAGGAATGCTGACTAAGCTTGAGCAAAATGAGGTGCCAACTTGGAGGGGAGGGCGGAAAGAAAAGAAATAGTGGGACATTAATACACCATTGGCTAAAGAGAGAACGAAACAAAATAATCCATCACAATATGGTTGCGGCTCTAAAAGTAAAAAAGAAAAAAGAAAATCTGTTTTCCAAGTCTACAGATACAAGAAGCTAGAGGGGGTTTTTTGTGATGCTGAATAAACTGCTTCTGCTTCATACAAACCACTGATTAAAGTAACAAAAGAAAAAAAAAAAGTGCTCTACCTCATGTCACTTTTGATTTGTCTGCTAGACCAATTTCCCAAGGATAATGAGGTATGGATGGGCTCTCCTAATAGATCTGGATTATAGATCTGAGTGGGGAGGGGGCTGCTGGGAAGGAAAGCCTGTGGGAAATGAGTCATGAAGATTTGTCAGTTTAATGTAGGAATCTGGGAGACCATCAAAGAATTAGTGAAACAAAGAACTTAGAAAAGTCTTTGGAATCAGGTCTGGAGGAAAACAATGTCTAACCAGGGAGTGGGGAGATGTTGATGGAAACTTGTTAAAATATATGTACAATCTGTGCTAGTGTACATACTGTCTGCTGATCACCCAGACTTCCAGACTTCCCTGAGAAAACCTGATCTTTACAGCTGAATCAGAGCAAACATAAATCCACGGATTGACTTTTTTTGCTGCAGTTCAGCACTAAAAAGCGTGTTTTCCTGGGGAAAACAGTGGTGCAAATGGGAAACTGCTTAAACGCATGCCTAGAAAGCATGAGAGAAGCACTCAGCTTTGTGCTTCCTAGCAGGCACTGGACACATGGAAACAATCCTTAAATTTGTAGGGAAACTTGGCTTTTGCTGGATTGAGAAGGATCCATGGATCCATGGAATTCATGCCCATTTTCCACATCACTTAATTCCTGATATAGGTCTGAAAAGTTCCAGAAGGGCTGTTCTCTTCCAGATATGTGGAACCCTAGCCATCCCAGAGCTATTTACCAAGACAAATTCCTCCCAACACACCTCGAGCCCTTCCCATCTCCTGGAAGACTTTGGAGGAAAGTCTGGTCACACACATGACAGAGCATTATTGAGTCTTCTGAGCCAGGCATGAGATCAATCACGAATCAGATAGATCCAGGTTGATTCGACAGTGGAATTTGAAGAGCTGTTCGACAGTGGAATTTGCTGCCAAGGTGTGTGGTGGAGTCTCCTTCTTTGGAGGTCTTTAAGCGGAGGCTTGACAACCATATGTCAGGAGTGCTCTGATGGTGTTTCCTGCTTGGCAGGGGGTTGGACTCGATGGCCCTTGTGGTCTCTTCCAACTCTATGATTCTATGATTCTATGATTCTATGATTTTCAGCCACCCATTTAGATATCCACGAATGAATCTGCTTTTCGATATCGATTATGGTTTTGATGCTGAGGAATTTGCCCATATTTTGGCTAAATAGTAGGAGACGCTTCCTAACAATGAGTGTTCTTTAGCAGTGGAACAGACTGCCTCATGAGAGCCAGTGTGGTGTAGTGGTTAAGAGTGGTAGACTCATAATCTGGTGAACTGGGTTCACGTCTCTGCTCCTCAACATGCAACTGCTGGGTGACCTTGGGCTGGTCACATTTCTTTGAAGTCTCTCAGCCTCACTCACCTCACAGAGTGTTTGTTATGTGGGAGGAAGGGAAAGGAGAATGTTAGCCACTTTGAGACTCCTTCGGGTAGTGATAAAGCGGGATATCAAATCCAAACTACTCCTCCTCCTCCTCCTCCTCCTCCTCCTCCTCCTCCTCCTCCTCCTCCTCTTCTTCTTCTTCTCCTTCTTCATGAGGTGACGGGTTCACCTTCTCCAGAGATATTCTCCTGCAGAGGCTGGACGATTATCTGTCAAGGATTTTTCCAGTGGCATTATGCCCTGCAGATCTTGCACCGACTGGATGACCTCAGTGGTGTAATCCCAACCTAATGATTCTGATGCTAATGCGACAGAACGTTCATGAGGTGGCCAAAGTATTGGAGCCTCAGCTTCAGGATCTGTCCTTCCAGTGAGCACTCAGGGCTGATTTCCTTAAGAATGGATAGGTTTGATCATCTTGCAGTCCATGGGACTCTCAAGAGTCTTAATGCTATGAGAGTTTAATATTTGGAGACCCTGATTTGTGACTGTTGCTGCTTCAAGAACTTTCAGCTTCTGTGACAGATGAAAATTTGAATGTCCGGTAATTTAATTACACCTGAGCCTTAAAAAGAAAACTTCTATGCTAAAGAAGAAGGAAAATATTCATCTCTTTCTGGCAGGCAAGGAGCTGACATTGTACTATATTAAAACAACCTTTTCAGTTTTGTAACAGTTCTAAAACTTCATAAGAAGATTCTTATTTTTCTGTAGCAAAATCTTTGATGTGGTATAGGCAAGTTATTTCCCAGCCCGCTGCCCCAGATTTCAAAGACTCGTGCATACATCAGACAGATACTCTTATGGTTCCATTAGCAAGATTATTTTTGTAGTTGTCTGAAGAAAGCTCCATCTGTAATAATCTTCTCTCCGACATTCTGCTTTGTTGTAAAAGCAGAGGAAATGACTTTTTAAAAATTAGCAATCAAGGGTGTTGTTTGGAACATGAAATAATATGCAGAGGAAGTTCAGCGTGGCTTGTCATGAAAGTACAAGATGGGGCAGAGGGAATCATCCCAAGAATGAACTGCAATTACCAAACAAAGAGCAGAGGAAAAAAAGCTTCATTTTTTAGACGGCAAGTTGTTATTTAATTATATATATATATATATATATTTCCATTTTGTAATTGTGAAATGCATAGTAACTAAATTGATGAACTGAAAATAATAAAAAATTGAGCAAAACAAACAAAGCTAAACAAATGAAGACCTCCTGCTGCTCATGTCTTAGCTGCAGATTCCAGTGCTGCTCTTAACAATTACAATGGGAGCTTGCATATCCACTGGTTTTCCAAAGGAATTAGATGCTTAAAACTGCAGAACTGTTTTATTTCTGCACAAAAGCAGCTGAAACTTTCAATGGACCATATCCGATTCCATAATGTGTCATAGCTTAAACCAACCAACAGGGATGCGGATAGGGGAGGGATATGCAATGTGATTCTGCCTCTTCTGTGTACAGTCTTAAGTAAGATGTTCCCATTGATTTAACTACAAGCAGTAGGCACCTTGCTGTGATCTGTCCATCAGTCTGTCATTCCAAGGTAGGTAGCATTAAAGAGATGTGGGATGTGGGAATATCGTTGTTAATTCTACTGGTTCAGAGACAGAAGGTGTCAAAAGATTATCTGTTTGGCATGCGCTGTGAAACAAATACACGATGTCTTAACTCTATGGAGGTGGAGAAGGAAAAATAGCAACTCACAAATAAGTATAAACTGTCATCATAATTGACAACACTTTCCATTTCCAAGCTAGAGTTTGTGCAACAGTAAATACCAGTACAGCCCCTCATTAGGGCAGACTAGTGCCTAGCTCAGGGATGGAAAAATCTATGGCTCTACAGATGTTGTTGGATACTACAGATGTTGTTGGATAAAATCAGTACATTTTAGTGGGGCTCCTCAAAGGTACGCAGTAGCGGCACCTTTTTTCTTTCCAAAAGTTAAAAATGTGTCACTTCCTTGTGCACATACTAAAATTCCCAGATGCTTAGTTCAGGGAAAGCTAGCAAAGTTATGGTTTTCATGGTCTGGATGTTATGGGTTCCAACTCCCATCATCGCTGTGCTGACTAGGGCTGACATCTGTAGGGCATTTATCACTGGCTTAGATTATCCCTGTTAATTTTTAATAGGTTTTTTTCCCCCTCTCTCTCCTCCATCTTTTAATAAGAAGCCCCTTTTGGAGTCTCACAGATCTCTGTCTGGATGTAAAACAGCTTGGAGCTGTCTTCAGTTCCATTGGGTCCTTTCACTGGTCGTTACTGAGCAACCTCAGAGAGATGCTAACAGTGCTGTTCTGTTTGCTTGCAAACAAATGTCCCCTTGCCAAAAATAAATAAATCTCCCCCCCCCCTTCAGTCGCCTTACCTTGGTGGGCAGAGGAATTCCTGTATGTAACAGTGTGTGAAGAACATGGCTTTCCAAAGTGCCAATTTTACACCTATATTTTCTCTCTGTGTGTGTTTGAAGAGTATAATAGCTCTTCAATTAACCCGAAGTTGGGATGGCAGCAGAATCTTTTGAAAGTGGCCAGAGGTGAATCAATTGCCTCTACTGTTAATCTTTCTATTTGATGCTGAATACTGGGTATTCTGTGCCAGCGTTGGACATTGGGAACTCAAGAACAATCCAACTTGTATCCCCATAACTCCCCCTCCCCCGTTTGCTTACATTTTCCTTTCAGCTAGTGGTAGCAATTTCTACATAACTGCGCAACAGTGTGCTTTTTGCCCCCTCTTTTCTTCCCCCCAAGGGGAAAATATAGGTCTATATGCTTTTGATAAAATACAAACAAGTTGTTATGCATTCATTCATTCATTTCGTCGTGCTGTGTTGTGCTGCCAATGTACCACCCCTCAGTCCCTTCCACCCACACTTGAAAGTGTTTGGGTTACTCAAGACCAAAATCAATCTTTTCATTACCAGATAAAAGAAGCATTCATGCTGTAACATTTGAAACTCTTCTGCCAAAGCATGTACAGAGACTGATTCTCCTTTTGTTTTGTTAATCTCATTTATTTCCACACACAAAAATGGGCTGCATTCAGTTTAAACACCCTGACGTTAAACTGTGAGTGGAGATTTCCTTCATTTTTAAAAAAATTAAATGCAGGAGAGTTGGCAGTAAATGCAGCTCTAAAGATTTTGAGATCATTGCTATGATGCAAGTAAAACTCCCAAAATGTGGTTGTGGGTGATCAGAATATAGAGCAAATTTGCATGGGAAATGCCCACCCTAGATATTAGTGCTTTATGAAACTAAGCAGAAACTATTGGAGTTAAACTGGTTTCAAATGGGATATTTGCTTTGGATAACTGTGAACATTTTTAGTGGTCAGGGCTAGATGTCCTGGAGAGTTTGAAAGGAAACCATTAGTGCTCTGGAACATGCTCCCCATCCCCCCCATACATTTTTCTGATTTTTGAAGCATTTTAACAAATTCAGTTTCATTACAATATTCCCCTAAGATTTTGACTTCACATCCTTGCTTCCATGTTATTTCTATTCAAATCTTTCATCTATATAATATTTTTCTAAAACATATATCTTGCATTATATCCCTTTATCATTCTCATTCCTTTCCTTATATTTCAAGTCCTACCTATGATTCAAGTGTTTCTTCTTTTTGGTCTCTTATTTTTTCTGTCAATCTCCACATAGTCCAATAACTTCAAAGTCCACTCCTCTTTCTTTGGAACTTCTTCTTATTTCCATTTCTGTGTGTACAGAGTTCTGGCTGCAGTGGTGCTGATCAGAAGGTCGGCGGTTTGAATCCACACAATGGGGTGAGCTCCCATTGCTCTGTCCCAGCTTCTGCCAACTTAGCAGTTTAAAAGCATGCCAGTGCAAGTAGATAAATAGGTACTGTTGTGGCGGGAAGGTAAACAATGTTTCTGTGTGCTCTGGTTTCCGTCACGGTGTCCCGTTGCACCAGAAACGGTTTAGTCATGCTGGCCACATGACCCAGAAAGCTGTTTGTGGACAAACGCGAGCTCCCTCACTCCTGAAAGCGAGATGAGCGCCGCAACCCCATAGTCGCCTTTGACTGGACTTAACCACCCAGGGGACAATTATCTTTACATAAACAGTTTAACCAACATACTTCCCATCCTGAGGGAGGGCTACTTAAAACGTAAACTGATAAGAAAGTGGTCTTACCCATAGGCGCTAGGGGTGCAGGGCACCTGGGCGCTGGGCTCTCAGGAGTGTCAGGCTGAGAGTCCGGGGCCTGAGAATTGAGTCCGGGGAAGAGCCCGCCGGTCAGTCGGAGTGCTGCGGTGGGTTCGTCTGATGCGGGCATCTCTGCACCGCAAGTTTGGGGGCGACCGAGCCAGCGAGATGCTGAGGCTGCTGGCCGGCTCCGCCCTCCTGTGCGCCTGGGACTGGGCAACCGGGGGGGGGCACCAGGTGGATCTTTTCACCACGGCGCCACATATGCTTAAGACAGCCCCTCCGCCAACCCTGCATCTCTGCAACCAACTGTTATCTCTAGAATTGCCACCCTTTGTTCACTCACATTTTATGGTGAATCCTGATGACAATCTTGTCAAAAGCGATAATGCATGTGCTTTTGTAAATGAAGGATATATATATATATATATATATATATATATATATATATATATATTGCAGTCCATTGTCTCCTGTATTGATCTGCTTGTGTGTGTGTTACAGTGGGGTGTTTGTGCAATAAAATACAGTGGCAGCACTAATGCAGCTATTGTGTGCAAGCAAACAACTGTCACTGCAACTTTATCTGCAACAGGAATGCTGGATAATATGTTTTGGAGGGAGCTTGCACAAATGTTTGTGTATGGAGGAAAGAGTGTGTCTCAGTGTTTTATTTCTTTTTACCGTATTTCTGTGTTTTTATTGCAAACCCCCCTGAAAGAGTGTACTCCCAAAAGGCAGCACATTGTAGAATCACAGAATTGGACAGCTGGAAGGGACCACAAGCGTCTTCTAGTCGAACCTTCTGCAAATTAGTCATACCTCATGTTATGTTTGCTTCATGTTACGTTTTTTCAGATTGTGTCCCGTGGCAACCCTGAAGTACCGGAAAGGGTTACTTCCATGTTTCACTGCTCGCGCATGCGCAGTAGCTCTAAATCGCGCTTTGCCCATGCGCACAAGCACCAAATCACACCGTGCACCTGCACAGATATGGCGCTTCAGGTTGCGGGCTTTTCACATTGTGAATGTGCCTCTGGAACGGATCCCATTTGCAACCAGAGGTACCACTGTACAGGCATCTTTTCCCCAACATGAGGCTCAAACCCACAACCGTGAGATTAAGAGTCTCATGCTCTACCAACTGAGCCACTTTGAACATAGGAATATTTTAAATGAAATAATAAATTAAAAGGTTTAGGGATAGAGATAAGGGGCAGCAGAGAGGTTGAGTGCTCTGTTGGGGGGGGGGACTCTGTGGCTTGAGCAGCACATGCATGCGTCCACCCTTATGTGAGTGTGCAGATTCTGACCCATGAAATGTGAACCCTGGGGTCAAAAAGGTTGTCCATTCTTGCAGTGGATAAATGAGGAATATTTTATGTTCCTTTATTGTTGCATAAAGATGTGTGCAATCCACTTGAGAAATCCCTAGCCTTCTAGGGATTCTTTAAACTTCCATTGACATTTCTGCAGATGTTTTACCTGAGGGAGACCCTGTAAACTCACCTTGAATTTTTGCTTTAAGGTAGAAATTTGTTATCAAGAGAAATGTGTGGATGACTCCCTTCCCCTGGGGATTTTGCTATGCTTGCTGAAACTGTTTTCATCGTTCTCAACATTCCTGCAGATGCTCTGCCTGAGGAGGAGCTTCCAAATTTGCTCTAAATCTCATTTTAACCAACATTTCCCCTCTTTGGCCTAGAAATCCTGACTGGTATCAGGAAAGACCTCTAGGTTATTTTGAGTAGCAATTTCAAAAAGGAAATAAAATGCATGTATCCGATTCTCAGATCCTTTTCTTTACAGGAGGGGAAATAAAATGAAATGTAGAAAATTAGCTTCTCAGCATTTACAGGGGTAACTTTTTATCTCGTTCTATCATCTTGACATTGTAATGCTAGCACTTTAGGCTGTTAAAATGTCATCACAATGATAAATTGTTATGGCCAAATGATGTCATTCTGCAAGTCTAGGGAGACCAGGCTACATTGTCAAAGAAAAACAAAAGCAATGTCAGCACCCGCCTCTAGGGATTTAGGGCCAATCTAAAAATAATAGTGCAGGTGCGTTGCAAGTTAATATAGGCCAAGCAGCAACAATAATATCAAAGTGTGTGGAGCTCATTGGAAGAGGGGGGAAAGTGAGGATTTGATGTGTATTTTAAAGAAAACATACTAAAATTAGAGATCACCTAACAAGGCTGAAAGCTGGCATGGTATTGGCATTAGCTAATGATAGTGTGGGACGCTGGTGGCGTTGTGGTCTAAACCACTGAGCTAGGGCTTGCTGATCAGAAGGTTCGAATTCCCACGACGGGGTGAGCTCCTGTTGCTCAGTCCCAGCTCCTCCCACCTAGCAGTTCGAAAACGCATCAAAGTGCAAGTAGATAAATAGGTACCGCTCCGGCGGGAAAGTAAACGGCGTTTCCATGCTTCTCTGGTTTCTCCAGAAGTGGCTTAGTCCACATGACCCGGAAAAACTGTGTGCGGACAAACGTTGGCTCCCTCAGCCAGTAAAGTGAGATGAGCGCCGTAGCCCCAGAGTCATTCGCGACTGGACTTAGCTGTCAGGGGTCCTTTACCTTTACCTTTTAATGATAGTGCAGACCATACGTCCTCCTATCACACATCAACCCTATATCTGCTGCTAAGTGAATTCTGTTATTTAAATGATGTGAGTGGCATACAAACCTGGAAAGCATGGATTTTTATTATTATTTTTAAATGAGTGTAAGAAAAAACAATATATTGTGCTGAGATGATTTTAGTAACAGAATCACCATTATTTTTTCCCCAAACATGGATTGAATTGCTACTGTGAAGGCATGAACAATCTAAGTTCACAATCCCATACTGATAAACATACAGAGGTGTGATGCTTAAAGGTTTTTTAAGATCAACCCTCTACAAGTTATTGGAACTCATTTCACAATCCTGAAGTCTATCAAGAAGGCAAGCCAAAAGTATTTGCAGCTCAGCACAGATGTCAGAATATGATTCATGGAGAGATTTGTGCTGTCAAAATCATCATCTTCTTCTTCTTCATGTGAAGTGTCTCTCGGATACAGAAATCTCATAAAATTAGTCCGGTAGTATTTCAATTTCAGGCAAACATTTATTAAATAATTCAGATATTTCATGTGCAAACATTGCATTACTAGAGTCAGATTTCAGCCAAAGTCATGAAATGTAAAGTTTCATTGATTTTAACTGAGAGCATAAGAATGTGCTTATATCTCTTCCATTGGCATCAATGGGCCTTAAAAATGACTGTAGCAAGTCCATTAAATGAGCATATGCTGGGCATTTGCCTGCCATCAAGTCTCTAATAACTGCCACAAACAATTAGTCACCTAGCCACATCTTCCAACTTTATATTTTATTCATCTCTACAGCCTGAACAAATGTGGATTCAGGCAGACAACTGGCTCCATGACACTGAAACAATATCCTGTCATCAAGTATTTTGAAGACATCCTTCCCCCATGAAACCAAAACCATGCATATTCACAAATTCTGTATTATCTTGCCTCAAAGACTTCAGTACTCGAGAGCCCGGCATTACCAGATACTGTAGTACCCTACAGCAAGCTAATAGCAATGGCTGGCGTGATCAAGGATAGCTGGAAATTTGGGCCTCTTTTCTTACAGGCCAGGCTGAGAAGCTCTAAGGTAGTACAAAGAGTCTGAGGGTACAGTCTGATCAACAAGCAAGAGGCAGCAACCAGGTGTATCTGTTGGATCTCTGAGAACAGAGAGTCAGATTGCAGGTGACTGCTTAGAATCAGATACCACAAGATGCGGAAGAGTTCCTGAGACTAGCATGCAGTGCAGAGCCTCCAAGTGTCCCTATTTTGCAGCAGCAGTCCTGAATTTAAAGGACCCATCCCAGTTTCTGATTTGATCCCAGAATGTCCCGCTTTTCCTTAGTACATCCCTATTTTCACTGGAGAAATGTTGGAGGGTATGGAATTATGCGATCCCTGAGCCAAGGAGATAAGTTACTTTACAAACTTTAGAATACACCTGAAGGCAGCTCTGAATAGGGAATTTTTCTTAATGTTTTATTATGTTTTTATATACAGTATGTTGGAAGCTGTCCAGAGTATGTGGGGCAACCAAGTCAGGTGTATGGGGCATAAATAATAAAATTGTTGTTGTTGTGGAATAGGATGTTCCTATTTTCATTGGAGGAATGTTGGAGGGTATGGCAGTTCACATTTCCCAACCACAAAATGTTTGCTATTGTGCAGAAGAAACAAGGATTGAACTAGAAGTTCTCCATGCTATTTTTAGGTGTTGCAATTGTGGGACAGGGTCCTTGAATGTACTGTGGGAGGAGAGGTAAATTGCATTAGGATATGTGGGTCGGGTTCTAGCCAATAAATTTTAAGTCCCATTGATTTCAATTGACGACAGTTGTATTTTTCTCTGAAAGCTTTCTTCTGAGGATTTTGGGCTTGGTTAAAGTGGAATGAAACTACAGTGGTACCTCGGGTTAAGTACTTAATTCGTTCCGGAGGTCTGTTCGTAACCTGAAACTGTTCTTAACCTGAAGCACCACTTTAGCTAATGGGGCCTCCCGCTGCTGCCACGCCGCCGCAGCACGATTTCTGTTCTCATCCTGAAGCAAAGTTCTTAACCCAAGGTACTATTTCTGGGTTAGCGGAGTCTGTAACCTGAAGCGTATGTAACCTGAAGCATCTGTAACCCGAGGTACCATTGTACTGTTCATATTGAAGCATGAAAGAACCAGTGAAATAAGAAGAAATGAAAGGAGCAGGGAACGGGTCCATTGCTTCCTTCAATAATGTAAAAAATAATATTAAAACTGGATCTGCACTTGCACCAAAAGTTTGTGGAAATTTATCCTCAAATCGGAGTGGCCATTTCACTGAGTATTCCCCAGGAAGGGCAGAAACTCTCCAATGGCTCAAGAGGAGCTTGCAAAAGAAAATTTTCCAAATTTGTCAGAGATTTTGTAAGTTGAGCGAAAATACAAGACTAATTATCATCCATGACTGATTTTCTAAACCAGTGGCTCCAATTATACTCTGAATATAGTTGAAGGTGCATTAATTTGTTCTCTGATGTTCTCTAAAGTATTCAGTACACTTACTCATAAACAGTCTATATTTGCTTGACCTTCAAATGGGTCTCTAGTTAAAAAAAAAAAACATATTAAGAAGGAAATGGCTGTCAGGATGTCATTTCACCTCAGAATATAAATGAAATGAAAGGCACTTGCATTCTTCCTTTCCCACTCCAGGGATGGAAGATGTAAGCTGAGAGTCAATGTAGTATTTGAAAACTGCTTTTTGGAAAGCAATTAGGATATTTCAGCTGACTCTCTATTTTTTTTTTTCCTCCCAGCAGCCGGCTTTTCTGACTCACTTGTTTATAAATACTGGCTGCTCTTTAGGCCTTTGGGTCTATTTTATCGATTACAGGCACATTTAAAAACGATTAACAGTCAGATGGGGAAAACTGGTAGTGTTCATTCAATCCGCAGATTAAATCTGAAAGTATGCTGCAATGCCACCAGCAAAAGCACTCCTTTTCTCTTTATCTCTCTATTAAAATGCAGAGAATGGGACCCTGGCACATGTCATTGGGAAGGGTGCCAGTCTAAATAGATCCAGGAAAGTGAAATAGAACTGAAATACACTTTTAAAGAATCGCCTATTGTTTAGATGCCACTGTATTTATCATGTCTGGGAGGCTTGTTTATAAATCAGTTAGCAGAGGAATTAATAGTGGTAAGTATGTACTGAGATCAGAACCATATTATCCACTCTCTGGTCAAGCAGATGTTCAGCTGCCACCTCCACTTTCTTCCCATGACAGTGATACAACAAGGGTGTGAGGGGCATCACCAGATTAGTAGAAAGGAGACAAGATTCAGCATAATTATGATCACCGTAAGAACATCCTAGCAAAGTTTGCAACTCTAAATAAGCATCAAACTGCATTTAAAATGTTTAGTTTGGGAGAAGGTTCATTTAGAAATGTGAATTCCAACGATAATTTCATATCTTCCAACACTGATCTGAGGAAAATAGGGACGTTGTTGTGTTGTTGTTGTTGTTGTTGTTGTTGTTGTTGTTGTTGTTGTTGTCGTCATCATCATCATCATCATCATCATCATTATACTATGTATACCCCGCCGCCTATCTGACTGGGTTGCTCCAGCCACTCTGGGTGGCTTCCAACATACAGTGGTGCCTCGCAAGATGAAATTAATCCGTTCTGCGAGTCTCTTCGTCTTGTGGTTTTTTCGTCTTGCGAAGCACGGCAATTAGCGGCTTAGCGGCTTAGCGGCTATTAATGGCTTAGCGGCTTAGCAGCTATTAACGGCTTAGCGACTTTAAGAAAAAGGAAACAAACTCTCAAGAACTCTCAAGACGTTTCGTCTTGCGAAGCAAGCCCATAGGGAAATTCGTCTTGTGGAACGACTAAAAAAACGGAAAACTCTTTCATCTTGCGCGTTTTTCGTCTTGCGAGGCGTTCGTCTTGCGAGGTACCACTGTAGATAAAAACATTTAACAAGTCCCCTATACAGGGCTGCCATCAGATGGTTCGGGGGTCAAATAACTCCATGCCCTGCAATATTTATCCGATGAAAATAAGGATGTCCTAAGGAAAAGCGGGACATTCCGGGATCAAACCAGAAACCAGGGCAGATTCTGTAAATCTGGGGCTATCCCTGGAAAATAGGGACAATTGGAGGGTCTGTAATTTTTGTACTGTGTGTGTGTGTGTGTGTGAAGACATGGCAAGAAATGGATGTAAGGGTGAACATATGTGAAAGTGTCATGGTTCAGGAATAAAATGAATTGTCTGTCCTTGTTGTGTAGGCCTTTCCCACCCAACTGAGACCTTTTCTCCTGCTGAGGTAGCAATCTGGAGGATTGGCATTCATAGCTGGTGAACACACGAAGTGGCCTTTGGGAACAGGCGGAACTAGCTCCACCCCCTTAATGATGAAATGTGCACCAGCCCAATCATGATTGGCTGAGTCTGAATGGTTCATTGTGTGAGGTCAGAGCCCCAAGCCATATCTGCATCCCTTTCTTCATTCAAGGTCACCACCTTTAGACTCAGCCAATTCAACGTTGGCTCATGAGCGTTTCCTGTGTTCATCAAGGGGGTGAAGCAGATGTAACAGACCTGACTCGGCAAAACTGTCGTATATGTTTTTTGTTTTTTTTAATAATTTTTATTAATTTTCACAAACAAAAACACACACACACAAAAACATACACAAACAACACATGACTTCCCCATACCTCCCCTTCACTGCACCCTTGTTTCCAATTTTTTAGCAATCCTTCATTCCATTTTTATGTTTAACTTCCCTCAGGTTTTCTTAACTTAAACATTTACAGCTGTAATTCTCTGTTTCTTATCCCTTGACATTTTATCAGTCTAAAATTTTACAACAGTTCTTAAGATATATTTTAAATTTTTCCCAGTCCTCTTCCACTGTCTCTCTCCTCTGATCACGGATTCTGCCGGTCATCTCTGCCAGTCCCATAAATTCAGTCACCTTCGTCTGCCATTCTTCCAGAGTAGGTAATTCTTGCATCTTCCAATACTTTGCCAAAAGGATTCTTGCTGCTGTAGTTGCATACATAAAAAATGTCCTATCTTTCTTTGGTACCAATTGGCCGACCATGCCCAAGAGAAAAGCCTCCGGTTTCTTTGCAAATGTCCACTTAAGGATTTTCTTAATTTCATTATAGATCATTTCCCAGTAGGCCTTAATCTTTGGGCAGGTCCACCAAAGGTGATAAAAGGTTCCTTCACATTCATTACATTTCCAGCATTTATTATTGGGCAAATGGTATATCTTTGCAAGCTTGACTGGAGTCATGTACCATCTATAGATCATTTTCATTATGTTTTCTTTCAAGGCACTACATGCCGTAAATTTGAGGCCTGTGGTCCATAACTGTTCCCAGTCAGCAAACAAGATATCATGACCTAAGTCTTGTGCCCATTTGATCATAGCTGATTTAACCGTTTCATCCTGTGTATTCCATTTCAGCAACAAGTTATACATTTTAGACAGATTCTTAGTATTGGTCTCTAACAATTCTGTTTCCAATTTTGACCTCTCCTTCTGAAATCCTAGTTTCCTGTCCTGCTTAAAAGTCTCATTTATCTGTCGTATATACTGTCGTATATGGAGGGATTTGGTTTTATTCTTATTTTCAGCGGGCAGATGTGAAGCACAGCTGATATATTATGGTAATTCAATCCCCATGAGAGATGTAGAAATTATATGAGCAAAGCTGTGAATATTGACGCAGTTGCAGTATGTCATCACCATTACCATTATGATCGGTATCACCATCATAATTATCTGCAACGGCATCAACAAACCTCATGATTTTATCTAAACATCTGGTGTATCTCTTCCTATTTCTTGGGATTCAATCAAAGATGTATTCTTAGTTTCACTGGTGTTCCATTCTGCTTGTCAAGTGGAATGCACAATTGTGTCATGTACGATCCATGTAATAACAATATTTGTTATTTATCAAGTGCCTGGAGTCACCGTGTGAAATACAAAATACATTAAAGAGACAAAGGACCTCGTGAGAATTTGCCTGAGGACACATGCTGTACGTGTATTTCCGTGGTTTGGAATACTTACCCAGGCTTTTGAAAATCTCACAACCTGGATTTATCTCCAGATTTGGGGTTTACAAACAAGGGTGGGGGAGAAATGAGATTCAGCTTGGACTTGGTAAACCTCCCTAATCTGTGCTTTCTGAAACAATGTGTGAATGGAAACCAACACAGCCATCCTTCAAAGTTTGCATTTTTATCTATATAGTGGTACCTCGGGTTAAGGACTTAATTCGTTCTGGAGGTCCGTTCTTAACCTGAAAATGTTCTTAACCTGAGGTACCACTTTAGTTAATGGGGCCTCCCGCTGCCACTGTGCTGCCACCACACGATTTTTGTTCTCAGCCTGAAGCAAAGTTCTTAACCCGAGGTACTATTTCTGGGTTAGCGGAGTCTGTAACCTGAAGCGTCTATAACCTGAAGCGTCTGTAACCTGAGGTACCACTGTATATGTATTTTGTCACTACTCTCTCTCTCTGGCACATTTCTGTGGATCATAACAAACAGACACTCAGTGTATGATTTAAAAAGAAAAGAAAAAGAAAACGGTAAGCTGGCAGAGAAAAGGACCCTACATGGACACAAGGTTAATGGAGTTAGAATGCAGTTAGAAAATGTTTCAACAACCTGAAATCAATCCGCTCACAATTTCAGCATTAAAAGCAGTTGACTACAGACTCTATTCATGGTTTATTTGTGTAGTGAATTTTATAGCATATTTCAAAGCTCTAATGGTTGAGGCTGCAACCAAAGCCCAACTTACCAGAGAATAAGTCCCATTTAAATCAATATGACTTACTTCTGAGTAGTTGGCATCAGTCTATCTTGGGAGACAATGGAGGAGTGCACCTTTGGGAGTGAAGTCAGAGTTTTGGAAGCTTACAGTTCCTGCTGTGGCTGTAGAGACCGATACAGGAGAGACATGTTTTGTTGCAGTTGGGTAGACATGGTTACAATTGCACTGTTGCTCATTAAATACTGATATCTTTTTAGAAGCTAAAAAAAACCTCTGTCCCCTCCCTTATTTTGTGCATATATCCACCCACAATATGATTGCCTACGATTTTCCCACTATGAAAGAAAACACTGCCACCCTTTCTCAATTTGTTTCCTATTCTAGTAGAGGGTCCCATTCCCCCCAATGGCTATTGGTGACCGTTAGCATTCATAGCTAAATGAAACTTCAACTGTCCATATAATGAAACTATGGCTGTTCAAGACCTACTTATGGACTTTGTAGAGGCATCTGGTCAACTGCTATTGGAAACAGACTAGATGGACCCTTGGGTCAGTTCCTGAAGATCTCCTCTATCTGGTCTAAGCAGTTCTTTGGATCTGACCTTAGCCTGCAATTCTAGGCACTTAAATATATCGTGACCAAGCTTAACTGAAGACAGAGTGACTTAGTTCCACACAGAAGCAGCTTACTGAATGGGGCAGAGCCGGTACATTAATGCCTCAAAAAGTGGGTTGCCATTGCTTCCTGGGAAGGGAAGCAGTGGAGAAGCTGGGCAGTGTAAAAGAAAACAGCAGGAGCACCAGATTGATTCCACCAATGCATTTGCATCATGTTAACCTTCCTGCTGTCACCCCTTTCCTTCTCTTCCCTTTGGTAGGCAACAATGACCACTTTGCCAGTGACTCTGCTCCACCTAGTGAGCTACTTCTCCTTAAATGTGCATAGAACTAGACTGCAAGTATTGTTACTAACATAGCGTGAACCAGAAGAGTGCCATCCTTTTGGGATGGCTTCCAAGTTCATTCCATGCCTAAGTCAAGGAGATTCCAGACTTAATTCAAGGAGGTGGCTATTACCTTTAAAGACCTAAACGGCCCAATATAACCTTAAATTATATCTTTTATCTCACATGCACAATCTGGCTGAGAAACTGCTTTGCAATTTCTTTTCGATGGCATAAAGATTTTTTCACAGTGACACATACTCAATGGAGTTCCCTGCCCAGAGTAGTACTGCTGACAAGTGCATTATTTACTTTTAGGCAACGTGTGAAAGTTTTCTTTTATTTGAAAAAAAGTGTATTGTGGTGAGAGTGAAAATTGTATTGGTTTCAGCTCTTGCTATTTTGTTGTTGGATTGCACACCCCCACCTCTCTCTCTCACACACACACTTTGAATTTGTGTGATCTTGAATATCTGTCAGATCAGAACAATAGTTTTAAGTGCATTTAACTCTGGTGGTTTGTAGCCAAAGTAGGTAAGAGCAGAAAATGGCTTCGATTTCTTTGAAAATAACTACAAACAAATTCAGGTGTGGTAAGAAATGCTGAAGGAAAATGTTCTTTGGGTTGAAGAAAATGCAATGCCTGTGACAGGTGTAAATATCAGCAAGGCTGACTTCTGTCACACTTGGCAGAAAATTAGTTACAGATACAGGACTAAGTAAATATGCAGATTAAACAAAAGTGTTGTGAAAAACTGTCACCTTTAAAAAAAAAAAAATGAAAGCCACACTACACAATTGTGTGGGGGGGAAAGGTGGATCTGTAGCCAACAGTGTCCTCACTATTACACTAATTTTAATAAAGCTAGACATGGAAGAATATATGAGGACTTTTTAAAGTACAACTCTATAAAGATCCAAAACTGAGTTGTCAATTGGAAGACGCAGAGCGGAGAATCAATGGCCAATTTGAACAATAGTTAGAGGTATTGACTGTGCGCAGATGGTACAAAAATTTTCAAGATACCCTTGGCATGTCACCAGCAATAACTGACTGTGTTGCATGTTGAAATCCATTGCTACAGTGTCTTTATCTTTGGCATTTGATGTGGGAAGGAATCAAAGAGCTTTTTGAAGCAAAACTCTTCAAAAAGATTCATTACTGGATCAGCAGTTGAAGCAGAGGTGGGGAGAGGCATCAAGGACATACTTCAACAACCAGTTTAGACAATGGACAGAGGTATTGGTTGCAAAAAGGTAGTGCATGTTGGGAGTCCTTTGTCATCATAATGAAAAATCAACCATTCAATAGAAATCCCTCCCATCCTGATTAGATCCACATGCTCCATGACTTCAGTGACATTTGGGAAGAGCCACATGGTGGGTTGCATTCAACTATTGCACCAGCAAAAGGATTCTCACTAGCACAATAGAATGTGCTGTGCTTTGAGTTAAAATGATTCCTGTTTGTCTGTGGGCCCCAGGATAGCTCAGTTGGTTAGAGTGTGGTGCTGATAACGCCAAGGTTGCAGGTTCGATCCTCATACGGGAGCGGTCATTGTGTTCTGTCCCACCCAGTGAGCTCCTTCTGGTTATAACTTTTGTGTAGATAAGTAGAGCAACCCATGAAGCTCACCCAGAGATGGAAGGTATAAGAAGCACACCCAGAGGAACTAAACCACAGAAGGTGAAACAGACTGTTCCTCCACGCTCCTTAAAGATGTGTTAAATGCACAATACGAAGCTTGCCAGATTTCCCAGGGGATCAGAGGGTGGCTGTTTGGCTGGAGCTCATTCCTTAACAGTGAATCAGATTGTTATTTTTTTAAGTGCTTGAAACTACCTAACAGCACAGAGGCCAACATCAACCCAAGTAAAGAATGGCCGGACCTAGATTTCATGGGAATAGAATAAAAAGAAAAGAGTGTCCCATATATGTGCTCTGACATCTCCGTCTTTTAACACAGGCAGTTTGGACTAAGCCCCACAATTTCCATTCAGCCTATTTCCAAGGAAGTGTCCTACAACTGGAGCCTTCACAGAGCCGTTTCAGCCAGCCAGCTCTTTTTGGACGGAGGCTGTACAATCTTCCCCGTAGCAACAGCGAGCTCTGAGCTGGTTAGGAATAAGCTTCTTATGGCCAGGGCATGCAGCTGGTCAAGAAATCTGACCCGCCTGTTTAAAATGCAGCATGGAAAAATGCCTCCCTACTGCCCGGGTGTTTACTTGGTTTTACTTAACATGTGTAAAATGTGCAATTGGGTTATACAGTTCTTATTTATTGGTTTGTTTATTTTTGTACGCTCAGAGGGTAAATACTTCTCCCTCCGTGATGTTACTTGTTTGTCCTTCCAACACAAACCTGCTATAAGATTCTCCCTCTCAGCTTGCTTGGGAGGCGAGGATCAGCAATGTTGCTGGGGGCGGCTTCATATGCGTATAATTATGCAGCTGCTTCCAGACATGCCCCCCCCAATTCTTTCATCGCATTTATTTCCTTTTCTCGTGTAATCTCAGTGACAGGGGGTTTGATAGAGAGAAACCTTGCCTGTGAAATCAGCAGGGCTGACGCAAGCCGTTTTGAGATCTCCAGCTTCTATCCCTGTCGTGTCATGGTGTTTTAGTGGTGTGAAGTGTCAATAATTTCCACTTAGCCATGCCCCCACCTCCTGCTTGGTAGTGCTCCGCATAGCACCCTAGTGTCCAGGTAAACATTACAGTTGCCACCAGCGTTAACCTAAGTGAATTTTTGAGGTGAATGTGGGTATTCCTGCTTGGTGAACATTTGAAGGGAAGCAAATTGAATTCCAATGAGACTAACAGCATTTCTGAGGAATGGGGAACTGCACCTAGCATGGCATTTCATTGTGATGTTGTATTGTACTTTGCAAAGTGACTTTGGGTGGGATGGTGGTGTTGGAAAAACGCCCTGGGGTGCCTGCAAGCCCCCCCAAAACTCCAAGCATCCTCTGGTATGCGCAGCTCTGGAAAAGGCATCTCCCTTCTCTTCCAGTGCGCTTCCTAGCAACATATACCAGCTGGTATATGCACACTAAAATTCTGGCATAACACAGCAAGAGGAGTGAGACATCGCAGAGCTAATCTACTATTTATTTACACACTATGTACAGACAATGTACTGGTTTTCCCAGTAGTGATGTATGGAAAGTGAGAGCTGGACCATAAAGAAGGCTGATCGCCGAAGATTTGATGCTTTTGAATTATGGTGCTGGAGAAGACTCTTGAGAGTCCCATGGACTGCAAGAAGATCAAACCTATCCATTCCTGAGTGCTCACTGGAAGGACAAATCGTGAAGCTGAGGCTCCAATACTTTGGCCACCTCGTGAGAAGAGAAGACTCCCTGGAAAAGACCCTGATGTTGGGAAAGATGGAGGGCACAAGGAGAAGGGGACGACAGAGGACGAGATGGTTGGATAGTGTTCTCGAAGCTACCAGCATGAGTTTGACCAAACTGTGGGAGGCAGTGGAAGACAGGAGGGCCTGGCATGCTCTGGTCTATGGGGTCACAAAGAATCGGACACGACTAAGCGACTAAACATCAACAACATGTACAGACAAAAGCATAATGGCGTCTGTTCTCTGCAGCCCTGACAGAACAAACAGGCACAAGTAAAAGTACATTACAGCGGAAGAAATAAGACTGTCTTCCGTTTCCCACACTTTTCTAAGACAGGCATGTGATTTACAACAATCTCATCTGCAGCATCGGAGGAGTGAAATTGCTAACAGGCGGGGGTCATATCCAGGTCCAAGGGAACACAGGGCACGACTTGCTTCTCAGCAAGAGCTGTTCTTCCAGATTCTCCTGTACCACTTAGTTTTGAGTCAGTGGCACAGAGGGAAATTCAAAGTTACTGTCTCCAAGTTCTTCAGCACAATGTTGTCATTGTCCATGTTAAGAAGCCGGGGCCTGTAGTTCCTGCAATTTTGCCATGCAAATGTATCCTGGAGTACATCAAGAGGATTTTGAGTGTCTGAGTGGCCTTCAGAGCAGAATTTATATATGAATTTGGGGCAGCTCGAGGAAGTTTTATTTGACAGAAATTAATTATTTGATGGAATTGGATTCAGCTCTTGTTAAATTTCCACCGCTTCCATGCTGAATGCTAGTGCATAAGACACTGGCATTCCTTTTGAGTAAACTTGATCCTCTTTGCCATTCAAGGCCCACAATGGAAAATATATGCCAAATGACATTATGATGTGCACCATATTCCTTTTGGTTCACAATCTCAGTCATTCAGATGTGGAAGTGAAGATTTGAGCTATTATTCCAAGATTAATTAATTACTGTTATGGACTCTTTATCTGCAAATCCCACCCCTTTCCACTCACAAGTGAACAGCGAACAGTTAGTGATTAAAATTGATTAACAAAACTCTCTGTTACCATGGGGAGGTCAATCTGATAAGAACTAGTAAATGAAGAAGAAATGACTTTGTGGTCCTGGCAGGAAAAATCTGGCAAAATGCTGAGATATAAAGTACTCTTGTGGTTTTGGCAAAGCGGTAATTTATCTCATGCAGTAATTTACCTGAAGTGTATCACATCCATCATTGCAAACAATCTCCCATTACCACAAGTAATCTCCACCTGACCTCTATCTTTCAGCGTTCCACATCCCAGGAAAGCCATTACGCATAAACACAAAAGACTCCTCCCTACAGATGTCTGCGCTCTTATGTGAGGAAGCTAGAGGAGGATCATGAGGAGTCAAGGGCGGAGCTATTTGGGGGTAAGGAGCTATTTGTGGAGGAGCTGGGCAGACACATGGTGATCAACTGGCCAATCAGGAAGGGGTGGAAGCCAAGCTTTAGGGGTCCTTGGTGGGTCTCCTTTAGGCTTGGCACGAACACAGGGGTGAACACTGGCCAGGGGGGCAATCGGGTGTTTGTCAGGTTCACATACTCAAGGTACTCATAACAAGGAAGAGGAATTCTCTCCAGTCCTTTACCACTGGGCCACAGGTGGCATCTGTAAGCATGCCCAGGAACTGGGAGCTAATCTCTCCCACATTGCCAGGGACCGTGCTGAAGAGGGCTGCACTGAGGAGGAATGGTGGGATTCTCCCCCTGCTCGTGATCTGGATCCTGAATCTTCCCAGGAGCAGGAGGACAGTATAGATTTGGAACAGTGGTTTGCAGAGGGACATGGTTCAGAAGGCAGAAGCTGGGAAATACTGGATGGGGAACAGCTAGGAGAAGAAGCACTGGAAGAGAGAGGGTTAACAGATCCGCAAGTCTCTGGACAGCATTCCGCCTCCCTTCTCCAAAGTCACAGAGAGCTCAGAAAGTGGCAGAACAGAAAGCACAGGGGATACAAGCTCAGATTACAAGACGTAGGAGTGACGTAGCTTAATAGGGAACATAAGGGGGTAGAATCCTTAATTGGGAGCACCGCCATTACTAGGAGATGGGTTCTTTGTTTTCTTGCTGTGGTTATTAAAATTTCCAACTGGTAAGAAGACTCCTTTTCCTTTGTTCTGTTTATCTACTGCCACCGTGGGGGGTGGGGAGAGCTGGTTCCCTGAAGCCTGACACACATTAGGGAACTTATTTGCCCATACTATTTTGATTTGGCTGCTTCTGTTTAATTGGTTGTTTGCAGATCCTCTATGCTGTTATATGTGAAAAAATATAATGCTTTTCATCCCTATGCTGTTATATGTGGTTAAATATAACCGTTTTCATCAGGGGTCAGCAAACTTTTTCAGGAGGGGGCCTGTCCACTGTCCATCAGAACTTGTGGGGGGGCCAGACCTACCCTCTCCCAAATGGACCTCCGTCACCGACACCACTCACGCCGCAGCTGCCGACGCCGCCTCATCTTCGGCAGCATCGCTGTTGTCCTCTGCCTTGGCCAGGGGTCCATGGGGCGCAGAGCAGGGGTACACGGCCGCCTCAGCAGGAAAGAAGGGGCATTGCCCAGAGGCGTCTGCTGCTTCAGATTGGCTGCAGGAGCTTCCTGCAGCCAATCCAAAGTCGTGCCAGTGTTGCAGAAGTCAGTCCCCATGCGGCAAGATGTGGGGACTGACCGAGTGGGTGGCAGGGTCTGCAGGGTCCGCGGGCCAGATTTACGAGCCCAGTGGCCCCCTGGGCTGTAGTTTGCTGACCCCTGCTTTTTACCCTAGTTATGCTTTCACGAGTCTTCTTTATGCCTGCGCTGACAATCGCTTATGAAATGTAACAAATTAACAAATTAGGTCAGCATGGAACAAGAGGTTTAGTCACCACCTTTGTACAGTGGTACCTCTAGATGCGTACAGGATCCGTTCTGGAGCCCCGTTCACATCTGGAAGCAAACGTAACCCGTGTCCGTGCGTCTGCGCATGCGGGTCACATTTTGGTGCTTCAGCGCATGCGCAAGAAGCGAAACCCAGAAGTAACACACTCCATTACTTCCGGGTTGCCGTGGAGCACAACTTGAACACGCTCATCCCGAAGCACATTCAACCCGAGGTATGACTGTATCTCTTCCTCCTGGAGAGATCTGAGCAGAAGACACAGGGCAAGTACCGTTTTATCCTCAAGTAATGTTTGGATGAATGAGAACCACTGTTTCAAGGTCACCCAATGTGTTTCATGACTCAGCCCAGATCTCCCATGACCACCTGTCTGTCCACTGCCCACAGACTCTCCAGTTTGCCTGACCATTCTCAGACTACTGCTGTGGTTGTTGGTTTGTTTTTTTCATTTTCAGTGGAGCAAACGGTACATTTATTTTGAGCAACCAGCAGGATTCCCTTGACAAGTGCATACTATTTAAATCCTCTCTGATTTGTTTAACATAAACCAGGCACTCCCCATAGCTAGGATTTTTGGTTGCTGTCAAAAGCATTACAATCCTCTTTCTAAAAAAGAAAATAAAAAGGATTGTTTGCTTTTTCAGAAAGCACCGCGTGTAATTTCTGCCCTAGTACAACCATTTCCTTTTTATCTTTTTTTGAGCTCATTTCTTCACACTTCCTCCATTACATTTGTAGCTGATTTGACAGCAAAGAGGCTTGGAAGTGTTAGATACTCATTCCAGATAAAGAGCATTCTTGAGAAGATAATGTAATTTTTTTATACAACGTGCCATTCAAGGGACAATATTCAAAGTCCTGTTCAAAAGTCAGACACCTCAAAGGCAGACTTTTAGATACATTTGTTCCTCTGGATATTCTAGCACTGTGGAAAGGGTGGATAATTCTTCAATTTAAATTTGATTTCTAAAATTGAAACTCGATATATTTTTTAATGTTTTGATTCTTTGAAGTATAAATGCTAAGTTTTTATTAAGTAATAAACTTGTTAATAATGAGTAATCTGAAAATAGCCCTACAGCTAATCTCTACCAGATCATACAGCCACTGCATTTTCACCTTATGAATTCCTGTGAGATTTACCTGGCACCATCCTTGTTGTTTTTTCAGTGGAGACCTGTATATTTACCAGGCCTTTTAAATACTGTAACTGACAGTTTAGACTCTGCGGCTCTCAGTTTTAAGCTAAGCTGAAATTCCTACTTTAGGTTTATAATTGATTTGTCATTTTTACTGTGTTTTGTGTCTGCCTTTCTGTCTCTCTATGCGTCGTATTTCAATGCTTTGGGTTTTTGTTGTTGAATGATGTAAGACATTTTGCCAAGAAAGGGCTTACTAGAACCTCCTTCCTGTCCCCCTGAACTTTAGCTGCAAACATGGATATTAGGAAGGCAGAGCCAGCCAGGGTATTAGAAACAGTGACTTCTACAAGTGGCTGTATTTCTTCCTTCGTGTATTCTTTGAATATGTGAAGTAAATACCTGTGTGGGGCTCCTGTACCCCGTGAAGACTTGTCCTGTCTTTAGGACTGGTGGAGAAATTTGGTTTTGTTTGCATTTTAACAAGAAACTACCTGATTTGTACTTCACGGACAAATTATGTGAACATAGGTCTCCTTTGACATTTGCACTTTGAAATGCTGTGAATTTTGCAGTGCAGTTCTCCAACTAAAGAATTATGTGGGGGAAATTGCATAAATTTGGGGGGAAAGTGTGCACTGAATTTATAGCATACACAGATGAATTACATTAGCAATATTTTATTGCCGATATGTGAATATTACTCAAATCTGCATACAAAAATGTATTTATTAGGAGAAATTTGCACTAAAATACTAGTGAATTTTCATGAGATTTAAAGAAAAACAAAATTCACATTGCTGCAGTAATGGGGAAAAGTGAATTTAAGAGTGAGAAAATGAGATACTTGGACAACCTAACAGATTTGTCCATCACTGTCTGTTCTCTTGACACCTGAATTTTAATCCTCCAGAATATGGATTCTGGTGGTCAGAATCCATATGGTGTACAGAGCTATGTGATGCCTTAGTGGTTGGACCTGAGGAGATCAAACTACAAATCCTAAATCGGCAATGAAGCTGGCTGAGTGACCTTGTCCCAGTTATGAACTTTCAGCCTAGTTTATCATAGAAGATAGTTGTGAGAATAAAATTTTGGAAGGAGCGACAAACATGTATGCTGGCTCGAGCCCCTTAGAGGTATAGTGGGATTACCAAAAAAGCTAATAAATAACCCATGTTCCACTACACTTCCCCACATTGAGCTTTTTTTGGGGAGAGGCAGAACAGAAAAATTGCCATAGTTCTCACCATCCCCCTCCTCTTCCCCCCTCCCACCGGGCTGCTGCAATGGGGAGGATGGAGTAGCCCTGAGGCCAGGTGAGCGGTGGCAGCCAGGAGGAAAGGGAGAGTCCCCTGTCAGGAGTTCAGCCTACACTCGAGTAGGACCCTGGCAGAGACACATGCCCAACTGGGCGTTCGTTCAGGAGTTTCAAAAGCTTTCTTCAGCCCGAACATCACAGCAACTGATGCCAGCCGACACCGGCACACTTAGAGATCTGCAGAGTCTTTGCAGCTTGCGTGACAGAACCCCAGCAACTCAGCATTTTGGCTAATCTACTTTATTTACATATAAACACACACGGAGCGCTGCAACATGGCTCCCTCTCTCTCTAGCATCAGACAGCAAAGAGAAAAAGAACAAAGGACAAAAGTCCTATTTCATGGAACACAGTAACAAAAACATCCTGTCTCTGTCACATCCCACTCTGTGGAGTCAAAACATACACTGTCATGTGATAGACAAAAATCCCATGACTGCAATCATAGATCAGGAATTCTAACACCCCAGCCAGCCAGCCCAACAGCCGTGGCCGCCTACCTGCCTGCTCCCCACCTGAGATCCCAGTGTGGCCTTCCCTATCTTCCTCCCTCCCTCCAGCAATGTCACCGTGGCAAAGGGATGAGGCTGGGTTGGGCCAGGTGCGCAGGGAGGTGGCAGGCACAGGTGCCCTCCTAGCCCAGGCAGCTCAGGCCCACGGTAGCCGAGTGGCCTGTGGAGGATTGGAGCTGGGGCAGGGGCAGAATGGAATGAGTGAGGCCTCGCTTGGAGGGGGGATCTGGGAACTACCACACAGCACTGGGGAAAAGTGCAGGAAAAAAATCACGAGGGTCAAATAATGAATGCTGATACGCCCAATCAGAAACAGCCACTGCCGCAGCCAATTGAAAAACAGACCAAGTGGAGAACACAATGCCACTTCCGTGCCGGCAAGGAGGTAGTGTTGCGGGCTTCATGCCCCTCTCCCACATGCGCGGGCGCTGGCTCCAGCCCCCGCGATAACAAGGGAATCCCCGTTCACCTCATACCCCGAGCCAGCCAATTGGCTGGCGCCAGGGGCGTGGCCTCGGCTATTTAACCCGGCCGCAGCCAAGGCCCCTCCTCTTTCCGTCCCTACAGCTGACACGTTTTTTCCCCTCCCACCCCACCCTTTAGGCTAGGTTCCCTGACGTTGCTATGAACTACGGTTGGTCGCCGTCAAGGGGCCTGGTAAGAGGGGGAGCTGGGAACTACCACACAGCACCGGAAAAAAGTGCAAGAAAAAAATCACGAGGGTCAAATAATGAATGCTGTTACGCCCAATCAGAAAGAGCCACTGCCGCAGCCAATTGAAAAACAGACCAAGTGGTGAACACAATCGCCAGCTGCCAGCAAAAAGAAAAAGAAAAAGGTTCCAAGTTTAAGCACTGGATGCACACAGCAGCGTGGGGAAGAGTGGGAGCACAAATGGGGAAAAAAAACCAAAATAACAGTGCAGATGGGCCGATGGTGTGTGTGCCAGCAGTGCCACCACTGACCTATACTGCCACTGGGCAGCTGCGACAGAGCTGCCCGCCCCCTGCTTTTTGCATATGCTGTGAGCAGCTTCTTCCAAATGCCTGTTGATGTATTGAGGCAACATGCTTGGTAGAGAAGGTCTCTGTAGGTATGCAGCGTAACAGTTTTGATCAAAAAGAAGCAAAATCTATCAGCCCCTTGCTGCACGAGATGAGAGAATCACAGCAAGACAAGCATAATTTTCCTGAGAGGATATATCCCACCTGATTATCTTGGGTTTCATTTCACGCTTCCCTCTGGTTCTTATTAAGTCCCACATAATTTCACTTGGCATTGGTTTTACTGCTACGGTATGTCAGCATTTTCACTGTGAGCCACCTTTTAATGGGAATATAGCTCATCCCTACAATGTGTACTCTAAGCAGAATATTGGCATATACCAAATCATAACAGGGAGTAATGGGAGAATAATGCATGCATTCTTTCTTTCGCTCTCTCCCTCTCCCTCTCTCTGTTAAAATCAGTCTACTTCTTTTAAAGCCATAGCTAGGAAGAACATTATTTGGAGTGTCCCCAAATGTTTGTGTTTTTGTTTCCCTGTTTCCCCAAACACCACCATCAATTACAGGATGTGATCTTGCTCTCATAGTCTGCAATCACCTCTCCCCCAATTTCAGGCACTTGGTCAATAAAGCCTGAAGTTCTATAAATCAGGCTTTATTTATTTATTTGTATTTATATATTTATTGCGTGATAAGGACAATCGTGACTTCAAGGAAGAATGGGAACTTTTTACAAATTACCTTAAAAGACAACAAAAGGATTTGGACTCCTTGGAAGATTTTGAATAAACACTCACAAATGTATTAGTTGAGCACATGATAGATAAGGCAAGGATATGTGCATTTTTTTAACATGCAGAGAACAATATGTGCAAAGAAATCAGAGAGGGGAGCTGAGGGAAGTTCTTGGTGTGGGGAAGGGGGTGGAATAATGTAATTAATTATTTGGACTGATAATTTGTTATGTTGAAATTGTTTAACAAAAATATTTAATATTTATATATTTATTGAATTTATATACCACCCTATACCCAAAGATCTCAGGGTGGTTCACAGAAAAGATCACAATATATAAAATCGAAATAAGAACAATAACCCAATAACACCCCCCATAAAGAGCCACATTTTAAAAGGATGTCAATCAGGTCAACCAAAGGCCTGGCACCTAAAGGTATATAATGAAGGCACCAGGCGAACTTCCCTAGGGAGAGCATTCCACAGACATGGAGCCACTGCAGAGAAGGCCCTGTTCTCATGTTGCCACCCACCGAACCTCTCTAGGAGGAGGCCCATGAAGGAGGGCCTCAGAAGATGATCTCAGGGTCTGGGTAGATTTATGTGGAAAGAGGTGATCCTTGAGGTATTGCAGTCCTGAGCCACTTTCATCTCAACCCTATGAGAAAAGAATCTTAGACTCAGGGTGTATATTTTTGATTTTTTTAAATGTTCCAACATGAATTGCATTTAACCTTAAGAAAGATAGAATGCATCACTGAATCGTTTTTATGTATGATTTTATGTGCGCCTACATTTTGTGACTCTCCTGCTGCATTCCATCTCTCCTATCTAACCCTGAAAATGGTACAAATGGCCATTAAGGATGTTGTTCTAGTTAGCATTATAATTCTTGTAATAGTTATCATAAATGCTGGGTCCCTCCTGGATACTGAACTTGAATTAATTTCCTTGGTTCTGTGCTTTATTTAAAAGGTGCTCCCTTGCCTGTGTAAGGAACAAAGTGGTGTAGATAGAAGTAAATGCTTAGCAAACAATTAGAAGAGGTACTGAAAACAAACTGAGCAAGTAGGCTGGCCGGAGCCTTTCCTACCTGGCCACAGCCCCGCCCCCAGCCAGCCGCCGATTGGTCCGCCAGGAAGGGGGCGGAGCAATGGCCAGGCAGTAATGGGGAGGTGTCTCCAAGGCAGGGGATGCCTGCCGGGCCACAAACCCCGCCCACCACTCTGACAGATGAGTGGTAACTGTGAATTTTCCTTCCTTCGTGGGTTTTCTGTGCAAAAGAAGAATGTAACAGCGCTTTAGAGGTCTTGGGGCCCCAGCAAATGCTCATCCCTGCCACCCTCTGGAACAGGCATAGGCAAACTCTGGCCCTCCAGATGTTTGGGACTACAATTCCCATCATCCCTAGCTAACAGGACCATTGGTCAGGGATGATGGGAATTGTAGTCCCAATCATCTGGAGGGCCAGAGTTTGCCTATGCCTGCTCTGGAGCTAGCTTTGGGTGTGTCTCTTTGGTAGTATTTGTCTAGGCACAACCATCACATTTGCTTCAAATGTACAATCTTTTGTTTCTAATTTGTAACTTGTCCAACTTTTTCTAAAAAAACCCAAAACTTTTCTGCACATATCTAGAGGCACAAAGTTTTGAGTGGCCCAAGAGTAAGTGCTCTGCTGATAGATTTAGCTGCTTCTTTGGCACAGCCTCTCCTTCCAAGTGTCATTGATAAACAGCTTTCTTGTGATTTGTAACTACTTTGGGTCACTGCAGCAACTGATTGTCGAAAATATTGGACACAAAGCCATTTTTTAAAAGTACAAAATTGTATGGAATAATGGGGGGGGGGGTAACTGTAATGGAAAGGAGATACTTCTCTGCTGTATCAAAATTCTTCCCTCAATCTGGAAAGGAGAAAATTAAGATTTATGTTGTTTTATTCCAAAAGAAAATTGGAATGTCATCCTTACCAACTCACAGACAGTTGAATTTATCAGAAAAGTAGGTCACACCCCCCCCACCCTACAATCACTCCTGGTTGTCTGGGGGGGAAATTGTTTTATTTTGGATTGTTTTATTCTTATTGTTAGTGAGGAGGACATGGGGGGGAAATGATTAAGTAGGAAGATTGCTTCATATTTGTCTGCAGATAGAGCTCATTGCTTCATTCCAGCTAAGGGTCCTCTGAGCACAGTGCTTTGAGGGAAATCAGCTAGAATGCAGTAAGCAGAAGGTACCGCCCAGCCAATCCAAATGCTTGATCCTGCCTGCCAATCTCATTGGCCAAACCATTATTCCATTCTAGTCCTGAAGAAGCTTCAGTGGAAGTGAGCCTACACATTTCTAGGGCTCTCACTATGGCATGTTCTAGTCCAAAATGTCTGGTTCAAGCCCCAGAGGCTGTGATATCTGCAATACAGCTGCTGAATACACAAAGATACACAAAGAGGGAAAAATCCATTAGCAACAATGAAAAGAATGGTTGTTAAAACTATCAGACTTGGCTGAGATGGTGAAATTGACATGTTTAATCAGAGAAAAGTCATTGTTAACATTTGTTAAATATTGGAAACCTCTCATAGACTTTTTGAGTGAAGAAGAAAATGCAGTAATTATAGCTGGATAATGTTTGTTTATAGAAAGTGGCTTTGTTGGGTGTTATATAGGATTGGGCAAAGTGAGTATTGCTTTTATATAGCAGACATATGAAGAATCATAAGTTCTTTATTTTCTTAATCTTATTTTTCTATCTTTTGTGTGTAACCTATTTTCTATTCTTTTCTTTTTCCTTCTTTATTTCTCCTCCCGCCCCTGCTACACACACACACACACACACACACACACACACACTTTTGTATTATTATTGTATGTAGGTATATAAAAGTCTTGGTTTGCTTAAAAAAAATATTATGTTTTGTATTTTTCTCTATAAACCTTAATAAAAGTTATTTAACAGCAAGCAAGCAAGCAAGCAAGCAAGCAAGCAAGCAAGCAAGCAAGCAAGAAAGAAAGAAAGAAAGAAAGACAGCACTGACTACTGCTCTATGTGTAGCCCTGTGAGGAAAATCAGCAGTAGTGCTGATCAACTGCTTAGGAAGGGAAGCATGGGGCAAGATTTGGTCCCTCATCATGTTCTCTGTTAACAGTTGTTTGATACTGTTGTGGATTACCTGCAGAGCCCAGTGGGTGCTGTGCTCATGTACAATTATATTGAGGCATATAAGTAAAGGCAAAAAAGGTAAAGACCCCTGGATGGTTAAGTCCAGTCAAAGGCGACTATGGGGTTGTGGCACTCATCTTGCTTTGAGGCCAAGGGAGCTGGTGTTTGTCCACAGACAGCTTTCCAGGTCATGTGCCCAGCATGAATAAACCGCTTCTGGCCCAACGGAACACCATGATGGAAACCAGAGCACATGGAAACACCATTTTACTTCCTGCTGCTGCGGTTCCTATTTATCTACTTGCACTGGCATGCTTTTGAACTTCTAGGTTGGCAGGAGCTGGGACAGAGCAATGGAAGCTCACTCCGTTATGAGGATTTGAACTGCCAACCTTCCGATTGGCAAGCCCAAGAGGCTCAGTAGTTTAGACCACAGTGTCACCTGCTTCAGTTATATTCAGGTATATAGAGTTAGATTTCTACCATGGTGTTAAAGTTAGCAAGCAGGCAAGCGGTATATACACTGCAAAACCCAAAGATTTGCTAGACCTGGGGCGGAGAACACTTAATATATTGATCCTAAATGTGATAGATGATAGATAGATAGATAAATGATAGATGATAGATAGATAGATAGATAGATAGATAGATAGATAGATAGACAGACAGACAGATAGATATAGATAGACAGATATAGATGATAGATAGATTAGATAGATAGATAGATAGATGATAGATAGATAGATAGATAGATAGATAGATAGATAGATGATAGATAGATGAATGAAGTATGTCAATATAGGTGGGTGTATGATCAAAATAGCCCAGTTCAGTGCATGCTCACTTCCCAAGTGTACAGTATGGCTTATAAATAATACTTTGTTGTTGTTTAGTCATTTAGTCATGTCCGACTCTTCGTGACCCCATGGACCAGAGCACGCCAGGCACTCCTGTCTTCCACTGCCTCCCGCAGTCTGGTCAAACTCATGCTGGTAGCTTTGAGAACACTATCCAACCATCTCATCCTCTGTTGTCCCCTTCTCCTTGTGCCCTCAATCTTCCACAACATCAGGGTCTTTTCCAGGGAGTCTTCTCTTCTCATGAGTATTGTATTGGAGCCTCAGCTTCACGATCTGTCCTTCCAGTGAGCACTCAGGGCTGATTTCCTTCAGAATGGATAGGTTTGATCTTCTTGCAGTCCATGGGACTCTCAAGCGTCTCCTCCAGCACCATAATTCAAAAGCATCAATTCTTCGGCGATCAGCCTTCTTTATGGTCCAGCTTTCACTTCCATACATCACTACTGGGAAAATCACAGCTTTTACTATACGGACCTTTGTTTATAGCACTAAATGTTCAAAGAGCTCTTATGTATTATTCTGTTACAGTCCATACAACAGCACTGTAAAATAGGCCACTATTGTTATCTCTACTTGGCAGATGATGGCTGAGATTGACAGATAATGGCTGTGCACCAAGTGAGTTCACAGTCATGTTGAGATTAGAACCAGGGAGTTCCTAATTTCACAGCTCGCCGCACCAGCTTTCAACTATGCCTGGCCAGGATTACCACTTTGGGGAGCAATTCAAATCCAAGAGCCGTTGGGATGAATGAGTTGGGGTCCAGCGGATCTCCGGCTTAGCCGGCCAATTCCTGGCACAAGCCACACATCCCAACTCAGCTGAAGACACCCCAGCTTAACTCCTAAATCCCAATTTAGCTGGCCGAGCAAACACTCATGGTTCTTATGCTGGTGTAAACCATGAAAAATAGGAATGGCAGGGGAGTGGATGGGACAAGGGAGGGGAGACTTATGCTAACAATGTTCAGCTCAGTCATGTGACCTAGCAACCCAGCAGAACTAAAAGGGTGGTGAGTCAAGCTATTTTAAAGGCTTCTTTTCCCTCTGTTAGGCTTAAGCTAGCTCAACTGGCAGTAGCCCTGCTGATGAATGGGGCTTGGAATTGGTGTAATTTATACCAGTTTAATTTAAATAGCTTTAAATGCTACTGGTGTAGGATTGTCCTGCCTGGTAGCTAATCTTAAAACATTATCTGCACTTAAGCCAAATACACAGATCCAGAACAATGAAGCCAGTGGCCTAAATTTCAGCAAAAGTGCAGTGTATTATGTTTATTAATGGAACATTGGGGTTCAGGGAAAGATTTGTGAATGTACAGGGACACTCAGTAGCCTTGAGGCTTTTTTTTTTTTTTTTTTACAGTGCAACACTGCAGAATGTGAGTTTGAATTATTGTAGTCATTCATTATCCAACCATTCATTAACTGTGCTGTGCTGAAGATTACTTCTGTATTTTTTTCAACCATTCTCCATCAATAATGAGAAAAGAATCTGCATTCGAAAATTATTATGCGGGAAGGAAATATTCTGGCGAAATTCACATCACATTTAAAGGTGAAATTACCCAATTCACACTTTCTGAAACAATACACGAACCTAAACAATTATTTTCTGAAATTCACAATGCGGTTTTGCAGCCAAGTAATGGGTACAGAATGTATATACTAAAGTATGCCTTTAAATGCATATATTAGTGAAAATACAAAATGTTTAATATTAGGGGAAATTGTGTAAATTAGGCAGAATTACATATAAAGATATGTATATTGAGAGAAATTCACACTAAAAGGCTCTAACTGAACTGTAGAGAACTGAATTTAAGATGCAAAAATGAGAAACTAAGAGAAACTGAAACGAGCATATTCACCCATCCCTACAAGAGCCGTGCCTCAAACCAAAGGTCCATAATGTCCGCCATCTTGTTTGCCATAGCAGTGTGACTGATGCCTCTAAGAAGGTCACAAGCAGGACATTAAGGATTTGTCTCCTAGCAACTATGCAACTATGTTAGGATTTGTCTCCTAACAGCTATGCTCCTTCTGAGCATGGAACTTCCAGTTAACAGTCTGTGATAAATCTGTCCTCAGTACATTTATGTTAATTCCTTCATGCTCTTATTGTGGGATTCTAAGAAAGATAGGTAGGGACAAAAATGGGATGGTGGACTAGATGTCTGTATGGTATGGTTGAAGTGGACTCTTCCAATGTGCTCTCTCTCTGTTTATCTCGTACAAAATAGGAAAACAAGCCCCCCAAAGCACCCTCCATTCCCTCACTGGCAACCCACATTCGAGCTAAGCGGGGTGGGGGAAACAAGGTTTGAAATGTTGTGATTATTTAAAATCTTTTAGTCGTGTAAATCAATGAAGATGGAAAGCTTCATTTAAAATGCTGACCTGGGGCAGAAGCATTTAGAGTACAAGCTCATCTCCTGTGATTTGAGATTAGCTTGAAAACTTAACCCAAAGGCGGAGGGGAGGAGGGAACCCTATGTAAATAATCCAGCCAGACAAATATAGTTCTGCTTTCGGTGGACAAGCATATGGTTTGCTGACTCAGGAACCTGGCAAATTCAATGTATATTTGGGTTTCCTTTTCACGTAATGGATCATACAGAACAAAATTCTAACAGGAGACTTAAACTTGCCCTGTGCCCAAAAGTTATCCTGCATATTTTTTCCCCTGGCCATGGATACCTATAAGAAAAACAACTGTATTTGAAAAATTACGAAAGGGGAGAGCAATTTGGCGAAGTTCTCATGTGTGGGGTGCAGAGGGGGTTTTCTGTGTGCATACCTTACTTCCAAGGCAGGTTTGTGTGTTTGTGATGGGAGTGGATCACAACTTGCATTTCATTTTAGCAGGATTTGCGTGTGTTTGATATTTGCTGCTGCAGCTTAGTGTTGTTTTAATGTTGTTGGTGTTTTTTGTTTGTTTTTTAAAAAAAGAAACTTGGACATCCCAACTGAAATATACCTCCCAAAAAAAGTTCTTCGGAGAGGATTCTTCCTCCCTCAATAAAACGTTCCAGATACATTTGGTCATCCTACCTCTTTCTCTATTTCCTTGCTTCTTTCTCCTGTCTCATTCTCTTGCAGAGTTTAATGCTGTTGACAGAACTGGTGTGGCCCACCTTAGGTCAAGTCTAAACATTAGGAAGAACTTCCTGACAGTAAGAGCTGTTCGACAGTGGAATTTGCTGCCAAGGAGTGTGGTGGAGTCTCCTTTGGAGGTCTTTAAGCAGAGGCTTGACAACCATATGGCAGGAGTGCTCTGATGGTGTTTCCTGCTTGGCAGGGGGTTGGACTCGATGGCCCTTGTGGTCTCTTCCAACTCTATGATTCTATGATTCTATGATTCTATTCTAAGTCGTGACACAGTTCTGAGACCCCACAAGCCCAGGCTACAATGAAGTGAGACTGGAAAATATTTGAGAGCAGAATTTCCACCTGCAAACCCAAGGGATGCCTTAAAAGATGTACAGGGCTTCCTTAACAAATTGATGTAGAAAGGATTCATTGCAATCCAATGCAACATCAGTCAGGATGGCCTAAGGTGGGGTATATGATCAGTTGGAGGGGTTAAGTACTTTGCACCTGTACTTTTCAGCATTTATAGTTCTTGAGGCTTTGTACTGCAAAATTGCTAACAGAAAATGAAAGTGGTTTTCTGTTTTCTTCTAAAATCGGTGGCCTTGGTCCCTGATGTGCCGATTGATTTATATTAAACTAAAAAAAAAAATATAGATTAACACAATCACAACCAAAGGGGCTTTGATTGTATGATTTTTCTCTGTAATAGCGTCCCATGTGTCTGCATGCGCCTGAGTCTCTTTCTAAGCAACTGTTTTGTTGGCCCATTTGGGAGAGGTGTCATTGTGCAACCTGTGGCTTTTCACCTGTGAGAATCTTCAAATGTCTTATCCTCCAAAGAGCTATGTCAATAAGGATAGAATTCTCACAGCAGGGACAATACGATATTTGTGGTCCTATCCTTTCACATTTTCCTCTCTATCATTTGCATGTTTGAAAATTCACAATGATAGACTATGCTGCCAAGTTTAATATGTTAGCCCTCACAGATATTTGCCTGAATAGACAACTGAGCAACTCTGGAACTTTGTATAGGGAAATGGGAGAGTTAGGAGTACATACCCCCCCCTCTCTCACACACACACACATACACACAAGCTACAGCTTTGTGCAAATCTCCTCTAAAAGTTCTCCATTCTATATGTGGGCAGATAAATTTGTGGAGGGACCAGAAGCGGCTTAGTCATGCTGGCCACATGACCCGGAAGCTGTACACCGGCTCCCTTGGCCAATAAGAGTAGCACTCAACATTAACACTGGAAGTAAGACAGTGTCTTCATAGATCAATAGATAGATAGATAGATAGATAGATAGATAGATAGATAGATAAACACACATAAGCAGTTATTGCAATCACTGGTAGCCACAAGTATGCTGACAATCTGGACATCATTTTGTAATATCCCTGATGTTCCGAACTCAGCAGTATTATATGTGTTGTGTGGGGCAAATGGCAACAACATACATACACCTGCAATGGTCGGGAATGATATTCAGAGAAAATGATGCAGGGGGGGGGGGGAGGAAAAATCATTGTATTCTTCTGAGGAACAAACTGTCCTCTATGAAATTTTGGTTCAGCTCCTCACCCAGCTCCCACCACAACCACTGGTGCATAGACCCATTCATACATAGCCTATGTCAGGAGCTTGTCCTACACTCGAGCAGGACCCTGGCAGAGACACATGCCCGACTGGCATGTTCTCTCCCTCCTGGTCATTCGTTCGGGAGCTTCAAAAGCTTTCTTCCGCACGAACATCACAGCGACCGATGCCAACTGACACCGGCACACTTAGGGATCCACAGAGGCTTCGCAACTTGCATAACAGACCTCAGCAACTCAGCATTTTGGCTAATCTACTTTATTTACATATAAACACACACGGAGCACTGCAACATGGCTCCCTCTCTCTCTAGCATCAGACAGCAAAGAGAAAAAGAACAAAGGACAATAGTCCTACTTCACGGAACACAGTAACACAAACTTCCTGTCTCCATCACTTCCAACTCTGTGGAGTCAAAACTTATACCGTCATGTGAAAGACAACAATCCCATGACTGCAATCACGGAGCAGGAATTCTAACAGGATACACATTCCTTCAGTTCTGTGGGACTCAGGCTATAATACTGATATGTCCTGTATAAATTGTATGGCACACATAGTCCAATGTCAGCAATCAGAGCTATACAGGAAATATGCATCGCAGGCATTGGGTAGCAGCCAAAAAGGAATAGGTCAGTGATTGGACCAATTGTGTACACCCCAGTGTGAAGCCCCACCATGAGGATAAGATCATTGGTTATAGACAAGCTGCTCTGAAGACACCAATTAATGATGTTATTTTGCAGAGCACAACTATAGAGGGGGGAGCTGTCCAGCATATTATGGGTGCTTATGCCATTCATTTGGGACAGTTGTGTTGACATAAGGTCTACCCTACAGTCTACTCTGAAATTCCTTCTGATATGTAGGTGTTCTGTGGCAGGCATGCAGGTGTTCTTTGACAGACAAATCAATGCAGAAAGGTTTCCCCAAGGGTTTGAAGCTTGAAAGCTACAAGACTAAGCAAAAACAGCAGATTCCATTCTGGGGAGAGTGGGGGTGGAGAGACCAAGCAAAGGTGTTCTTGTCCCTGAAATCGAGCTGCACAGAAAATAATCAATAGCGTAACTACTTTGGACTAGATATGAACAGTTACTGTAATGCCTCTTAATTAGCCAAATTAGGTCATGTTCCTTGTAAAGGGGTATGATTCTGGCAATTTTCCCATTTGCCAGAAATCCACAAAGATCAATAGAATAATTAAGGAGTGATGCATCATAGCAAGCCAAAAATGATGTAGCTAATTTTTAAGAGGCTACAGACCATCAATACCATCTGGACAGTTGGCATTGGTAATTTTATAATGTCCCAGGGTCCCTTCCCCCCGAGTATTTTGATATAAAATGTGTACAAACAAAGCCCATAATGGCTACTCTCATTCCACTCTTTATTGAGGTCGACTACAATTAGCACACAAATTTAATCAGTATAAGTGTTTTCAAATGACTGGTTTCATTTTCTATTTTGAATTTTTAAAGTTGTTTTTAATTTTTGTTTTTAATTAGTATTTTTAATAGATATATTAATTAGTATTTCTAATTAATATTTTAACCTGTCTTCTGTAAACTGCTTCAAGGTCTGCCGTTCTTGTAAGTGGTGGATTTAGCAGAGGAGTAAAGATTACAGTCCTGCGTGGGTTCCAAAGTTAACAAAAAAACCAGTTGTCCACTCATATATTTTAATTAATTAATCAAGAGTGCATAATTCAGGCATCACTATTCTGTGTTGGTTGATCCTAGTGTGCATATTTGGTTGAAAAAGAAACGAATGCCTTGTTGGATCAGACCATGATCAACTGGTCCTGGAATGCACTAGTGGGATGTAGTGAACAGAATGTGTGGTAGGACTTGGAACAGAATTGTTTCCTTCCCCTACGTTTCGACACTTTTTCAGATATTATAAGCAAATTTTGCAAGAAGGTTCCTGAGATGGAGGAGCAATATCTATGTTTGGATACAACTGGAAACTAAATTTCAAATGGCAGGAAAGAACATTACGTTAGGTAAACCACCCCAAACATGGCATGTGAAATGACATTGCAAAACTCTTGTGATTTTTTTGAGTTAATAGGTTTGCATTTTTTCCCCTTTTCTGAAAACAATTAGCATGGAACTTAGTTCTAAACACCCACTAGATTCCCAGAAGTGGCTTTTATATCAGGTGAAAGCTAGCATATTTACAAAGCTAAGCAGGGTCCAGGATAGTTTCAAATGGGATGGGAGACCACACATTGAGATTTATGCATTGCGGGGGGTTGGCCTAGATCATTGCTTCCCAAACTTTGGTCTCCAGGTGTTTTTGGACTGCAACTCCCATCCCCCCTAGCAGCAAGACCAGTGGTCATGGGATGATGGGAATTGTAGTCTGAAAACTGCTGGAGACCCAAGTTTGGGAAACACTGGCCTACATGATCCTTGAGATCCCTTCCTTGGGATCCCTTCCAACTCTAAAATTCTATGATTCTATAAAACACAGAAATTAACAGGTAAGGGAACATTGGGAAGATGGAATGAAATGCCATCTGAATGCAGCTTCAGGCTGCACAGCCTCAGTTCTATGCATATTTGTCTAGGAGTAAACCTCTTTAAACATGGCAGAATTTACTCCTGAGTAAGAATACATAGGATCAGTTTTCATGTAAACCCCTTTCAGTCCCCACTCCAAAGCAGCTTCATGGTTTAGCCATAATTTGAGTTCAGATCAGTCTAAGGCTGGTTCACATTAGTATGCACATTTCCTGTTACTCGATGATTTGAAGGTGAACTGCATGATTTCTTTGAAAAGAATTTCATTAAAGCACTCTATATGGCATTTGATCTGGGGCGGCTCATTTAAACATGCAAGCCACCAGCTGATTTTGTAATCATCCTTTCATGAAGATCGAGTCAGCTGTGCCTTTCAAAACAGGGGGGCTTGGACCTCAGTGCCACAACCTGCTCAGGGTCTTCTCATGTGCTCACCCCATGGCCCCTAGTTTATTTCCCCCTACTTACCGGTATTTTAATGTGGGAAACCTTTGGGTTCCTCCAAGCCTGCGTCACCCCTTTATTGTACATAGGTGGTGCTTGTTTGTCTGGTAAACAATGGCACTCCCAACCTCAATATTGGAAATAGTTGGAAGGTTGCTTGGGTTGCATACCCACCCACACAGTCCTAGCTGTGAAGCATTTTGGGTAGAAATAACCTCCTTCACAGGTTTAACATGGGGATGATATAAATTAATTCATATGCACTGCTCTGCACTCCTTGGAGAAATGTGTCTGATAAGTCTAAGTGCAACGGAAGTGGTTTGAATAAGCATTCTCTGCCCTTCAAAAACAGATGGCTGAGCATGAATGAATTCCGATATCTTCAACATATTTTCAGATGAGTCTCTCCTTACCCAAATTTGTCCTTTTGCCAGTGTGTTTGTGTGTTTAAGATGGGCGTGTGGGTGTCTGAGAAGAACGGCTAATATTGGCTTGCTTATCTTTCCTCCTCCATAACAAGCTTTGCGGACACAATTTTCTGGACCTTTGAGACCTTCATTGTCACAGCCGTGGCTGTGCAACTGAGATGTGGTGTGGCAGTATAAGCCATGATGGCAGACTTGTTCCATGCAGCAAAATATATTCGTGCTCCTTTTTCTATTCCCTTTTGACAGTGTGCATCATTTGTTTCAGTTTCTCACACACGAGAGGTAGTTGTCACTGCTCAGTTGCTGTCAGAACCGCACATCATCCTTGAGTTAGGGGGAACATTTAAATTACAGAAAAGGCTGAAAGCAGTGGTGATTGTATCAGGAATGTCTAACAAAAGCACAGACATGCATTGAAGGGTGAAGTCCCTCCTGCCATTTGCAAAAGAAGGTGACTTTCTGCCCTCCCCTTTCCTTCCTAGGAAATGAGAATTCTACAAGTTTTGAGTGGTCTAGTTAATCACAGTCAGTACCACAAGTAGCAAGAGCGACAATTAATCAGGAGGGTGGGACTGAGACTCGCGATATATTTGGTAATTCAGAGAATGTCAGGGTGGCTGAGTCTATGCTGTATACTGAAAAAGCTGGAGAAACAATGTGAATTCACTATTAATCCAGCAGGTGACATATTTTATCTCAGATTCAACAGTTAAATCTCAAGCAATTAGACCACTGACACCATCTGAAAAACTGATTCTGAATTTGACTGAATACCCCCCCCCCCAAATATGATCAATCCTGTACAAAATACTCACTGACTTGGCTATTGGACAAATGCTTGGTATTAAACAAAATTGGGGGGAAAGGACCTAGGTATAGAAATTTCAGAAGCAGATAGGAACAATTGATGGACAAAAAATACTCCCTAAAATCAACATCAACTCTCAATTAAAGAATTAAGTTAATACATAGATTGCATCTAATACATAGATTGCACCCTTGCCTGTGTTGATTAACAAATTTTAATGGAACTCAACTTAAATTATTACACAAATAACTTATAACTTTTCTTCTAGTAGCAACATGATTACTGATTACAGCAAAAAAACAACAACAAAACACTGGAGGTGGTGGAAGAGAAAAACCGATTGTTTTGATTCTGTTTATGTTTATATTATTTTTTCTTGGAAATTAATAAAATGTTTAAAAATCAACATTGAAATGGGAATGCTTACCAAATCAGAGGAATAGAGTGGGGGGGGGGACCCTTCTGCAATTTGCATGAGCAGATGGCTTTCTGCCCTCTCGTTTCCTTCCTAAGAAATGAGAACTGTACAAGTTTCAAGTAGTCTAGTAAAGCACAATCAGTGTTTCAAGTAGCATGTGCTAAAATTAATCTGGAGGGCAGGACTGGGATTTGGGATATATTTTGTAATTTAGAGAATGTCAATAAGGTTGAGTCTTATGCTGTATACTAAAAACGCTTAAGGGAAATAAGCATCTTTGGCTGTTACATATAAGTGTGGATTGAAAACATGGGTTGGCATTCAGTATTGGCCCTGCCCCCTCACCGTTCTTGTCAACAACTCAGTCAGTTGGTGTTTTAGACATGTGAGAAATGAGGGATGAGAACTAGGGGGTGAGGTGGAGATTCAGCATGGCTGCCCCTGCTCCCTAAGACCTAAACATAATGCCAAAAGAAAGCTTCAGTCCTTGTGGATTCTGAGATGAATTGACCTGATCTGGAACACCCAAAATAACGTGCAGATCATAATTTAGTGATCCCTTGGCTCTGCTGTTGTTTAGTCGCTTAGTCGTATCCGACTCTTCATGACCCCATGGACCAGAGCACGCCAGGCACTCCTGTCTTCCACTGCCTCCCACAGCTTCATCAAATTCATGTTGGTCGCTTCTATAACACTGTCCAACCATCTCGTCCTCTGTCGTCCCCTTCTCCTTGTGCCCTCTATCTTACCCAACATCGGAGTTTTTTCCAGAGAGTCTTCTCTTCTCATGAGGTGGCCAAAGTATTGGAGTCTCAGCTTCAGGATCTGTCCTTCCAGTGAGCACTCAGGGCTGATTTCCTTGAATGTATAGGCTTGATCTTCTTGCAGTCCATGGGACTCTCAAGAGTCTCCTCCAGCACCACAATTCAAAAGCATCAATTCTTCGGCGATCAGCCTTCTTTGTGGTCCAGCTCTCACTTCCATACATCACTAGTGGGAAAAACATAGCTTTAACTATACGGACCTTGTCAGAAAGATCATGTCTCTGCTTTTTGAGATGCTGTCTAGGTTTATCATCGCTTTTGTCCCAAGAAGCAGGCGTCTTTTAATTTCATGGTTGACTTTAGTACTTCACAAATGTTGTGATGCAGTTGTCAGCTCAAAAAATATCACCTTTGCAAATACTATTTTGAAAGAAAACACATTGAAGAAGCCCTGTAAAGTGTTCCCGGAAATAATAATATGTAATCTCATGACCTTATTATTGTCAGGAAAATTCCCAGTCAATCATGTGGTGGGAACTGGGCTTCCCAGCAGCTCCGATTGGCTCTTATCTTTAAAGATGTGCTTGGGATTTCTTAAAGGGTGGGGGACGAAGAAAAATGCTGTCAGACCACCTTGTAACTTTAAGCTTATGTCACATTTGAAAGTATACTCTCACACCATAACCTCTGCCACTCGATCTCCAGGACGGTGTCCCCCAACCTCCCCCCCCCACTGGAATTTGTCTGGGCTCAAATATGTTTAGAAATGTGCATCTTAGAGGGGAAAACATTAAATAAGCATTGAAGTATGTGTTAAAATGCTAATGTGTTTTGTGAGATTAATGCAAAAATGAGATGCAATTACCTTAGTTGTAAATGCATGAGAACGTCATATCAGGAATAGACTAATTTGCCCATGCCTACTATTGACATGGGGACATGGGTGGCGCTGCGGTCTAAACCACAGAGCCTAGGGCTTGCCAATCAGAAGGTTAGCGGTTCGAATCCCCGCGACGGGATGAGCTCCCGTTGCTTGGTCCCTGCTCCTGCCAACCTAGCAGTTCAAAAGCACATCAAAGTGCAAGTAGATAAATAGGTACCACTCTGGCGGGAAGGTAAACTGTGTTTCTGTGTGCTGCTCTGGTTCGCCAGATGCAGCTTAGTCATGCTGGTCACATGACCTAGAAGCTGTATGCTGGCTTCCTCGGCCAGTAAATCGAGATGACCACTGCAACCCGAGTCGTCTGTGACTGGACCTAACGGTCAGGGGTCCCTTTACCTTTACCTTTACTATTGACATGCCAGGATACTATACCTTCCCATCCCTAACCTTGCCACTGCCCCGTCCCAACCCAGTAAGCTGCAGTCATGCCGGTGTGGGGATGACAGCTTTATGTCACTGCCCTCAACACCCCGCCTACTTCTGGATATTAGCTTTGGTAACTATCAGATTGAAATGCAAGCCAATTCAAATGCAAGCATTTGAAAATGATTCAGATCAAATGCAGCTGCCCATTGAATGGGAGTGAGCCCAGTGGTGGAGCTTCATGCTCCGGCACCGGGGGGGGGAGAGATCAGGCGGGGTGGGGCTGGCGCGTGTCCTGGGGGCGTGGCATACCACCCGTAGGGGCATGGCATGCATCCTGGGGGTGTGGTGTGCCACCAGTAGAGGCATGGCGCCCAGCACCGGCGGGGGGGGCAGCCACGATGGCACCCCGCCGGTATGGCGCTGCCGGGGGTGGTGCGCTCCCCCCGCATGCCTCTTCCTCCGCCAGTGAGTGAGCCAATGAGAGTATATAACCATTTGAAAGGCCTGCACTGGCTCTCAGTTGGTTTCTGAGGGAAAATTAGATGCATGCATGTTTAGCAAACATACACTCACCCATTTAGGTGTGGGTGGGTGGGTGGGTGGGTGTGGGTGTGAATTTTCAACACCAAATGTAAGAGTGGAGCACCTTCTGACTTCCCTACCCTGCCTTAACTGGGGTGCTTTCAGCTGTCCATACACACACTGAGATACTTTCCACTTTACTGAAAGCATCCCAGCATAGCAAAGTAAGATGAGAGCAAGGTCTTAGCTGTGCTTCCCTCCTCTATGCCTTGAGAACCTCTCTCACGATAACAGTCTCATTATAAAACTCCCTCCACACAAAGCTCAGCAGACCAGTTCGGATTTTCTTTCCAGGGGGTGAGGGGAAGCGAAAACTTTTGATTGCAGTAGGTGTTGATGGGTAATACCTTATTTTTAATTGTAAATTGTGGCCTGATTTCAGACATGGAATGTCGATAAGTAATCTGAGATTGCTTCTGATTCACTGTTTGCTGTTCACTTTGAGGTTTTTGACCTTAGCTGCTTTTTATGTGGATGGGTTTTATCATTGCTTTAAAAAGATAAGGACACGAACAAAATAAATGTTCATCTACATATATGTTATAGGGTATGGCTAATGTGATTTGAGTGGTTAGCATCCAGCGCCAGCAGGGGATTTTTGTACATTGACAGATGATATGGATAACTGACAAATGATGTGGGGCAACGTAAACTGATCAGACATTCTGTTCACTTGTCTGCTCATTATGCATAGTCTCTAAGTAGATTATGTATGTTGCTCAGCAAAAAAACAGCATAGTCCCCAAAATAGATACATGCTTTTAGACTGATGTTGTTTGTGTGCACTTAGAGAAGTGCAAAGTGAAGTTGTTTCTCCCCAGGTGCTTCTCTTTCCCCCACCTCCAGCTCTTCATATCAGCACTGCTTCATTAATTTCAGATTAATTTCTGTTTGTATACACACCAGCAGTGCTGTCTTCTGGGGGGACACAGGGGGATGCATACCCCCAGAAGTGCCCCAACCGACTGACCGACATGCCAGCTGTCTCCACAGTAGCAGTGCGGAAGTACTGCATGCACAACTTCACTAAGAGCCACGACATCTTTCCTCAACAACCACAGTTGTGTGTTCAGACCCAGAGACCTCCCCCTTAAATAAAGACACATTTGACTCAAATTGTAGTTTTGGCTTTTGGCAGAATTTAGGCCACAACTTTATCGATTACAGAAAAGTGAGTGGTTTCATAGGCTCTGGTTTGACTAGCTCCCTACACCCTTGCAGGGAGCGCTGACTCAGAGCTCTATCATAGGTCAGCCAAGGGTGAACACCTGAGGTAGGTGAAAAGCCCAGGAGCAGACTCTATTCACTCCCCAGATGCTCCCCTGGACTCAGGCATGGGCACAACCCCCTCTTGGGGGTTGACCAAACCAAGTTGAGTACCTGGATTCCTTTAACGGAATACCTTTCACATAGGGATGGTGAGATCATTCTCCCATCCCTATCACATGAACCAGTGCCTATCCGCAACCTTTGACGAATTGCTACATGGCAGGCAAAACCCAAATGGCCACAGCCAATCAGCCAAGTGGGGAAATTCCTGTCGCGCCGCTGTCCCAACGACAGACAACACATGACAACGCATGTTTAGCCTGGAGAAGAGGCGGTTAAGGGGTGATATGATAGCCATGTTCAAATATATAAAAGGCTGTCACATAGAGGAGGGAGAAAGGTTGTTTTCTGCTGCTCCAGAGAAGCGGACACGGAGCAATGGTTCCAAACTACAAGAAAAAAGATTCCACCTAAACATTAGGAAGAACTTCCTGACAGTAAGAGCTGTTCGACAGTGGAATTTGCTGCCAAGGAGTGTGGTGGAGTCTCCTTCTTTGGAGGTCTTTAAGCAGAGGCTTGACAACCATATGTCAGGAGTGCTCTGATGGTGTTTCCTGCTTGGCAGGGGGTTGGACTCGATGGCCCTTGTGGTCTCTTCCAACTCTATGATTCTATGAATCTCCATATGGCGGCATAGCAAGGTCAATTGCAAAATGCCCTAAAATTAGGGAGAAGTGGGTGGGTGTTCCGAATGCACAAGCCAAAAGAGGAAGTTCTGGGTCATGTGCGTGGGTTTATATAGGTCTCTTGATCTGTTTACATTGCACCCATTGGCCAGATTACACACAGCAACGAGGGACCTGCCACTTGGGTGTTGTGGCTATCCAAATAGACCCACCCACAACCAGGAGGTCAGTCAGCAGGTCTCACCACAGCATGTGTCCTCTTTTAGGGAGGACACAATCTGCAGCAGGAGGAGAAGCTGGCCGCAGAAGCAGCTCTACTCTCAGCTACCTCCGTCCCATTCAAGTAGGCCTGGCCAAGCCTGCTGCAGCTGTGGAAAGGTCCACTGCAGGCCGTGGAATATTGATGAGGCCCAGCCTCCTCCTCTAAATTTTTTGGGGGCCCTCAACCCCTCAGACCCTCCCTTGATGGTGCCTCTGCACCAGAGGACATTGACAGTGTGGGGATATCTTGCCTCTATGCATAGGAGTTCACACCTTAGCTAGAGATAACCTAGGAATGGCTTAAGGACTCCATACGGCATGAAGCTGGTTTGAGAAACAGCACATCAAACAGTTGCACTTTATATATATATATTTAAAAAATGCAAGATACATATGCACTTTGGAAAACATCATGCAAACATGGATGGAAAACTCAGCCTTAGAAATGTAGCGAGAGCACAGCAAAGGGAAGTGTGAACACAGCTTTAGTCTTTGTCAAAGAAAAGACTTCATACGAAATGATTTCCACTCAGTCCTCTGCCCAGAAGCTAGCTGGAAGCCCCATGTGATTTGACCATTCATTATGACTAGTCCTGGACAATAGTCATGGCTTTAAGACAGTGCATGCTATCATGCATAAAGAATTCTTTTAGTGAATGGTTAACTAGTCAAATGGGCACTTCCAGTTGATGTTAATGGAGTGGTTCTTATGGTCCCCTGTTCCCATAGCAAATGAATGGACTGGAGTGGTAATTCAGCTTTATATGTTATACCGTACGTAGTTAGAAATTGCTCAGTGTCTGAATATATGCTCAAAGCATTGACATGTTTTCAAGAATTATAATGGCCTCCTTCATTTAATAGGAGCCATTATTAGAATGCTCTGCTTCACTTAATAGGGATCATTATTTTTTTCCTTTTTATCTAGAGTGTCTTCCACCATACAAAACACTTGTCATGAACTGTATATTGCTCCATGCTACGGCTGTTGATTGTCTCCAAAACTCATTTTATTCTGAAACCATTATCAAGTGCAATTAATTCTCCTGAAGCCCTGCACTTCCCCCTGTCAGTAGGAGGCTTCGTGGCACTGCATTAAATTTGCCAATAGCTTCTCCCGAGCTGTAACATATATCTCTTTGAACATCTGGTGCAGCAAGGAACCATTTCATAGGAAGCATTTCTTGGGCTTAGCAAATGAAATTTCTGCTGATGTTCTTCACTTTGTATAGGAATTCGGAATGTTCCTTATTCACAGTATGCATGTGAATATGCCTGACTAAGGCTGTCAGCCAATTAAAAATTGTTTAATTCATTAATCATCCGGCTGTTCATTGATTAGTGTGTTGATTACATTGAAATTAATGTGCATATAATCCAACTTGTGTGTACATGTTTGTGCAAGTGTGCACATGTGTGCTTGCACACATATACCCCCTTTTTAGGAAAAGGCTCCCCAATATGTTTTCATTGAAATGTTCACTACAGCATGCAAAAAGCCAGTACAGTGGTACCTCAGGTTAAGTACTTAATTCGTTCCGGAGGTCCGTACTTAACCTGAAACTGTTCTTAACCTGAGGTACCACTTTAGCTAATGGGGCCTCCTGCTGCTGTCACACCGCCGGAGCATAATTTCTGTTCTCATCCTGAAGCAAAGTTCTTAACCTGAAGCACTATTTCTGGGTTAGCAGAGTCCGTAACCTGAAGCATATGTAACCTGAAGCGTATGTAACCCGGGGTACCACTGTAGTTAGAATCTTCTGGCCTTCACAGGCTTGTCACCAACAAGTTTCCTGGTCAGTATTGCCCCAATCTGCCTTTGATTAATACTGATGTTTGCTAGCATTAATATCACTTTACAGACATAATGAGGCTATTGTTAATGAGGCTTAGCACTGCTAATTGCACAGCCGTCTTAATCTTCTCACAATAGACTTTTGATGCAACTCTTACAAACCCTTCACTCAGAAGACATGCTGTCTTTTGGACACAGAGTGCATTCGTTTATATAAGAACTAGGAATGGCAACAAGGTGGCAAACCTTGTGCAAAAGGATCTCATTCTTACGAAGTCTCTGTCATGGAATTCTACTCAATATTGATCCATTGTATAGTTAGCAGAGTAACAACTTAAACATGTTGCAGGATTCCCCAAAAATAGACCAGAGCCCACTGTATTTCATCCAGCAGAGCTTTACTGCTACTAAAGACAAATGAGCACAATGGTCACAAATCCAGTACATTCAAGATTGGCCCTGTCCATAAGAAATCCAGTTGCAGCAGACTTAACTTAAACTTACAATAACTTATAACAAGTCTAAACCTTAACACTATCTGTATTCAGAACACAACACCAGGAGGAAGAGAGATAAAAGAAAACGTGTTTCCCAGGCTCCTTCTGGCCCTACTTTTATAGTCAGCATGACCTTTGCGGGAAAGATAAGAGAACCAGTTTAAACCAGCTGTGCTCCCCTTCTCTGAAGGAATAACCCAAACACTATGAAGTTTCTTTCACACAGAGAAACTTCCAGAACCCTCTTGAATTAAGCAGAATAGAAAAGATCTCTACACATCAGATCAATACTTTCTGCACTAAGAAATACAAACTGACAGTCTCATCAATATGCCGTTCTCATACTGTATATAAGCTCACAGTGCATTCTCAGTCTGTGATTTTTATCAGCTGAGTCTGGATGAAATGTGCTCCTCGGCCTTTGACTGGCACCATAACACTTTTCTGCATGCTGGGAATCCACACACCCAATATGCTCAGAGTAAACTCATGTTGGACCTTACCAACAAAGGTCTGTATAGTAAAAGCTATGGTTTTCCCAGTAGTGATGTATGGAAGTGAGAGCTGGACCATAAAGAAGGCTGATAGCCAAAGAATTGATGCTTTTGAATTATGGTGCTGGAGGAGACTCGTGAGAGTCCCATGGACTGCAAGAAGATCAAACCTATCCATTCTGAAGGAAATCAGCCCTGAGTGCTCACTGGAAGGACAGATCATGAAGCTGAGGCTCCAATACTTTGGCCACCTCATGAGAAGAGAGGACTCCCTGGAAAAGACCCTGATGTTGGGAAAGATGGAGGGCACAAGGAGAAGGGAACGACAGAGGATGAGATGGTTGGACAGTGTTCTCAAAGCTATCAGCATGAGTTTGACCAAACTGCGGGAGGCAGTGGAAGATAGGAGTGCCTGGCGTGCTCTGGTCCATGGGGTCACAAAGAGCCGGACATGACTAAATGACTAAACAACAACAAACTCATGTTCCGAGTGTGGATCCTTATTCAGCCAAAGATGGCCTCATCACACATTGACCAAACACAGGGATTGCCAGTGTGGTGCCTTCCAGGCATAATTGGACTCCTATCAGTCCCAGTCAGCAAAGCCAATGGCCAGGAATGGTTGGGAGGTGCAGCCCAGCGACGCTGGGAGGGCCACAAAGATTGCTCTATACGGCCTAGGACCCACGTACCTATGGGACTGCCTCTCCTGGTATGCCCCGCGGAGGACCTTAAGGTCCACAAATGACAACATTTTGGAGGTCCTAAGTCACAAGGTGGTTAGGTTGGTCTCAACTAGGGCCAGGGCCTTTTCAGTACTGGCCCCAACTTGGTAGAACGCTCTGTCACAAGAGACTAGGGCCCTGCGAGACTTGACATCTTTCTACAGGTGTTCCACCTGGCCCTTGGTTTGGACTCAGTCTGACCCTTATGTTTCCCTCCCCTTATGGTTTTGACTTTAAAAATGAGGCTGCATTTTAAATTGCATTTTAACCTGTATTTTAAATTGATTTTTTTTTCTTTTTTTCTTATTATGTTTTTACTGAAATGTTATTGGTGTTAGCCTCCCTGAGCCTGGCTCTGGCTGGGGGCAGGGTATAAATAAAAATTATTATTATTATTATTATTATTATTATTATTATTATTATTAGGAAGCTCACACATTGTCTCCACTCCTGCCCCCCCCCCATGCTCAGCTGAAGGCTGAATTATAGCCTACTTAAATGCAATTATTCACACATGGGATCTATTTCCACCTTCACTAAATGGATAGAAGTCTGTAGCAGGAACTCGGGGTGAGTGATCCTACCCCTGTCTATCTGTGTCTTTCATCTGGACAGGGCTTGTGTGAAACAGCCCTCAGTTACAGCAGCAGGCTCAAAGGAAGAAGAAAAAACCCCAGAAGATTTAACATATCCATATTTAAATGACATGCTTCAAGTGTTATTTCTCTGTCAAAACAGTTTTATCTCAGTGACACCTTCAGGTTCCAGAAAAGTGAAGCAGAAATTTTGCTATGTTCTTGAGGGGTGGCAGAACTATCAGTGAAGTTCTTAATAACATTCAGTTGTTAAATTAATCAGTGAATAGACAAATTAGAATACAGTGGTACCTCGGGTTAAGAACTTAATTCGTTCTGGAGGTCCGTTCTTAACCTGAAACTGTTCTTAACCTGAGGTACTATTTCTGGGTTGGCGGAGTCTGTAACCTGAAGCGTCTGTCACCTGAAGCGTCTGTAACCCAAGGTACCACTGTATCTGCCTACACACAGAGAGAGAGAAAGAGAGAGAGAGAACTGCATTGTAATTCTGCAGATTTTATCCCAGGCCAAGGTTCTCCAGCTCTAGGTACCATATATTGTCTGAAAGAACATATGGGATATCAATGTGTTATATAAATAAATAAGTGCCATTGCACAAGTGGCCTCCAGTCCCCCTCCAGTCTGATCTTCACTTATGTGGTGTTGATTTAGTAGTTATTACTCAATTGGACTCGGTTGGTGCCGTGGGTTAAACCACAGAGCCTAGGACTTGTCGATCAGGAGGTCAGCGGTTCGAATCCCCGCGACGGGGTGAGCTCCCGTTGCTCGGTCCCTGCTCCTGCCAACCTAGCAGTTCGAAAGCACATCAAAGTGCGAGTAGATAAATAGGTACCACTTCCGCGGGAAGGTAAACAGTGTTTCCGTGCGCTGCTCTGGTTTGCCAGAAGCGACTTAAGTCATGCTGGCCACATGACCCGGAAGCTGTACGCCTGCTCCCTCGGCCAATAAAGCGAGATGAGCGCCGCAACCCCAGAGTCAGTCACAACTGGACCTAATGGTCAGGGGTCCCTTTACCTTTACCTTTTACTCAAGTGTGGAAGGAGTACAGGGTCACAATGCTTCATAAACCCCAACTTCATAAATTCATGTTTTTTTAAACCTGGGGTGAATTCACAACCCTGTCCTATATGCCTGGTTTTTACTTTTGAAATAGCAGCTCTGTGTGTGATAGCGACTGCTGGATGCAGGGGTGGGGGCAGTAAAACTACAAAGTGAAAGCTGTCCCCGCCCAAGCTTCTCTTTTCCCATGGGAAATGGCACCTTTTTAATTATTATTATTATTATTATTATTATTATTATTATTATTATTATTTGAATTTATATACCGCCTATATCCAGAGGTCTCAGGGTGGTTTACATAAAAAGATCACAGTACAGTGGTACCCCAGGTTACAAACTTAATTTGTTCCGGAGGTCCATTCTTAACCCCAAACCATTCATAACCTGAGGCACGCTTTCGCTAATGGGGCCTCCTGCTGCCGCTGTGCCACCAGCGCCCGATTTCCGTTCTCATTCTGGGGCAAAGTTCTCAACCTGAGGTACTACTTCCAGGTTAGCGGAGTTTATAACCCAAAGCATTTGTAACCTGAGGTGTTTGTATCCCAAGGTACCACTTATATAAAATAAAAATAAAAGCAATAACCCAATAATACCCAAAATAGAGCCACATTTTAAAAGGGTATGGGATGTTGATAGATCCATCAAAGGCCTGGGTAAAAAGGAATGTTTTTGCCTGGCTCCTAAAGGTGTATAATGAAGGTGCCAGGCAAATTTCCCTGGGGAGAGCATTCCACAGATGAGGAGCCACTGCAGAGAAGGCCCGTTCTCATGTTGCCACCCTCTGGACCTCTTGAGGAGGCAGCACATGAAGGAAGGCCTCAGAAGATGATCTCAGGGTGATTTTCACGGAGACCTAAGATGCTTAGCAGGAAATGGTTAAATCTTCTTTCTCATGCATCACAGTCCTGTTCCTTTCTTCCCTTGGTAGCTGTTGTTATAGTAATATTATGAGTTGGGATGGCGGGTGGGTAGACTGTATTCCAAGATCCTTCTAATCACTGGATCTGGCAACTATAAGCCAGACTAACTTCCTGGTGAGTTCATCACCTGGCTAATGAGCCATTAAGCAAACAAAGGAGGTGTCAGGCAGCAAGTAGATAGAAGGGCAAAAGCAGAGTTGAGAGAGATATGAGCTAGAAGCAAAGCAGCAAGCTGAGAACTGAGAGAGTCAGAGGGATGTTTGATTTTTGTTTGAATCCATGGATAGCTCAGTTGGTTAAAGAACGGAGCTGACAGCGCCAAGGTTGCAGGTTTGATCCCTGTATGGGACAGCTGCATATTCCTGCATCATGGTCCCTTCCAACTCTACCATTCTATAATTTCTATGATTTCATCTAAGGCAATGGGGGAAGCAAGGCCCTTTTGGGGTGTTAACGCTGCGAGCCCCTCCCACATAGGCTCAGGTAGTAAATAGGTGCAAATACAGTGGTACCTTGGTTTAAGAACAGTCCTGTTTATGAACGATTCAGTTTAAGAACTCCACAAAACTGGAAATTTGCGAACTTTACCTCAGTCTAAGAATGGAATCCGAACGGTGGAAGGGCACTGGCGGCAGGAGGCCTCATTAGGGAAAGCGGACTTCTGGAATGGATTAAGTTTGTAAACTCAGGTACCACTGTAAACCCAAATCATATAGATACCACGGTTTCTACACACACACACAAATTTGCATATATATAAAAACAGATCAGCTGTGCATTCTGAAGTTATTCAGCCCAATAAACCTGGGGAATGGAAAAGCTTTCACCATCTCTCTAAATTCCATGAATAACAGATGCTAGTAAATTTACCAACGCTGATGTCACCACTAGAAAAGCCCTACTCCCCCATACTTGGTGACCTAACCTTCAAAGGGCAGGACACTAGGGTATCCCATGCTGTGTTCCACCCACAGAACTTTCCCTTCCAGGGAGGAGAGGAAAATTACTGCACTAGTTCAGTGCTGCTAATGATACTAAGAGCAGAGCCCCATTTGATAAGCTTCGTGCATATGGAAGATGTCAACACAGAAGGTATTCTGCTTAGGACTGTGAGTCCAACAAACTCTGTGATATTCTACAATGAAGCAAACAAATTTATAAAAATGCCTTCTCCTTGTGGCTCTCCCCTTCGCTGTAGCCCAGGTTAAGCATGAATCACTCCCTTTATGTGGCTTTAAAGAAAAGTGGATCAATGTGATCAGTTTCTGTGCTTAATTCCCTATTCCCTGACACTGAAGAAATGGACAAAAGCCCCTATGTTATCTCAGTGTAGTATGCACAAACTGGACTCTGAATTTCCCTCAAAGCAAATGCTGTTAACTGTTGGCATGTCCCATCTAAATGAGGATTCCACAGATGTTTTGCAACAAGAATGGTCCCTTGATTAGATTTTGAGGACAATGTGTCCTTTTCTTAATAACTCTTAGCGGCATCTTAATTGGTAAGCAAATGAATAAAAGATGTGCTTATTACTACTTAATTGACTTGTTTGCTTTCATTGCATCCACTGATATATTTTGGAGAAGCAAATAGGAGGTGCCATTCTTTGTGTTTAATGCAGCCTCTGGAATAATTTATCTTCAGCGGTAATCAAAAACTGCCTCCATTTAAGGATCTGCTTTGCAGACATTATTGTAATTTAACGTGAGGAAGCGATGCCAAAGGGAGAGCTTCACACCTGTGATTTGGGGGCTTATATTTTCAGAAAGCAGGAATGGACAGATCACTCTATTTCTTTGTCAGTTTCTAGTCTGTGTCAAATGTGCATGTGATTATTAATGAATTTATTCCATTCTGTGTTAATCTGCAGTTGTGTGTTCAGGCCCCAAGAACTCCCCCTTAAATAAAGACACATTTGACTCAAATTTTAGTTTTGGTTTTTGGCAGAATTTAGGCCACAACTTTATTGATTACAGAAAAGTGAGTGGTTGCATAGGCTCTGGTTTGACTAGTTCCCTACACCCTTGTAGGGAGCGCTGACCCAGAGCTCCATCATAGGTCAGCCAGGAGTGAACACCTGGGTAGGCAAACAGCTGGGAACAGACTATGTTCACCACCCACATGCCCCCCTGGACTCAGGCACGGGCACAACCCCCTCTCGGGGGCTGACCAAACCAGTTGAGTCCCTGGATTCCTTTAATGGAATACCCTTCACATAGGGATGGCGAGACCATTCTCCCATCCCTATCACATGAACCAGTGCCTATCCACAACCTTACAAGTTGTAATGAATTGCTATGTGGCAGGTGAGACCCAAATGGACACAGCCAATCAGCCAAGTGGGAAAAATTCCTGCTGTGCTCCTGTCCCAATGACAGACGACACACAAGGGCATAGCAAGGTCAATTGCAAAATGCCCTAAAATTAGGAGGAGGTGGGTGGGTGTTCTGATGCATGAGCTGAAAGAGGAAGCTCTGGGACACGTGCATGGGTTTACAGTGGTACCTCAGGTTACATATGCTTCAGGTTACATACACTTCAGGTTACATGTATAATCTGCTGCTAAAATGGAATACACAGGATGAAACGGTTAAATCAGCTATGATTAAGTGGGCACAGGATATTGGTCATGATATTATGTTTGCTGACTGGGAGCAGTTATGGACCACAGGTATTAAATTTACGGCATGCAGTGCCCTGAAAGAGAACATAATGAAAATGATCTATAGGTGGTACATGACTCCAGTCAAGCTTGCAAAGATATATCATTTGCCCAATAACAATTGTTGGAAGTGCAATGAATGTGAAGGAACTTTTTATCACCTTTGGTGGACCTGCCCAAAGATTAAGGCCTACTGGGAAATGATCTATAATGAAATTAAGAAAATCCTTAAGTGGACATTTGTAAAGAAACCGGAGGCTTTTCTCCTGGGCATGGTCGGCCAATTGGTACCAAAGAAAGATAGGACCTTTTTTATGTATGCAACAACAGCAGCAAGAATCCTTTTGGCGAAGTATTGGAAGACTAAAGAATTACCTACTCTGGAAGAATGGCAGACCAAGGTGACTGAATTTATGGGACTGGCAGAGATGACCGGCAGAATTCGTGACCAGAGGAAAGAGACAGTGGAGGAGGACTGGAAAAAATTTAAAATCTATCTTAAAAATTGTTGTAAAATTTCGGAATGTTAAGATGTCAAGGGATTGGATACAAAGAATTACAGCTATAAATTGAAATTTATAAAATAGAATTTTTTTTTTAAAGAGAATTAAATATAAATGGGATGAAGAATTGCTAAAAATTTTAAAATATGGATGCAGGGAAGGGGAGGTTTGGGGAAGTCGTGTTATGTTTATTTGTTTTTTGTTTATGTTGTAAAATCAATAAAAATTATTTAAAAAAAAAACAAAAAAAAAACATACACTTCAGGTTACAGACTCCGCTAACCCAGAAATAGTACCTCAGGTTAAGAACTTTGCTTCAGGATGAGAACAGAAATCGTGCGGCAGAAGTGTGAGGCCCCATTAACTAAAGTGGTGCTTCAGGTTAAGAACCGTTTCAGGTTAAGAACGGACCTCTGGAATGAATTAAGTACTTAACCCGAGGTACCACTGTATATAGGTCCCTCGATCCATTTAGACTGAGCCCCATTGGCCAGATTACACCCAGCAATGAGGGACCTACCAATCAGGTGTTGTGGCTATCCAATAGACCCACCCACAACCAGGAGGTCAGTCTCCAGGTCTCACCACCTCTTTAGGGAGGACACGATTTGTTGAGGTGTTCGTTTTTTAAAAAAAAGAATTAAAATGGTCTGCCAACAAGGCTCCACCCATGAGTGAGCCCCTGATTGGCCCATTCAAATTTTAATGTTTTGGCGGAAATTCCGCCCTGCAGGGTGGCTCGTGATTCAGGGCTTCTAGGGATGGATGCAGACAGGTGAGGGCAGGGCTGGATTTAGGTTTGATGAGGCCCTAAGCTACTGAAGGTAATGGGGCCCTTTATATGTCCAGCTATCCTTTGCCAACAACAAATTGTGGCTGGTTTTTTTGTGTGTTGAATATATGCTATATGGCAATTTATGGACCTAATAGGTATCGAAGGCCATTTGCACATAACAAAAGATGTATTTTATCAAAGTAATTGTTGAACTGAAATACAATTAAGAAGAAGTATATTAGTAGTGAGCAGTATGAGCAAGCAAGGGATCAACTGATCAAACCCATACTAGCAAATTAGGCAGGAAAATCTGAAGCCTTCTGGAGGATAAGTCAAATGATATTACACTGACCATGGCAAAGTTTCTTTCAGAGGTTGCAAGAAACAAAGACCATCATGTTCTAGACACAACAAATGACTACCTCTGTCTCTTTCACCTGTTGTTTGGCTGTCTTAACTGCATCTTGTTTTGAAACCATTTTGTGGGTCTATGGACCGCAATAAAGATTTAATTTTTTTAAATTAATATTGATTTTTTTGGGGGGGGCAAGAAAGTGGGGCCCTAAGCTATAGCTTGTTTAGCTTATATGTAAATCCAGCAATGGGTGAGGGGCAACAAATGCCGCCCACCTGGAAAGGGGTAAGTGGCCATTCAAAGCACGAGAAGGAGAAATAGAAAGGCAATTTATGAAAACCCCTCTCGTGATTTTGTAGAGCTGTGTCAAACATGCTCTAGTTTAGGCTTTTTAGGTAGCTGGCAACTTTCATAAGGCAGAATTATTTTAGTTGCAGCAACTTCCAAAAGGATAACGTGGTTGTCTGTTGCAGCAAAAGCAATTGGTAAAAATCTTACGAGTGTTGCATTCAGTTGGCAGGTGTAGATGCCTTCAAATGTATGCAAATGATCAGTGGTCATTCACAAGTAGTAGAATTAGTGTGAACACTGTCATCCTAGTGTTGCTAAGTTAATTAACGCCTGTTTTGCGGGTGTAATGCTGCATCTTTCTTTAATCCAGTTCAGTTTCTTTGTTCCCCCTTCCTGCTGCCACTTCAGTGCCATCACCTGCCTAGATATTGCTGTTCATCCTTCCTGGTCAGGTGATTGTGCAGTGAAATGGGATGATGTCACCACGATGCATAACCCACCAGATATAGCTACTTGATAATGTTGATGAGGGTCACTGAGAGTGAGGACAATTCAATAAATGCTTTGAAAAGGACTGGGACTAGTGGACTTCCATAAGAAACCGTGTTCCAATTCAGCTATGAAAACATGCCAAACCTGAGTTGGTGTGATGCTTTTCTCTCAGAGAAACGTGTTTGAAAGAAAGGCTTTTGTCCCCCCCCCCCCCGCAGCATAAGAAAAATTCCAAATATTCATGTTGATATCGCTCTACTAGTATCCCTTGCAGAATAAAACCAGCCTGTTGCGGACAACCATCACACTCTGCAGAAGGAAATAGGCAATTTTTAAAACAGACATTTTAAAAACAAGTTTTTGTTTTCTTCACACAATGGCTTTGTTATGAAATGATCCCTCTGTTTTACGTTTTGCTTGTTTTAGGTATCAAATGCATGACAGACTATCAGAAATAAGTGATACATACATATATACTAGACAGCTGGTTGGTGTAGTTTTCTAGTGAAAATGTCTAAACGATGTGTTTTTGAATGAGACATATATTTTTTTTCCTTTTGCTTTCCAGGGAATTTGGCCGTTGGAAAGTAAATAACTTAGCCGTCGAGAGAAAGAATTTTCTTGGCTCCCCGCTGCCTCTCGCCCCTGAATTTTTCCGGAACATAAGACTATTAGGACGTAGGCCGACTCTTCAGCAGATCACAGACAATCTTATCAAGAAATATGGGACACACTTCTTGCTGTCAGCTACCCTGGGAGGTAAGGTCACTCTCAAGAAGTATTCTACCTGTCTATTTAACCTTCTCAGCAACAATGAATTAATTGTGAAAACAACAACTGTCTATGATGGGACGAACATCATATACCTCATGGTGCATTTGTTCAGTAATCTCCATTATAATTTAGGTTTTAGAAATTCTAAAATATACTGGAAAAAAGAGGAAGGGGAAGAATCTGCACACACACACAAAAATCAGTTTATCCATCACATTCATGTACAGTCTGAAATATAGAACCTACTTTCAAAAAATCCATATACAAAGAACATGGAAAAGTCACCACTGAATGGCCAAAAGATTTTAAAGACTGAGTTATGAGTTATGATCTGACCAGTTTAACGGAATCTTTCCTTCAATATTCACACAACCAATAAACCTTGTGAAGGAACGGAGTTCATTGATAAGCATATATCATTTGGTTAGGGTTAATTGCTGCTTGGATGGGTTAAAATCAAAAGGTCAAAAGTTTAGCTAATGATTGGAAGCCTTTAAAAAAATTCTATATTATATTAGAGTTTTCACGATAAGACAATTGTAATAAAACAGTTCACCTTCTTATTCCCTCCCCTTTCCTGCCTCTCATACCCCTGCCCCTTTGCTCTGTCGTCTTCTTCAACACCATTTTCGTTTCTGATGTTTGCTTGTTTAGCATGTTACACAGTGTTGAGGCTCATGTTCTCAGATAAAGGTTAGGATAAAGGAGTGTCAGTACTCTGCTCAAGTCGCAGATAAAAACACACACATTAAACTGGATAAGTTTCCATCCCTGTGCTGTGCCATCCCCTTTTTCTAGATGCAATTATTTATTTATTTAATTTGGTTATCTTCTTCTTCTTTGGCCATCCCTTGAAGCCGAGTAAGATTGCCTTCCATAAACATGGTCTTAGCATGGTCCATAAGTGACTGTGGAGGCCAGTTCTGGATCCACATTGGTTTCCAGGCGGGAGCTGATCACGGTGAGGGTTTGCCAAGTGTGCCTTCCTCTTAGCACATTTCTTCCTTGCGTCCTGAGTTCAAGTGCCTTCAAAGCCCATGACACGTTGGGTAAAGGCTGTTCTCCAATTGGAGTGCTCACAGGCCAGTGTTTCCCAATTATTGGTGTTTATATTACATTTTTTTAGATTTGCCTTAAGACAGTCTTTAAACCTCTTTTGTTGACCACCAGCATTACGCTTTCCATTTTTAAGTTCGGAATAGAGTACAGTGGTACCTCTGGTTGCAGACACAAACCATTCCAGGGTTCTGTTTGCACCCTGAAAAGTCCGTAACCGGTGCTTCTGCGCATGTGTGAAGTGCGATAGAGCACTTCTGCGCATGGACAAAGTGTGCAGAACACTTCTGCGCGTTTGTGCACGGCGAAACCTGGAAGTAAACACTTCCAGGTTTCCTGTGTTCTTAACCTGAATAAATGCAACATGAAGCATTCGAAAGAAGCGGGATGACTGTAGTTGCTTCGGAAGATGATAATCAGGCATCCACATGACCATGACAACATGACCAGTCCGCCCTACACCTGTAGAACCCAGGGTGGTTCACCACATAAAATTACAATTTAAAAGACACAGAATACAGTGGTATCTCAGGTTACATACGCTTCAGGTTACAGACTCTGCTAACCCAGAAATAGTACCTCGGGTTAAGAACTTTGCTTCAGGATGAGAACAGAAATCGCGCGGTGGCAGTGCAGCAGCAGCAGGAGGCCCCATTAGCTAAAGTGTTGCTTCAGGTTAAGAACAGTTTCAGGATAAGAAGAGACCTCCAGAACGAATTAAGTATGTAACCAGATGTAACACTGTACATAGTAAAAAATAAAAACAAAGACAACCCAATAATCCCTCCTTCCATTACAAGTTTAAAAGGGCATCAGATGTCAATCAACCAAAGGCCTTGTTGAAGAGGAACGCTTTTGCCTAGCACCCAAAGTGTATAATGAAAGAGGCAGTTGAACCTCCCTGGGGAGGGCATTCCACAGATGGGGAGCCACAGCAGAAAAGGTCCATTCTTGTGGTGCTACCTTCCAGACCTCTCGTCGACGAGGCACATGAAGAAGGGCCTCAGAAGATGATCTCAGGGTCCAGGTAGGTTCATATGAAGAGAGGTAGTCCTTGAAGTATTGTGGTCCTGAGGTATTGCGGGCGGGCAATTACTCAGCGAAGAGCTCCAAAAATGCACCCCAGATCTCTTTGAAGTTTGTCTTTTCATGCAGTTCGTGGAACAGGGTTTTCTCATGGGTTGCTCGCTGTAGGAGGTCTTGCATTCAGATTTTTCTGCTTGGTGTGGCCTGTGCTTTCCATTATTGGAGGTTTATTCGTTTTCCTGTCAGTCTTCAGCACCTTAGAGAGGCACCACAGAGTTTGGTCTAGAGGGAAGACTTATTTCGCTTTCATTTCAGGAGAAGAAGGGCTTAGTAGAAGGAAGAAGGGAAGAGTGTGCTTTCTTGTTTGGTTATAAAAAAACACACAGAGAGATTTTAAGCTTTTTGCTGGAAGAGAGATACTGAATGAGCTGCTGAACCCTGGAGATGCTGAAAACTCTGTCTGGAAGACATTGCTTTAAGGAACTTAAAGAAAATAATGGGCAGCCTGGAATAGCTGGATGTGTTTGTCCTGGTTATTTTTGTTGCCTTTTGCTGTTATGCTTTGGGGTTTTGTGTGTGCAGTAACTATTCAGATTTTAAAACCATTTTTCCGTAAGCATAATATTTTCTTCAGTTAACATATTTTGGTTAAGAAGCTAGGGGAAATATAATAATAATAATAATAATAATAATAATAATAATAATAATAATAATAATGGTAAGGGACCCCTGACAGTTAATTCCAGTCGCGAATGTCTCTGGGGTTGCGGCATTCATCTTGCTTTACTGGCCGAGGGAGCCGGCGTTTGTCCGCAGACAGTATTTCTGGGTCATGTGGCCAGCATGACTATGCCGCTTCTGGCGAAACCAGAGCAGCTCACGGAAACACTGTTTACCTTACCGCCGGAACGGTACCTATTTACTTACTTGCACTTTTGGTGTGCTTTCGAACTGCTAGGTTGGCAGGAGCTGGGACCGAACAACAGGAGCTCATAATAATAATAATAATAATAATAATAATAATAATAATAATAATTTATTTATACCCCACCCATCTGGCTAGGTTTCCCCAGCTACTCTGGGCAGCTTCCAACAAAAGATTAAAATACATTAAAACATCAGTCATTAAAAACTTCTCTAAACAGGGCTGCCTTCAGATGTCTTCTAAACGTCAGATAGTTGTTTATTTCTTTGATATCTGATGGGAGGGTGTTCCACAGGGCGGGTGCCACTACCGAGAAGGCCCTCTACCTGGTTCCCTGTAACTTCGCTTCTTGCAGTGAGGGAACCGCCAGAAGGCCCTCAGTGCTGGGCTGAACAATGGGGGTGGAGATGCTCCTTCAGGTATACTGGGCCGAGGCCATTTAGGGCTTTAAAGGTCAGCACCAACACTTTGAATTGTGCTTGGAAATGTACCTAGAGCCAATGTAGGTCTTCCATGGCTGGTGTTATGTGGTCTCAGCAGCCACTCCCAGTCACCAGTCTAGCTGCCACATTCTGGATTAATTGTAGTTTCCAGGTCACCTTCAAAGGTAGCCCCACGTAGAGCTCACTTGTGATTCCCATCACAAGTGAGAAGCTTGCAGACATGCACCCCTATTGGGGGTGGACTGCACATCTGTTTATGTCTATGCTGACAGCAGTGCATCCTTGGTGATGGGACTGAAGTCCAACCCTATGAATCCCTCTGCCTCCAACCAATTTGGCTCCTCAGCTACTGTGGGAACCTTACTCTCAGGTCGCAGGGTGGAGACTGGATCAGCCAAGCTTCCTGTTATGTACTGAAGTTCTCACCCTGGGCCAGCAGGGGGATACTGTAGATAGTTTTCACTCAGGTCCACATATGCAAATATGGGACTGAAAGTGACGTTCAGTGATTGGATAGTTACAGAAATCTGTTACAGTTGCGTTGTAGTTGAGCTCTATATAAGCAGGCTGGCTGAACCCTTCAGTTCAGTTCTGTTCTGGCCTGTGAATAAACAAGAGCTGTTTGAAGAATCGCTGTGTCGTCTGATATGTTCACCCACAACTTAACACATCCCCTCCCCTTTTGGGAGGTCTGGTAGTTCTGAGGTGAAACCCTCATCCCAGTTGCTGCTTGAGGTGTGTGTACCTCCCCAGAATCCTCAGAATCCTTATCCTCGTCCCCCTCTGACAGATTCTGCCACTCCTGTCCTACCAGGTGTCACAGGGGCCCATGGCATTTTCCTTTCGGGGCAATTTTACTGGATGTTAAGCAATTCCACATCATTGCAGGGGAGAAGATTGCTGCTGCCCCAAATATGTCAACAGCCCCCTGTTTTTCTTCCCAGTGTTCCAGAATTATTTAGAGTGGTATCCAATGCCCTCATTCTGTTGGTGCAAAGATTTATGCCTGCACAATGGAAATTTATCTCCTCTTCTCCCTTCCTCCCCGCCCCCCAATTCTCCCACCCTCCCCAGATCTACTGTGGAGCATTGTGGTGAAAATGCTGAACTGATTTAGAGGTTGTTCTGGGTGAGGGGAACATGGGGAGGGGGTTTCCACTGCGCAACCAGAAATCCTTGCCGTAGTAGAATGAGTGGATTAACACTACTTTGGATTCAAGCCTTAACTTCAGAGGTGGGGGGTTGCGTGGATGTGAGGAATCCAAGATGGTGGCTGGTAGTAGTAGTAGTAGTAGTTAAGGCTTCTAGTAGCAGCATTAGTACTATTATTGTTATTTCTTCGTTTTTAAAAGGATTTAAATAGCGGGAGGCAGTCCATCAATGGAAGGTGCAAACAAAGGGTGACAATTTATTGTGGGCCTCTTGAACCCGTGCAGGATTGGCACAAAAGTTAACAATGAGGGGGAAAGTAACCCATGCTGATTGCTGAACTGTGCAGCCTAGAATTGGATATACATCCCTGTTAAATGTCTACTCCTCTTATGCTCTCTTCCCCAACACGAACAAACATACTTCCATTAAAGCTCCTGAGAGTTGTAATCTTCTCTTCACTTAAATGCTATACAGTAGATGGGAGCAGTGCAAGCAGAGCAGAACAGAGGTATCATTTTAATCAGAGAGGTTGTACACACCAATTCGAAATGGACAGTTCCTGACACAGCATATTCCTGCTCTGCAGCTGCCAACCGAATAGTGTTTTTTATCAGCATTTTACAATTTATTTATTTTTTTAAAATCCTGTAAGTTTTATACAATTGAACTGTCAGTCATGGTATGCTGGGAACACAGATAGATTTGTGTGTGTGTGCATGAGCACCCTCACTTCAGTAAGATTTTGATCTATCTGCTTCTTTCTTTCTTTCTTTCTTTCTTTCTTTCTTTCTTTCTTTCTTTCTTTCTTTCAAAAAGGAGGAGGAAGAGGAGGAGGAGGAGTTATGATGGGGCTTAACATATTGTTATCTTAAGCGACAAAAGGAAACTATATCTTGGAAAGGACCTTTACAAAACTGATGCTGCAGCATCAGTTATAGAACTCAAGCACCTGCCAGAGGAGAAAAAGACTGACTGTCATTTTCATAATATACAGTTGAGGCTTCACTTTCAGAAAATGAATTAAAGAAAGACATTCTTTGCAGGAATCAAAGGTGTTCAACAAGATTGTCCGGCGGGAAGGCTACACAATCACAGGCATTATCTTCAATATAATCACCCACCAAGGGATAAAACAGTTTTCCTCAATTGTCACTTTTTGGCGGTTGCCTGGGTGGGCAATTCTGAGCACTAATTATCTTCCCCGCTGCATAATTCCTATTCCTTTTTCTCCAGATTTTTCTGTTGGATTATTTCCCCCTCCCATTCAACCTATTATCAAATAGATGGTATACACCTCCTCCCCTTGTAAATTTCTTAATGTTGCACACAATGACATCGCTTTTGAAAACAGCATGTATTAATTTAGGTATGCCGTTTTCGTTGATGCTAATGGGAGCCGTGTGGATAGAGCTTTATCTGCACTCTCTGGAATATTTTTATCTCCCTGAGGCCATGGTCACAAAAGGAAATGTTGTGTTCCACAGTAGCCTAAAAAACTTGTGAGTGGGATGGTCTTCCCAGAACCATCTGCTGCTGCCATTTAATTGATGTTTGAGAACTTCAACTATAGCAACTGTCCAGAGATGGGCAGCGTAAAGTCTTATTGCTCAGAGCCAATATAAACTTGCCATATTCATATACACTGTAGGTGTGTGTTTCGGTGTTCCATTTGTATGATTTACTTAACAGGGGTCAGCAATTTTTTTCAGCAGGGGGCCGGTCCACTGTCCCTCAGACCTTGTGAGGGGCCGGACTATATTTTGAGGAAAAGATAATGAACGAATTTCTATGTCCCACAAATAACCCAGAGATGCATTTTAAATAAAAGCACACATTCTACTCATGTGAAAACACCAGGCAGGCCCCACAAATAACCCAGAGATGCATTTTAAATAAAAGGATACATTCTATTTATGTAAAAACATGCTGATTCCCAGACCATCCGCGGGCCAGATTTAGAAGGCGATTGGGCTGGATCCGGCCCCCAGGCCTTAGTTTGCCTACCCATGGTTTGCTATGTTAAATTATAAGCAGCGGCGTAGCATGTGGGGGCCCCAAAGGGGCAGTTGCACCGGGTGCAGAATTGTTAGGAGCACAAAATTTCAACACCCAGTGCTGCCTCAATACAGCTGCATGCTTACATTGCTGGGCTCTGTTGCAAACAGCTTCTCCATGTGAACCAGGAAGTGACCTCTCCAGAAAACAGAATGACTCTTCTTTTCCTATCTCCGCAGCTGTTATTTCCTGGGTGATGGGGATGCTGTTAAGCAGTTGAGTGTGCATGTGCACTCCATCTGTTTCCTTCCCTCCCATCCCTCGCTCCATGCAGCCCCGGGCATTGGTAACCCACATTACGCCACTGATTGCAAGTACCATGGTTGGTTTCCAACAGAAATGCTTCCCTTTCCCCTTAATTGCATCTACATTTCCTGCAAAATTATTTTTGGTCAACATTATTATTATTACTTATTGAATTTATATAGTGCCCTATGCCTACAGGTCTCAGGGCTGTTCACAGGAGAAAATCAGAATATAAAAACCACAAAGCACATAATCAAAATAAAAACAACAACCCAATAACTCCCCCCCCCACACACACATTTTAAAAGGGCATAGGATGTCAATCAAATCAACCAAAGGCCTGGTTAAAGAGGACCAGTTTTTGCCTGGTGCCTAAAAGCTGCCAACCTAGCAGTTCGAAAGCACGTCAAAGTGCAAGTCACGTCAAAGTGCGGGAAGGCAAACGGCATTTCCGTGCGCTGCTCTGGTTCGCCAGAAGCGGCTTAGTCATGCTGGCCACATGACCTGGAAGCTGTACGCCGGCCCCCTAGGCCAATAAAGCGAGATGAGCACCGCAACCCCAGAGTCGGCCACGACTGGACCTAATGGTCAGGGGTCCCTTTACCTTTACTAAAGGTGTATAATGAGGGCACCAGGCGAATTTCCCTGGAGAGAGCATTCCACAGACAGGATAGTAGTAAAAAAAGAGGAAGCCAATTTTGCATTTTCCTTTCTTCACAAGAGCTGACAAACATTTGTATTCATGTGCTAGGAAGCAAACTTGGCAAATGCATGACTTGTGGAGAGATTTTTTTTGTATGCCCCTGCAACCTACTGACTGGCAAGGCTATTCCCTTCTGACCATAAAGGGGATGGCTCTGTCTGAAATATTCCCAAATCTCTATTCACAAACCCTGAAACACGCTGCTGCCCTTGGGTTTTCTAAAATGGGAGCTCTGGAAAACTGCTTTAAAAAATAAAAATATTACTGTGAGAAAGTGTGGTGAGCAGTGATTCTTGCTGCTTTATTGCTCTGTAGAAAATTTGGTTTCTGTTGGCAAAGGGTGGTATTCAACTAAGTTTTACTTAGTGGAGATTCATTGAGATTAATTACTGTGACTAAGTTAGGTTCATTAGTTTCAAATGTAAATGTCACTAAAGTTTAAACATGTTAAACATATATGGTAAAAATACATGTTTTCTTATTCAGTACAAGCAACTTAAAATGCAGTAAGTTGCTTGTACTGAATTAAAAACAAAATGTATTTACACCATATATTGTATTTGCATAATATTTTATCTGGCCTAAGATTCTAGAGCACTTTTTTGTTTGGTTCTGACCTGTCCTAGAGGCATTCATATATGATACCTTCTTTTATTCATTGGCCTAAAATACTACTTCTTCTTTGTCCAATCCAGCTGCCAGAATTTTATTGGCTAAACACTGGAAAATTAATTTACCAACCAGCACAGTGTATTTCTTCATGACATTAAAATGCCAGCTAATCAAGAAGAAGGTGGTATTTAATAACCAATATACATTTTTTTTAAATTGAATTTTACAAATATATTTTGGCAAAACAACAATCTTGCATATAATATATAAAAACCCTTTCATATAATATATACAAACCACCTGAGAATTCCCTCCTCCTCAACTAATGGTTTTCCTAATTATACTCTGATATTGCATTTTGTAGTTGTTATTATTATTATTACCCTTAATCCAAATCTTGAACACAGCATTTAAACATCATACTGATAGTAATTGATTATCTCTAACCTTACAAAACTTCCTGTAGCCCTACTAACGATGTCAATTGTTTACCATTGCCTATCAAATACAACATAAATTCATTCCAGTCTTTCAGAAAGGTCTGGTCTTGCTGGTTCCGAATTATCCCAGTTAGTTTCGCCAACTCGGCCTAGTCCATTAACCTCATCTGCCACTTTTGAATGTTTCTCACCCTGTTTCCCTTCCCATCATTTTATAAAGAGTTATTCATTCTAGAACTAGAATTCCATGACTGCGCAAAGGCCCTGTTACAAAAATCTCATTGTTATCAGTGCCTGTTTTATCCTCAGCTGAAGCTTCGCATGGTCTGAAAGTCTGGCATTTCTACTGCTATTTTGACTAAATTATTAACAAAGGCATACAATAGGTTGGCCCAATAATTCCTTCTACATATTTATTTATTGATTAATTGATTGCTTGCTTAAATTTTTATGCTGTTCAAATGAACCCCAAAACACATTTCCTTTTTGGAAGTACTCTTTACCACGGGGGTGGGAACCCCAGCTTGGGGGACAATTGTGGTCCAAGCCTCTCCCCAGATCACAGCTCTCACCAGCCCTCTGTCCTCTGCACACTCCTCAGAAAGTATTGCCAGGCTTTAGCATGCCCTTCGGGACACAGGTGGCGCTGTGGGTTAAACCACAGAGCCTAGGACTTGCCGATCAGAAGGTCGACAGTTCGAATCCCCGTGACGGGGTGAGCTCCCGCTGTTCGGTCCCTGCTCCTGCCAACCTAGCAGTTCGAAAGCACGTCAAAGTGCAAGTAGATAAATAGGTACCACTCTGGCGGGAAGGTAAATGGCGCTTCTGTGCACTGCTCTGGTTCAAAAAAAGTAGTTTAGTCATGCTGGCCACATGACCTGGAAGCTGTACGCCGGCTCCCTCAGCCAAGAAAGCGAGATGAGCGCCGCAACCCCAGAGTCGGTCACGACTGGACCTAATGGTCAGGGGTCCCTTTACCTTTACTAGCATGCCCTTCAACTGTGATAATGTCTCTTGCTTGCCCCAGTGGAGGATGGAAAGCTGTGGGCAAGCAGTGGGATAGAAACCTCTGATTTTTACACAGATGGAACACGCCACTGTGCAAAGGTAGAGTCACATCTATTTTGCCTCTGGACTGAGAAGGAGAAGGAGAAATTTTCCTGCACAGAGCGCTCATAGAAGCCCCCTTCGGCCATTCTATTTATGGAGAACACATGAGTGAGAAGTGTGGTTGCAGCCCTGAAGTCTGCATATGCAACTCAAACATCTGAAGAGTGGGAGCCTTCCCATGTGTAGGCTGCATGCAATCTTGAGCTCTGAGACTGGGGATCAAGGCTGCAGGGAAATCTATCTGCAGCAAGGCTCCCTTCCTCCTTCCCTTCAAAGGTTTGTGTTATATGTAAGCACAACAGGGGAGCAGCTACTTTATGCACCAAGTTCTCCTCCACAGTCTTAACACCTCAGTAGGCTTTGAGTCACACGGTTTCATTGCCATAGTAGGCAACGGGAACAAACTCAGTGTGCATATACCACCCTGGGAATTGCTACACACTTATTATCCTGATAGTGGCTAATATATATTGCTAGCTGCTTTCCCAAAATAGTCCATCATCCTTCACATGCCATCTGACTGGAGCGCTGCATGGTTTTAAAATGGAAGGTTTATGTTCCTTTCATTACTAATAAGAAGAGAAAATTGGAAGGTAGGCTTTTCGAATATGTCTACAGTGCAAAATATGTCTAGAGGCAGAAAACAGCTCCAAGTGTTTTAATCATAGGGACATCTATTATTACACATTATAAAAATACATGTTCCCAAGTCATATTTATGTATATTTAACTAAAGCTGTTACAGTATTATTCTAATGCCTCTTATACAGCATTTTGTGATTTGCATTTCTATTTAAATCGTTCCTGAAGTTGCTCCTAAGACCCATGCAGATTTAATTCATTATTGCAGCCTGCCATTTCCTAACTATTGTGCAGCTTCTTCCTTGTTGAAGTAGCCACAACGGGATTCTTTACCGATGCTAATTAAAAACAGCAAATCCCTCTTTGACGGCACTTTTGTTGTAGGAGTCAATTGGGTGATGTGACATCACATCTCAGTTCCTTGTGCATTTCCCTGCCTCATCCTTCATCCCTCCACACAAATTGGGTTCTCCCAGAAAGCATGTATTGCAGTGAGGTCACCACAATTGACTCTGTTGATGGGGTGGGTAAGTTTGGATTGCCACAGCTACCCGATTGGTCCCTCAGAAGCATGGGACCTGTTCGGGCCAATGGGGTTGCAGAAATTGCAACCCCATTGGGCGAATCACCCGCCCACCCTCCCTATATTTAGGGTCTGTGTTGACCTTGCTATACTGTCGTGGGTCGTCTGCTTTGGGGGCAAGGACCCAGTAGGAATTTTTCCCACTTGGCTGATTGGCTGGTGCCTTTGGGGTTTTGCCTACCGTGTAACAAATCTTCACAACTTTGTAAGGTTTGTTGTTTGGCATTGGTTAATGTGTGTGGAGGGGACGAGGCATGACTGTGACCTGTCCCTCTGATGGTTGCTGCATAGGTATTCCGTTAAAGGAATCCATCAGCTCGTCATGCATTTGCCCGACCCCTAAAAGGGGGATAGGGCCACGCAAGAGCCCCTGGGAGCATTCTGGGTGTGATCTTAGGGATCGGCACCCATCTCAATTGATCTCCCGGGGTGCTTACCTTGATGGACCTCTGCAACTGGCAGTTGTCAGTTCTGCTCCTGTCCAAGATAGTCTGGGACAGGTTCAGATAGTCTTAACCAATGCCTAAACAAACCAACCACAGCCTGTAATCAATAAAATTGTTTTTTAAAAAATATTTTTTATTAAGTTTCATCTTACCAAATTAAACACATCAAACCAATTAATCCAAATTATAAGAATACAAATCATATAATCCAATTATTTTCCAAATTATAAATTTTTGTAATCAATAAAATTGTGGCCAAAATTATGCCAAACCTCAAACTAAAATCTGAGTCATGTCCGAATTTATTTCTAGGCAGTTTTGGTGATCTTAACATGCAACAGACATCAGGGTGGGCTGACACAATTAAGATGATGTCATAGCCCATGCCTAACTACTGTATATTATGGCCTCGAAAAAATATTGTATGCCTGTGAAGAATTAAATCTAGACTCAGGAACAGGACTCAGGAATAGCTTGCACATTTCAGGTTTCACAAAGACATTGTAAAATACTATGCAAAGGTCAGTCTAGAGTATGAATGTCAATCTCTGCCCAGTGATGAATATCTGTCCAAGACAAGGGCATTACTAGAGTAAAGGCCACATAATCCCATGAACCAATTATGGAATTATACGGGACTTTGGGGTTTTGTTTTGTCCTGGTGAGCTGGAAAGAAAAATTAACTTGTACACACTTTCATTTTGCTTGTGGCAGCTGAGGCAGAACTGCCTCTAGAACGTTTGCAGATGTTTCTTACAGCTTGTAGGACTCACAGCTGTGTGGTTATGGTGCTGCATAATCTTTTTTTAACCCTCCCTCCTTTTGCTACACACTGTGATTAATCCTTTTTGAGTCCTTAAGACTCACAACCTTGAATAGTATTCCAAATCACGTCCATTTGTTAGCTAATGTTTAGATCATCTTCTAAGCCTATTTCACGCCTGTGGACTACGGCTGGCAAGAAAAGATTCATCCATGTGTCAAGTGTGGCAGAAGCATCTATTTGCAATTGTAAATTAAGTATTTGTTTGCAAGAATTAATCTCCAGTTTTCTCCCACATTAATCCTCATGTTAACTATTTCATCGTTTTACCTTTTGTGCTTGAGGATCGGTCACTGCCTTGTTTCCCCTCTCACACAACGTAATTGGGAAGCAATGGGAATAACAAAAGAGAGATACGACCTCTTCTCTGAATTTTGCAATGCACTCCTCCAACCAAAGAATGTTCACAAAACTGTCTTAAAAGAACAGAAATTCCAAAAAAAAGTGGTTAAGTTGTTTATGTACAGCAGTTAGGGGATGTGGGTGGTGCTGTGGTCCAAACTACTGAGCCTCTTGGGCTTGCCGATCAGAAGGTTGGTGGTTCAAATCTCCACAACCAAGTGAGCTCCCATTGCTCCCAGCTCCTGCCAACCCAGCTGTTCAAAAGCATGCTAGTGCACTCTGATTTCCATCATGGTGTTCCATTGTGCCAGAAGCGGTTTAGTTATGCTGGCCACATGACCTGGAAAGCTGTCTGTGGACAAATGCTGGCTCCTTCACCTGAAAGTGAGAAGAGCGCCACAACCTCAGAGTCACCTTTGACTGGACTTAACCATCCAGGGGCCCTTTAGCTTTTTAGCTTTTTACAGCAGCTAGGATTCTTTATGCATAAGAATGGAAAGATTAAGACATTCCCACCAAAGAAGAATGGATAAGTAGAGTTATGGACAATGCTGAATCAGCAAAGCTAACCACTAGAATAAGAGAATGATGATTGCTTTATGGAAGATGGAAGCCTTTTTCAGACTGTTTAAAGAAATATCACACTACGGTGAATTCGCAATGAGGATTTGAACTATGAGCAACAGAAGGCAGTAGAGATTACTGTATTATTGTTAGGATTTAAGAGAGGGAAGATAAGGTGCAGTAAGGGGGAGAAATAAAAAAACACCATGGAAAATGGGATGGGAAGTAGATAAAACGCTAGAAAAATCTGTTGTGTATTAGAAGGTTTACGTGAATTTTTTGGAAATGTAATAAAATATACCTTAAAAAAAGAATTTTTACAAAATTGCGCATTAGGGAAATGTGTCGGGAGCTTGTCCTACACTATACCGTCATGTGATAGACAAAAATCCCATGACTGCAATCATGGAGCAGGAATTCTAACAAAATGTGTACATAAAATGAATATATTAATGAAAAGAACATACAAAAATACAGAAACATTTTATTGGGTGAAAATGTTTGCAAAAAAATGTGCATTCGTAAAAATTGCATGCAAACACATATATTAGGAAAAAAATCATAGGAAAATCCTGATGAAGATTCATGATTTAAAAAAGAAATGCAAATTCCTGTAGAATTGTGAAGAAGTGAATTTAACAGTGGGGAAAATGAGAAACTTAGAGAACAAAAATTAACAACCCATCCATCTCTCGTTATGGAAAAATAATAATAATCATGGCAACTTTAACTGATAATGTTGTTATATTGCTTCTGCAGGAGAGGAGTCACTCACCATTTTTGTGGACAAGCGGAAGCTGAGTAAGAGATCGGAAGCAAGTGATCCCAGCATTAACAGTACCACAGTGACACTGGAAACACTACACCAACTGGCAGCCTCGTACTTCATTGACCGGGACAGCACCCTGAGAAGACTCCACCATATTCAGATTGCCTCCACTGCCATAAAGGTATAAAAAAAGTTCTCTGGAACCACGGGAGAAAAACTGAGTTATTTGTTTGTAATATATGTCTTTTACCTTGTTGGTTCTCCAAACGGCTCTGCAATATAAGTATGGCAATTCCAGATTACAGGTGAGGATTTATGGACCAGAACTCCAAGAGCCTTGTGCACAGACCCAGGCTTGCTCCAGATCTGTTAATATTTCTTCTGCTATCTCCGACTCCTCGTGGAGCCCACTCCAGAGAGTCCTCTGCTATCTCTTGTGGTGTTCAGAGAGCATATGGGACAAAAGAGGCCTCAGAAGTTCCAGAGCTCCCACAGTATTTTGGCTCCACCACCCAGGGATATTCAAAGGCCACCTGATGGATCCTTAAGCAGGTTTCAAGTTCTACTGAGGTGATAAACTTGTGTCTGGACTGTACCACTTCTGAGTACATGCAGTACACCCTGCACATGCATTCAGTTATATGAATCCCCACCTACGCCCTGAATGTGGTACAATCCATAGACTTAAACTTGCCAGTTCATTGAGAATTTGAGACAGGATTTGGACCAAAATCTCCAATACCATATCTGTAGAATACTCCAGCTCTCTGTAAAACACATTCTTCATTTTTTATTATTATAGCTGAATCATATACTGAGGGCCAAACTAGACAAGACACCAATCACTTTGTATTTGTGTTAGTGGCTTTTAAAATATTTAAGTATATTGCAAGTACAGAGACCCTGATTGTGGGGTGGTACGTTTCTTTTGACATGTTGCGCCCCACCCAGCATAGTCCCAGTTTGTGACAGGCCACGTGCACCTGCTCTTTGAATTGTTGGTGTGCGGGGGGTGAGAGCTCCCAAACTGTAGGCATGGGGCTCTCAATCTAGACTGGGATCACAGCAGGGAGAAAAATTGTTCGAAGCCCCCAGGCCAGCATCTCAATCTGGATTGGGGCCTCCTTGCCATTTACTTTTAGAAAGCTAATCATACTATTGCTAATTATGTGGCTGGTATCTCATCTCATTTGGTCCCATGGTTCCATCATCAGGGCTTAGCTAAAACCTTTGCCATGGAAGAGGATTTTAAGAGACAGATGGTGGTGAGTCCATTATTTCTTCCATTATCAAGGAACCTCTTGGCACCTCCATTCTGTACCAAGAAGGGTGTTTGTTTGCATGTATGAGGTGCAGAACAGGGTTGTGTATGCTGTGTCCAAGTGTCCACTGCAGAACCGAATTCCTCACGGGATCAGGCTGGTAGGTGTCCTTTCCGTGAGAAAACATCAAGTTAAGAGACAGGAATGTCTTACAACCCAAAAACTAGCTGTCTGCTTGTTGTATTGATTAGGGCTGCTGAGCTGGGACTTTGAGATCAGGTTGCATGCACAGGTTAGATGTTTACTGATAAATTTGGATGAAGCAAGATTGCCAAGGTACAATCTCAGTGCCATTTTACACATTCCACAAAGGCACACCCTGACTTGCCATTAAGTGTACACACTGCAGCCCGTCATGGCTTGCAGATGAGTGTCCCATTATGATACATTTTATTTATATTTTAGGAGTAAATCTAAAACAGGGGTGGCACTCACCAAATGTTGTTTGACACACATCATCCCCAGGGAGTTTGTCAGGAATAATGGGATTTGTAGTCCCAGCAATATCTGTAGGGCACCAGATTGACTGTCCCAGATCAAAAGCATTTTAGGAATGAAACAAGAGGAATGAAATGTGTGAAAGAGCCCTCAACTGCAAGTGTTTATGGCTCCTGCTTCTGTCCTGTTTATATTTCCTAACCAGCTGTGTGTAGGTCAATAAACCCAGATTCTGTGGTGGATAGTCTAAGGTTTTCTGCTCTTGTTGTTATTTACTTTACAATATATATAAAGCTATCAGCGTTGCTGGCTAAAAACAATGCATTTCAAAACTGAGGCTTTATGCACAAGTAATAGCTGCTTTGAGTTTCTTGATTGTAATAGTGAAAGATGCTTTGAAAGGAGAGTTGGGTTGTTGTTTTTGCATTTTCCAATTATGAATATTTCAGAACTTTGCATTCTATTTTTACCTTCTTACAACTAGCATCTAATTTATGCCATCATTATCATCACCTAAAACTGAGCCACCGAAAACCTGTCACACAGCTGTAGCTTAATTCTGTCAACATCCTCACTTTTGCTATGTATACAAATAAAAAAGGGCCAGTACACACACACACACACACACACACACACACACACACACACACACACACACTGTGCTTGATTACTCAACACTTGATGACTTGCAGCCAAATCGTTGAGCTGCCATTGTTGTAAAATGTTGTGTCTGAGGTGAGGTGAGGTGATGCAGACATTTTCCCTTTGGTGGTTTCACCTATGAGTATGAAACATTCAGTAAGGCCAATTTGCAATCAAGTGATGGGCATGTTTGAAGCTGCCCCAAGAAATTGTAAGCAGTTTAGCTTTTCAGATAGAGGCAGTAGAAATGTATACACAGCTGCTGGTGGAGGAAGCCTTTGTGTAGAATGGTAGTTGATGGGGTGCCAACATAATGGATTGGAGCTGCTTTGACACAGCATGATGCAGCTATGATATGGCTCCTGCGGTTGCCTGCATAGCCAGACATGTTTTGCAAAGAGGTCAACAATCACACCAGAGTCCAGATTCTAGCTACAGTTCACAGGTTCAACTGCAGGCAAGTTGGACAGATGGATCCTTTTTTCAACGCTTGTACACAAATTGCTACAGTCCTGGGAACTATTCCAGGAGCCATCTCTTAAACGATGGCATTGCCAAAGCTTGTAAGTTCATTGTGGTCACTTAATTTTGTTGTCTTGTAATGCTCAGTTGATGTACAAGGCAAGAACCGTACCCCCTCACATTTCCTCTCCAGGTTGTAGCAGTAAATGAGCCTGGTTTAGGTAGGCATGTCTTCTGAGCCCAATACATTCAAACAGGAAGCACTGTGAACTGTACCCCTCTCTACGCATTCATGAAACTGGGTAAACTAATACATGATGGGAATGCAGGAAAAACATACAAGCTCCATCACCCCTGGTTCATGGGAAATCAGGATGTTGCATCATATTGGGAGCCTACAAAAGTAGTAGGTGGACATTTCAGTGAGCATCTCTTGCTGCAAGGGTGCCCAGGATCCATCATTCTAAATGCTTATCATTTAGACAAAGTTTGGTGCTGATGCGCAGAATGAATCACTGGCTGAGATTCCTCAGATAGCCGGTTTAAGGCTTATTGCTCATCGAGTTCTGATACCAAGTGGCTCTGTGGTCTAAACCACTGAGCCTCTTGGGCTTGCCGATCGGAAGGTCAGCAGTTTGACTCCCCATGACAGGGTTGTTGAATGGTCTCTTTAAATGTGAAGGTTTATTATTGTTCCACAAGATGTGTATGGCCAGAGCAAAAAACGAGACCCGGTTTTACAGCTGTGAAACAGTATAGCAGGTGCTGCTAAGTTGTGTTAATTAAGCTGTGTCAGCAATTGGGTATAGTATATAAAGAGCAGCACCTAGCTCTCTCAGTACCCTGGGGGATGGGTTGGTGGTTGGGTCATGCTTGTTGATATATTTAGTGTAAAAGGAGTTTTTGTTTTTGTTATTAAAACCTTGATAAAGTTATTTTTGAGTTCCTTGTGATGCATGGTCTCCCCAGCAAGCTTTCTACAGCGCAACTAAACTGCAAATAGCCAACAAGGGTCAGCTCCCATTGTTTTGTCCCAACTCCTGCCAACCTAGCAGTATGAAAACATGCCAGTGCAGGTAGATAAAAAGGTACCCCTGCAGCGGGAAGGTAAATGGGAAGGTTTCCATGCGCTTTGTATTCCATCATGGTGTTCTGTTGTGCCAGAAGCAGTTTAGTCATGCTGGCCACATCACCAAAAACTGTCTGTGGGCAAACACCGGCTCCCTCGGCCTGAAAGTGAGATGAGTGCCACAACCCCATAGTTGCCTTTGTCTGGACTTAACCATTCAGGGGTCCTTTACCTTTAACTTTTACCTTACCGTAGACAAATGTGTTGTGGGCTATGACATGTTGCACTCAGTATGACTTCTCATCCCCGATGTGTGCATGTGACGGGAAGTCTGTAGCCATAACCACCTTGCCTTATTAGGCCTTCCAACATATGCATCGCTCTGTTTTGAAGTGGTTGCATTTGTTTTGTAAATCAATGGATACTGTGCCTGAGGGGCTTCACTAGCAACTTGCCATAAGCCTGAGGCCTATATTCAGTTTATGCATTCATTTACAAGAACAGACAACCTGCCATGTTGGAAACATGAAAGAGCTAACATTGTTAGGCTTCTGTGGCCAATGCGAAAGCTTTCAGGCAGAGGAAAATGTTTCAGTTATAGGGAAGATTTTTCTTTTGCTAACGGCTTTTTTTTTCCTCTCCCCCCCCCCCCCGCACCTCTACACCTCATTGTTTTGTCTTTTTGATTAAGCTATAGTATTTTGTGCCAGACATGGCCTTCTGTTTATTTGTTTTAAGGGAGTATTGAGAAAAATTTCAACTTTGCATCCTTCATGTCTGTCCATTTAGCACAATTATCCATGCTATTTCCTGCAGCAAGGGAGCCTTGTGTATCAATGGACTCTTAACGGCATGCACTCCAACATTTCGCCAATGAAAATAAAGTAAAGGTAAAGGTACCCCTGTCCGTACGGGCCAGTCGTGTCCGACTCTGGGGTTGCGCGCCCATCTCGCTTAAGAGTCCGAAAACACTTCCTGGTCACGTGGCCAGTGTGACAAGCTGCATCTGGCGAGCCAGCGCAGCACATGGAAACGCCATTTACCTTCCCGCTAGTAAGCGGTCCCTATTTATCTACTTGCACCCGGGGGTGCTTTCGAACTGCTAGGTTGGCAGGCGCTGGGACCGAAAGACGGGAGCGCACCCCACCGCAGGGATTTGAACTGCCGACCTGACGATCGGCAAGTCCTAGGCGCTGAGGTTTTACCCACAGCGCCACCCGCGTCCCTTCCAATGAAAATGGGGACATCCAATAATGCTAATAATAATTTATACTCTGCCCATCTGACTGGGTTGCCCCAGCCACTCTAGGTAGCTTCCAACATATAAAAAACATAATAAAACATTTAAAAAACTTCCCTATACAGGACTGCCTTCAGATGTCTTCTAAAGGTTGTATAGTTACCTATCTCCTTGGCTCAGGGGTCATATGACTCTGTACCCTCTAACAATTATCTGATGAAAATAGGGACATTCTAAGGAAAAACGGGACATTCTGTGATAAAATCAGAAACTGGGATGGCTTCTGTAAAATTACATACTGTAGTGCCTTGCATGCATAAGAAGTTCCCTAATGAATCAGACCAGAGGATGCTGGAAGAGATACAAACAAGTATCTTCTTCCTACAAGGACCAACCCGATGTCTATATAAAGTCAAACACCCCGTATTTTGAGGTCTACTGATTCTGATCCCATCATAATTCATAGCCAATGATATCCTTATGGCATGGGATGGAGAAGAAGACTTGGTTGCATGCAGAACCATGTATTGCAAAGAAAGCAATATGCCCCCAAACATTTAATATATCCCAGTCATTTCTGTCTAACTCCTTTCATTTCTTTCTTTCTTTCTTTCTTTCTTTCTTTCTTTCTTTCTTTCTTTCTTTCTTTCTTTCTTCATTTTCTGTTGGCGATACCAGATATTTAGATTGTTATACTTGTTTCAGATGCTGTGACGACAATATAATGCCATGGAACATGCTGTTCTGCCATGAAAAAGGAAGATATATTTTTATTCTGTTATTTCATGGGCTTTCAGTTGCCCATTCCTGGCCCAAAAGCATGGAAACTGTGGCATGAGCAGGCTAACAGTTAGGTGCCATTTGTGTGTGTGTGTGTGTGTGTGTGTGTGTGTGTGTGTGTAGGGAGTGCAGGAGTTCATAAATCAGTAGCCACTAACCTTTTTTTTGGTTCATGGTTGCATTTGCAAAATACACAAACTGTTGTGGGTATCTTGCACACACCTGCATGTACTCTGCAACCACTCACACTCTCTCCCTCAGTTGGGCCTGAAAAAGGCTTTCTGTTGACTATAATAAAAGGCTTCTTTCAAGAGGGACAGGAGACATGGCCCTGTGGGCACCAGAAGAGGACTCTATGGGCACATGTGTTTCAGTGGATGCTATGTTGATGCCCTATTACTCAAGTAATGGATTCTTTAAAGCCCAGAATTTTCATGAAGACCTATACATAGTTCCACAACTAGCTACTTTGTATGCAGACATCAGAGGGAGTATAATTGCATTCCCCCCCTTGTAAGCTTTGAGGATACCGAAAAAAGCATTGCTCATTTTCTCAACTTAACTTTTTGACGCTGGTCTTAATTTGTAACAATAAGCAGTGACTCAGATATTGCAGATAACAGTGAAATTAATCTGTTTAGAGCTGTGTTTGCTTCTCCCCTCCCTTCTCTAGCCTTTATATGTTAGCCTATTTATGAGGAATTTATGCTGAGTAAAATTTTCCAGCTGAAATCTGACATTTGAAGCTATATTGATCTCTCGGTGCTGGGTGAAAGGAATAAATAAAGCACATTAATTCAAACATCATAATTTACATCCTCAGTCACCGTGTAATTGTAAGCCCTATGGATCTGAAAAGGAAACTAAATGCCCTTCTAATAATTTGGAGGCTTTGCAGCTTTTAAAAGATTCCAAATCCTATATTGATATACTGGTTAAAATTAATCTGGGGTTTTGCAGTTGGAAAATGCTTTTCAGGCAGAGCATTGGCAGAGGAAAAAGACTGGGGTGGCTGCTTTGGGATTATTGAAAAATGACTTAATTGCTATTTTATTTTATTTTTTAGACAAATGATTAACTATTTAGCCAGGGTTTTCTTCCTTTTCCCTCCCTAGCCCACAGACTACTGAGAAACCTCCTTTTCTACCCTTCCTATCATTTCCACGCAACATAACTGATTTATATTAATACCATGCAAATCTGCAAGGTAGGGGATCAGGAGAAGGGCAGTAGCTGGAAATGGGGATATTTCTGCCTTGCTGAAAATTGGCATTCCATGTTTGAGGTGCTTATCTGCAAAAATGAATGTGTAACATTCACAAAAGCAGTGCTTTCTGATTGGTTAGTTTGCAGCCCGGCTATAAGCCTGAATGGCTGCCTGCCCAAAGTGTTGACAGACTTGCTATTACTTAATGTCTTCCATTATTCCCATCCAAGTGCTGAGCAGATTGCTGCTGCTTATCCTAGATCTCCATCTCAAAGCTGATTGGTTTCATATTTCTCATCATTTCACCCTGTCAAAAGGTCGACTGGCTTGCTCTTGCTCTTTGGCGCTGGGTCAGAGGACCAAAAAATTGTGTGTCCTTTCCCATCCCGTGCAACTGACTTGCAGCCCAATCTTATGACACACTCGGCCTACGGATTGCAATGGACTTAGTTGTGCCAGAGGATCACAACAGCACGCTCTACAGTAACTCGCCGCTTTTCTTTCTGAGGTTTTGAAATAATGCTTGAAAACGTTTGCTTTATTTGCAACATTTCTCTGAAGAAGCAGAGCATGGCTGCTCTAGAATACAAAAAAAAAACCAACGTTTGCATCTCTAGTTTGGAGATAGGAGCCTTGTGTGGAACCTGTAGTTAGCCTACACATCCATGGCGATACTTTCATATGCATCCAGTCAGCACTCAAAATTTGCCACACACCTTACCTGTACAGTCATATCTCGGGTTACAGACACTTCGGGTAGTACATTTTTGGCACTCGCACATGCACAGACACACTTAAATCGTGCTTTGTACATGCGCCGAATCACAAACTGTGCGTGCGCAGACGTGGCGCTGCAGATTGCAAACGCTGCAGGTTGTGAACGTGCCTTCCACACGGATCACGTTCACAACCCGAGCATCCACTGTACTGAAGCATTGTGGGGGGTGGAGAGATAGTGACTTGCCTAAACAACCTACTGAATGCATAGTGGAGATGAATCTCTTCTGTTCATTTTTATTGTTTATTTTATTGTTTCTTTGCTTCATTTCCGCCAATGAAAACATGATGAAAGAATATATTGGCATTAAGGACTGGTGTGTGTGTGTGTGTGTGTGTGTGTGTGTGTGTAGAGACTAGCTAGTTATGTAGAATACAGGTAAGGTAAAGTATAGGGATGCGGGTGGTGTTGTGGTCTAAACCACTGAGCCTCTTGGGCTTGCTGATCAGAAGGTCGGTGGTTCGAATCCCAGCGCTCTGTCCCAGCTCCTGCCAACCTAGCAGCTCGAAAGGATGCCAGTGCAAGTAGATAAATAGGTACCGTTGTACCTATTTATCCTGTACCGCTGTACAGGAAGGTAAATGGCATTTTCGTGCACTCTGGTTTCTGTCACGGTGTTCCAGAAGTGGTGTAGTCCTGCTGGCCACATAACCCGGAAAGCTGTCTGTGGACAAACACCGGCTCCCTTGGCCTGAAAGCGAGATGAGCACTGTAACCCCATAGCCATCTTTGACTGGACTTAACCATCCAGGGGTCCTTTACCTTTTACCTTTACCTATATAGAATATAAAAGGGCACTGCTGGCAAATGTTGGGATATGCCACACTGGAAGATGGGCTGGTGAATGAACCCCTGATCTTCTGAGTATGCCGACATCTCCATGTCTGACTTGGAACAATGCTTTCTTAGCTCCTGCTCTCCAAAGCCTCTTGTCCACCTGAAATATGTTGATGGCATCTTTATTAACTGGACTAATGGACAGCAGGTACTTGAGAAGTTCTACAAAGACTCCAGTAACTTTCATCAAACACACATAGTGTGTTCTGTACCCAGTTTGGAAACAAAAATGGGACAACACAGGATTTGCATAAGTTTTGCTTCAGAGATAAGATTAGGTAATTCAGAAATAGAGAACCTGGAAATATATTTGAAAGCATCTCTAGATCATAGCACAGGCAGAATTTGAACTTGAGGCTTCTTGATTTGCAGCTCAGATTCAGTGCCACTACATCTCAATAGTTTTGCTAGGCTTGAATGCTGAGGATCAAACCATTGTCAAATCATAGATATTATTTTCTCTCAATAAATAAATACATAGCTAAGGAATGAGGGATAAACCCAATGCCTATTGTCATTGTTATTCCTTATAACTGGTGCTATTTGACCATGTTTTATAGCCAAATATCCTATCCCTTGGCCATCAGCTGAATAGTAACAGTGTCATAGACAACATTTCATAACATTTTTTTCATGAGACATTTCAATTAATTCCATAATAAAATGGATTTTCTTGCTACATCATCCTTAAAAATGCCTGCGCTGTAAGTCATTGTTTTTCTGGGCAAAGTCAATTGAACTGTGAATGCGATTCAATTGCCATTGATCTATTCAGTAACCTTTGTTCTCAGAGCAGAATTCCACCAGCCTGGATATGTAGGAACTTGTATTACCATTTCACCTCTGAGATACTGAAGCTAAAGAATAACTTTTCTTCTGATATCTTTCTTTCCTTCTTTTTTTAACCTTCAAACAATTAGAATTGTGTGTAGGCAAAACATCTTGCCTCCATAAGTGTAAATGTCTGTAGCAAGTAAGGTTGTGCACTATTGTGGTCAGATAAATGCTCCATAGTGGTGGTGATCATTATCTGTGTCATTTGGGGTGGAAAAGAACAAAACAAAACACAACTCTTTCCTCCTGCACCCAGATAAATGATTTGGGATGATTATCACACCTGAACTAAGCAAGCACAGGGGCGAGCTTATTGGTTAGGCCATGATTTGTACACATAACATGCCATTATATGTGTAGTTCCTCATCTAAGCTAGGCATATGTATATTGAAGAGTTCATTTTGAGTGTGTATGTTTT